>NC_088384.1:69839375-70444687 GCF_037993035.2 Macaca fascicularis
GCCTGGCCAATTTTTTGTATTTTTAGTAGACATGAGGTTTCACCGTGTTAGCCAGGATGGGTCTCGATCTCCTGACCTCGTGATCTACCAGCCTTGGCCTCCCAAAGTGTGGGATTACAGGTGTGAACCACCGCACCTGGCCCACAAAACATTTATAGAAGATATATACCTTTCATTTTAAATAGCTATATATCAATATATAAATTTAAATATATATAGACATTATAAATATAAAGCATACATTTACTCCAAAATATACAAAATTCTTACATATGTGTGTGTGTGTGCATATGTACATACGTTTTCTTTTTTATTCAATTGGATACTAGAATCCTTTTAAACACATAATATACGACATTTTACTTGTGCAAGGGAACTCCAAATATAGGAGGAAAGTCTAATATGATCAAGTAAAACACACAGTGAATAAAACCTTAAACACACAGTAGAATGCACAATAGCTATTGCCACATGCTGATTAGTTTAAATGGCAAGCTTTGCATAAATCCCTACAGTTAGCATGGCTCTTCTCCTCAAACCATGTTCTTAGAGGTTCTTAAAAATCCTTTTCTTTTCCTTGTCTTCTGAGTATCTCCTCTCTACCTAAACAACCCAGGATTGGGCCATTTGCTTCTTGCTTCCCACTTTCTTACCCCAAGGCAATGGGGCTTGGGGCTGCTTAGTTTTCACCTGTGGGCTGGGAGGGTGGATAGGAGTGCAGCCATACAGTGTGGGAGGCAAGGGGCAGGTGCAACCTCCAGCCACTCCACAGCCTGGCCCAGGGTGGCTTGGTTACCCTCTAGAGGGAGAAGACAGAAGAGACTGTCAGGGGAAGTCTCTCCCTGTGTGGTCACCAGGTGTCCATGGTCCTTATGCTTGAAACTGACACAGAATCAGTGGTTTAAGGGTGGAGAAGCCAGAAGGAAGAGAGATGATTGGATTACCTCCAAGCGCTCTCTGCCCCCTGACAATCAGACGTGACATTTTCAATTGCTTCTAACAGGACTGAGAATTAATTAGCCTGTGATCGATTGAATCGACAAACGAACAAATATTTATTCAACCACTAGCTGGGAACTATTCTCAGCATCTTGGTAAATCTATGCTGGAAAACTCCAACCAAAACAAGGAACTGCTCTCAGAAACCAGGACTGCGAGGGACATAGATCATCCCTACAGTTGATGTGGAAGATCACACTCTCAAACAGACTCAGATTTGGGCTCAGTATCAAGAAATAGCAAAAGTGCGGCTGGGCGCGATAGCTCACGCCTGTAATCCCAGCACTTTGGGAGGCTGAAGCAGGTGAATCACCTGAGGTCGGGAGTTTGAGATCAGCCTGGCCAACATGGTGAAACCATGTCTCTACTAAAAATACAAAAATTAACTGGGCATGGTGATGCACATCTGTAATCCCAGCTACTCGGGAGGTGCAGTGAGCCAGGATTGCACCACTGCACTCCAGCCTGGGCAACAGAGTGAGACCCCCATCTCAACAAAAAAAAGCAAAGTGCAACTGATGTGAGTCATAATAAATGAGTGAGTGAGGTTAACCATCTGTAGAACTTTCTCCTGAATCAGTCCACATGTAGATGTAACATCTCACATCTCACGGCTAGTGAGATGAAGCAACCTTTGCTAAAATGAAGGAAACTGATGCTAAACATTCTCTTCTTGGTGTGGGGAGTATGGTAGATTGATTGTGACCCTAATTATTTGTGATTCCCTGTATTTATGCCCTGCGCACTATGCCTTTGCAGCCCCATCCATCAAGAGGAGGGGTCTGTTTCCTACCCCTAGAATCCAAGCTGGCTTTATGTCTTGCTTTGGCCAATAGAATGTGGTGGAAAGTGATTCTGTGTCAGTTCCAAGCTTCAGTCCCAAGAACTCCTGTGTTCTCTGATCTCTCCCAGAACTCCGTTGCACCATGAAGATAAGCCTAGGTTAGCCTCCTGATTGATAAGAGACAAGTATTCCAGTAAAATTCACTGCCCCTGCTGCCAGCTACCAGACACAGCAGGGAGGCCATCCTCGATCAGCCAGTCTCTACCTCTCTCTCCTGATGTTAGCCCATCCTGGTCCAGATCAGCAGAACAACCCAGCTGACCTGTAGACCGAAGAGCAAAATTAAATGATTATTATTTTAAGCTACTGAGTTTTGGGGCAGTTTGTTATGCAGCCAGCTCACTGATACACAGAGTGCAACTGTCAGCCTATTTCTGAACAGTAAACAGCAAACGTTAATTTTGTTTTAAACCATCAGATTTGCTCACAAGAATACTTCGTTTTCTAGGAATACTAAACTTTGTTTTCTTAAGCTAGATTGGACACATGAAGCAACAATAATTGTGTCCTTGCTTCTAGTGATTGGGTTTTAGCACCAAAGAGTCCCTGGCTTCTGGGAAAGATGGGCCAGTGAGGAAAAAAACCTCTAGTTCTGGGGGTAGAAATGAGTGGGGAAGGGACCTCCATAAGAGGACCGAGAGCTGGTGATGGGATGGGGCTGTTGCTGGCATGCCACCCTACTTTGGTTTGAACTTATATGTCCCCCCCAAATTCATATATTAGAACCTAAGACCCAACGTGATAGTCTTAAGAGGTAGGATCTTTAGGAGGTAATTAAGTCATGAGAGTTCGGTCCTCATGAATGGGATTACTGCCCTTATAAAAGGGCTCCAGGGAAATAGCCAGGCCCCTTTTGGCCCTTCCACCGTGGGAAGACCCAGCGTTCGTCCCCTCTACCAGACACAGCAACAAGGCACCATCTTGGAAGCAGAGAGTGAGCCTTCGCAAGACACTGAACCTGCCAGTGCCTAGATCTTGGGCTTCTGCTTAAGGCTTGATCCATTTCTGCCTCTCAGCTTCACCTGAACAGGAGCTAGGCAGAAATCGAGACAGAATAACTATGGCTCACATCTAAACCATAACCCGTTAGAGGAAGAAGTGCAGAAAACGAAGGGTGACTATCACAGCAAGCATTTCTTTAGCACTTACTGCATGCCAGGGACTTTGTTAAGTACTTTATATATTATCCTATTCAGTCCCCACAGCCACCCTACAGGCAGCACCATTTACACTGGCCACACAAAGGATAAAACACTTAGGAAGAAATTCAATAAATCTAAGAAAAAAAAAAGCTAAGGAAGTGCTAAATAAGGCTTTGAAACTCTCTGAACTCTATGGAAGGAGGGACGAAGACGAAGATTTGATCCCATGGAAAGATACTGGCCATGTTCTTGAATAGAAAGACAGGATTACAGAGATGTCAATTTTCCCTATGTTAATATATAAATGTGCCAGGCACGGTGGCTCACACCTGTAATACCAGCACTTTGGGAGGCTGAGGTGGGTGGATCACCTGAGGTCGGGAGTTCAAGACCAGCCTGACCAACATGGAGAAATCTCGTCTCTATTAAAAATACAAAATTAGCTGAGCGTGGTGGCGCATGCCTGTAATCCCAGCTACTTGGGAGGCTGAATCAGAATTGCTTGAACCCAGGAAGCAGAGGTTACGGTGAGCCGAGATTGCGCCATTGCACTGCAGCCTGGGCAACAAGAGTAAAACTCAGTCTCAAAAAAAAAAAAAAAAAAAAAAATATATATATATATATATATAACTTTATCCCAATAAATATACAATGTATCAATTGAGATTCAGCCAGGCAAATATTGCCACACTTGGCAGGTCAACAGAGGGAATTTTATCCAGGGAATAGGTGTTAAAGGAAAGCCTAAAACCCAAAAGGGACATGGGAAGTCACCCATGGATTAGAGGGTGACCCGGGAGCTGGAGGACAAAGGGAGGCCATTACCCAAGAGCCAGCACTGTGGGCGGGGCTGTCTGCTGGGGGGCAGAGTCTCAGCGCTAATCCTGCAGCTCATGCTCAGTGAGTGGAATGGCCGTCAGCTGCCTGAGGCAAGTAGGCCAGCCTGGAGGCTCATGCCTGTAATCCCAGTGCTCTGGGAAGTGGAGGCTTGAGGCAGGAGGAGCGCTTGAGGCCAAGAGTTTGAGACCAGCCTGGGCAAAGTAGCGAGAGCCCCATTCACCCCACACTGTACAAAATAAAAAATTAGTTTGGCATGGCGGGGCACGCCTGTAGTTCTAGCTACTCAGGAGCCCAGGAGTTTGAGGAGCTGGAGTCTGCACTGAGCTATAATCACACCACTGCACTCCAGCCTGGATGACAGGAAAAAAAAAAAAAAAAAAAAAAGCAAGTGCATTTAGGTGAAATTAAATGAATGGTGCAACTCCACTTTGAATTCTGCCAGTCTTTTGAGTTTAGTGAGATTATAGTGTTTCTCAAAAGTTTTTGCCAAATGGAAACTTTTAACCTAGGCACTATGGAGTGTACTTAACCACCCTGGTTCTCAAGCAGCGTGGACTTTTGCTTCAGAGTGGAGTGATGGAGACAATTTTGGTGGTCACAACCATGTGTGTTTTACTAACATCTAATGGATAAAGGCCAGGGACACTACTAAACTTATACACAAAGGACAACCTCCTCACCACCGACAAAACAGTATTTTGCCCAGAATGTCCACATGCTCAGGCTGAGAAATCCTGCTGACCCAATGGTAAAGGGCAGTGAGTTGGAACTTGCTGGGCATGGCCTTAAGTAGCCTCTCACAAGCCCGAAACTTCTGAAACGTTCAAGCAAATTTTTAATTTTGCTGATAATATAAAAATAATGTTACAAATTGCTTACCGTCAGCTAAGGTGACATTCCAGCTAGAGACTGGTGCAGTGGCTTGCTGTGTCCCCAGTGCATCGCCTATGTTCGAGGAGGTGGAAATCCCACTTTGAGAAACTTGTGGCTAAAGTGAGTCAGTCCTTCCACCCTAACCAATGGGTAGGGACCCGGGTTAATGACCAGAATAGGCCCTGGTCCAGAGTTGGTATGGGTTTAGGGTGCAGACCCCTGGTGAGGCAAGCCTGGGAGAGCTTATCTTTTTGTAAACAACTATAGTAATTGTTATTTTCCAGTCACCTTGATTTCTTAATACAACATTAACATACCTTGGAAAAAGTTATTGTATTTTTTACTATGAAAATAATATTTATTGTAGAATAATTGGAATATAGAAGATGAAGGAAATAAAAATCCTTTATAATCTTACATGAATAGATAATCATTGGTGATATTTTGTGGATTCCTGTCAATTTTACATATAAATGCAAAGTACAAGAACGGGCTTGAAAGTGAAACTGGGATAATAAAAATAGAAGGACTTTCTTGGCCTGCTTAAAATGCATTTCTCACAATTTATATAATTAACATTTTTATGTGATTAAATACTCTTCTACACCATAATTTTTTGTTAGTTTTATGAAATAGCCATTCTGCAATTTATTTACACCTCTTCTTGAATGTACATAGAAGGTTGTCTCTAGTTTTTAAAAAAGTACTTTATGTTTAAAATGAACATAATCTTATATATGTCTTTGTATGTTTATTTTCTTAGGCAGTGTTTCTAAAAGAGGAAATTTTGGGAGAAAAAAATGAATGATGATTCTTGGTTCATCTGCCGTATTATTGCTCTTGATAAAGTTTGTTAACAGTTTATATGTTTACCTGCAGTGCATGAGAACTCTACATTCAGCTCATATGGGCCATAATTTAGAATTGTCATTTCTTAAAAATACTTTTGCCAGTTTGGTGGGTAAAAATAGTACCTCATTGTTTTGAGTTATATATTTTTTTCACGAAAGTTGAATTTATCTTTTTGTGTTTTTCCTGCTCATTTGTATTCTTGCTTATTATTTAGCAAGGCCCCAAGTCCCAAAAGATAATATCCTTTGCCTATTGTTTTTCTTTCATAGAATTTTTTTTTTTTTTTCTTTGAGACAGAGTGTAGCTCTCTCCCAGGCTGGAGTGCAATGGTGTGATCTCGACTCATTGCAGCCTTTGCCTCCCGGCTTCAAGATATTCTCCTGCCTCAGCCTCCCGAGTAGCTGGGATTGCAGGCATGTAGCACTGTGCCCAGCCAATTTTTATTTTTATTTTTATTTTTAGTAGAGATGATGGAGTTTCACCATGTTGGCCAGGCTGGTCCTGAACTCCTGACAAGTGATCTGCCCACCTTGGCCTCCCAAAGTGCTGGGATTACAGGCATGAGACACCTCGCCTGGCCTCATAGTATTCTTTTTACTGGTTTGTAAGAGCTCTTCCTGTATTAAGAAACTGAGCTAGATTTTTATTATCTACATGCATATATATTTACTCAGTTTTTCCTTTTCCTTTTATGTGTTGGATTTAGACTTGCAGATATTTTTCCATTATATTACTTTAATCTATTATTAAAATATGAATTTTAAAATAAACACATTTTAAATTGCACATGAAACAACGTATTGATTTATGAATATTGCCTTTCTGCACTCGTAGTTCATGAAAAATTTTATTCAAACTATTCATGAACATCTTTGGCAAATTTTTTTCAAACTATTCACAAACATCTTTGATATTGGCACGCTTGTCCTCACTAGGTCAACTGGTTACCTCTGGAGCTACCTAACTGTTTTGGTTAGGTACAGTTTGGTTAGGCACATTGTGGTAGTCATTGCTGCTGCTTGCTAAATATTGCAAAGTGTCCATGGTCTGAGCCCATGACCATGCCTCTTTGTGGTTGGGTGAGGTCTTATAAACCATTTTAATCAATTGGTTGTGAGTGGGAGTGATGGTAGACAGTATCCTTTCTAGTTTGGAACTTTTACTCGTCAGTTCCAGACTCTGCAGAGGACCCTGTGGGTTCTGTGGTAGTTCAGTGGGAGTAGAGTATCAGGTTCTCTGGAAGAGCCAAGCTAAGGACCGTGCAGTCGCCCTGGCCTCTGATTTAAATCCTCACCTCGATTCAGTGTTTGATGGCACCTGTGGTCATCTTTAATTGTTGTCTGGTTTTCGTGTAACCACCTTGGAGGTCAGAATCCTGTGTTACTCTGTTTCACTGCTCAAAGGATCCAGCCATTGTAGTGATGAATCTTTCTGATTTCAGAGGTGTTGCTGAGTTTACTTTCACGTCAACTTCTAACCCCGGGTGAATTTCTCACTGGGCCCAGGTGGTCCAACAGGTAGCACCAAAGTGGGGGTGACCAACTGTCTTGGCTTGCCCAGGATTGAGGGGTTTCCTGAGATGTGGGACTTTTCAATGTGAAAAACAGGGAAGTCCCTGGCAAAACGAGACGGCTGGTCACAAGGACTACCCGAAACCCACCAGACTTTTCTCGTAGTTCTCTTTATCCCAGAAATGAAAGGAGGGACGGTAACGGCACCAGCTGTTTCCAAGGCTGAGCTGCAGATTCCACGCTGCAGCGGTTCTGCTCAGTTGCGACCTTCATCTGGCTGCAGAGCATAAATCTGGGCTCGCGGAGTATTTGTGAGAGCTCCTTGGCAGGAGGCATTCATCGTCTGCCAGAGGCCCTGGCACTCCCTGCAACGGTGTATGACCCACGGCTCTGATTAAATTTCAGCAGGCGGCACTGTGGCCTCCCCTCACCCATGCCTGATTAATCACTATCTCCCCAGGCAACTCTCTCTGTTCCCTGCTTTCCTGGATGGTGGTTTTCTTGTAAGGGGTCCCCGTCCATACATTCCAGCTGGAAGAAGACCTGCGATCTGTACTTTGCCCTTTGCAGCCCCTTAGGGAGTAAACAATCAATGGGCTGTCTCATCTGTACCTCAGATAATTTCTGTAGCTTTGTTTTTAAATATTCCTAGAATATCCCCATCCAGTAGCAACTCCAAAGAGTAACTAAGAAGAAGTTGGGATGTAGTCATCAGAGCCAGCAAAAGGTGTGCCAGGGTTGCTCTGGGTGGCTGTATTTCCTCAAGTTGTGGAAAGAAGTTCATGAATCAGTTGTCACTTTCAAGACCTTCTAGTGTCACTCGAATTCCCCTTCTGGTTGTCAGAGCAAAATAAGATGCTGTGTCCTATAATGCCCGGTTTTTGTAACTCCCTCTTTGCAAGGGCTACATCCTTTTCCTGAACAGTAAACACATCACCTTGCTAGTGCTTTATCTATCCAGAGAGTGATGACTCTGTCTCAGGTTAGGTTTTGCTTAAGCTGCACTTTGGGAGTTGTGTGTGAGCCCGTATCCCTTGGACTTTAGAGTTGCCTGTGCCTGGGAGTTTCTCAATGTCAACATATGCATCTTTTTGTCTAAGGGCTTCCAAGAGGCTGAAGGCTACTTTGCGCATCTGTCCTCAGGCTGAAAGCACTGGGGCATTTACAACCTTTTGAGAACAAACCTCATCAATGGGTTTTATTCCAGCTCCTTTCCCACAGGGTGGGATACCTTTGGGGTGTGCTCTCAAGGTTTGGTGTGGTCTTCTGAAGTTTCCCAGTGGCATTAAGCTCCAGTTGCTGACAGTGACGACTGGCAGGATAACATACCCTTAACTGGTCCTGTCTCTTTCCTGCCACACCTCCCATTCATCACTGGTATTCTCTTTACCTCCCCAATAAACTACTTAATCCCAAATCTTGCCTCAGGATCTGCTTCTAGGAGATCTAAAACTAAGACAGAAGTCGATTATTGAACCCTCTCATAATTCAGGCACCTCTGTAACCCTCTTCCCATATACAATGTGAAAAATGCTGTAACTGTAAACCCAACACATAGACTACAAAGCTAAAGATTAAAATAAGCAAAAGAAAAAAAGGATTTCCTTCTTGCCCACTCCTCACTGCTTCTCTCAAGTATTAATTAAGCAAATGTAGGAGGTGCAAACTTCAAATCCCTAAGGAGCCAGGTAGGTGATGTTTGTGTGAAGCAGGTATCAGATAACTGGGAATAGTGGGATCTATGGCAAACAGTGTGTGCCCCGATAAAAGTCTCTTATCCATCTCCTCTCTATTCTCTTCCTTTAAATAATTACTATGTTGGTCAAACAAAACATACGTACAGATGATAAAATTGAAAGACAAACATAAGAAGTGCCTTGTGTAACAGGTAGTTCTCTGACTCCTTTGTTTATGTGAAGACTGCCTTTCAGAGATGGATTTTCCCTTAGAGTAGAGCAGGCAGTGGAAGTTACTGGGAGAAAACCTTCGCTAATGCACAATGCACCCGCACTTCCAAAATGCTACAGTGTTGTCCAAAAAATGTCACCTTGAAACAAGGAAAGATTTATTCCCATTGCTTGGGGAAATTTATTCCCATTGCTTGGGGAAAAGTCAAATGAGAAATCATGTAGTTTTCATCATACTCAGTCTACTTTCTAAAAAATATACATGCTGTCATCTGAAGATCAGTCATAACAATTTTTCTCTTAAGCTTCAGCGGGGTCGGCATGCTTTGCAGGGCAATCATACTTGAAAGGGCCTTTTCACCTGCAGCCAGGGAGACTACAGATGGAGGAGAGAGAAATACCCTGCTTCGAGAGGCAGTGGAGCAGTGCAGAAGTCCGTGGAAAATGACAGGGGCACCCAGGGATGTGGAGCACTGCCACCATCTGTACTGTCAGTCTGGACAGAGGGCACACATCTCCTACCTGCCTGACTCTCTTTTGGCCTCAGGTGTCAAAAAAAGTGCCTCTCAGTGAAAATCCATGTCTGCTGAGGAAAGGGGGAATCTGCCAAGCGTTCCCTTGGGCACCTGCTGTCACCTGGTCTGGGGCTTGGATGTGTAACCATTTCTCTGCAGTCACAAGATGAATAATGCAATAAGGAAACAGGCTGTCTATGCATCAAAAATTTCATCCTAAATGCTTCTTAAGGAGACCAGGCATTGAAACAGGGTAGGGACGTCACTTTCGTGCCACCCAATCCTGTTGTCAGACATTCTCCGTAAACCACATTGTGTCACTCAAATGCCGGGCTCATGTTGCTGTTTCAGATGAGTTGAATTTCAACAGCAGACTGGCATAACCTTGTAATAAAGCATCTTCACTATTTCCTAAATAGTGTAGCAATGGACATTGAGCTGCTGTCACCGTGATGTTCATTTCGTGGACTCTGTTTTCCATTTCATAGTTGTGTTTCTGGGATCCTTGTATTTAATGTAAAAGTGATGAATTCCTTAAGTTGTGAGATCTTTCCTTGACTTAGAAAAGTCTTCCACAGTCTTGGGGTAACTTAGGACTCTGGTTGAGAATCTTGTTATTTTGAGGAAACATAAAACCTTGGGGTTTCAGGTGTTTTTCTTCCTGTTTTTCCACTTCCCAAAGGGAACTTCCAGACTCATGAAGGCAAGGGTGGCTGTTACTTGCAGGGAGAACACATAGGTATGTAAGTGCTATAATTTAAGGAAAGTCAGAAGAGTCCTCTAACGAGGGGTGTACTGTTAAATGTTTAACAACCAGCTCTCTGAAGGGGGCATAAAAGGATTTTATTTTTAGTGTTTGTCAATTTCCATGTCTAATTTCAAGCTCCCAATTTGATGTTATTGGGAGCTTTTCAGTACGGCACTGTCCCTAGCTTGGAAACATGTTTCTCTCCTAGGACTGCATCATGAGCATTCTGGCGTGCTCATTCCTTCGAGGAAGCTATGTCAGAAAAGGGAGGGAGGGAGACTTCTCAAGGTCCTGAACTAGAAGGAAAAAATTGTAATTGGATAAACTATTGACCCTCTTGGCTGTAAAGGAGAGGGCCAGGTGACGTCAAGTGACCTTGAACAGTGACCAGGTCATTCCCACACTGCCAAACCTCTTTTTTGACCATCCATTCTAAGATTGGAAGGTGGATTAGTTTGCCAGGGCTGCTACCAAAGGACCACAACCAAAGGACCAAAGTAACAACCAAAGGAACACCAATTGGGTGGCTTAAACAACAGAAATTTCTTGCCTAGAAGTCCTGGAGATAGAAGTGTCAGCCACCTCTGCTGACATTTCCGTCTCCAGAACTTCTAGGAATAGAATCCATCTCTAGAAGTTCTGCAGACATAATAGATTCTATTCCATTCCTAGAAGTTCTGGAGATGGAATCTATCCCATTCCTCTCCCAGCTCCCGGTGGGCTGTTGGCCATCTCTAGCTTTCCTGGGCTTGTAGATGCATCCTCAGCCCCCTCTGCCTTCATCTTCACATGCTGTTCTCCCTGTGTGCATATCTGTGCCCAGATGATCCTGTTCTATTTTTTTTTTGTCTTTTAAATAAGGGCACCAATCATATTGGATTAGGGGCCCACCCTACTCCAATAAGACCTCTTCTTAATTAATTAGATCTGCAATGACCCTATTTCCAAATGAGGTCACATTATGAGATATTGGGGATTAGGACCCCAACTTATGAATATTTGGGGACAGAATTGAGCCCACAACAGAAGAGGTGCTGATACGGTTTGGCTGTGTCCCCACCCAAATCTCATCTTGAATTTCCACATGTTGTGGGAAGGATCCAGTGGGAGATAACTGAATCATGGGGGTGGGTCTTCCCCATGCTGTTCTCTTGATAGTGAATAAGTCTTATGAGATATGATGGTTTTAAAAAGGGGAGTTTCCCTACATAAGCTGTCTTCTCTTGTCTGCCACCATGGAAGACATGCCTTTCACCTTCCACCATGATTGTGAGGTCTCCCCAGCTATGTGAAACCATAAGTCCAATAAACCTCTTTCTTTTGTAAATTGCCCAGTCTTAGGTATGTCTTTACCAACAGTGTGAAAACGGATTAATACAGGTGCATACAGTCTTATATTTCTGTTCAGACCTTTGAAATCATTCGGCAGCTCAGAAGAAACTGCTCCATCAGATGCCTAAGAAGACTGTGAATATAGACAACTACCCTTTGATGTCCTCAGAGAAGAAAGAAAGGGATTTTGTTAGAAACCTTCTGATTGGCATCTGACCCTGCAAGTTCTGAACCTTCCCAACAGAACCACATTTCTTGGCTTTGGAGCCTCATCTTGGGGTGTTTCCCCTAATTTTGAACCAAAGTTTCCCTGAAAGCATCGAGGGCAAGTGGCAGCTGGAGCAGAGACTGACAGGTTGTAACAAGCAAGGGTGCCAATGGGGTGGTGTCCAATTGGAAACACCTCTAAGCATAAGCCTCCAGGAAGAGGAAGGGTGGGTTGGAGAGCGGGAACCGTGAAGCTGGGGAGAAGCAGATGGGGTGAGTGTGGACTAGCCCCGTGACCGCAGAGCCCTCCTGTGGCTCTCCACACATTCTTGGGTCTGGCATCCTACAGCCACCTTGGATCAGGATGTCTGTCTGGTCCCAGGCACTATGAGGTCTTACGTGAATCGATCTCATTGCCCTGATCCCTCCTAGCACATTCTTTTTTTTTTTTTTTTTTTTTTGAGATAGAGTTTCACTCTTGATGCCCAGACTGGAGTGCAATGGCACAATCTCAGCTCACTGCAACCTCTGCCTCCTGAGTTCAAGCGATTCTCCTGCCTCAGCCTCTTAAGTAGCTGAGATTACAGGTGCCTACCACCACACCTGGCTAATTTTTTGTATCTTTAGTAGAGACGGGTTTTCACCATGTTGGTCAGGCTGGTCTTGAACTCCTGACCTCAGGTGATCCACCTGCCTCGGCCCCCCAAAGTGTGAGATTACAGGCATGAACCCAGCGCCCAGCCCCTCCTGGTGCATTCTTACAAGAAACCAATTTAGGGCCGGGCGCAGTGGCTCAAGCCTGTAATCCCAGCACTTTGGGAGGCCGAGACGGGTGGATCACGAGGTCAGGAGATCGAGACCATCCTGGCTAACACGGTGAAACCCCGTCTCTACTAAAAATACAAAAAACTAGCCAGGCGAGGTGGCGGGCGCCTGTAGTCCCAGCTACTCCGGAGGCTGAGGCAGGAGAATGGCGTAAACCTGGGAGGCGGAGCTTGCAGTGAGCTGAGATCTGGCCACTGCACTCCAGCCCGGGCTACAGAGCAAGACTCCGTCTCAAAAAAAAAAAAAAAAAAAAAAAAAAAAAAAAAAAAAAAGAAACCAATTTAGTTGGGCTACCTAGGCCTCTGTTCCTTCAACGCAGAGACAAATGGCTTGTGGCTCAGTCACCACACAGCCCACCCGTCCAACCCATCGTACTGATGAGGAAATACAGGGTTGTTCCTTTCTGGAAACGAGTCACCTCTGCTGCCCTTCTCTATTCATTGTGGGTTCTAAGAAACCATATGCTGGGGTCTTAGGATCTCAGGGTTAGATGATTTGGATCCTCAAGATAGTAGAGCAACACCTCGCAAACTTTAATGGGATCTTGTTAAAATGCGGCATCCGTGGGAGGGGAGGAGGCGCTGAGGTTTTGCGTTTTTCACTCTCCCAGGTGGGCCGTGGCCACACTTTGAGAAGCACTGACTCAGACCATTTTGCAGAAAGTGAGGAATGGAGACACTGACTAGTCTGAAGTTCCCCAGCCAATGGGGGGGGGGCCGGGGGGGCAGGACTGAGGTTAAAACTTAGGTCTCTCCACTGTCAAGAGGAGTTCTCCACCTGCTGAAATATCCCTGCAACAGGACGGACCTGCTGCTGTGCAGTGTTGGCTCTCTAGTGAAGACAGAGACGTTGACCCGCAGCCAGAAAAGCCTGATTCTGAGAGATGAGTGCCTTCATTTGGTACCCTATGTGCTTCCTTCCCATGGGGCCTGTGACAGCTGTGGTTGGAAGGGCCTGGCTGTGTCCCAAGGAAATTGTCTTTGCAAAGCCAGTCTGGGGGTTAGATCCAGCCTGTGTGCCAAAGTTGGCCACCCACTGCGCTGAAGGGTTCCACTTGGTCTGAAATATTGTTTACTATTGTTTAGGGCTGAGACTCTGGGGAAGTTACATGTGAACTTGCCAATTTTTGTCCAGTGAGATGCTTTAGTCTGGTAAGACTAGGAGTGTGTGTAAGCAAGCAACAATTTAGTAAGGATCCAAAGTTAGATTTCTCATGGCTAAATATAATCTAATCAGACTGAGCTCATTTCATCAATTCAAATTTTACATTGCCTAGCATTCAGAGGCTTAGACTCACTAGGAATACAAACACAGACACAAGGACAGAAGCTAAGGGATGATTTTGGAGGCTGTGAATGGTGAAGAGGTAGAGAAAAATGGTGTGGAAGAGGCCGGGTGCGGTGGTGTACGCTTGTAATCCCACCTTGGGAGGCCGAGGTGGGAGGATCTCTTGAGTCCCGGAGTTTCAAACCAGCCTGGACAACATGGTGAAACATGTCTATAAAAATTTAGCTGGGCATGGTATCATGCACCTGTAGTCCCAGCCACTCTAGAAGCTGAGGCCGGAGAATCACTTGAGCCCAGGAGGTTGAGGCTGCAGTGAGCTGAGATTGTGCGACTGCACTCCAGCCTGGGTGATGCAGTGAGACCCTATTTAAAAAAAAAAAAAAAAAAAAAAAAGAAGAAGAAGAAGAAGAAGGTAGAAGAAAGAAAACCTAGTCTAAAAAACCAGTTGTGGCCGGGCGCAGTGGCTCAAGCCTGTAATCCCAGCACATTGGGAGGCCGAGATGGGCGGATTACGAGGTCAGGAGATCGAGACCATCCTGGCTAACACGGTGAAACCCCGTCTCTCCTAAAAAAAAAACAAACAAAAAACTAGCCGGGCGAGGTGGCGGGCGCCTGTAGTCCCTGCTACTCGGGAGGCTGAGGCAGGAGAATGGCATAAACCCGGGAGGCGGAGCTTGCAGTGATCTGAGATCCGGCCACTGCACTCCAGCCTGGGCGACAGAGCCAGACTCCGTCTCAAAAAAAAAAAAAAAAAAAAAAAAAAAAAAAAAAATCATAATAGGCATACACTTAGTTATAAGCTTCCTGGCAGCCAAAGGAAAAAGGGAAACCTAATGGGGTAAATTTTGAGGCGATGTTTGTGGGAAGTGTTCCCTAGAAGCAGAGCCTGAGACAGAGATTCAGCTGCCCAGACTCATTGAAGGAGGGCTCTCAGGAGGAATCTGTGAGCAAGGGAGTGAAGTAAAATACAGAGGGGAAGGAACTCCAAAGCTATGCAGTCTTGGGTAAAGCCTACCTTTGGCCTGGCCCACAGGGGGCTCTGGAGCATAAATTACATTGAAGATTCCTCCCTGTTGGAGGCAAGCAGGCTCCTGCCTTAGCCATCTGCTGTGGGTTGTGCCCTGGGTGTGGGGGGGCATAACTTTCTAGGAGAAAGATTCCACCTGTCGGGGCAATGCTTGGTGAGAGGGGCCGCTGTGAGCCATTAGCAGCCGACACTCACAGCAGCTGGGGCTGCCCCCAGGTCTGCCTGGTGAAGGGGATCTTGGTGGGCACCAATGGCATCCACTGTAGTCATAGATTTCGATGTGACTTTCAGCCCCTCAACCGTGACATTTCATGTCTGCATTAATTCCGTATCTACCCCCTGAACAGCTCATCCACTATGTTCTTAAGCCCCGGGCTAGTTCCCGAGGATGGTCTGAGCAGGAAAACACATGTTTTCTGACCTCAGGAAATGTATGGAAAAGCAGCCTTCAATTGCTCACTCTTATTTTCTTCAATATTCTCTTTTTTATGCCTGCATTAAACATATAGTGTTCTGTACATTCACTTATTTTAGTGTTATCAATGTATAAGTGATGAGTTTGTGCATTTTCCATAAACAGACTATACATAATTTAAATGTGTATGTGGAACGGATGCATTCTGTAATTTATTTATAATAGTGCTGGTTTCTATAGCCATTTCATCTATTTGAAATTCACCAAAATCTAAGAAGCAAATTTAAAAACATTCCTAAAATGGAGTTCCAAAAGCCACACAAAAAATCTCATGCACTGTCCTTTCCCTCACTTAGCACCAGACCACTTACTCCACACACGGCAGTGACCTTGCGGTGTGAGTCCCACGTCCAGGCTGATTACAGAGAGTCCTCTGGGAGCACAGGGAGGCGGCCACTGCTGGCCTGGCAGCGAGGACAGGCCTGAGAAGACTGTGTATGCCGAGGGGTGGGAGCTGTGCCACGCGTGGCAAGTAGATGCGTGCATCGGAACAGCTTGTGAAGACAGCAGTTTGGTAATGGATGCTCAAGTAACAAATCTATCAGCTGAGGCCCCAGGGATCGTGGAGGAGAGATGAGCTATCCCCATTGTGCCCGGCCCAAATTCCTGACCCACAGCATCCCAAGCGTAGTAAAGGAGTTGTGTTCTGTGCTATGAAGTTTTGGGGTGTTGCTTAAGTGACAGTCGAGACTGGGACAAATGCTGACCCTTTGCAAGCACTTCTCAGTGACGAGCGCTTGCATCTTTCTCATTTACACATCACAGTGACTCTGTGACCCCTCATTATCACCATTTGACAGGTGAGGTTAAGTCACTTCCTGAGAGACTGGAGCCCAGAAACCCTCTGGTCCCTGAACCTGGGTTCGTGTCTCCTTTGGGGTGGCTCTAGCCCCAGCATCTCAGAGAAGGGGCCCCCTTCCCCTCCCTTTGCAGCATTGACCTCCATCTCATCCCTTTGGAGGCTCTGCCTGGCTTCCTTCTCCTTGGCTCTGTCCAAGCCTGAGCTAATCTCAGAGGAGTGGCTATGAGAATGTGTGCTCAGACCTCCTGCCCCATGAGTGTCACGGTCACAGTCCTGGCTGCTGCCCCCTGGATGTACCACCCCGTCCTGCCGAGACCCCATGTCCTGTGTGTTACTGCCAGCCAACGACTGAGCGGGTGGTGTGGGTGCCAGTGCAGGCCCCTTTCTGCCTGTGATGGGCAGCTTTGGCATGGGGACTGCTGTCTGAGACCCTCCCTCCCCAAGCCCCTTCCCTCCCACTGTCGTTCGCAGGAGCCAGGCAGGCATCACGTCTGAGGCTCTTCTGTCTTCTCTCCTTATCCTTCACAGGCCTTCCCGTAGTCAGCCTCCTGCATGGCTAAGCCCCTGTACTGTCTGACTCCTGCAGGACCTGGACTCACACACAGGGTGACAATGGTTTACCCAGTTGCCTCCACCCCTCCACCCACTGTGTCCCACCTTGAGAGTGGCCGGGGCGTAGGGGGCTGGCCCTCTTACCTTGTTCACGCCATCGGCCATGGCCTGCAGCGTGAGCTCCCGGGGCCCATCCACTGTCTTGCCGTTGTCTGTGGGGCCCCAGCTGGCGCTGTAGATGTCGATCAGCTGCGGCATGTGGCTGATGGAGGAGGCCTCGATGATGTCCGTCATGAACGGCTGGTCCAGCATCCGGATGCCTGTGGACACGTTGAGCAGAGGACACCAGGTTTGGGTTCCCCAGTTCACAGGAGACAACGAGGTGGAGGAGGGCTTGGGTCCTGGGTGCCTGGGTTGGAGATCTCAGGTGCTCTGGGGACACTGTGCAGTCCAAGGATCATGAAGGAGGCGCAGATGGTCCTACTGGCTCCCTTCTGCGTCCCACCCATGTCTTTGCTGATGTAACGATTTAAAGACAAGTTTATTCCTCTAACAAACCTTACTAGAATTCCTAATGGGAGAGATCACCTTTGCTGAAGCGATTCTTTGATAAGCTCGTTTCTAAGTAGAAGCTCGACCTCAGAGAACTGGGTGTTGGCTGCAGCCAAGTTTTAGGGGAGAAATAAAGCTACTACATATGATAGATAGAGGAGGCAATAGATATTTGATATTTGAGAAGAAATTCCAGCAGGCAGAGGGCAGAGGGCAGAGGGCAGGGGACAGAGAGAGGGGCAGGGGCAGTGCAGGAGCGGGTGGGATAAGGAAAGAGGAACTCCCATTTGCACTGTAGCTGGGAGGGACTTTGGAGAGGACAGAAAGGCTGAGATGGCCGTTCTAAACTGTATTAGTAATTCTGTGTCAGACGGCCCCCTCTCCTTTCTTCCCTACAGCATCGCTGTAAAGTTTGTGTTCCTCTCTGATGCCTCATGGGAGTGATTTCTTGCAGGATGTTGGGAAGAAGCAAAGTCCTGCAGTCCAGGGTAGTGTGGGGCACACAAGCCTAAGACACAGGGGCATAGGGTGAAGGTGCCTGTGCTGCACCCGCAGAGCTGGTGCTCCCAGGCTTCCAGTCCCCCTGTGGTCATCCACAAAAGCCCTCTCTAGGGGGAACTCAGCAGCCGCCACTGGGATGGGCGTGATATCTCTCCATCACTACCCTCAAAACTTCGCTGACGGGGTCATATGCCTTTCTCCAGGCTTTGTCATCTGGATGGGTCAGTGGGTTCACGATTCTGTGGCAAGGAGCTTAGAGTGCTAGTGAAGCGGACCTGTCTTCACCCACTGCAATTATGGAATGAAGGTGTTGGGCCATGCACAGTCAAAACCTGGGCCCCAAAACTCCTTCCTTGTCCCCGGTGGCCAAAGGATGTGCCTCAAGAACACTATTTCACAAGCCTCACTCTCTAACGTGGCGAGCAGGTCAATTGAATTACAAGCCACCCAGGTTCTTGCCAGGTACCTGAAATGGACATGAAATTGCTTTCTTTCCTGAGGGTCTACTACTTTCCCAGGTCCCAGGAGACTCCAGGACCTCACTTTCCTCTTCAGTGCTCATAGCCCTCTTCTTGTGTACCTTTAACCTTCTATCACAACTGCTTATTTGAGTGTTTCATACACCACCAGATGGCACACTCTTTGAGTATAGGGCATGTGTCTACTTTGTTCACTTCTGTGTCCTTGAGGATCAACGTGATGCTTGGTATTTATTTTAACCTTGACAAATATTTGGTGATAAATATCTGGCATTATTGCCTTATTTAGTTGATTTCCTCCCCAACAGAAATAACAGGTCCAGAAGAATGAATAACAGGCTCTACTCATCCATCTTCTACTATTAACCCATAAGCGTAATCACCATGTTTGCCAACAAACATCCAGTTACGAGTTAGCATTCTTTCTCCTGGGTGAAGCTTATCTAGAATAAGCCTAGTCTTTGGCTTGAACTTTCCAGATGTTAAATTTTATGGTTCATTTTATAAGGAGATAGGAAATTTAAGACTCTGTATTTTGCTTTTGATCCATCTATATTTTTATTTATTTAAAAACTTTATTTAATGCAGGTGACCAATAAGCCACAGAATAAACTGGTCAGTGCAGCTTCTTCTTGTGCAAAGTCACGCCCACTCTGTGGGTGGGAAATAAACAGAGAGAGGCTGGCATTCACTTGCTCAGATGCTCTTGAACTTGCCTAGTGCCCAGATGACCAGGACCGAATGGCCCACCGCAACTGGAAGGTGAGAGAAATTCAACCCTGGCCAAAGCAGACCTCCGCTGCCCCACAAACCAACCAATGGCAGCCCTGGATTTTGCCAGGGCTGGTGCATGGCACTTCCAGCTGTGCCTTGAACCCTCTTCCTCTTTGCAGCTCTTATCACCTTCATGGGCTCCCTCTGTGCTGCACAAGAACCTCAGAGCGGATGTGTATTAATCTTCTGTTTCAACATTATAGGGTGGCCACAGGCTGAGAGCAAGTCTCTCATTCATATTCAGGGACCAGGCGCCCGACGTTCTTTTAATCTTGTTAAGCTCAAGAGGAATGAGGCATGCATTAATTGAATGAGATACAGTATTAATTTTGCAAGCAACTGCACCATTAGCAGCCAAGACAGCGGCTCAGAGTGACCCTAGGGTTTTAGGGAAGGCCTCTCCTCTGCCCCTGGATGCTCTAGGAGCTACAGGGGAATGTGGGGTGAAGACAGAGAGTAGACCAAGTGAGAGAGAGGGAGAGAATGAGAGAAGGAGGGAGAGAGGCAGAGAGACTGGGAGAGAGAGAGAGGGTAGGCAGAGGGAGAGAGACAGAGAGAATGGGAGAGAGAGAGGCAGAGGGAGAACAGGTAGAGAGAAAGGAAGAGGAGAAGGAGAGAGTGAGAGAGAGAGAGAAGGAGAGGACAGAGAAAGAGAGAGGAAAGGGAGAGTGCAGGAGAGAGAGAAGGTAGAGGGCGAGGGAAAGAGAGGAAAGAGAGAGAAGTAAGAAGGGGGAGGAGGAGGAGGGGAGGAGGGGAGGAAGGGAGGAAGGGAGGGAGAGAGAGGAGAGGGAGAGAGGGAGGAAGGGGGAGGAGGAGAGGAAGAGAGGGAGGGAGGGAGAAAGGGAGGGAGAGAGAGAGAGAGGGGGAGAGAGAGAGAGGGAGAGAGAGAGAGAGAGAGAGAAATCAAAGGAGCTAGGAGTCAATGTCTTCAATGCTGATGTGTGTATTTGATGGGCAAGGACAGACACAGGCACACATCAAGTGTTTCTATCTGACCCCAGGCAGGTCTGCACAGCACATTAATGAGTAGAGACGACTCTGTGGGTCTCTTCCATTCATTTACAGCCTTCCCCGTCTACCCATGCAGTGTGCACTGTGGCTAGCCTTGGTGCCCTGGGGGCTGCATGCCCAGCGGATTCGAGCTACATCCTCTCTGCCTCTGCTCCTGTTGCACAAGTTGTGCCTGTCCCTGCCTCCAGTAAATGCTACATCTACCCACAAACTTCGGTGCCCATCAATGCCACTTTTTGTGCTTGTGAATATTTGCTCTGGGGGCTAAGGAGGAAGTTCATGCTCACCCAGGTTTTAGGTTCTGAAAACTCGTATTAGTCATTGTGCTTACAGTGATTTTTACTTGTTTATTGAAAAGCTCAGACAAAATATAAGTTTATCTGCAGTGTTATGAGATTCATTGGCCAAGAATAATAATGATAATAATATACAAAAGCAATTCATAGCTGGTAGAGAAATTTCAGGGCATTTTCACCGTGGTCAACTGTGTGGTTTTAAGATACTTTTCAAAATCTTCAATCAAAGGTGATCTCATCCCGAAGCCCAGTGTGTAAATCTGTATGCTTTGGTTTAAAAAGGAAGGTGAGTAGGACCAAACCCACCTGGCCTGGCCCCATCTTGGGGTTGCTCTGAGAGTCTGCAGAAACCCAGAACAGTGAGGAATTGCGGAGCCCCACCCTCAGGCTCTTCTTGTTCCTGAGCCCTGGTTACTCTCTGTCCTCTTGCATGAGTTGTTATCTTATATTTTCTTATTTGCTCCCTGTCTTTGTTTCCTCCTAGACTGAGCTACCTGGGGCAGGAAACCTGTCTGCCAGCTTCCATCCCCTGCAACAGGAAGGTGCCCACAGTGACTACTGACCACACAAAAGGCCTGAAGGCAGGAGACAGTGTTATGACTCCTTGATACAGTCTCGAGCTTTAACAGTTTCAGAAATATACATTTGACAAATTTGCAAGAACCATCATTTGGAAGGTCATTATGTTTGTGGTACATGTGCTTGGTTTTGTGGATTTTGAATAACACATTTAATTTTAATGTTTGACTCAATCTTTTTGATTGAAGTTGTCATTTCCTTAAAAATTAAAATGAAAAAAGAAAGAAGGAAAGAATGGAGTCCTTTTTAAAAAGAGAATTACTCGAATAAAGGCATTTTCAAAATAAAACATGTAATATTTTTCTTCAAAATTTATACAATTAGGTCAGTGAAAATGGAAATGTAAATAAACTTTAGAATAATGTTTCTGAGGTTATTAAAGCTTGAAGACTGCAGGATGACTTTTGGGACATCCCATATGTGTGGGTCTACATGTCACATAGTTTGAAATGAAGACAGACGCAAAGAGAAATGAAGGAGAAGATCTTTGCACGGATTAAAATGGGTTAGGGGCTAACCTCTGGGACACACCAAGAATGCCTAAAAATCAACAAGAAAAAGACAGGAGCCTTGATGGAAAAATGAGAAAAATTTATGAACAGAAGAGGAATTCAGGCAGATGCAGAGATGCTCGATGCTTTTTTCTGTTCAGAGGACTCAATTTACAATCTCATCTCCCCTCTTCTTTTTTGAATTCCTGGATTAAGACTCAACAGCATTTTAACTTTGGGCTTTTTCTGGAGACAGCGTGGAGGGGTGCTGGGGAAGGACCTCAGACATCACAGGGGCGCCCCCCTAACCTGTAAATGAACGTACACCTCGACTTTGAGACCAGCAACGATCCGAGTTGGCCACCAGGTGGCGCTTTAGACCGCCTTAGCCCAGAAAACTCCCGAATGGAAAGATTCTCTGGAGGGGTTGACTCATTTTTAGCAAATAATTAAAAACCAGCCAACTTTTGGAATTGCCAGCCAGGCTGAATAAAATGTTTTCCTTAAATTTGTAAGATAAACTCTGCTTTTTTTGCAATCCATGAGTAATTCACCAGTGCTTCCTCAAGAATTCATGTTGACGCCTCAGGGAGCCGGAGGACACTGGGTACCCTAAGGCACAGGCACCGGACTGTTGCCTCACAGCCCTTGTAGTTAGAACCAGCGTACGTGGTCACAGGGGAGCCAAGCTGGGGCTAAGGGAGTGGGAAAAGAAAGAAAGGAGGCTCCCTTGCTCTAAATCTTTGGTGGCTGTTCTTGGTTTCTGGAAGCTCAAAGGGTTGTTGCCATGCCCCAGATGTCCTCACAGAAGACCAGTCGCGTCTTTGAGGTGTCAGGCTGCATTCAGCAGGCGAGGCAGAGGCTGCTGCACCTGCCGGGTCCTCTGGCCTGCTCCCTGGCTTTTTGCCTAGGGGCGTCCCCTGCCCAAGGAGCTCCACTCAGTTCAAGCGAGCTGGGCAGACTGGGCAGGCCCAGGGGCACCCCCAAACAATGAACGATGGGAAGTGGCAGATTAACGCCACAGCCTCCTCACTTTAGTGGGGTCAATTGTGAGGGGGAGTTCTCCACACTCTCTCAGAGAATTACCTGCAGGACGGGGCCCCTGTTGTCCACGAGACTCACTTTGCTGGCCTCCATTCCTTTCCTGTCTTCTTCCCCGACTCCCTCACTCTGGCTTCCCCGGACCACCTCCCACATGAACTACTTGCCCGGAATCCTTGTCTCAGGTTTTGCTTTTAGGAAGAGCAAACTAAGACAGCGGGAGAATTAGATACATTTGATGAGCACTCAGTGCTCAGATGTTTTCAGAGGGCAAATAATAAGAGAAGAGGAAAAAAGGAAAAGAAGCAGATGGAAAAAGAAGCTCCCAGGAACCTCCAGAAAGCTACGAGCTCCCCCTAACTCTTTCAACTTTTGCAGGTGGTCATTTTACTTTGTTCCGAAAACCAGTTACCTTGGGTGTTTGAATAAGAAATTCAGGTTTGAATTTTTCAGTTGCTTCTAGTTCTGTTCTGTGAGTAGAGAACCCACCTCCCTTAGATTCCATCCCAGGTCTGAGCGTGGCTTATAAAATATTAACCAAGTGATGTTCTTTCCCCCGAGCTCATAATGGCTCCTGACATTTTAATGCCAGCGTTTTGGATGCGCACAAAGTAAAGAGAGCTGAAACCCAGGGGCAAAGCCTCCTCTATTTACATTTTAGAAACCTCCAGATATATTCTTCTGTGACATTCAGCACCCAGTTCAGGCAAGCCTCTTAGCAAACAGTGTTGAAAAGAGGTTAATAGTGGGTTTGTATAGGTTACTTTTGCTTTATTTAGTTCCATGGAAATGGAGGTGTCAGCAGAAAGTAGGTTTATGGTTCCATTAAATTGCCAGGAGAAGAAAGTATCAGGACAGTTGTAAACAAAAAAAAAGAAAAAAGAAAAATAAGGCTGGGTGACTCAGCCTGAATAAATTAAGAACCAATTTGATGCAAAACTTGGAACAAGACTGGAGCCACTCCATTCTCAGACATCTCGTTGAAAGCTTATGAATCTCTCAGTTTCTGTCTCTGTCTGTCTGTCTGTCTCTCTCTCTCTCTCTTTTTTTTTTCTGAGAGGGGAGGGATGTTGGTTTCTAAATTTCCAGGGACTTGCCACTCTCATTTCTAAGGGCTCCATAAAGAGGAAATTGTTAAATATCCTACCCAGTAAAATGTAAGCAAAAGGTTCTAGGTAGAATTTATCTTTTTAAAGATGAGTTCCATTGTGCAAAACATTTTGAAGAGCTCTGAGTATGTTTACAAATAATTTATACACACCACCTTGTATTCTACAGTCTATATTTGAGCCTCATTAAAATGTTATTGACACTGACACGGAAGAGTAGTGACTGACAATTCTATTTATATAAAGTTCAAAAACTGGCAATAACCTTTTTTTTTTTTTTTTTTTTTTTTGCTGTTAGAAAACAAGATCATGGTTATTCTTGGGTGTCTGAGTAGTAACTGGAAGGGGTCATAAAGGGCTTTGTGGTGCTGGTTACATTTTGTTTCCTGATCACTATATGGGTATGGCCAGTTTGGGGAAAGTCACTGAGCTATGTACTTACGATTCATTAACTTCTTTGAGTTTATATTATGCTTAAGTTAAAAATTTAAACCTGTATTGATATTGCTATGCAGGTTAAAAGAAAAAAATTTTTTTCACTTGTGCCAAATCTGTGGATCCTAGCTTTTCTGCACTAGTGGGATTTTTTGCTGGGCCACGGTCAGCCTTGAGATCAGGGCCATGGTCAGCCTTGAGATCAGTGTGATACCTAGTGGGGGCCTGCTGTTTGGCAGGGCTGGCTTACCTGCAACCTTGGAGTTGTATGCTACTCCGACCCCACAGATATTGTTGTTGGCGGCAGCAGAAACTTCTCCTGCACATCGGGTCCCATGGCTTTGGAAAAATATAAAGACACATTAGATACGCAGTGAAAAGAATTTGACTACATCTGTCATGGGCTCAAAATTCTCTTTGGAACAAGGATGAAATCTGCATATCATATACAAGTAAACCCTGTGTCACTGAAGAGGTTGGCCCTTGTGTTAAAGCTCTGTGAAAACTTAAAGAGCTGAGCAAACCATTATCTACCTGTCTTTTAGTTTTCTCTAAAGTGCCCCATCTTGGGGTGGTTTGTAAAAGCCGCAATAGAGAACTGAAACAAGTATAAACTGAGTCACTCAGAAGGGTGTGTTTTCAGACCTAAGCAGCATTCAAGATGCAAAAGATTCCAGTGGTGTAAATCATCTGGAACTACCAGATCCAACCATGAAAAGTTCACTTTATTTATATTTATTTATTCATTTATTTTTTTTGAATCTGGGTCTCCTTGGTCACCTACGTTGGAGTGCGGTGGTGCAATCTTGGCTCACTGCAGCTTCGACTTCCCAGGCTCAAGTGATTCTCCTGCCTCAGCCTCTTGAGTAGCTGGGACCATAGGTGTGTGCACCACACCTGGCTAATTTTTTGTATTTTTTGTAGAGAAGGAGGTTTCCCATGTTGCCCAGGCTGGTCTCAAACTCCTGGGCTCAAGCGATCCTCCCACCTAAGCCTCCCAAATTGCTGAGATTATAGCTGTGAGCCACTGCGCCTAGCTAGAAAAGTCCATTTTAATGGTGGGTGGAACAGTTACTGAATCAAATGGGCACATTCCCAGGTCTGCTGGGACAGTGCGAATATGGCCTGCGGAATGCACAAGGTCTTTCCACTCACTGTTCAAACTGCGGCAAACAATCAGGAAATGTGGGTGAAGGGGTTCATTGGCTACATATCCCTAGGAATTTTCCATTTCTGCAGCATCAACTAGTGCTGTCTGGGACATCCTCTTGGGGCAAGCAAAGCTATCACACCAGCTCTTAAAAAATATCACATGCAAGGATTGAAAACACACACACACACACACACACACACACACACACACACACATTTTCTTTCTCTGTATGAATCAAAGTAAATCCTGCCTCCATAAAGGCTACATATTTCATCCCTCAAAATTCTCTTTGGAACAAGAATGAAATCCGCATATCATGTACCCAGATATGTACACCCAGTGTCACTGCAGAGGTCGGCCCTTGTGTTAAACCTGTCCCTGTCCTAAAACAGTTCACCAAA
The DNA here is from genome assembly GCF_037993035.2 of Macaca fascicularis. Taxonomy (NCBI): domain Eukaryota; kingdom Metazoa; phylum Chordata; class Mammalia; order Primates; family Cercopithecidae; genus Macaca; species Macaca fascicularis. The sequence goes on from NC_088384.1 coordinate 69,864,936, forward strand.
GGCTGGAGGACAAGTGCATGTGAACCAGCTTGAACAAAGTAAAGATATTAAGTCTTCTGTATCTTTAATTTTGGCCCTTAAGCAGGGGAGAGGAATGCCATGGGCTCTCCAGAGGAACATATGGGAAGAAACATTTCGTTGCTAAATTAGGCGACACTAATTAGCAATCAGCCATAAATAGAGGTTTCTTACGATTGTTCCTAACACCAAGCCTTCTCACAACCCTGGGCCTTTGAATCTGGACTTCTCTTGTCATTTATTTTGATTGAAAGAATGTGGTAGAAGTGATGAGCCTGGGCCTCAGGAGACCTTGTGGCTTTTCTGCTTTCTCTTGCCACCCTCTCTAGGCTCCATGTGAGCAAGCCCGGGCTAGCCTATTGGATGATGAAAGACACATAACCTGTCGTGCTTGACACCCCAGCCAACAGTAATCTATTGACATGTGAGTGAGGTCATCCTAAACCAATGAGCTCCCAGCAACCTGCCAGCTGACCAGGGAGACAAGGGTGAGCTCAGCCAAGACAAGCCTAGCCTGGTCCAGATCAGTAGAACTTTCCAACCAACCTATAGACTTGGGAGCAATAATCAATGCTTATTGTTTCAAGCTACTGAATTCTGGAATAATTTGTTATGCGGCATTATCATGGCAGTAGATTGCTGATACAATGAAGGAACAAGGCTAGAGGGACACCATGGCTTATGTGTAGGGAGTCAGGGTTCACACCTGGACTGTCACGGTGACTGTATTGGGGCTTTTGTGAACAGCCTGTATTGTGGGGCTGCTGGGGTGTCCAAATGAAAACCTGAGGCCCTGTGCCCAACCCTGTGGATTTCCTGAGAGAAAGAACAGGCATACCCTTTCCATCCACACTGCTGGTTTTTGCACCAAAGTGATTTGATCATCTCACAGCTTTTTCAGCCAAAAGCGTGTATTTCTGTATATATTACACCTAGGGAATAGTGTCAGATATATCCAGCAATATGAATAAAACAACTCTCTTTTACCGACATCTACTATGGGACAGACCCTGTGCTGAGAGTGTTATATACATGATTTTATTAAATCCTCACAACAGCCTATTATTATCTCCATTTTAAAGATGAGAAAACTGAAGCTTAGACAGATGTGAAGTCACTTCTCAAATAGGAAGCAGGGCAAGAATTCAAACTCAGTTCCGCTGCTTCCAAAGCCCTGCTCTTCACCATGATCTTTAACTATCGTGTAATCCTATCAGAAACATGCAGAATAACATTGTGATGGTTAATTTCACTTGTCAATATGGCTGGGCCACGAGGTATCCAGATATTCGGTCAGACATTATTCTTGGTGTTTCTGCAAGGGTATTTTGGATGAGACATTTCAATTCGTGGACATTGACTAGAGCAGCTTGTCCTCCATAATGTGCATGGGCGTAATCCAATCTCTTGAAGGTTTAAATAGACAAAATATCTGGCCTTCTCTGAGAAGAGAGAATTCTCTTGAAGACTGCCTTTGGACTTCACCTGTAACATTGGATCTTCCTGGTTCTATAGCAGGCTACCTTCAGACTCGAGCTGGACCATTGGCTCTCAGGGTTTTCAGCCTGCTGGTTTACCCTGCAGGTTTTGGACTTGCCAGTCTGTAGACTGAGGTGAGTCAATTCCCTATAATGAACCTCTTTTTATATGTATACACATCCTACTGGTTCTGTTCTCTGGAGAACCATGACTAAAGCAAAAAGTAACCAAGTAATTAAATCTGTTTTTGCTGGTTTCTTAGTTCAGTCATTTGCTAATATCCATATTAGTCCACTTTCACACTGCTATGAAGAAATACCAGACACTGGTAATTTATAAAGGAAAGAGATTTAATTGACTCACAGTTCAGCATTGCTGGAGAGGCCTCAGGAAACTTACAATCATGGTGGAAGGCACCTCTTCACAGGGTGGCAGGAAGGAGATAATGAGTGCCAGCAGGGGAAATGCCAGATGCTTATAAAACCATCAGATCTTGTGAGACTCACTCATTATCATGAGAACAGCATGGGGAAAACTGCCCCCATGATTCCATTACCTCTACCTGGTCCTGCCCTTGACACGTGGGATTATGAGTATTACAATTCAAGGTGAGATTTGGGTGGGGACACAGAGCTAAACCATATCACCATTCACCTAGGTATTCTGGTACAGTATTGTCTCTCACTTTGCAACATGGTTTTTGTTGGTGGCAGAAAATGCTGAATGGTCACCAGTCATTCTCTTTTCTCCCTAGGCTGCAGTAAGGCTCCCATCCTCCCTTGCACTTGTATATGGCCATGTGACTGAGTTATGGCAAATATGTGAGCAGATGGGTAAATGCTATTTGTAAGCCTGGCCCATAAAAATCACCCTTGAGCAATTATTCATGCTCTTTCCCCTCAAGTAGTTTGATGCAAAAAATCCCAGCAACATTGGAAACCTATGCCAAAGATGAAAGGAGTCTGCATCCCCGAATCACTGCTTGGAGGAGAGCTGCTCCACCAGGAACACAGAGATGGATCAGTGGGTGAGTGATAAATAAACCAAAAAAGGTGCTAAGCCACTAAAGCACTAAGATTTCAAGGCCAAGATTTATTTGTTATAGCTACTAGGATAACCTGAACTCGCACATTTTTATTTTATTTCTATTGATTATTGCTATAATTTTATTAGATGCTACTCGATAACCTGTTTTGGAAGGATAAATTCTAATAATAAGTGAAATAAACTAATTTGAAGGATCCCACAAAAAGAGATGCTGGGTGACTAGGATGAGTACAAAGCAGTCCTTGATGAAGAGAAGAAAAATGGCTGCCTTGTCTAATGGTAGAATTCCCCTGCCCTCTCACTAGGCGTGTGCAGGGTGCATGATGGACTTTTGGCATTCGTTTATTTAATGCACACTTTGAGGCTGGTGTGTAGAAGTGAGTCTTTTAATGGTGAATGGGCATGTCTGACATTTTGGAGTTTCCATTTTGGCTCAGGTTTATTATTCAAATATGTGTAATTATGAAATATTTAAAAAATATAGACAATTTCAGTGAATAGTACAATGACTCTTATATAGCCACCATCCAAGTCTATCAAAGCCAAACATTTTTTATACTTATTAGAAAAACATAATTCTTTATAGGCCAGGTGCGGTGGCTCACTCCTGTAATCCCAGCACTTCGGGAGGCCAAGGCAGGCAGATTGCTTGAGGTCAGGAGTTCAAGACCAGCCTGGAAACCCCATCTCTATTAAAAATACAAAAAAATTAGCCAGGCATGGTGGCCTGTGTCTGTAGTTCTAGCTACTCGGGAGACTGAGGCATGAGAATTGCTTGAACCTGGGGGTTGGAGGTTGCAGTGTGCCAAGATTGTGCCACTGCACTCCAGCCTGGGTGACAGAATGAGACTCTCAAATAAAAAAAAGGTTGGGTGCTGTGGCTCATGCCTGTAATCCCAGCACTTTGGGAGGCTGGGGGGGGGGTAGATCACGAGGTCAGAAGTTCGAGACCAGCCTGACCAATACGGTGAAACCCCGTCTCTACTAAAAATACAAAAATTAGCCAGGCGTGGTGGCACGTGCCTGTAATCCCAGCTACTCAGGAGGCTGAGGCAGGAGAATCACATGAACCAGGGAGGCGGAGGTCGCCGTGAGCCGAGATGGAGTCACCGCACTTTAGCCTGGGTGACAGAGCGAGACTCCGTCTCAAAAAACAAAAAACAAAGACAAAAAAACTCCCCAAGAAACAACATAAATCTTTACAGATACAATTGAGGCCCTCTCTGATGCCATTCCTTCCCCTCTTTGCTTCCTCAGAGGTAATGATTGTACCAAGTTTGCTGTTCAGAATGTTTTTATGAGCTTATAATCAGGTATGCATAAGCATATATGCCACTCTTTGCATGTTTTCAAACTCTCTGTAAAAATTTCCTCGTATATTATCTACGTAAAATTGGCTTTATTTGCTACAATTTCTGAAGTTAACTTGTGAATTCTGGTTCATCCATTTTTAGTGCTGTGTAGTAGTCTATTTATAGATATGCTGCGATTTATTTATTTATACTTCTATTGACAGGTATTTAGATTGTTTGCAATTTGCTTGCCATTACAAATAATTTGAAAAGAAACATTTTTGTTTATTATTTTCATGTACACATAAGGAAGAATTTCTCTGAGGTCTTCTTGTGTAACTTAAAACAGGTTATATGGCTATATACTACCTCCTTCAAGGTGCAAGCAATCCTTTTCAACATTGATCATTGTCGAATGTTACCAATTTTGCTAGTCCAGTTGGTGTGAAATGGTATGTTATTGTTTCATTTTGCATTTCCTCGTCACTAGCAAGGTAAACTTTTCATAGGTTATTTGGCTTAGATTTTCTTTTCTGTGAATTGCATGTTAATAACCTTGGCCCATTTCTTCTATTAAGGTATTTATTTATTTTTCATTGATTTGTAGCTGTTCTTTACAAAGTTTGTATATTAAGCCTTTTTTTCCCCATAAAATTTGCTGCACATGTCTTCTAGTCTGTGGCTTGTCTTCCAAATTTATTTATTGTGACTTCTTTTTTTGAACAAAAGTGTTTAATTTTAATGTAGCCAGCTTTATCAATCATTAATTTTTCCATGTGGTTTAGTGGCTCGTTTAAGAAATCCATCCCTAATTTACATTCTATAGGGAATCGTCTGCCCTTTCCAGATCTTTTTCCAATCTGAAGAGATTAGCTGAGAGTCTAGCACCTTTTAAAGGTCTTAAGAGGAAACATCTGTCATCTATTGCCTCTAAGAGTGGCCACTTATGAGATTTAATCTATATAAAAGGTACCCCGGTCTCCACAAACCCTTATCTTAACCCAGACACACCTTTCTACTGATTCCAGGTCTTTAGATAATAACTCTTTCAACCAATTGCCAATCAGAAAATCTTTGAATCTACCTATAACCTGGAAGCCCCTGCTTCAAGATGTCCTGCCTTTCCAGACCAAGCCAATGTCTATTTCACATGTACTGATTAATGTCTTATGTGTCCCTAAAACATATAAAATCAAGCTCGAACTCAACCACCTTGGGCACCTGTTCTCAGGACCTCCTGAGGCTGTGTCATGGGTCATGACCCTTAACCTTGGCAAAATAAACTTCTAAATCAATTGGGGAAAAAAGGAAAGAAATCCATCCCCATGTCATGATCATAAAGGTGTTTTTATTTTTTTCCTAAAATATTTATATCCATTTAGGTCTTTAATTCTCCTGGAATTTATTTATGCTCAGTATGTGGAGTGGGTGCCTATTTCTCCCCATGTACATAGTTATCCCATTTATCGAATACCTTCACTCCATCCTTATCATTTTTATTGCTATCTTAATCATATATTAGGGTTCCTTTTATGTGGTGTCTGTTTTTGCACTCTCTATTCTCTTTCTTGATCTTTTTGTCTCTTTCTATGCTAACCCTACAATCTCATATTATTGCCACTGTGTAATGTTTTAGTATCTGGTCGGCAAAGCTTCCCGTCTTGCTGCTGTTCTGTTGTTGTTGAACTTCTACTTCATCATCTTCTTCTTCTTTATCTTCATTCTCTTCCTCTTTTTTCTCCTTTTTTCCTCCTCCTTATTTGTCTTCTTCTATTTTGGCCACTTGTTTTTCCATATGAATTTTAAAACAGTTTTGTCTAGTTCCACTGAATAATCTATTGAAACTTTAATTGAAATTGCAATTAATTAATATATTAGTTTGATATGATATCTTTATATTGTTCCATCTTCTTATCCATGAACTTAGTATGTCACTCTAGTAATTTAGGACACCTTTATGTCTTTTGTAAATTTTATAATTTTATTCTTAATGATCTCACATCTTTTCTTAGATTTATAATTATTTGATTGGCTATGAAATGTAGCATAGTGTTGAATTAAAGAGATGATAGGGAGAACCCACATCTTGTCCCAGACTTAGAGAATGCTATCAAAGTTTCACCATGAAGAATAATGTTTGCTGTAGGTTTTTGATAAACAGGCTGTTATATTCAATTCGATAATTATCTCCTCAAGTGCATCCAGGCTAGATTTTATCCCATTTATTGAGATTTTATTCCACAGGCTGTATTTTTCAGCTGCAATTTGTTCTTTTCATGTCCATGCTTTTGTTTTCATCTATGTTTCCCCCATCATTTAGTTTTCTTTAAAATAGATGTCATCCATGCATTTATCACTCTGAGCAAACTAAAAATAACTTATTATAAAGTCTTTTTCAAGACTGCTTCATAGAACCAATTTCATATGGTACAAATTAATATCCTGAGTTTTAGTTTTTTAGGCATATTTTTTTCAGATATTTTGGAATGTTGGATTTTAGGATAATTTTGATGTGGAGATATTTTTTCCTTTTTTTTTTTTTTTAACCTCTCTTCCTTTCCTGGCTACTGGTCCTATGGTTGTTTCAACTGACTCCTTAGTTCTGTTTCTGACAGCCAGTTTCTACAACAGTGCTTCAGGAATCTGCATTCACAGAGATAAGGAGATAAGACAGATCAGTCAGCAAGCCAGTGTGCAGCTTGGCCAAGTTCATGCACATGAGGCTGTCTTTGTCTTCTGGTCTCCAGTCTCTCTACAGCTACAGATTCTTAAACAACAGAAGACCCATGGTGGCCAGCTGCAGTCTTTTCAGCCTTGACTTTGGAGAAAGAAGCTCCGGTGTTAGACATATTAGAACTGAAATGCAGAGACTTCCTGGCTAGTTCGGCATTTACCGCATTTGCTGGCTAATGTCCAATGAGCTCTACAGGGTAAGATTTTGGGGTTTCAAGAGCCTACTTGATAGAATAGATGAGAAATGAATAGGTCAGGCAGAATAGGTTGGAATAGGCGATAGGTGAGAATGAGCAAAGCTGCCTCTGGGGAAGTCCCCGAGTCTGCTGGCAAGCACCCATTGCTTTCTGGAGAAGTGAGCAGACTCCTCATCTTTCTGAGGCCAGATGCTAGACATTTCAATTTTCCTAATAGATCAACTTTGTCTCATGCATAAAAGGTATCTTTAGCTATAACTCTTTTTTCAATCAGCAATGCAGAAACACAGGCACTAGAGTCTTGACAGAAAGTTTAACCTTGCTGACTGTTATCCACTTTCTGTCAAAAGCTTAAACGAGAGAGCAGATGTCTGAGAAAGGTGGGTGATTGGCTGAGCCATCCATTTACTCCTGTAGCATAAATTCTCCTACTTTTCTTTGTCATTGAATAATCTTTGACTTAGCTCCTGTAGAAATCTCTTTGCTGAATTTCACAACTCTATTGGCTGCCCACAGTGCCTACTATGTGCCATGCTCTGCACCAAGGACTCTATACCTCTCTCGAATCCCCAGTACAAGCCTTCAAGGTGGGAGCTTTAGTCCCAGTTTATAGATAAGGGAACTGACTCAGGGATCACTCATTCCATACCAAGCGATTAACATAATATTACATTTGTCTACATAAGGTGCTGTCTTTTTCTCTCTTAAGAGTTATTGCCACCTGAGGACCATAAAATCTCTATATGGCATGTATACATTAGCTTACAAAGTGGAACTAATTATACCCAAATATAAGTCTTTCTTTTACAATCTTTATAGTTTTCTCCATAACCCCTAAGTCTATATTACATCTACTCCTTTTAGCTGAAGGAAAAATTTAAACAATAAATACTTTTCTAATCCAGGTAGGGGACTAGAAATTTAAAAAAATTAAACTCTGTTGGATTTCACTGTGCGCTGGTTTGGATGTAGAAAGGGTTTGTTACAAGCAGTAACCTTTGAGCTAATATCGACTGATGAGGTAGTCATAAAGCTCACATGAAATAGACTATGTCTTTGAAAGCAGTTTGCATTTCATTATCCAGGAGGTGTTTCAGAATTAGTTCATAAAGATATAAGGGAAACCATTAAGTATCACCAGGGTAAGGTAGCAGCTTACATCAGTGTGAAAATAGCCAACCAGAGAGGGCCATTTTTTCTCACACGTTTTTTCTGTGGCCTGTTGCTTAGGGTTCTTCAGAATGAAATATGACTTTTAATAAGAAAATAAAAGTTAATCCCAGAAATCCTTTCTTATTTGAAGGTTTAACTAATGCTATCAATCACATTAGCTCACAAAGAGATAAATGTTCTTCAGCCTCCATTTATCCATCTTCCTTCCCTCCATTTTGTTTGCTTGAGTAATAAATGTCTTCTCTCTTCCTGAATTTATAGTAAACTTTTTGCAGCCAAGAATTGCATCTAACCCAGAATCTTTCACTGTTTAGGGCTTAATAGATAGAGTATGCTGCTTCCCCTGACGCTTCATAAATATCATCAATGGCAGGGATGACATTTCAGTGGTGAATGCCTGTCAAAGAAATGCTATGCAAGAGGGATTTTTATGGACAACAGCACAGTAATGGAATACAGATCTGCAATGCATCACCAAACATTGACCTAAAACTGAGCAGGGCTGCAAGATTATTGACAAAACGTGGGCTGCAGACCTTGAGAGCAGCAGGCAGCTTGAAAATGGACAGATGTCAAGGCCACTCAACATCTTGCCATGGTTGAAAATGTATGCCACTCATCCATCAACCAGCCAGTCAATATTTTTTGAGTGCCAGCAACGAAAAAAATGTGGTACTAAATCCTGATACCTCTTAGCAAATCAATTATATCTCTTTTGCACATTACTGATGTCCATTAAATGTGTATTTTCTACCTTTTTGCAATTTGAGTTACTATTATTATTATTATTTTGTTTGGTCAAATGTATTTTGCTCATTGCAAGCTAAGAGAAAATTATACCCTTTTTGAAAATTTCTTAAATGTGTTTCAAGTTCATCCCTGGAGCTCAGATACTGCATGTAATTATTAAATGGTTCACAGTAGAATAAATACACTTGCTCTGCTTAAACAGGAATAATCCAACAAAAGCAAATCAAGCACAAGGCAAGCTATTCCAATATACACATTCCCTAAAAGCAGTTCTGCATATGTATGAAGTTTGTTTTCCTAAAGCACCCTTGGCTTGGAGTTTAATAAAGGAAAACAACGAGTAAGTGCAGAGGGTATGAGATGATGGTTTAAAGTGTCAGGAAAACCTAGGAGAGATTTGTTGCTATTGAACTCAGTCTCCCAACCAAGGGGCACATTTTATTTCTTTGTTTGGGTGTCCTCTATAGTGCATTTTATTTTCTACTTTCACAGCAGTGAGAATCTCGTGCTGGACAGCCACTGCCTTTTCCTGTGAAGCAATTACTCCTGCGTTGTAACTAGCCTTTGTGGCAGTCAGTGTGGCTGGAATAGTTAATAGCAACAGGCCTATCGCTGGTCAGCATGTCAGCCCTATATTGGAGCTTCAGGGCATGCTGACGCCAGCATTTCTCAAGAGCCCCAAGTCTGTTGAACAGAGGTAGGGCATCGGATTTGGCGCCCATGCCCAGAAAACACCTGAAGAACCTGTGGGATGCCTTGGTGTCTGCACAGCTGGTGGGAGGCTCATGCTGGGCCCTGTGCCAGCCAAGAACAAGTGCCAGGCTCCAGGCCATTGGGGCTTCTGAGAGTAGAAGCATATCTTGAGTGTAATAAGAGAATGAGCCTCATCTATGCCCCGGCCCAGTTCTGACCCAACCATCCTAGCAACTTTTCCAACCCTTTTAGGCTCCACCTTACTTGCGGATCCTTCTTAGAATGCTGCCTTCTGCACCAGCCTCCAAATCCCACAGCAGTTATCCAGACTACCTCCTGAACATATCCTGCACCTCCCCGCCAGCCTATCTTTGTCCAGATTGTATCCTTGCCCTGGGATACATTTGTTCCCTACTCCCAACTCTTCCTATTGCCTTAGATAAAATCCTAGACCGGTGACCCACTGGCATCAAATCCTGCCTCCACTTCTTAGTAGCCCTGTAACCTTGCACAAGTAACTTAACCGCTCTGTGCCTCAGTTTCCAAAATGGGGAAAATCATACTCCCTATTTCAGAGGGTTCTTATGATAATTAGTTGAATGAATACATGCAAAACACAGAACAGTGCCTTAAATACAGTAACTGTTCAACTTGCATTAGATCTCCTTGTGTTATTTTAGTCTGGGCTACATTTTTGCATTGTAGTAACTTGGGCGTCTGTTGCCTAATCCTATGACATTGCAAGCTCCTTGGAAGCTTGCACACCAAAACAGTTTCCTGATACCAAACTGAAGTCCTAGTTCTGTTATTACCTCTTTTTATGCCCTATGCTTGTTAAATTTACTTCTTGTTATTAGAAAAAAATCAAAGATATACAAAAAAAGAGTAAAATCCCATGTACTCATCACAGAGCTTTAACAATGATTAGCTCATAACCAATTTTATTGCCTCTATACTCCAATCATTCTCTTCCCTCCTGCCTCAAGCCATAAGTAATACTGAAGAAAACATCAGGCATAATATCATTTCATCCCAGAGGGGTTTTTAAATAAACATATCCTACACTCATGGAACGGACGCCTCATTCAAATTCTCCTTCAGTCAAGCAGGAATCATCTCCAGGACGATGGTGATGTTTTGAACTAAGGATTCTCCTGGTGCTGTGGACTTGAGCTTCACCCCATCAGCCTCCCATAATCATCTACAATGGTAGTTATGTATTGAAAGTAGTTGTGATTTGAGTGCTGGCATCATCCAGTCTTTGTAATAACAAGCCATAGTGGGTGAGAATCTTTGAAAATGACTTGATAATTGAAAAGCACCCATTTACTGGTCAAAGTGGACACTCTGTCTTAGTCATTGGCTCCCTAAGGCATGGGGATCATGCTCGCCTGAGTCACTATGACTGTGTCTCTGGTAATTGGACACTTGGGAATTCTTACCACTGACAATGACGAGTTTTATTGCCCTAAGCACTAATTAGTCCTAATTGGAGGTTTTTAGCTGGTTTAAAATTATACTTTTGAGAACAAGTTTGCAAATGAAATATTTAAGAGAGAAGATAGTTCCTTAGTGTTCTTAGTTTTTTAAATTTTCTCTTTAAAATTATTATTATACTTTAAGTTCTAGGGTACATGTGCGCAACATGCAGGTTTGTTACATAGGTATATATGTGCCATGTTGGTTGGCTGCACCCATCAACTTGCCATTTACTTGAGGTATTTCTCCTAAAGCTATCCCTCTCCCAGCCCCCCAGCCCCAACAGGACCTGGTGTGTGATGTTCCCCATCCTGTGTTCAAGTGTTCTCATTGTTCAATTCCCACCTATGAGTGAGAACATATGGTGTTTGGTTTTCTGTCCTTGTGATGGTGTGTTGAGAATGATAGTTTCCAGCTTCATCCATATCCCTGCAAAGGACATGAACTCATCCTTTCTATGGCTGCATAGTATTATATGATGTATATGTGCCACATTTTCTTAATCCAGTCTATCACTGATGGACATTTGGGTTGGTTCCAAGTCTTTGCTATTGTGAATAGTGCCACAATAAACATACGTGTGCATGTGTCTTTATAGTAGCATGATTTATAATCCTTTGAGTATATACCCAGTAATGGGATCACTGGGTCAAATAGTATTTCTAGTTCTAGATCCTTGAGGAATCGCCACACTGTCTTCCACAATGGTTGAACTAGCTTAAGTCCTACCAACAGTGCAAAAGTGTTCCTATTTCTCCACATTCTCTCCAGCATCTGCTGTTTCCTGACTTTTTAATTATCACCATTCTAACTGGCATGAGATGGTATCTCAGTGTGGTTTTGATTTGCATTTCTCTAATGACCAATGATGATGAGCATTTTTTCATGTGTCTGTTGGCTGCATAAATGTCTTCTTTTGAGGAGTGTCTGTTCATATCCTTTGCCCACTTTTTGATGGGTTTGTTTGTTTTTCTTCTTGTAAAGTGTTTAAGTTCTTTGTAGATTCTGGATATCAGCCCTTTGTCAGATGGTTAGATTGCAAAAATTTTCTCCCATTCTGTAGGTTGTCTGTTCACTCTGATGGTAGTTTATTTTGCTGTGCAGAAGCTCTTTAGTTTAATTAGATCCCATTTGTCTATTTTGGCTTTTGTTGCCATTGCTTTTAGTGTTTTAGTCATGAAGTCCTTGCCCATGCCTATGTCCTGAGTGGTATTGCCTAGGTTTTCTTCTAGGGCTTTATAGTTTTAGGTCTAACATTTAAGTCTTTAATCTATCTTGAATTAATTTTTGTGGACAGCAAAAGAAACTACCATCAGAGTGAACAGGCAACCTACAGAATGGGAGAAAATTTTTGCAATCTACTCATTTGACAAAGGGCTAATATCCAGAACCTACAAAGAACTCAAACAAATTTACAAGAAAAAAACAAACAATCCCACCAAAAAGTGGGCAAAGGATATGAACAGACATTTCTCAAAAGAAGACACTCATACAGCCAACAGACACATGAAAAAATGCTCGTCATCACTGGCCATCAGAGAAATGCAAATCAAAACCACAATGAGATACCATCTCACACCAGTTAGAATGGCAATCATTAAAAAGTCAGGAAACAACAGGTGCTGGAGAGGATGTGGAGAAATAGGAACACTTTTACACTGTTGGTGGGAGTGTAAACTAGTTCGACCTTTGTGGAAAACAGTATGGCAATTCCTCAAGGATCTAGAACTAGAAATACCATATGACCCAGCCATCCCATTACTGGGTATATACCCAAAGGATTATAAATCATGCTGCTATAAAGACACATGCACATGTATGATTATTGCGGCACTATTCACAATAGCAAGGACTTGGAATCAACCCAAATGTCCATCAGTGATAGACTGGATTAAGAAAATGTGGCACATATACACCATGGAATACTATGCAGCCATAAAAAAGGATGAGTTTGTGTCCTTTGTAGGGACATGGATGCAGCTGGAAACCATCATTCTCAGCAAACTATTGCAAGAACAGAACACCAAACACCATATGTTCTCACTCATAGGTGGGAATTGAACAATGAGATCACTTGGACACAGGAAGGGGAACATCACACACCGGGGCCTATTGTAGGGAGGGGGCAGTGGGGAGGGATTGCATTGAGAGTTATACCTGATGTAAATGACGAGTTGGTGGGTGCTGACGAGTTGATGGGTGCAGCACACCAACATGGCACATGTATACATATGTAACAAACCTGCACATTGTGCACATGTACCCTAGAACTTAAAGTATATATATTAAAAAAAAGATATAAGGAAGGGATCCAGTTTCAGCTTTCTATATATGGCTAGCCAGTTTTCCCAGCACCGTTTATTAAATAGGGAATCCTTTCCCCATTTCTTGTTTTTGTCTGGTTTGTCAAAGATCTGGTGGTTGTATATGTGTGGTGTTATTTCTGAGGCCTCTGTTCTGTTCTATATATCTGTTTTAGTACCAGTACCATGCTGTTTTGGTTGCTGTAGCCTTGTAGTATAGTTTGAAGTCAGGTAGCGTGATGTCTCCGGCTTTATTCCTTTTACTTATGATTGTCTTGGCAATGTGGGTTCTTTTTCAGTTCCATATGAACTTTAAAGTCGTTTTTTCCAATTCAGTGAAGAAAGTCATTGGTAGCTTGATGGGAATGGCATTGAATCTATAAATTACCTTGGGCAGTATGGCCATTTTCATGATATTCATTCTTCCTATCCATGAGCATGGAGTGTTATTCCATTTGTTCGTGTCCTCTTTTGTTGAGCAGCAATTTGTTGTTCTCCTTGAAGAGGTAGGTCCTTCACATCCCTTGTAAGTTAGATTCCTAGATTTTTTATTCTCTTTGTAGCAATTGTGAATGGATGTTCACTCATGATTTGGCTCTCTGTTTGTCTGTTACTGGTGTATAGAAATGCTTGTGATTTTTGCACATTGATTTTTGTACCCTGAGACTTTGCTGAAGTTGCGTATCAGCTTAAAGAGATTTTGGGCTGAGATGATGCAGTTTTCTAAATATACAATCATGTCATCTGCAAACAGGGACAATTTGACTTCCTCTTTTCCTATCTGAACACCCTTTGTTTCTTTCTCTTGCCTGATCGCCCTCCAACACTATGTTGAATAGGAGTGGTGACAGAGGGCATTCTTGTCTTGGGCCAGTTTTCAAAGGGAATGCTTCCAGTTTTTGCCCATTCAGTATGATATTGTCTGTGGGTGTGTCATAAATAGCTCTTATTATTTTGAGATACGTTCCATCAATATCTAGTTTATTGAGAGTTTTTAGCATGATGGGCTATTGAATTTTGTTGAAGGCCTGTTCTGAATCTATTGAGATAATCATGTGGTTTTTGTCATTGGTTCTGTTTATGTGATGGATTACGTTTATTGATTTGCATATGTTGAACCAGCCTTGCATTCCAGGGATGAAGCCAACTTGGTCATGGTGGATAAGCTTTTTGATGTGCTGTTGGATTCGGTTTGCCAGTATTTTGTTGAGGATTTTCACATCGGTGTTCATCAGATATATTGGTCTAAAATTCTCTTTTTTTGTTGTGTCTCTGCCAGGCTTTGGAATCAGGATGATGCTGGCCTCATAAAATGAGTTAGGGAGGATTCCCTCTTTTTCTGTTGATTGGAATAGTTTCAGAAGGAATGGTACCAGCTCTTCTTTGTACCTCTGGTAGAATTTGGCTGTGAATCGGTCTGGTCCTGGCCTTTTTTTTAGTTGGCATGCTATTAATTATTGCCTCAATTTCAGAGCCTGTTATTGGTCTATTCAGAGATTCAACTTCTTCCTGGTTTAGTCTTGGGAGGGTGTTTGTGTTCAGGAATTTGTCAATTTCTTCCAGATTTTCTAGTTTATTTGTGTAGAGGTGTTTATAGTATTCTCTGATGGTAGTTTGTATTTCTGTGGGATCAGTGGTGATATCCCCTTTATCATTTTTTAATGTGTCTATTTGATTCTTCTCTCTTTTCTTCTTTATTAGTCTTGCTAGTGGTCTATCAATTTTGTTGATCCTTTCAAAAAACCAGCTCCTGGATTCATTGATTTTTTGAAGGGTTTTTTTGTGTCTCTATCTCCTTCAGTTCTGCTCTGATCTTCATTATTTCTTGCCTTCTGCTAGCTTTTGAATTTGTTTGCTCTTGCTTCTCTAATTCTTTTAATTGTGATGTTAGGGTGTCAACTTTAGATATTTCCTGCTTTCTCCTGTGGGCATTTACTGCTATAAATTTCCCTCTACACACTGTTTTAAATGTGTCCCAGAGATTATGGTACATTGTGTCTTTGTTTTCATTGGTTTCAAAGAATATCTTTATTTCTGCCTTCATTTCATTATGTACTCAGTGGTCATTCAGGAGCAGGTTGTTCAGTTTCCATATAGTTGTGTGGTTTTGAGTGAGTTTCTTAATCCTGAGTTCTAATTTGATTGCACTGTGGTCTGAGAGACAGTTTGTTGTGATTTCTGTTCTTTTACATTTGCTGAGAAGTGCTTTACTTCCAATTATGTGGTCAATTTCGGAATAAGTGTGATGTGATGCTGAGAAGAATGTATATTCTGTTGATTTGGGGTGGAGAGTTCTGTAGATGTCTATTAGGTCTGCTTGGTCCAGAGCTGAGTTCAAGTCCTGGATATCCTTGTTAACCTTCTGTCTTATTGTTCTGTCTAATATTGACAGTGGGGTGTTAAAATCTCCCATTATTGTTGTGTGGGAGTCTAAGTCTCTTTGCAGGTCTCTAAGGACTTGCTTTATGAATCTGGGTGCTCCTGTATTGACTGCATATATATTTAGGATAGTTAGCTCTTCTTGTTGAATTGATCCCTTTACCATTATGTAATGGCTTTCTTTGTCTCTTTTGATCTCTGTTGGTTTAAAGTCTGTTTTATCAGAGACTAGGATTGCAACCCTTGCTTTTTTTTTTTTTTTTTCTTTTCTTTTGCTTGGTAGATCTTTCTCCATGCCTTTATTTTGAGCCTATGTGTGTCTCTGCACGTGAGATGGGTCTTGACTCTTGATCCAATTTGCCTGTCTGTGGCTTTTAATTGGGGCATTTAGCCCATTTACATTTAAGGTTAGTATTGTTACATGTGAATTTGATTCTGTCATTATGATGTTAGCTGGTTATTTTGCTCATTAGTTGATGCAGTTTCTTCATAGCATCAATGATCTTTACAATTTGGCATGTTTTTGCAGTGGCTGGTACTGGTTGTTGCTTTCCATGTTTAGTGCTTCCTTCAGGAGCTCTTGTAAGGCAGGCCTGGTGGTGACAAAATCTCTCAGCATTTGCTTGTCTATAAAGGATTTTATTTCTCCTTCACTTATGAAGCTTAGTTTGGCTGGATATGAAATTCTGAGTTGAAAGTTCTTTTCTTTAAGAATGTTGACTATTGACCCCCATTCTCTTCTGGCTTGCAGGGTTTCTGCTGAGAAATCTGCTGTTAGTCTGATGGGCTTCCCTTTTTGGGTAACCTGACCTTTCTCTCTAGCTGCCCTTAACATTTTTTCTTTCATTTCAACCTTGGTGAATCCGACAATTATGTGTCTTGGGGCTCCTCTTCTCAAGGAGTATCTTTGTGGTATTCTCTGTATTTCTTGAATTTGAATGTTGGCCTGTCTTGCTAGGTTGGGGAAGTTCTCCTGGATAATATCCTAAAGAGTGTTTTCCAGCTTGGTTCCATTCTCCCTGTCACTTTCAGGTACACTAATCAAATGTAGATTTGATATTTTCATATAGTCCCATATTTCTTGGAGGGTTTGTTCATTTCTTTTTACTCTTTTTTCTCTAACCTTGTCTTCCCGCTTTATTTCATTAATTTGATCTTCAATCACTGATACCCTTTCTTCCACTTGAGCGAATTGGTTATTGAAGCTTTTGCATGCGTCACGAAGTCCTTGTGCCATGGTTTTCAGCTCCATCAGGTCATTTAAGGTCTTCTCTACACTTTATTCTAGTTAGGCATTCGTCTAACCTTTCTTCAAGGTTTTTAGCTTCCTTGCAATGGGTTAGAATATGCTCCTTTAGCTTGGAGAAGTTTGTTTTTACTGACCTTCTGAAGCTTACTTCTGTCAACTCATCAAAGTCATTTTCCATCCAGCTTTGTTCTGTTGCTGTCGAGGAGCTGCAATCCTTTGGAGGAGAAGAGGCCCTCTGGTTTTTAGAATTTTCAGCTTTTCTGCTCTGGTTTCTACCCATATTTGTGGTTTTATCTACCTTTGGTCTTTGATGTTGGTGACCTACAGATGGGGGTTTGTTGTGGATGTCCTTTTTGTTGATATTGATGCTATTCCTTTCTGTTTGTTAGTTTTCCTTCTAACAGTCAGGTCCCTCAGCTGCAGGTCTGCTGGAGTTTGCTGGAGGTCCATTCCAGACCCTGTTTGCCTGGGTATCACCAGCGGAGGCTGCAGAACAGCAAATATTGCAGAACAGCAAATATTGCTGCCTGATTCTTCCTCTTGAAGCTTCATCCTAGAGGGGCACCTGCCTATATGAGCTGTCTGTTTGCGCCTCCTGGGAGGTCTCTCCCAGTTAGGCTACATGGGGGTCAGGGACTCACTTGAGGAGGCAGTCTGTCCATTCTCAGAGCTCAAATGCCATGTTGGGAGAACCATTGCTCTCTTTGGAGATGTCAGACAGGGACGTTTAAGTCTGCAGAAGCTTCTGCTGCCTTTTGTTCAGCTATGTCCTGCCCACAGAGGTGGAATTATAGAGGCAGTAGACCTTGCTGAACTGTGGTGGGCTCCACCCAGTTTGAGCTTCCCAGTCACTTTGTTTACCTACTCAAGCCTCAGCAGTGGCAGACACCCCTCCCTCCGCCAGGCTGCTGCCTTGTAGGTCAATCTCAGACTGCTGCGCTAGCAGTGAGCAAGGCTCCATGGGCATGGGACCTGCTGAGCCAGACATGGGAGAGAATTTCCTGGTCTGCTGGTTGCTAAGACTGTGGAAAAAGCACAATATTTGGGCAGAAGTGTCCCATTTTTCCAGGTACAGGTTGTCACCGCTTCCCTTGGCTAGGAAAGGGAAATTCCCCAACCCCTTGCACCCACTGTCCAACCAGTCCCAATGAGATGAACCAGGTACCTCAGTTGGAAATGCAGAAATTACCTATCTTCTGTGTCGATCATGTTGGGAGCTGTAGACCAGAGCTGTTCCTATTTGGCCATCTTGTAATGGAATCTTTTAGTTTTTTTTTTAAGGAGTATTTTTACAGCACATTGCCCAGGAAGATTTGGCTAGGGCAGATTTTGTTTGGGTTCAGAAAATGAGATTGGGAGAAAATCATTCCATTGGTTATATTTTTTTGCTTACATCAATCCATCAAAGACTAATTTAGTACCTACTAGCTACAGAAAGACAGCAAGTAGCCAGTGGATGTGTTGCCACTGCACTTTCTGATATTCATGCGGACAGTTGGTAATCAATCCTGCTGAAACCAGACCCTCTCATAGCTCTTCTCAGCACCGTGTTCTGGATAGCCATTGCCAATCCTGTCTAAACCCCAGTTTAATGGCATGCATTTGGTAACTTCACATTCTTGTGTCTGAAATGGTTTATTTGCTAAAGATACGCTAGGATCTAGGGTTAGAAGTAATAGAGGTAAAACACACTTCATGCCAAAAATTTTCAGACCTTTTTTATACATTCTCATACTCCAAACACACACCTCCAAGCATTGCATTTCATTTTCAGGTTGCAGGTGACGTGGTTAGAGAATGAATTGTGCTATCCGACATCAGCAATGATCTTTACAAAATATTACAAAATTAAACTTTATTTTCTTTTTTCTTCTTTTCTGCATTTGTACCCAGAACCTGTGTACCCTGTGTCAACTCCTGATGAGACTGAGGGGTCTCAGGTCAACTTGCTAACTTTAGAGACAGAATCTAAGCTTCCTGTCTGCCGAGGCTCTACCCCTGAACATACTGTGGTCATGCTTCCTGTATCAAATAATACAAATGATACTTAGCAAAGAAAAGTACAAATGTGGATTTGGAAACAATTTGAAGCATGGGGCTAATCTTGGCTTTGACTTGAATTTTAATTGTTTGACTAAGGAAGCCCTTCAACCCTTCTGAGCCTGTTTGCTTATCACTAAACTGAAAATGACAACATTTGTTTTATCTACTACTTAGAGTGCCATGAGAAATAAAAAAAAAAATGGGTAAAGTGCTCTGTACGTCATATATTTTTAAACAACTAATTGAAGTTCATATGTTTTTATGAACTTCACCCAAGGACATCAATAACAGGGAACCACTAGGTTTAAAAATTACAGTATTCTTTCATTGATTAAGTAAGCTGCACATCTTTATTTCTTCATATCTCTTATATGTAATTAACCATTTAAGCAAAATGTTTACTTGAAGAAAAAAGAGACCGCATTTCCCTGTTTAGTGGCAAAACAGGCTGAAGGAAAATTATTCTCTTGGATAGACTGGGTAGTTTGACATCATAGGATCTTTATCCTAAGCAATACTTCAAACCTCTGCCAATCACACTTACTGTTTTGTTGAAAGGGACTCCATGAGATTATAGTAGAAAATGAACAGAATGCTTTTCAAAAACATATAGACACAGACCCATGGAGCAAAATACTTCTCTACAGTGGCTAAAACATATAAAGCAAAATCAGCATGTTTTAAATCACGTCGTACCGGGTTGAAAAAGAACTTCTTATTTCTATTTCCTTTTCTCTTTAATGGATTAAAGTGACAAATAATTTCAAGTTCAGCAGAACAAAACAGTCAAAAGATTATTCTAAAGGAAGACTGTAATATTAAAAATTCCACTTTAGAGAATGTAGCCACTAAGAAGAAAAATCACAATATAATTTAATGAAGCATGGGGATTATTTTGCTGGTGGTAATCAAGCCTGAAACAAAACAAAGTAAAATGAAACTCCAAAGCCTAAAGTCAAAGAGCCCTCCCAAGCCCCGGTTTACCTGTTAAACCAGTCGTCTGTGTACCGAGGGTAAGGATAGGGGTCGTTGCTACTGAAGTCGTAACTTGCTTCGGCATTCTGAAAAATACAAGGCATCTCATTAGGTCCGTACAGCCAGAGGCGCGGTAAAGGGAAAGTGCTGGGAGACTTGGAATGTTTCTAGTCTTCCCTGGAGTGCTGGGTTAGGGTGCTGCACTGGACCAACCCTTACAAAATTGTGTTGGAGCCAAAGTGTGTCCTTGGAGTGAGATGGCCTTTAGAGTTTCCTTGCTTTACACGGAAGGCTCACATCCAGCTTCTTCCTTTAGACTGAAATAGGCTGGTTTCCTTTCCCCTTATGGGTGTTAAACCCCTGCCCGAGGCCCTGACGTTGTCCACAATTGACCTCATTTTTTCACTCAACAAATATCATGAAGAGTCCAATATATGTCAGAGACTTTGCTAAGTATGGGAATACAATGGTGGCATCCCTGCCCTTATGTAACTTATAGCCTAGTTGCGGGGACAGACATCAATCGAATGATCAAACAAAGACATATACCATTACAAACTTCAATAAGTATCTGTATGAACTCTTATGCCCTACAGCATATGGTCAAAAGTGTACCAACTCTGTCATCCAACATCGTCCTTTTTGAGCAACTCCACTAATTCCATCAATTTTTGTTTTGATTGTTTAGATGACAAAATCACCAGTAGTTGTAATAATCATTTTGTGGGAGGTTGAGGTTGATGAGGATGTGACTCTGAGAACCAGCTGGCCTAGAACATTTGGGTGGGCAGGACAATGAGCATCCAGGGTTTAGGCAGGATCTGGGTGAACTGACCACCGAGGCCAATGGGAATGGGGTTACTGCCGAAGCCGGAGTGGACAGATGATGAAAACCAGCACTTGGCCCCTGTCTCCCTCTCTGGAAGGCTGTGTGAGTCTTTTGAAGCTTGAGGGCACTTCTGGAGACAGGGACCGCAGGGGCAAAGCCTGAGCAGACTGAGACCATGTTTCTATCAGGCTGGCAGAGGGAAATAAAGTCAGTGAGGGAAAACTAGAGAGTGTCCGTCCCTTTGTAGCTGCTGCTTGAATGACTGGCTTCTCAAACTTTCCACTCGGGCTTATCTTTTGGGCTGATAATTCTCACTGGGGTCTGTCTGGGTGATGCTCTTGGCTCTGCTCCTGACTCTGGGAAGATAATTTGGCCGGACATGGCGGGGGTTGGAAGGAGGACCTGGAGAGTTCTGAGAGCAGAGTTTACAGCAGAGAACCCTCAGAACTCTGAGACATCTTTTATAACAAGAAGAAAGACAGTGTATTGTCTGGGGTCAAATTGGCCTCTGAATGTTGAAATGGATGATAACTCAGGAACCCCAATTATTTTGTTGCCTTTGCAATTAATTTTTGATGACTAATGCTTAATTCCTTGGGTAACAGTCTACACTGAACATTAAGGAAGGCAAACAGTTGTTATTCTTGTTTGGCTGTATGTTTTCTGGCTAAAAATCAAATGGTTTCTAGCAAGGGGGAACAATATTTTGCAAGGGTTCTGTTTATGCCTCTACAGCCAAACAGAGTCATTTATTGATTTGAATTACAATGCTGTCTCCCATAAAGTTATTTGTGTACAGGAATAAGTTAAACTGGCCTTGAATGATACTGGAGTTTTCTATAATTGCCATTAACATGGACATTTGGAACAGGTGGTGTTTGGTGAATTTAATGTTCTGGTCACCAAGGCTTGCCAGATGCTTGCTTTGTTTGGACTTCTCTAACTTTTTACTGAAATCCTTTAATCGATTTTCCTGCTTTAGAAAATACTAGCTGTTTGGTGAAAATAATTTAATCTCTGATGATTCAGGATCGAGATGATTCAGAGTCATCATTAAGAACTTGAATTATCATTGTACCATCACACCGAAAGTGAGAAGGTTGGGTTGATTCCAAGCTGACCTCAGGGCTTCTCTGGGAGTTATTTCTGGAAGAAACTTCTGACGATGGCTCATGTTCTTTTCTAAAAGTTTAATGCACGGGGGAAAAAACCGATCCCTGGTATTTAATAATTCTAAGGCTTAATTTCTGAATATTTGAATGCATAATTAGAAAGAAAGATGAGACTTGCTCTTAGCTAGAAAGTTTAATAATTACAACTTGGCATTGTTGGCAGTGTGTACTTTTCAAACAGATGGCCTGCACCACGCTAAGAAAGGACAGTCACTTATATTCACAGATTCCTCTGGATTTTTATATATGAGGTGCTGTAATTGCCTGGCTATCAAAGACTCAGTTCCACGGATGACATCTTTCAGATCTGGGGCTTGTCTATCTGGAAGGCTGGTGATGAGAGAGGTGGGAGCTCCGGCAGCCAATGGTGGCTGTGCTCATTGCTTTTACATCCACAGAGAAGCTTCTGAGATTGTACCTGGCCCTGGTACTGCCATCCATACCCCCAGATCTGGAATTTAATGCCTCTCCGATCAATGGACTTCCCTTGCTGGGCTGCCCTAGACAAATATGTCGCAGGTCCCAGCTTGATGTAGGGAAAGGAAGAGAGGCATTCAAGTCAAACATACTTGGTTTTGAAATGAGGCTGTTTTTGACCTTGGAAATTTTCCTATTTTTTAGAAACTGTAGTTTCTTCATCTTCAAAATGCAGGTGGTAAAACTGTTACTAGTTAGTTGCTGTGAGGATAAAATGAAACAAGGGATGTAAGCTGGCAAGCACGTTGCCCCACGCAGTATGGGCAATGCCTCACCTCTGACTTCTCCTGTTGTGTCCTCTTTCTTTGATCACCTACAGCAAAGGTCACAAAATACAGCCCACCGGCTAAATCAGCCCATGGCCTGTTTTTGTAAGTAAAGTTGTATTGGAATGCAGTCACATCCATTTATTTATGAATTGCCTGTCACTGCTTTTGCACTCTAACAACAGAGATAAGTAGATGTGACAAAACCCCATAAAGCCTAAAGTATTTACCATGTGGCTTTTTATTGGAAAGAGTTTACTAATCCCTGACTAATGTCCTAGGCCTCTTGGGCTCCCAGGCTGCCCTCTGATAGCCCACACTATAGCATCTCACTCAGTCTTTGTCTTTCTGGGCAGATCTCTTTGCTCTGAGACATACATGTCCCATACCTTGTTCTCTCCTGGGCTATAGCCACTGAATCTGGTATGAACTAGTCTGAGTATCTTGTTGGGAGTTTGAATCTTGCTCCTCCTGTGTCTCATGCTAGTCAAAGGTCGGTTATCCAGCAGATACTGGGCCTCAGCTCACCGGGTACTGATGGAGGCCGAGGAGAGCATTACACTGCGATGGTGAAGAGGTGCCACCATGGTTTCCACCACTCCACTGCCCACCATTGGTCAAGCCTCTAGGGGTCACCATCCTCTAGTTCTTCTGTTTTTCCACCTACGAGTGTCCTGTTTGTTTCCAAGATTAGAACACTGCCCTTGGCAGAGAGTGGCAGTGACTTGCCATAAGAAAGAAGGCTAATGTATTTAATATGGACATCCACTGATGTGATTGAACAGATATTTTTTAGAGTACTGAGGGGCAAACTCTGTGGTCCAACTACAAAATTGTGAAAATGGTTTCTGTAGTCAGGGCTGTCATGTACAGTTGTGCAGGTTGTGCATCGCACCAGGGGTTCCTGCCCACAGGGAGAAACTAGGGTCTGCATTGGACTTACCAAGCCATGTGCACCACCCCCACACCCCAAGGTGGAGGAGGCTTTAAAAAAGAATTGGTCAACCCGGAGGGGCTGCTTTTGCTCATTTGTCCGCCCAGAAGGGGACACCTGTTCTAATTTGCCCAGAGAGAGGGTGCTGTCTTGCAGTTCACCCACCAGTAGGGAATGCCATTTTCAATTTCACACAAATGGCACTATATACCTACTAACACGTCCCTGGCAAGAAACAGGTCTCTGTGGTTATAGTTGTATACAAACCTGACCTCAAGGAGATTGTGCCACAGAAGACGTTTCTTGTGAAACATCAAATAATACAAGATTTGAATAACACCTCAAATAATAGGAGTTTATGATCACGAGTACAACGTGGCGTATGATTAACTGCTAATGTAATTCCACAGCTCCAGGAACTCAGAACAAGAAACCACATTCGCATTTGTCCTTTTATTCTGTCTTGCTCCTTTCCCTGAAGGCATTTAACCAAATAACCCAGCTAGGAGCTGGGTAACAGTATTAGCTGAAATTGCGCTGAGCTCATGGACTAATGAAAGAGAAATAAGCTTCTCCAGATAGACTCTCAAACTGCAACCAAATTGCCCCAGAACAAAGCTCATCTGTATGGAAACTGAGAAGCAAAATAGCTGAGTCCATTAGAGCCTAAAGAATTTTGCTATTGCGCCTACTTGCATCTAATATGGCCATGGCTTAATGTTCCCAACTGTGCCTATTTTGATTTTCCTCAAATACTTCTCCCACATGCACTGGTTTAACGATAATGTTCAGCTCACTTTTGACTGAAACGAACATTAAAGGGATTTATGTCTGTATTAAATCTGGCTGTAAAACTTAATGAAATTTAACATTTCTTCAGCATTCAAAAAATTTAGAAAAAGATACGTAGTCAGAAATTTGTTTGAAATCTTTCTTCTATACTCCTAAGGTTGCCAGGGTCATATCATTTTCCAGGGACACAGTGTTCTCCCATTGTGGATTTGACACTTTTCCCCATCACTTTCTTCTTGCTTCTGGAAATTCTAGCAACTTCTGTAGTCACTGGAGCACTCTCCAGATCAGAGGAGTGATACAATTGAACAGTCAGGCCGCTCAGCTGTGTCCTGGGTGGCTGGACATTTGACATTTTCTTTCCTTCTTTTTTCTTTTCTTTCCTTTTTCTTTTTTTTTTGAGACGGAGTGTCGCTCTGTTACCCAGGCTGGAGTGCAGTGGCACGATCTCAGCTCACTGCAAGCTCCACCTCCCAGGTTCACGTCATTCTTGTGCCACAGCCTCCTGAGTAGCTGGGACTACAGGTGCCCGCCACCACGTCTGGCTAGTTTCGTTTTTGTATTTTTCGTAGAGACGGGGTTTCACTGCGTTAGCTAGATGGTCTCGATCTCCTGACCTCGTGATCCGCCCGCCTCGGCCTCCTAAAGTGCTGAGATTTCAAGCATGAGTCACCACGCCTGGCTTTTTTTTTTTTTTTTTTTTTTTTTTTTTTTTTTAGACAGAGTCTTGCTCTGTTGCCCAGGCTTGAGTACAGGGGCATAATTTCAGCTCACAGCAACCTCTGCCCCTAGGGTTCAAGTGATTCTCCTGCCTTAGCCTCTTGAGTAGCTGGAATTACAGGCGTGCCACCATGCCTGCCTAATTTTTGTATTTTTTAGTAGAGAAGGGGTTTCGCCATTTTGGCCAGGCTGGTCTCGAACTGCAGACCTCAAGTGATCTGCCTGCCTCAGCCTCCCAAAGTGCTGGGATTATAGGCATGAGCCTCTGTGCCTGGCCAGTATTTTCCAGAGCTAAGCGGCTCTATCCTTTGGCTCTCATTGCCACCATTATCAGCAGACTTGGGAGAGGTTCTAAGCACTAAACAGATGAGGAGATAACAACATTAATTCTTAATGGCTAATAGGGTGCCCCAAATTAAAAAGATTCCTTTATCTTTTTCAAAGATGTTTAAAAATCTCTTATTTAATTGATATTTTCCAAAACCCTGTGGTGGAGGAGCACAGCTGTATTGCAGGAAGGAGCGAACAGTTGCTCTAAGTAACAGCCGAGGCAAACACCACCGGAGGGCATCTTTAGAGTGATCTTTGCCTATGTCTTCTTGCTCGGCTTGCTATTTTAGAAGGCCAATGAAGCGTGTGTTAGGCTACATAGAGGCTGATTCCCACACATGCATTTTAAGAGCTTCTCTAAAAGCGTAAATTCCTGGTGCTGACCTGATATATTAAAAATAAGCTGCCATTCATTGGAATGAAGCTCTAAGAGCTGGCTCCAAGATAGGCTCTAAAACTTGGGTGGAAAAATTTACGTCTTTATTTGCACTAGCCACCACCTCAAATCAAGCATTTCCTTCAGTTACGAATGGGAAGTACAAACCACAATATTATTAGCAGTACCTGTGAGCATATCATCAATACGTATCTTCATTGCACATTAGGGTTGTTGCCGGTATGCTAAAAAGTATCTTTTCAGTACACCCCTACCTGCCACTACATTTTGTTATTTGATGCATTAATGAAGGACATATGTTAGCATTTCACAAATGCAAAATTTCAATCTTTTGATAACTATTTCAATACAATAGCATTCCTCGGTGCCATAGTCTGAATGTTGGTGTCCCTCCAAAATTCATATGTTGAAATGTAAACCCCAGTGTGTTTGTATTAAGAGGTGGGGTCCTTGGGAGGTAATTAGGTCATGAGGGTGGAGCCCTCATGAATGGAATTAGTGCCCTTATAAAAGAGGTCTGAAGGAGCCTGTTTAACCTTTCCGCTATGTGAAGATGTGGCAGGAAGGCCTTGTGTATGAGGAACAGGCCTTCACCAGACACCAAATCTGCTGGCACCTTGGTCTTGGAATTCTGGCCTCCAGAACTGTAGCCAATAGATTTCTGTTGTTTATAAATTACTCAGTCTAAGATATTTTGTTATATCAGCTCAAACAGACTAAAAAAACTTGATTACCTTGTATATCTTGTTAATGTATTTAAAATATTATTTTGAGAATGAGGGGACACAGGTGCTTCTGTATGTGGTTGGTTGGTGCGGAAGTTGGCACAATCTCTTTGAGGAGAAATTTGGCAATATCTATCAAAATAAAAATGAATGGACTGTTTGACCCAGCAATTCCACCTCTAAGACTCTACCCTAAAGACAGACCTGCAAATAAATGAAAGATATATATTTAAATATATTTGTTCCGGCAGTGATTGTAATAGTGAAATATTAGAAACAACCTAAATCTCCAACACTGTGGATGAGTTAAAGAAATTCTGGTGCACCCATATGATGCAAAACTCTGCAGCTGTGGCAAAGAATGAGATATGAAACTGGCAATGAACTCATTCCCAAGAAATGTTATTAAGCAAAAAAGGCAATATGTAGAATAGAGTGTATAGTGGGCTCCCATTTGCAGAGAAGAGAGGGATGGACTTGCTGGTAAGTATACAGTAGTTCTGGGAAGAAACACAAGAGTCTTTTTTAAGTGCTTTGCCTGGGGAGAGGCGTGGGGTCTAGGGTGGAAGGAAGGCTTAGTTTTCATTGCATAACATTTTGTGTAATTTTTTTTAACTATAATGACATCAGGTAACACATATCAAGTGCGTATTTTGTATAAGGGACTCTTAGATATTTTGTATGCATTACTCATCCTTATGATGTCCTTGTGTGGGTAATACCCTTATTGTCATCCTCATCCCATAACCAGGGAAGCGTAGGCACAGAGAGGTTGAATATTCAGCCGAAGGTTACACAGATGATGAAGGGCAGAGCAGGGATTTAGACCAGGAAGTCTGGCTCCAGAGGCCTCTCTCCTAAGTGTGCAATTTTGCTTTTCTGCATCAGAATTATATTCATCATATTCTACTGCATGCATTGTTTAAAAGAAAAATAAATACCTAGCAAATAAAAAAGAGTAAGTTAGTGCATTTACCTCCTAGAACATTAGTGGATCATTCTGCTTAAATCCAAGTATATACCTTTAGCTATTTTAGCTAATAATTTAACCTCCCACAGAGGGTCATACTTCACTAAAGGGGTAGGGGAGCGCATGTCTTATTTTGTATGGTCCATTCATTTTTTTAATAACATGGTTTTATTTAGTTAATTGTCTCTTCCAAGGTTGATACAAGACCTTTGAGGCCTAAATCAGCAAATATGCCTCCAATGAGAAAGTTAATTCTCCTGATTTCAACAGTAGGGTTCAACCTGTTTCTCTGTTCTCTGTTGATTATGCTGTTCCTTATAGAAGTAGGATTTTCCAAAAAAAAAAAAATCATGCTCTCTATAAGACAAATAACACTGGTGAGTGAATTCCTCAGAATCTGAAATACTTCCTCTTTTTTCTAGAGCCTCTTCAACACTACCTGGTGGCCCCTGGGTTTCTGAGTACAGTTTGACAATCATTGACTGAGAATGCCATGAGATGCTTACACGTGGTGCCTGCTTTCCATGTTAAATAACATGGCATCGCACGGCAGGACTGTGGTTCCTTGCAAAACATTCCTGCAATCCTTCTTATTATGCCAGTGACAAAGTCTCTGCTAAGTGTCCCCATAGCTTTAACACCTCTCTATACTTGTTAATCCTTCTTCTTATCTGACAGAGGCAAGCATTGGCAGGCAGAAACACCCTGCTTCAGTTGCTTACATTGCATTTATTTTGACAGTCCATTCTACTGGTGTCACGGAATATTAGTTGCTTTTCTATTTGAAATAGTGATGTATAGTTTCCCTTTAAAATACATTTGTTTATGTTAAAAAGTGAGTCAATTTAAAGAAACATACTAGGTAAATAATAACACCAGTAGCAAAAGTTGTAAAGGTGTATAGCGACTGATGGTTGGTTTGGGAAACACCGGAATAAAGTAATGGTGTGGAAAATTTGTGACTTTGACTCCTTCAGTTATTAACAAAGTCAGCCTTAAAAGTGGGCCAAGATTTAAGTACTTCTGTGAGGTATTTGAAAGAGTGATGGAAAAGACGATCTGTCTTTAAATACCCATCCTGCCACTTGTCATTTTGACATTAGGGCTGTAATCCTTTTCATTCTATAGACTGTTGACTTCAAACATTTCCATTCGTTCATGCATGCATTCAGTCAATCACTTATTTTTTTTTCATTGAACAAATGTATTGAGCACCAACTGCTTGCTCCCATTGTACAACAGCAAGCTGCTATTGCAGAGGAAGATGCCCTTAGCTGGGGTATCTCATTAGCCTTCATGAGCTAATATATTATTATGGAATTTTTAATAGCACCTTTGGTTATCAACTAACAGTGGTTCCTAACTGAAGCTGCACAAGAGAATCACCTAGAGAGCTTTTAGAAATACAAATACTTGAGCAATTCCTAGATTCTGACTTAACCGATCTGGGGTGGGCCTTGGGCATCAGTGGTTTTTAATAAAAGCCACCAACAAACTCAACAAAACCTCTTTTGGTGGTTCTGATGGATAGTCCAGGTAGAGAACCACTGAGCTAACACCTTTGTTAATACCTCATATCCTAGCCTTCTTGTGGCTTAGAGTGTGGTCTGTGTACCAGTAGCACTGACATTACCTGAGAACTTGTCAGAAATGCCGAGTCTCAGCTGAATCTGCATTTTGTCTTTTTTTCTGGAAACATGGTCTCACTCTGTAACCCAGGCTGGAGTGCAATGGCACAATCACACCTCACCGCAGCCTCCGACTTCTGGGCTCAAGTGATCTTCCTGCCTCAGCCTCCTGAGTAGCTGAAACTACAGGTGTGTGCCATCATGCCCGGCTAATTAAAAAAAAATTGTAAAGACAGAGTTTCACTGTGTTGCCCAGGCTGGTCTCGAACTCTTGGCCTCAAGCCGTCCTCCCTCGTTGGTCTCCTAAAGTATTGTGAGACACTGCATCCAGCCCACATTGATTCTGTTATTTGTGAAATGGGTGGCAGGTTTGCCCTTGGTTCCCCGCTTCTCCTTTCTGCATCCATACCCTCCCTGTTATAATCTTCTCTCGCTTTCTCTCCTCCCCTTCCGCCTAAACTCTTCCACAGGAAGAAATTGCTTTTGATAAACCATTCACATCTTGGCAGAAATGCATTCAGACATTGCCTTTTCCAGTATTATCTGCTTTAACAGAAGAGAATGGGCATTGAAACAAGTTAATCTCTAATAGTAAAGATGGAAAGGTGTAAATTGTGGGAGCGTCAAGAACTTCTTGGCATGTCTCAGACCAAAGTTCTTTCTATGAAAAAAGTCAGCTCTGAGAAAAGAGTTGTTACAATGGATTTCTTTGGTTCGGAAGGAGAGGTTGAATGAGCCAAAGAAAACAAGACCACGTGTGTGACTACTAAGCATAATATTCTTGAATTTGGCCGGAGGCGGTGGCTCACGCCTGTAATCCCAGCACTTTGGGAGGCCGAGGTGGGTGGATCACGAGGTCAGGAGTTCAAGACCAGCCTGGCCAAGAGGGTGAAACTCCGTCTCTACTAAAAATACAAAAATTAGCCAGGTGTGGTGGTGAGCACCTGTAATCTCAGCTACTCGGGAGGCTGAGGCAGAGAATTGCTTGAACCTGGAAGGTGAGTTTGCAGTGAGCCAAGATCATGCCACTGCACTCCAGCCCTCCAGCCTGGGTGACAGAGTGAGACTCTATCTCAAAAAAAAAAAAAAAATTGATTTTTTGTGCTTCTGGTAGTTGAGGGCTGCTGGAGGGATTGATTCTGCAAGAAAGAAGAGTAAAAGTTCAGAGTGGAGGGTTTCCTGCTATTAAACAAGTTTTGACTAATATTAAGGTCTGAATTATTTTTGACTCCTGCTGCTTAAAGTTTCTGTCAAATTGGGTGTATTTAAAAATTAAAAATTTAAAAATACACCCAATTATAGACAAACTCAATGCCAAGCTGCATGAACGACAATAGGAGCTAAAATGCTTTTTAAAATGTTCTTATATTTCAACACACACTTATTTTTATACCCTGACTTCTTCCTGAAAAGAAACAATGTATATTTTCTGGATTCTAACAAATGATATAGACAAATAAAAGTTAACAGTATAGTAAGGTGTAATTTGGATTTAGCAAAAATGGAGATGCACATAGGTAACTCTAAGTGTGCTTTGATTCTGTGCTCAAGTCTTTGCTTGGCCTCATTGTCCAAATTTGACCTGCGTATCCATAGATACTGCTGGAAGCAGATCCGAATTCATGACCCATTCTACTTAGGCAACTGCCCTAGAACTGGCCGATTCTCCCAACCTTGTTCCAGCGTGGTTGGATTTCTCCCATTTCCTAGTGGCCTTCACTGCTGAGGTCTCTCTGTGCTCCCCCATGATGACAAAATTGACCTTGATTCAGCCTGGGCAACATGGCAAGACTCCATGTCTACAAAACGTATAAAAAATATTAACCAGGTGTGGTGGTACGCACCTGTAGTCCCAGCTACTCAGGAGGCTGAGGTGGGAGGATCTCTTGAGCCTGGGAGTTGAGGCTGTAGCAAGCTATGATTGTGCAACTGTATGATCCTAGCTTGGGCAACACAGTGAGACCCTGTTTCAAAAACAAACAAAAAAAGTTGACCTTGAGTGAGCTTCTTGTAAAAGCAGCCCCAGCAGTGCTGTGAGCCATCATCACTTCATTCCCTATCACGTCAGGAGAGGATGATGTGGAAACAATGGCTAATTTGAAGTTGAAGGAAATAGAAAAGATGTGGGTTTAAGAAAGGCAGTGGAATGTAGCTTTGATAGCTTAATGAGAGGTTAAGGCCAGCAATCACACAGGGATGCCCTCCAGGACTCAGGACAGGAGGAGGGCAGCCTGCAGATGGGCTTACAATAGCTGCAGTTATGGACTTGCCCGGAGAGAAGGCTGAAGGTTGAAGGGGCCCGGTGTAGCTGGCTCAAAGGGCAATTGAAGCCTGATTCTTGGAGTTCTACAAAGACTGGGTGTACTATCAAGGGTCTACAATAGTGACCGTGTAAATCAGCCCAAGGAGAGCAGCAGTTCTGGAAAAGGAACCAGAAGATAATGTAGCAGCTAGAGTCTAAATTTGTGTTGTCAAGGTGACAAGGTACAAGTCAATTTGTGTTTCCCTCTCTTTTGACTGGGTGTTCTCTGATGTTGTAGAGATACTCAAAGCTTCTTTGTCCTTGCCTCCTCTGTGAGCATTCTGCTTGCCTTTGAATGGCTGGCGAGGTCGAGGTCACTACCTTTGAGTCCAGATGTCCTGAGAGAGATGGAGACACTAGTTTATAGCCCTCCCCCTGAGACTGATTACACAACTTCAGTATCACCTGCTTCTCCTTTTTCAGCTCTAAGAATAGCAAAGATGAGTTCACTGATAGCTGAGTCACCTCATCGAAGGGATTGTTGTGTCCAAATACCATTGATTGGAAACTTTGTCTTAAACACGTCTTAGACGATGTTTTTTCCTCCTGTCAAAAGGACAGGAATATGAATAATAGCTACTGTATTGGGGTCTGTTGCTATTATACATACACATATAAGTTTTATGTATAAATTACAAATATGTGTAATTCAGCACAAATTAATTTTATGTGAGCCCCACAGCACTTTTGAGAATTAAATATTATAACCTCCATTCTACAGATAAGAAAACTGAGGTTCCGTGAGATTATGTAATTTGCTCAAGGTTTTCTAGCTAGAAGTAGTTGAGTACAAAAAATGTGACCCTCTGACTCAGAAAGCATTCTCTTCTCTCTGCACTGCATGACATCTGCAGCTCATTTTTATGATAAAAAGTAAAGAAAAAAATGTACAAGACTGTGAACACCTTGCTTATCCCAGCACACTCAGCACCGAGTGAGAACATTAAGACCTAAGTTGTATTAAATGATAGCAAGATCAGGACTACCGTCATGAAAGGTGGACTCAAGGACTTGGGTTTCTGCTCATTTTCACATCCATA
The DNA here is from genome assembly GCF_037993035.2 of Macaca fascicularis. Lineage (NCBI taxonomy): Eukaryota > Metazoa > Chordata > Mammalia > Primates > Cercopithecidae > Macaca > Macaca fascicularis. Next base: position 69,897,328 of record NC_088384.1, read on the forward strand.
ATAAACCAAGCCCCAAAACTTGTCAGCAATCTTCTCACTTATTTGTTTTTTTCTTGTAACAGTTAATCTTTGCTTTGATGATTCTTTTTAGGATAACATAGCTAAGAGGAGAAGATGGAAATGGAGTGTCGTGTCCTTGGGAGATAAGCAGAAAGGATGTACAAGGCACTTTGTAAATATCTTCGTGTTTATAATAGCTGGGGGAAAAAAAGTTAAGTAGATGAGTTCTCTTTCATGAAGAAGTAGTTTGAATCTTACCTTTGAAGAAGAACAGTTTTATGTTCCCAGCTAATGTGAAATGTGACAGAAAAGGACTGATCCCCAACTGTTCTGAAGAAAGATTAAATGCACTTCTGGTTCTTTTCACAGCTATTCATCATTTTAATTGGTTTTGAAGTCAAAAAATTTTGACAGCATTTGGGATGGGAATCCAACTTCATAATTCATAAACTATGGAAAAGTGATTATAGCCTTCATTTGGATGCTGGGCACATACCTTATTAAGTTGCTACAAGATGAAACACCAAAATCTACATTAATCACACAATCCCTTTGTGCACAGAGGTTCTAGCAGGTGAATTATGGGACACTGGTTTCTTGGGAAGGAAAAACTCTGCCCTAGACCTTTTGGGGATGACACGTCCCTGACTCATGGTGCTCCTTGCCATTCCTGCTACCACCATCATTCATGGTATTTTCAAGAACCAGGAAGAGAGCTCATCCAACTCCCGTGCCTCCCTGTCCCTTGTCCTCTCCCCACATGACACTCTGCTCTGAATAGATGTCCATCGCTTTTCCATCCCCTCCAGTTCACTCTAAGTGATTCAAGGATATGCACTGGGTTTTTCACTTGATACCACTTGCACACAGTAGACTCTTGACAAATGTATCAGATAAACAAATAAGCAAATTTCAAGAATTGTCTAAGTTGTTTTGTTGACATCAGTATCATTTGACATTATAAGATTTGTCAGGTGGAGCTCACTCATGCTCTGTACATTAACAAAATTATTATTATTTTGTTATTATTATAGACAAAACTATAGGTACAGAAAACAGATCCAGGGTCTTGCTATGTTGCCCAGGCTGGATTCCAATTCCTGGGCTCAAGCGATCCTCCTGCCTCCGCCTCCCAAGTTGTTGGGACTATAGACACATGTCACCATGCCCAGCTACAAAATTATTAAAATAAAACTGTTTGCCTTTGGAATTCGGTAGAGCAACATAAGCATGCTTCCAAGAGTTTCCAAACCTTTAAACATTCAGCTTTCCATTACTGTACTTGTACTTTTTTACATTAAATGTTGATATTTCAAGCCTCCTTTTTTAATGTGCTAGTGCCATACCACTTCTATTTATACCGCATTTAGCTATGGAGGTGTTGTAAGCAGCATTATTTACACATTTTAATTGCATTTTGTTGTTATTTTAGGAAAACAAGAAAATGGAAATGAAAGTGGAAAATGGAAATGAAATAAACTGATACTAGAGATGAAAATAGAGGTCTCATAAATTTAATATCATTGAAACAAGAGAGAAATCATTAGGTGTGCTTTGAACAGAAAGTCTTTAGCCCCAACAGAATACTTATTGGATTTAACTCAACTGTGCTCAATAGTGATTGTAAAAAAGAAAAAAAAATTAAAAATATTCATCTTTTTGAAGTTAAATGATGAAAAATTAGGTCTAAGAGTTGAAGTATAATAGGGATTATGTAATTATGATAATTCTAACTTTTTTTTAGCTTTCTGGGAGCATAATCTTACATTATAAATGCACATTTATTGTTCAAATTTGGGAACTGCATATATTTTTCAAAAAATCAAATGGAAAAATACTCAGAATTCTATTTGAATTTATTTCATTTAGTTAAAAATCTCTAGATATACTTGCTCATAAATCTTTTTGAAACTTTTAAGATACAAAATTTGATGGGGAAAAAAAAAGTAATGAAGTATCTTAGCTTAGCTTGACACGAGACCTAAAATAAAAACAGTCAAGTGATGTTCTGGTCTCACTGGACTGAAGGCATCGGAGTTCACAGCCTGAATCCTTATCTGATGCTGGGGACAGAGCTGGGATGGAGGACTACACAACGCCTATCACAGCCCATTTACTCACAGACGAAGGCTACCCAAGTGAGAATGATATTCACAGAGTAAAGCATTCTGAACTCCAGGAACAACTGCACTGTTTCTAGGCTCCATGACTCTGAAGACTGTCACTTTAGAAAATGTCTGGAAGACATTAAATAGCAGTTGGCTTACCATAGAGCTCCTCAATCCCAAGACAGAGGACATCTAATTTCTATACAAAAATCTGTGTGTGAATGTATATAACAATTTTATTTATAATTGTCCAAACTGAAAGTTATCCAAATGTTCCCAGACTGGAAAATAGACAAACACATTGTGGTACATCACACAAGGGAATGCTATGCAACAATAAAAAGGAACATGTTATTGTTATACGTAACCCCATTGATAAAGAATAAATGCTTGAAAAAGCCAGACTCAAAGGTCGTATGCTGTATGATTCCATTTGTATAACATTCTAGAAGAGACAAAACTGTAGGAATAAAAAGCATATCTGTGGTTGACAGGACTGTGGGTGGGAAATGGGGCAGTAGGGGGAAAGTTTTTTGGGTGATGGGGATGTTCTGCCTCTTGACTGTATGAACTTTTGTCCAAACTCGTGGAGCAGTGCACAAAAAGGAATACATTGTACTTCCTGTAAAGAAAAGTTAACATAAAAAAATAGCAGTTGGCTATTGGACTAGAGTAATTTTAAGTGATAATAAGGTGCTCTTCTTCTGGTAGAGAATTACAGATGATTTCTAATCATAGCTTTGGAATGGACTAACTTTTCGTTCAAGCCTTTTTTAGGGGGTCTATTCAAAAGAACTGTGTCCCCCCAAAATTGACTAAAATGACCACTGGGTGGGTTGTGAGTTCTCCCCGACTTGTCGGCAAGATGCTGAGTGCTTCTCCTGTTAGGTCATTTCATCACAGGGACAGGCGTAGTTTCCTTCAGGGCCATATTCTCTCAGGTGTGGAAAGAGTTTTAACTCCATTCAAGGAAAAACATAATACCTCAGGAGATATAGCCTAACTGTGTTGGTTGGAAAGTGTCCTATTTCCTGAAGGATGAGCTACATCATATAGGGGATATTTGGGACTCCTTGTTAGGATGGCTTCTTTCTTTCTTTCCTTCCTTCCTTCCTTCTTTCTTCCTTCCTTCCTTCCTTCCTTCCTTCCTTCCTTCCTTCCTTCCTTCCTTCCTTCCTTCCTTCCTTCCTTCCTTCCTTCCGTCTTTCCTTCTGTCTTTCTCTCTCTCTTTCTTTTTTTCTTTCTTTCATTTGGTATTGCTCTGTCGCTCAGGCTGGAGTGCAGTGGTGCAATCATAGCTCACTGCAGCCTTGATCTCCCAGGCTCAACCAATCTTCCTACCTCAGTCTCCTGAGTAGCTGGGACTACAGGCACCTGTCACCATACGTAGCTAATTTTCAAATTTTTATTTTTGTAGAGATGGGGTCCCACTGTATCTGTTTCTGAGCACCCAGCACACATTTGGGAAAATAAGAGCTACTTCCTTTTCCCAGCACTAGCCCGGGTCTTGGCCTTCCAGCCTCCACCAGTAGCTCATGACTCAGCATTTAAGTTGAAGCTTGGTGGGCAGAAGAGGCTCCCTTCCATTCATCTTCATTCTGGTTAATTACAGTAATGGGCACAACACTGTTTCCATTCCTATGTCTATTAACCAGCAAATGTTCAAGTCATAGGCTCTCAGCTCTCATTAATCTCATTGATGAGTTTTTTTTTAATCATGTGTTTTATTTCCTCATTATGGAAGTTTCAAGTCAGCAGTGAAAATAAGGCCATGTTGATGTCAGCTCCACTTCTGCTTTTCAAGGACATCGGAGAATCTTTGAATATTTCAACATTCTCTCAACTTTATTTTTCCTGTCTTTGAGATGAAAATGAGAAGGGATTCTCCTGGGAGGACTATGAATTGATTCAATCTTTTCAGAGAATAATTTGATAAGGTTTATCAAAATTAATATTGCATGTACTACTTGACCCAGAAATTTCACTTCTAAGAACGTATTCTAAAGGGATATTCACACGAAGATTTGAAGAAGATCAAGGAAACACATTCATCTTGTAGTTTATAATAGCAAAACTTTAGGGGAAACCCAAAATGTCAATCATTAGGGACTTGGTTAAATAAATGACGGCATATCCACACTGTGGGAGAGAATATGTTGTTAAATAAAAGAGCAGGTTGCATGATACGGTGCACTGTATGATTGCAGTTGGGGGAGAAAAAAAATCTGGAAAGATCCACGCAGAACTGCCACGTCACCAAAATTGGAAAGTGAGTGGGTTGTATAGAGGAGGAAAAGGAGAGGAGAGAGAAGGGAAATTGCAGTTTTTATTTTATCTACACTTCTGTAATGTTTGAATCTTTTTGATGATGAGCAAGCCTTGATTCTATATTAAAAAGGCAAATAAGGAAAAAAGAGTAATGCGTTTCTAAGAAATTAGTACAAATGATTAAACTATATCCCTTTTAGAGTGTACAGCGATTGGAGAGTTTCCAAGTGCCTTGACATCTGTCATCTTCGTTTATGCCTGAGACAACCTAGGGAGGTGAGCAGGTAGGCGGTGAAAATGCTGAGGCAAGACATGGGCAGGCTTCTCCACTCATTCTTCCCACGTTCACAAGGCATTTTTGGTGGTAACTGATTTCTAAACTGGCTCTTTTGCTTATAGGTTGTGTTTTAAATCATGTTTTTAAATTGAGGTATGATTTACAGTAGCATATGTGATCTTAAACGTGCATGCTGCATCTTAGCGGTATATAAACCTGAGTCACCATCATGACAATCAAGACAGTGAACACTGTCCTCACCCTGGGGAGTTGTCTCACCATATGATGCCCTTCTCAGTTAATCTTCACCTACCTTAGGCAACCACTGTTCTGATCTCTACCGCTATATCTTAATTCTGCCTGCTTTAGAACTTCATGTAAATGGAACCAGAGAGTATGTACTCTTGCATTTGTCTTTGTTGTTAGCTAACAATATTTGGAGATTTGCCTATTGTACTGTATGCAGCAGCAGTTTGTTTGTTTTGTTGTGGGATAGTATTCCACTATAGACACGCATCACAGTTTTATTTGTCCATTCACCTGTTGATGGGCATTGGAATTATTTCCGATTTTTGCAAATATAAAGCTGCTATGTATATGCCATTTTATAAATATACGTTTTTGTTTCTCGTGAGTACATACTTAGGAGTGCGATTGCTGGTTATATGCTAAGTGTGTGTTTAACATTATAAGAAACTGCCAAACTTTTTCCAAAGGGATTGCACCATTTGACATTTGCATTAACAGTGTAAGAGGATGCAGGTAGGTTTCACCATCACAAATACCTATCTTTAGGTATATCCATAGGATTTTCCTATAAAGGAAATGCTACAGGGATCTTTCAGCAGCTGTAAACCCTGTACTGAACCCTTACCCATTCTAGTCCTCACAGCTTCCCAGATTAGAGAGACAAGATAAATGAGCCCTGGTCCCTATCCCAGGCAATGAGTCCAGAAGACAAGTCTCTCAGCCGATGGTCCCTGAAGCTGCAAAGTGTGAGCAGTGTTCAGGCCTGAGCATCTGTTCATACCCGTTCCATGAACCAAAGAGCATCTGTTTCTTCAGGTTCAGTTGATATTCATTGTCGTTAATTCGAGAGATCTCCCTTTCTCTCTCCACCATTCTCTCCCTGTATCGATATTGGAATGTGTGGATATATACCCTGTATCATATATGCCCTATGTCACATAGGGGCATATTCCCTGTATCATGGCTGTGTGAACCAATAACCGTGGCTATTCCTTCCAAGACCGTTGACTACAAGCACATCCAGGTCCAGCAGTTCTCAGGGTGTGCTGTGCCCATCCTGGGCTGTACATGGGGGATTTTAGGGGTAGACGGTATCTGTTTTTATGATTACCTTATTTATATGGCAAGTGAGAGTTTCCTCACTTGCCATATAAATGGCAGTTATATGGTAATTTATATACCATATAAATTACATTATGTGGTAATGTACAGTTGACTTTTAAAACTACCTATTAAAATAGTGAATCAGTTAAGTAAAAATGATTAAATAAATAAAAGCACAGTGGGTCACACGAATCGCAGTTTGATTTCATATTTAGAAAACCCCAACTCTGGTACAGTTTCTCATTATCTATTAAAGACACTCTGAGTGACTTGGTTGATCATCATAATCAAAGGAGATTTACTAAGCACCCGTTGTCACTTAGAATATAATGAGCCCCGGAGTAGATAGAGGCCCCTGCTTGAGACTGAACATCAGTGATACTGTTACTAAATATATTCCTGTCAAAATCTTTGTAACATCTAACTCTCCATGATGTGCGAAAAATCCGAGCATCCAATTAATTTCCAGATCAACGCTGCACGCTTTCTGATTAAGCATCGTAAATGCTATTCAGCACTCTCTGTGGGTCGGTCCGGGTTCCTGCTGGTGGTGGAGCAAGGTTTTAAGCTCACTGCTGACTCCTCTCCTGAATTTCCTGTGCACAAGACTCCTTCAGGACCCTAGTGCCTGAACTTACGAGGTGCCTAATGAGGCCTGCGCTATGTGATTGTGTTTTTGTCTGCTCTTTTTAGAGATACATGTTTTGCAGATATCATCTTATTTTAGGTGTTCCTGAAGGTTTCCGTTTTAAGAGGAAGAGAGAAAGACTATTTTGGGAGCACCTCTGAAATTCAGGGTGCTTTAACTACATTCTTTCTCTCTATCTTTCTTTCAACCATAACAGCTCTTTGGCAAATAATCTTTTCTCCTAGAAAAACCCCCTGTCTGCTCTTCCTGCCTCCATTCTTGCTCACTCCCAATCTGTCTCCCTAGCTGGCAAATCTTTGAAAAATGCCAGATCCAAGCATGTTATTCCCCCTCCCTGCCACCCTGAAGCTTCCTTTGCTCCTAGGATGAAGTTATGAGCCCTCATGGCTCACGAAGTTTATACAGTCGGTTCTCTTTCTACTTCTCCAATGTCATCTCATGCCATGTTTTTCCTTCCCATGTTGATACAATTCTCTTTTCCCCCAGCACACACACACTGGCCTTCTTCAGATTCTTGAAAGGGCCGAGCGTGTTCCTGCCTCAGGACTTTTGCACAAGCTATTCCTTCTGCTGCCAGATTCCTGGCTAACTTCTCCTCATTCTACAGGTATCAGCATAGGGATAGCTTCTCTAGGGAAACTTTCCCTTGCCTGGCAGTCCAGATCTGGTTCTCCATATTAAACACATTTATAGCACTGAGTACTCTTCCACTGTAGCAAAGCACCCAGATCATAATTATTTCTGTAGTTATTTCTTTGGAGTCTATTTTACCCTCTAGCTGCTAAGGTCCTTGAGGGTAGAAACTATGTCTGCTCTGTTCAGCCACTTGTCCCTGCCTCCCACTTGGGATTCTAGTGATTCTTGCTTCCTGATATTCATGACCTTGTATACAGTCCCCTATAATGAACAAGGCTGACCTGTATAACCAATAGGACATTGCAAAATTGTGGTGTGTGACTTCTGAGGCCAGATCATAAAAGGTATTGTAGCTTCCATTTTGGTTCCTCTCTGGGATTGCTTGCTCTGGGTGAAGCCATCTGTCATGTCATGAGGATGCTCAAGAGGTTTGTGGAGAGCTACGTGCGAGGAGGAACTGAGGCCTCCTGCCAACAGCCACCAGGTGAACCACCTTGGAAGTGGATCCTCCAGCCCTGGTTGAGCCTTCAGATGACCACAGTCCTGGCCAACATGCTGATTGCAACCTCATGAGAAACATGGGGCCACCCAGCCAAACTGCCCTTGAATTTCTGACCCATAAAAACCGTGCTGCCATGTTTTGGGGGTAATCTGAGATGCAGCAATAGGCAACCAATATACTACAGTTCCTGGTGTAGTATATCACTCAATAACTAGGTGTTGAATGAAAACACGAAGGCATATTGTTATCCTTCTTTTATATCTCAGGAATGTACACGTACAACAAAGAGGTTAATTAACTTGTTTCAAATCACAGTAACTAAATAGAGAGGCAGGATTGGAACCCAGATCTACCTGTCTGCATGATCCTTATTGCTGCCATTCCTATAACTCTGTTTTATCTCCCTTAAAGACAGAAATCTTAACATCTAGCTGCACAGAGGATTTTATATTTTAATACAGAATCTTTTGCTGATTACACTGAGGACAGGGCTACAGACTAGGCATTTAGTGCAAAGGTCTCAAAAGTGGATTGTGCTCACTTGGGAGGATGACAGGATGATCCATTAGAGTGTTGGGAGGAAATATTTTAAGCCTTGTTTTACCTTGATTTAAAAAATGATGTATTCATTGTAATAGTGGTAAAAAATATGTAACAAAATTCATCATCTTAGCCATTTTAAGTGTACAGTTCAGTAATGTTAAGTACCTGTACGAGCAATCTCCAGAACTTTTTCATCTTGCAAAACTAAAACTCTATACCCATTAAACAATAACTCCCTATTTTCCCCCTCAACCCAGACCCTGGCAACCATCTTTCCACCTTTTGTCTCTATGAATTTGATTACTCTAGATACCTCATATAAGTGGGATCAGAAGAATATTTGTCTTTTCATGACTAGCTTATTTCACTTAGTGTAATATCCTCAAAGTTCGTCCCTGTTGCAGCAAGTAACAGAATTTCCTTCCTGAAATTCTGAATACATAATCTTAGGACCTTAGGATCTTAAGATGATAAAAAGGCCGAATAATATTCCATTATATGTATGTAATACATTTTGCTTCTCCATTCATCCATTGATTGATTGATATTTGGGTTGCTTATACTTCTTGGCTATTGTGAATAATGCTACCATGAACATGAGTGCACATTTTAACTTTTAATATTTATTTATATTTTATCCTTTAAAATTGTCTTTCTTGGATATGATTTATAATGTACGTAGCCCATTGATAGTAGTACATACATATACTGTCTGAATAAATAGCTACACATGTATTAGAAGTGCCTACTTAAAATTTTTTACAAATAGGGATGTGTGATTGGAGACCTCTGATTTTGTGAGTGTCCTAGATGCTATTAGATGCCACACCGATAATAACTCCTTGCTTTGAGCATGTCAGTGCCCATTGACACAACTTCCATCTGGCAGCATTTTATCTCTTTATCTCTGGAGTCAAATTCACTGATGATATGGCAGCTTAGAAGTATAGGAAATTGTTCCTCTATCCATCCTGATATTAATCATCAACCAATGATGGATAGGAGTTGGTGTGTTCATACTCGTACTCTTTCTCCCTCATGTGTTCTAACTCTTGTTCTAGGGGTGCTTAGCAGAACGGAGCTCGTGTTGCCCACAGTGGGACTCACTTGTGCACACCCTGTATTGACTTCCTTCCCTGTTTCACTCCCCTGCTCCCCTACCTGTGCTTCCTGGGACCAAATTCCAAATAAAATGCTGGTTCGTGAATCCATGTCTCACAGTCAGCTTTTGGAGGAATCCCAGCTAAGACACTCAATGAATGCAAAACTCTTTGAAATCATTCAGCCCCGGTGATTAGAGTATACAGCATCATGCATGGAAAAAGAGCATCACTTTGACTTAATGTCTGTCATTCTCAAAAGCAAATTAACTAGATTCAAACTACTTGACTATTCCATTTCCTTAACAAAACTAATTCAACTTTTGTTTCTTAATCAGGGATTTATTGGAAGGGAGGAGAGTTTCATAAGATTTTAGAGTTACAACAGACAAGAGTTCAATTTTCTCAGCTCTCAAATGAGGGTGCTATGCCCCCAAGACATTTAGGAGTTTTCCAGATGTCACACTGCTAGAGGGTGGTACAGCTGTCACTGGAGCCTGTATTGAAGCTCTCTGGACTTAAGCCTCTAACAAAACAATTTTCCTACATCTTGATACACAACTGGTTAGACCAGGGGATTTCAGCAGACCTTTTCTTAAAGGATCAAATAGTAAAAATCGTAGGCTTTGCAGGCCCTATGGTCTTTGTCACAATGACTCCACCCTTCCCTTAGAGCATGCAGGCAACCGTAGATCTCAAGTAAAAAACTGAGTGTGGCTGCGTTCTGATAAAACTTTATTTACAAAAACAGGTGGCCAGAACCTGTGTAGTTAGCGAACGCTTACGTTAGGTACAGAGGAGACAAAGGTCCTCTTTGCCTTTGTATTTAACAGAAATATTTTTTCTTATTTTTTTGAGTCAGGGTCGCACTCTGTCACCCAGGCTGGAGTGCAGTGGTGTGATTGTGGCTCACTGTAGCTTCGACTTAGGCTCAATAGATCCTCCCGTCTCAGCCACCTGAGTAGGTGGGACTACAGATGCACCACCATGCCCAACTAATTTTTAATTGTTTTGTAGCGACGGGGTTTTGCCATGTTACTCAGGCTGGTCTCAAACTCCTGGCTCAAGCAATACACCCACCCTAGTCTCCCAAAGTGCTGGGATTATAGGCATGGGACGCCATGTTCAGCCTATGCAAAATATTTTAATTTTTAAGACCTAAATTATTTATTTATTTATTTATTGAGACAGAGTTTCACTCTTGTTGTGGAGGCCAGAGTGCAATGGCGCGATCTCGGCTCACTGCAACCTCCGCCTCATGGGTTCAAGCAATTCTCCTGCCTCAGCCTCCCAAGTAGCTGGGATTATAGGCATGTGCCACCACGCCTGGCTAATTTTGTATTTGTTTTTTTGTAGAGATGGGGTTTCACCATGTTGGTCAGGCTGGTCTCAAACTCCTGACTTCAGGTGATCCACCCACCTCAGCCTCCCAAAGTGCTGGGATTACAGGTGTGAGCCACCAGGCCCGGCCTCAAGTAGTTTATTTTTAAATAGTATGTAGTCACTTAAATACAGATTTAAGTGCTTTTCCTCAGACCCAAAGAAGAGCTTACTGGATCCCAAGATGTGTCATTGCCATTTGTCCTCCCTCTCAGATTTTTGCTGTGTTAATCCTGCACGATTACTAGCGCTGGGGGTATTGTGTTCCAGTTGTTGCTTATAGGACACAATGGCACATGCACAGACAAGACTTTCTTCCCCAAATATCAAAATGAGAGTGTATACTTTTCACTGTGTCAACATTAATTACTTGTAATTTGGCGTTTGATGTTATTTTCTATATTAATTTCAACACAATGGGATGAATCTAATTTGGAATGATAAGATTCATTTGCATTTAAATTGATATTTTAAGCATTCCCTGTGAGGAACAGATAGAATCCATGATTATAATTATAAGCATTGTTTCCAGGGCAGGTTTGTTTCCCTTTGGAAGGATCTGTAAATATGGTGCATCAAGTTTAATATTAATAATGGTGACACTGTAACACTAGGTTTCTCAAGAGATACTTGTGAACAGAGTGTCCATATTTTGAAAATTCTCTTCTAGTGGAACAGTGGATAAGCATAGCTCATTAGTTAAGAACATGTTCATCTTGGTTTTTTTCCTTTTTCTTTTTCTTTTTTTTTTTTTATTTTTTCAAAATCTTTTTGATACTTAACTGAGTGGAAAATAACCTAGGTTAATTTTTCAGCTTGAAACTGCATGCTTTGAGAAATCAGATGGCCTATTGTTAATTGCATATAACATGAATGAATTAAGAGCATCAAGGGAATCATTCCTGCTGCTTTCTGTTGTTCTCTGTTTTCTTGGGATGGACAAGGCAGTCTTGGATAGAGAGGCTTTCTGTTTTTTGGTTGTGGCTATGAAGAAATATAGCATTTATCCCCAGAAACTACTAAAGAAGTACTAGGACGTGTTCATTTCCTGGGGAAATTGTCTTCTCTGTGGCACTGACCTACAGCTTTTCTTTCATAACAAAATGCTGGTGTTGACTGAGGTATAAATAAATTCTACTGTGAGCAGTATAAAAGGAGAAGCAAACAGACAGAGATAGGAGCTATGTGAGGAGAAGCATGGCCAGGAGAAGCACAGCAAAAAGACAGAGATAGGAGCTATGTGAGGAGAAAGCATGGCCAGGAGAAGCACAGCAAAAAGACAGAGATAGGAGCTATGTGAGGAGAAGCATGGCCAGGAGAAATTAAAGGCTGAAGGCAAAAGAAAAAGAGGAAAGCCGAATGTTCAATCCTCAGCCAGTCAGTCATCTCACAGATACCTACTGACCACTCACTGTTCCAGCCATGGTGCTGTGCTGAGGATAAAGAGGTGAACAAGATAGGTCAGGCCTCATCCTCCTGGGGCTGACATTCTAATGGGGTAACACATGCAACAAAACAAAAATACAGAACCACAGACTATCTTAAGAACTAGGAAGTGGCTACACAGGCTGTGCAATGTAAGTTGAGACGGACTCAACTGTGGGAACAGCTAGTGTAACCGTCTTTTAAGCCTTGAATTAGGGAGAAACCTGGATTGTAGAGTCTGGCTCATTGTGAGCGAGCAGGACAAAGGCAGGACATGCTAAGTCCCACAGGGGGAGAGCCACCTGTTCGTTTTAAGCACGGGAGTGATATGGTTTCCCCTACTTTGTTCTTTGTAACGACCTTTCTGCTTGTTTTTGGGATACTGCATTGCAGAGGGTAAAAGTGGAAGCAGGAAGCTTCTGTGGGGTCCAGGAGGGAAGTGATGCTGGCTTGGTCCAGGATGCCAGCGGTGGGAACAGAGAGGCAGATGTGCTGCCTAGCAGAGCTGGCAGATAGGGTGGCCGAGGGGAAAAAGAAGGGAGGAGCAGTCAAGGATGACAATGTTTAGCACGTTAGTCATTGTGACCATGGTGATGCCATTTGGTGAGATATGGTAGACTGGAGGGGGGCAGGTTAAATGAAGGCAGCACTACAGATGGTGAACTTCACGTTTTGCTACTCACTGACTGTGTGAGCTATGGCAAATCACTAGCCTCTCTGATCTTCAGTTTCCCGGCTGTGACAGGTGGATTAGAAAGTACCCACTTCACTGATTTAATATGCACATTAAATGTGATCATGCATATAAAACACAAGGCCAAGCACACAGTGAATACTCAACAAATTCTGGGAACTAATACTCCTGCTATTCCACAGAAATCAATGGAGAAATATCAGAACCACGACAGGGAGAAGAGGTGGGAGACAGCACATGGTTCTCATACTTCGTTAGCCAACAATCAACTCTCCATGGGAGGAGAGATGGATTTGCGAGTTATTAATAATCAAGTGAGCAACAAATCAAAACTCCCCAATAAAGCTGCCATGTAGTATAGGATCATTGTGACCGCTTATGAGTGATTAATTGAAGTGGTTATGAGCCTTGGCCATGGTTTTATTCACAGATAATATATTTTTTGTTGGTAAAGTGCCTGGCAAGAATTCCTGCAAGGTGCTGACTGTATCAAATGACTCAGCGCCCATCTGTCACTACACAGCCTCTACACAGGGACTGGCTCGTTTCCACCGAGTGTTCTGGAACATTCTTTACATGTTAGAGAAAGAATATGTGTGTGTATGCTTGTGGGGTGTTGTGGAGAAAAAAGGGAGTGTGGTCCAACATCCATACCAGAATAGCTTCAATGCCCTGAACATTCTCAGAAGTTCCATTTAATGTCTATTTTTTGATTGATCAACAAAGACCCAGTGTTCATATCAGCCATATGAATAATTATTATACCCCTTTGATTCTGGAGACAATGAGAATCTTGTTGGGGATGACAATTATAGATGGGGAAACTGAGGACCATAAAGATCAAACAATGCATTCTTTTTTTTTTTTTTTGGTTTGCAGTACCTCAATGGGAGTCTGTGAACTAGTGCTCTTTGAATAGCTTAGATTTACACTGAACTCCTTATTTAAAAAATTGGCAATGCTTGAGTTATAAAACATAATCCATCTCTTTCCATAGCTTAATGAAAACATCTCCTACACACTGTAATATATCTTATTCTCTGCCTTGCAGAGCAGTTATTGTGGAGAGGTTGTGTGCATGCCACATGGAAAGTACAGACCTCACCATAATATTCCCGGAGATGTTAAGGAACATTGCTAGGAGCCAAAGCCTGGCTTCCTGTTCTTGGCTTCAGGTTTTAATTATTGGTTAGTAATTAAGGATTCTTTCTTTGTGAAAAATAATTTCCCGTAGGTTGGGAGTCAGCAGCAGGGTTACCATGGTGGAGAAGCTAATCTTATTTCTATGTCAGAGATTCTCTCTGCCTTGGCCACGTAGGATGGAAAATTCTGCCTTGCCTAAAGCTCTAGACTGCTGTAATGTAAGATCAGGATTCCTGGGAGCCAACCTGTGATGAAAACTTGTAGGCAAGTGATTTATTAAGGATGTGCTCCCAGGGGAAACCAGTAAAGGATTCTGGGAGGCAGGACAGGGAGGGCTTGGCAAGCAAGAAAGTGGAAAGAAAACTTAGAATAACACACTAATTGCCCCTTTTAATTTCATTTAAAAAATGCTTTCTGCAAATTCATATGTGTCCTTAAGGCAGGAAGGGAGGGGGAGGCTAGGAGAACAGACTTTGAGGTCTGACCACCTTAGGCTTGTGTTCTTCCCTGCTGAATTCTAGCTGTGCAATCTTGGGCAGGTGACTTAACAACATTGAATGCTTACTGAGGGTGTCCTATGAGCCAGAGGCAGTTCTAAGGGCCTTGTGTGCACTGCTGAATTGAATTATCACAATCACCAATAAGACCAGTATTATTATTAACCCATTTTACAGATAAGGAAATTGAGACACAGAGAGATTAACTTGCCTAGGGCATATAGTTAAGAAGCAGTTGGATGTGAGATTTGAATTCAGCGAGGCTGGCCCAAGAGCTCTTCTTCACTTCCTCACTAAATTTCTCTGAGCCTTTAGTTGCAGAAGAATTATTATTTATGAAAGGGCCGCATGTGGCAATAGGCAGAGTATACTTATTTTTGAGATAAAAGCAACCATATTAAGAAAAAGTAAAACCTGAAGAGTGGTCTATTTGTATTAATTCAGAAAGGCAGCAAGTCATTCAGTTTGTGCTCAAATATCCACTATGATCAAGAAGGTTGTGTTAGATTTTTTATTGCTGTATAGCAAATTACTATGAACATAGTGGCTTAAAACAACACAAATTTATCTCAGAGTTTCTGGATATGGGTTAACTGGGGCTTTTGCTCAAGGTCTCACCCAGCTGAAATCAAGGTGTCACTGGAGCTGTCTTATCTAGGGCTTGGGGTCCTCTTTCAAGTTCATTCAGCTGTTCGTGATTGTAGGAGTGAGGCCTCAGCTCCTAGGGAGTCCACCATTCCTTGCCATGTGGCCCTGTTCACATCATGGCAGTTGCATCTTCAAGGCCAACAGGTAAAATCTCCACTGCTTAGAATCTCTCTGACTTCTTCCTTCTCTGACCTGTAGATTCCCTTTTAAAGGGCTCACCTGATGAGTTCAGGTCCACCCAGGATACTCTTTCCTTTGATTAGCTTAAAGTCAACTGATTAGGAGCCTTGATTACATCTGAAAAAAATCTCTAACTGTGCCATATAATGCAATCTAATTACCCAATTGTAAGAGTGATATCTCATCATATTCACAGGTCCTGCCCATACTCAAGAGAGGGACTATACAGAGTGTTTACAATAGAGGGTAGAAATCTTGGCGGGGGAGGGGAGGCATTTTACAAATCTGCCTACCATAAAGTCTTTGTCTTCAAGAAAAAATGATTAAGAGATTTTAAAGGTAAGAATGGGCTCTAGCCAAAATGAAATTTAGAGTGCTCGTGATTCTTTGACACAACTACCAAATTTATTGTCTATTTTAGAAGACTCCATGGCTTCAGAGTCTGATCCTTCTTAATTGAAGCCTGGGCATTGTTTCTTTGTCTTTGTTGCTGCTTCAGAAAACTGGAATTGGATGATGGATCAGACCTTCGGTCTCCATCAGATCCACATTTGCCCAGGCAATGATCCCATGTAGGTGTGGCTCCAGTGGACACACCCGCTTGGGCTCTGTTGCTTGGCAACAAGACCTGGGCAAGCAGTGTGGAAGACTGCCCACTTTGCTGTGGCATCAACCCACTACTCCCCTCCTGGGTGGGGGACATGGGTTCAGAAATCTGGTTAGGCCCATCTCAGACACCCAGAACTGTGGCTTTAAGACAGTACGATTGGGAAACAGGCACATGAGGAGAGGGATAAAGTAAAATGGATGTCAGTTCAGCAGGTTCAGCATTGTTCAAAATGACTTGAATCACAGCTGCAGCCAGGGGTTATTGCCAAGTTAATTATTTGGAAGGCTTGGTCACCTAAGGGTTTTTGGTTCTCTGAGATAGAAACCCAAATAAAAAAACCAGTAAAATATTTCACATTTTGGGAATTCAGTGCGTATATACGGATAGTGAAGACAAAGAAAGGAACAAAGGCAGTTGAGAATAGTAATCTTTCAATTTTCTTATATTTGCATAAATGACTTTCTCTTGGCTTATTACGTAAACATTGCTACACTTTTTCTGAACAGGTGTGTTTAGCGATAAATGGAATAAAATCCCAATAGTCTCATTAGAATCCTCTCATCTTTTCATCCATCCATCCCATCCATCCATCCAACTATCCATCCATCCATCCATCCATCCATCCATCCATCCATCCATCCATCCATAATTCAGTCTTTTATTTATGAAGTCTGTCTTAATGATCTCTGTGGGGAATGAGGCCTCCGGTTCATTCTCTTGTGAGTAAAAGAGTTGGAAGACATTAACCTGGTCTTTAAGCCGCTTAAATTTAGTCAAAGAGATGAGAATCTGTCAAAGGGCTTTAGGGAATTTGGAGTAACGAAATGACTTTTGTGGGCTACTTTTTAAGTCTAGGCTTCTAGGTGGAAGCAAATCTCCAGATGAAATCCAATTACCCATTTGTCTAGTATAGTATTGACGAATCTTCTAGATGAATTCGTACGCTGTATCGACCCCAGAAAACAAGTTCATCCCCCATGTGGTGAGCTGCATTCTTTTTTTTTTTTTGAGGTGCCATTAGATACATATAATGTCTCTAACTTGATAAGCTGGGACAAGTAATATAAGCAACCCAAATTTTCTACAGATAACTGAAGTGATTTCTTTTTTCATTTGTTCTTCAGGAATCTCTCACAAATCCTTAAAGATAATCCTGTTCTTACGTTTTAGACTTTTTTTTTTTAGTAGATTCTCTTTTTTTTTTTTAATTATTATTATACTTTAAGTTCTAGGGTACATGTGCATTTAAGTATCTTTCTTTCTCTAATTTTTTAGGGCCGACTTCTTTTTCTAGCTGTTGCATTCCCATGTGAGTGGTGTTTTATTGCCAGGCTAGCACTAAGCATATTATAATGTAATTATATACTTACATGTGAACCCCCCAAGGTCAGGGACTAGATTTTTCACATTTCATAATCCAGGCCCGTAGTATAGCAGTTTGCGCACAGTGGGAAAAATACAGCTTTCTTAAATGCTGACTAAGTTCAATGAAACAAATGCTAGTCAACTGAACAACTTAAAAAAATAGATTGACCAGATATTTTCTTTGCTTTCAGCCATAGCTGTAAGTTTAGGTCCATACAAGTAGTTTCATTCTGTTAAGCAAGGTTTCATTTCTTCCCCGTTTTTAAAGCAAAGTATGTTCCTGTAAAAATAAACAGTTTCCTCTAGTACATGAGTTGCATTAAATGATAGTCATTTGACCGATGGTCTGTCAAAGTGATTTTTAAAAACTCCCCATTCTCAGTATTCAGTCTGACCACCTGGTGACAAAGTGCTCATCATGATCCAGCAGCATTCAAGAGCACATTGAAAATGCCAGCCCTTCCTTTCAATAAGAAACAAAGGTTATTTAAGCCTCAATTTCATATGAAATATTAATGTGCTTATTTAAATATTCATAGGTCTAAAAGCCAGAAGCAATGTATGTGATCAATACTTCATAACATCTGAGTCATTCGGGGCTGAGTACTGTGCTGGTTTCTTGCTGCCACTCTTTTATCACGGAGGCCACATGCCCCCTGGGGCCCAATGTGCACACTTCTGTCAAGCTCAAGGTACTTCCTGTGCTGGCAGCTCTTCTGAGCTCTCAGCAGGCACCCACTTCAGAGACAGTCACCTGTCAGGACCCATCTAAAGAATGGAAAAGTGCAGGAATGTAGGGGTGGGCATTTTTCTCTTACAATCACTTCTGTTGGTGAAATAGCAATCCTGGAGCATAAATAATGTTCCAAATTTTGAACTGAACCAAAGAACGTAATTTGTCCTCTCCTATCTGGGAACCTAATTGCATTTCCAGCAACTTGAGGGATTCTAGACATTATAGAAAAGAAACAGCTTGTAGTTATTTGCATGTGGATTATTCACCTCTTGAATCATATTCTCTCCAGGCTTGCAGCCATAGGACCTCAGTTAGGTTCCAGGGTCCTCTCTTTCCTTAGTATCATGCATGATGAAGGATGCAATGGTGGCATCCACCTATGGGGTGGTTGAGAACTAGGAATTACATAGGGGCTGTGCATGCTACAGTTTCTGATCATCATCGATAGAGGGTCATTATATAATTTAGTTCCTGGTATTACTTGCAATAATATTGGTGAATTAACATTTAATGCAATTTAACAAATATGTATTAAATGCTTGCTTAACTCTGTGATAAGTGTTAAAAGGGACACAAAACACATACAAAGTACACACTTCCTTACAAATAGCTTATGATCTAGCTGTGGTGTAGTCAAACATTATAGGTGAACTGCACTGTTGAATGAATGAATGATTGAATGCATGAATGAAGTGCCAAAATCAATGAGTAGGTTAACCATCAGAATCTTGGAGTGCTTTAAAAGAAATACACACTATGAGGCTTATCCTTAAAGATTTTGATTCAGTAGGTCTAGGGTAGGCCTAGAAGCCAATATGCTCTTCAGACTGGGGTACACCTCAAGTACTGTAGGAGGATGGAGAAGGGGGTCTAGCATGGGCAGCTGTAACAGTTACTGCATAAAACAGCCATAATATGTCAACAGCATATAACAGTAGGTGTTTATATAGCTTACGAGTCTGCAGTTCAGCTGGCAGCCAGGTGCTCTGGGCTGGGCCCAGCTAGGCAGCTCTGCTGAGTTTGGCTGGCTTGCTTGTTTCTGTGTGTTGGCTGAGGTTTGGTGATTTTGGTGGGGCTCAGTGAGGTAGCTCTGCTTCTTACTGCAGCTCTGTAGGCCAACGTGGGTGGTGGTGCTTCAGGCTGTGGCAGCGGGGCAGCTCTTCTCCATGTCTCTCACCCTCCTCTAGGGTACAGCAGGCGAGCCTGGGAATGCCATTCTAACAGTGATGGCAGAGGCATGAGAAGGCAGTTGGGAGCACACAAGGCCTCTTAAGGCCTAGGCTCCAAACTGGCACAGTCAGTTCTAGATTATTCTATTGCTCAAAACATGTCACAAGGTTCAATCCAAAGTCAAGGGGTAGGAAATACACTTCACCTCTTTAAAGGGAGATTCTGCAGAGTCCCATGGCAGAAGCTGTGGTCTAGGGAAGGATGTGGAATTGGAGTCAATGCAAACTTCTGTATTTGTTGCACTCAAGAATTCTTGGAAAAGCTCCCGAAGAGTCATGAATCTGGACAGATTCTCATCACAGGATCTTAGAGCTTCTCAGAGCATGACTCAGAGTTTCCAAGCTAGAAGATGGAGTGCAAGAAGTGGCCCATCCTCCCAGCCATCAGAACAGGAGCTGATGTCCCACCCTGCAATGGCTTAAATACCAGGAGATTTCCCTGGCTCAGAGAAAACCTCACTTGGGGAAGTTGCTACCTTATAATCCCTTTGCCCACCTTGGGAATTACCCTCACTTATGACTATCCTTGAATATTCATCTAGTTCTAACGTCTGCGACAGGGAAGAAGATGCAGGTCATAAATCCCGCTTCCTTGGGGGCATCCTTCATTACATCCC
The DNA here is from genome assembly GCF_037993035.2 of Macaca fascicularis. Lineage (NCBI taxonomy): Eukaryota > Metazoa > Chordata > Mammalia > Primates > Cercopithecidae > Macaca > Macaca fascicularis. Next base: position 69,917,288 of record NC_088384.1, read on the forward strand.
TGGCCACGAGCAATGGGTCTTCTCCCTGCCTTTACCTTCTCTTTTCTTGGACGTTGTTTTCAAAGCCTTTGAGATTTATGCTGGTATCCTCTGCTTTTTGCCCTTAACTTTGCAAGCCTCACAATCTTATACTTAGCCTGGATCAGTTGTCCTTTTCTTTTAATGGCGCTGAGTTCACTGGGAGGTCCAATGAACAACTGTACTGGTTTCTTGAGGCACACCCCTGCTTCTCCATCAGGACAACCCAAAATTGTGCAAAGTTGTAATCTCAACTCTTTCGAGACAGAAGGAAATGAATGCTTATTGAGCATCTATTATGTGCCAGGCCTGATACGCATATTATCTCAACGATACCTTGCAATGCTGACAAGACATCCATTTTGCCCATTTCACAGATGAGAAAATTAAGGTTCAAAGATGTTTGATATGCTCCTCTAAGGCTGCACCATGAGGTAGGGAGCCAGGAGTCATCTCAGCTTTGACTCAGTTTCCACTACTGCCAACTGTCAGAACTCTACCCTTGCAAGCGGGCTGTTTTCCAACTGTCAGCATATGCAACTCTGCTGAAGACTCTGTCTTCAGGACCCTATTTTTCTCATCTAGAGTGAATCATTCTATCTCCCTACCTCATCTCTACTCCTGGGTAGTGGCCTTCACCCAGTGGTCGACAGGAATTGGTGGGTAACTCTGAGGCCCGCTCGGTCCACACTGTTTCCCAGAATTCCCCAGGGGAGATTGAGCTCCCATTGCCCTTGGGGTAATATGCTCTCTGGGCCACTCACCCTTTCTGGCATCACTTTCCTCCTTCCCAGCTGGTGCTTCCTGGGATCTCCTCTCAAATGAATGACTTGCTTTCAAATCCTTGTCTCAGGGTCTGCTTCTGAGAAAACCCAGCACACAGCAAGAAGGCTCTCCTTGGATTCTACAGACCCACCAGCCATTTCTTGACCTTTGTAGCTTCAGCAAAGCTACCAAGCAGGAGACGTTCTACCCCACCCACCTTCATGCCCTGAAAGCTGCCACCTAAGTCACACTCCACATGTTCTCAAAGAAGTCTCCCTTTGTTCCACAGACCTAGCAGAACCCCTGAGCTTGGGCCAGTACTGTGAACTCAGCCTGCAATCCTCACTGGATTGGGAGCTCACAATAAAGAGACCACAACTTCCCTGTCTGCCTGCCCCTCACCTGACAGTCATGTCTCACATGCCTGCATCTTTACTGACCTGCCAGCTTCTCTAGAGAGTGCCTGTGTCTTATTTATCTCTCTTCCTCTGGGGCTTGCACATAGCAGGTTCAATCCACAGCAGTTGTATTGACTTAGAGAAAATACCCAGTTTGTATAGCGAAGATGGGTAAAGGAGGCTGTAATTTTAACTTGGTCTAAAATAGTCTCTTGGCTAATACTCATTTCGTGTCATGACTATTGAGATAAAGAAAAATTTTAATTATTTGGAATAGTGAACTTTTACCAGTGGGACTGGATCCCTCTGATGAAATTCCATCATAGAACAATAGAGTAATAATCCAAGTGGCCGTTATTATCCTTTGCTCCCAACACTCAACAGTCTCAGTGTAGATTTGTTGAATTAGATTAACATTAACAACTTACATTTATATATTGATTTGCAATTTTCCAAGTATTTTATTCTTAGTTTAATGGAAAGAAACTGGACTACCAGCATATGCTGTTTCCTCTCTTAATATACAGAATAACCAAGCTTTGAAAATAATTCTGCTTTCAGAAACATTTTGGCTGGTTTGATTATAAAGTAATTTTTTGAAGAGCCTCGGGTAGAGTTTTCAGTTCTCACTGAAAAGAAATCAGTAACCACAAGGAGTTTTTCCAACATAGAACATGTCTATTTATTTTAACCTTTAATGAATTTCCAAGGCATCTCCGGGACAGACGTTGCTACATCCCCCTTCAGCCTGACACCCTCATGTCCCTGGTGAGCTGCAGCTGTCTGTACCTATACCTTTGCCTAGGGCTTTTCCCCAGGCTGTGGGGAGGTAGGAACTTCTTTTGGTACAAGCCCTCAACCAATGACTGATGAAGTTGGCACATAAATACCCCAGCTTCTTGAGGCATCACATCCCAAGGGGGCTCACTCTGGCTCACATATTCTATGCTGTCTCCCAGAGTTCCCCAGTGGGATTAAGCCTCAGTGCCCACCGTGCCGTCTTGTTTGATAACTGCCCCATTTACGAGCTACCTCTCCTTCCCGGATTCATTCCCTCTCCTCTACCCCGGCTTCCTGGAATCCTCTTCCAAATAACCTACTTGTACTCAAACCCCCCTTGCTTCAGAGTCTGCTTCTAGGGAAACCCAAGCAAAGACATCGCCAAGTAAAGGGCACCAGGCTGGCTCATCCCTCAGAATGAGGGATGTCAAAGGGCACCAGGCTGGCTCATCCCTCAGAACCATTAGGTCACTTAACAAGGTGTGAAGTTGCCTGTTAATTCTCTGCTCAAACAATTTTCGAGCCTATCACTGTCTACTGGTTTTATTGCTCTCCTGGGCTGGTCTACTCTATTTGCTGTCCTCATTGTGTTAATGGTAGTGTAAAATTTTTAATTAAAAATAAAGAAGATGAATGTGGTTAGTAGCTCCGAAGTTGCCACTCTGAACTCTACACAGGGTGAGAGTCAGACACTGTGCTGTTAAAAACCAGCTAGTTTGGGCCCTCTGCTGGGGAATCGAGCATGAGATATTTAGGTGTTCAGTTTTCTCATCTGTACCAAAGAGGCAGAACATTTTCACAGCCATATGTAAATATATATAATTTCATTGTCCGCTTCCAAGTGTTTGATACAAGTTGAAGACTCAGACTTTGCTCTGAACTCAAGTTATCAAGATGTGCAGTTTTGTACAGAAATCAAATTTTCTGTTCAGTTCCTAGGTCTCATCTAGTTTAAGTTCAGCATAGACATTGTCATCTCTTCAATAACATCCTACCAGTGGCCATCAATCATCCTCTTGAATATTTTCAGGTAGGAAGAATTTGTTACTTTCATTAATTTACTAATATTTATTTATTTATTATTTTTTGAGATGGAGTCTCCCTCTGTCGCCCAGGCTGGAGTGCAGTGGCGTGCTCTTGGCTCACTGCAACCTCTGCCTCCCAGGTTCAAGTGATTCTCCTGCCTCAACCTCCTGAGTAGCTGGGACTACAGGCACCTGCCACTACGCCCGGCTAATTTTTTGTATTTTTAGTAGAGACGGGGTTTCACCATGTTAGCTAGGATAGTGTTGACCTCCTGACCTCATGATCCACCTACCTTGGCCTCCCAATAATTTACTAATCTTAATCACTAGACAGTTCTTCCTTTGACTGAATTAAAATTTTCCTTCTGTGGTTACCACCCATTGGTGGGAATTTTCTTGGGAGAAATTACTGAACAAGTGGAATGCCTTGTTTTACCAGGAGAATCTGAAATATTTGAAAACATACTCTAATGTGCCTGCTTTCTTTTTTCCAGGAAAAGCTTTTCCAGTTCTTTCAGCTGTCCTTAGCATGGTATGGCTTGGCCGTGTTACCGTCTGCCATCCCATCTCCCTCTTACAGTGAAACACCCATTGGAAACAACCTAATTGTTCAACAATTGGAGATGAGCTTGTTTAAATAAATTACAGCATAAGCTAATGCCATGTAGCCCTTAAAATTATGTTTTGAAAGATTTTGAATAACATAAAACTGTTTATGGCACATCAAGCAGAAGGGAAGAATGTGCAAGAAGAGCTGAATTTCATTAAAAGTAGACACATAGAAATTTAAGGCCCAAAATATGTCAAAATATTAAGAATGGTGGTATTACGGCTAGTTTTGAATCTGTTTTATGCTTTTTCAAATTTTTTGACAAATAACATGCATTCATTTTTTTAATCAGAAAAAATGATGTTCTTAGGAAAGAAAAGAAGAAAAAAGAACTTGAGACTCACAGAACCCGTAGAATTCTTCAGGTATATTCCGGTATTGCAGATCTCAGAGGAGCTGGCACAGCTCAATATGGAGGCTTCGCGTTCCAATTTCAGATGAAGGTTTTGGCAGATGGATCACACCATCCACTAACATTGTACCTGCAGCTCACTGGAACCCCAGAGGACTCTTGCCCCATATGAATGACTATCTTTTTCGAATCTGGCAGCTGGAGCTGGGAGCAGCCTGACAGGAACTCCCTGGGCTAGGCAGGGAGAAGGGAAGGATTCAGAGGTCGGTCTTCATATCTTAGGCCTTTGTGGGGTTATGCTATGCACAGGAGACAGGCCTTGCGCCCTCAGCTTTCCAGCCCAGTGTGTGCCACACCACCTTGAAGTCCTCCAAGTGGCAAGATGATTGTTTCTCCAAGGATGGTTTGGGAAAGTGAGCAGAACTCCACGTGGCTGCCCTGCGAGGCACTGGGTCCTGGAGATGGAGGGAACTGTGGAGAATGTCAATGCTTCTGTCTGCAGAGGGTGGAGTGGGGATAGCCCTCTGAGGGAGGACCACTGATCCTGCAGGTCATGATCTCTGCCACACTTGCTGTCTGTAAGGAATGGCCCCAGATACATCAGAGCCTTGGAGAAAATGCAATGCAGCGCTTCTCAATCCCCTGCCTGACACATCTCCAGGGCCCTGCGGTTATGGAGGAGGCAGGGAAAGGTGGAGGCACTAGCGGAGTCAGTCAAAGTCAGGCGGAGGCAGCAAGGACTGTGTCCAGGGCAGTCCCTTTAAGGAAGTGTACGAGAAGACCAGCAGACAGCTCCGCTCATGTGTTCATTAGGGAAGGTGCCATGGGGAGACAGGGAGAAGGGCTGTTTCCTTAGACTCCACACACAGGACTGCTAGGCACGGGCAGTTTACAATGGTCTTCTCCATAGACATGGATTATTATCATTGCTGAGAATATAGCTTTGGTTCAATTTCTGTCATTTCTCTCTGGGGCCACATTGGCTGGACTCTGCCAAGGATTCATTTAATAGTTTTTCCTAATATTAAAAAAGATGCTCCTCTCAATTTATTCTCTTCCAGATTTATAAGATCCCTTCAATGCCCTGTTTCTTGTTGCCTAGTGCACGAAATACATGGAATATTCCCACTTTCTTTGTGCAGTGTAAATACACTCGCCTTCCAGGACAAATGACCCAGACTGGTGACCTCCAAACACTCTTTGCTGGGTAACCATCCTTTCTCTTATGCAAGCCCTTGTTCTCTAAATGGGTCTCTTCAATGACTAAGATAACATTTTTTACACCTAGATCTGGAGGTCTCAGAAGTATAGCTTAGAAATAGTTTGGATAATTTTAAGTGAACACACCAATGCTTGAATCTTGTACTCTCCCGGGCTAAAATAAGTGATCAATTCTGTTTAAAGGGCTTGTGGGTTTCATCAGGAAAGGAGTGTGTGACTTGCTGAGTCAAAAATTAGAGTGTGTGGTTCCAGCCCCTCAGGGCTTTCGGTGATTCTCTGCTAACATTGCTTATTGCTAAGGGAGAGTAATGCTCAATGTTATGGGGGAAAGGCAGTGGAGTGGTCATAAGTGACGTAAATAATCAAAAAAGATAACATTCTTACTTTCATAAAGCTAGGGCTGCAATGTGAGTCGCTGCAGCTTTTGGCTGTTTGCCTTCGGTTTTATCCAACAAGAACCCAAATGGCTCATTTCCACCCTTCAATTCAATATCATCAGGTAGAGCTGATTTAAACCTTGCCAAGTCTCTTTCTTCTTCCCCCTCCCTGTACCTACTTTCTTGGCACTCTGTTCTTTCAGACGTCAGGTTTCTTTCTTCTCCCAAAGCCACTGCCTTTGCCTGCTGCCAGGCCACATGTCTTGTCCATTTGCTTGTCGCCTGAGCTGTGGCTCCAATGGGATGGACAGTTCCAGTGTGGCTGCCTACGTGGCTGTCTGTGTGTGCATGCATGTGTGCCTATGAGTGCACGTGCATCTTCTTTTGTACTTATGCGTGTGTGTATGTTCCTGTGTGTGTGTTCCTCCATGTGTGCATGCATATGTTCCTGTGGGTGTACTCGTGTGTGTGTGTGTGTGTGCATGTTCCTGTACTTGCATGCACGTATATAGACAAGCACACATATGCATGTTCGTAATAGCCAGGGGTACTAGGACATTTAAGATGCATCTGTTTCCCCACCAAAGTTGGCTTGTACTTACATAGTTGGAGGCCAGGTCCGGGTGGAGATAGTCAATCCCTGGGAAAAGACAACAATAACACAGGAACCAAAGGTTAATACCTGCCACTGTGTCCTCAGGAAAGCTGCCCATGAAAGTGCCCTCTTTATGGGGCTGGTGCCAGAAAGCTTGCCATGGGGGTGAGTGCCCCGTCACAAAGCTCCCAGCCTTGCACCTCCTTTCTGTGTGGAGGTGGGAAGGTGGGCTGCACTGCCAGAGCAGAGAGACAGCTGCCCCAGACACGCTTGAGAGTGAAGCCAATTAGAGTTTGAGGCCCAAGGATAACACTTCTGACATAAATGTCAGCACTAAGGGGCTTTGTGACAGTGAGATGGATGGTTCATCAGAGCACTGATCTAAAAGAGATTTGTAGAAATCTTGACATTTTTAAAGCATCAACTGGCATTTCTCTGAAATGAAACTGGCCCTGGGGAGGAAAAGTGATTATTATTTAACAGGGCATGGACAGCAATGGATTAGGAGAATGTACTCCGGCATGGAAATAATAAGAGAACATGGCTGGGCGAGAAAAGCCATTAGGCAAAGGGCAAATGGTTTCCAGTGAGGTGTTGCTGGTTGGGAGCTGAAGCTTATCTCTTCAGAATGTGGCTTTCCAGGAAGCCTGAGGCTTGAATGTCTCCGCAGGAGCCCTGCTTTCTCCTGAATGGTGGCCTGTCTTGTTGCCCAGTAGTCATTCCAAGGGTAAAATCATGGGCTATGAGCACTACTGAGTTCCATCAGACCCTTGGACCTCAGAAAGCATCATGAAACTTCAAGGGCGATTGAAAAGCTCTCATTTGGGTTTGCAAAACCACATAATCTTTGCAGCAGTTACATCTGAGCATCTAGCCCTCCAAGAAACAGGGCAGGTTCTTGACACCATCTAGCATAATTGTTACAAATGTAGGTTTTTGGAGTCAAAGACAGGCATTTGAGTCCCAACCACCCTGATAACTGCCTGCAAGACTTCAGGTAAGTTGCTTAGATTCTGTGCTAGTTTTCCTTTTTCACCAACTGGGGGTAAGAACAATGTAGGGACTAAAGAAACGAATGCATGTGGTATGCTTGGCCCAGCAGCTGGTGCATTTAATAACTACATGGGGATACAGATTCTAAAAGCCAGAAGTATCATTAAATACTTGCCAAAGCTGCTATCTTCACTGCATGCTTACCAAGGCTGGGCCACCATTAGAAATTTGCTTTCCCAAAAAGAGCTTGTATTAGGATGCATATTTCTAAAAAGGAATTTTGCTTTTTTTTTTTTTTTTTCGGGTTATACAATTAGTAACTGGACTGAGAGTCACTAATCTACAGCACATGTGTTAGGTTTTATTGTTGATTTTGATAAGTGAAGCAATTGCTGTCACTATGTGTGCTTTCTATAGCTTGGGAGACTATAGTCCCCAGCCCAAATCATTATGCCTCTCCTCCCACTTGCCTCCTGAGGTCTTCAGAGGGAAAGGCATCAGAATATTTAAAGACTAATATTTACAAAAGTTGTTAACCCTTGTTCTGGATCCTAATTCAAAGATGGTCAATTTTGGTCAGGTATGTAATCCTGGTGCTTTGGGAGGCTGAGGCAGGAGGATTGCTTGAGATCAGGAGTTCAAGACCAGCCTGGGTAAGATAGTGAGACCCTGTCTCTACAAAAATTAAGGACATCACTGCACACTAATCTGGGAAACACAGCAAGACCCTGTCTCTAAAAGAAAGCAAACAAACATCCCAAAAAGCAAATCAAGAAACATCCCCCCAGGAAAATGGTCAGTTTAGGCTGTGGGGTGAAGTTGGGGATGAGCATAGGCTTTGAAATCAGTGGATCCAGTTCCACTCCAGGCTTAGACATTAACACTTGTGTGGCTTTAGCCAAGTGACATAATCTCTCTGAGCTTTAGTTTCCATGTATTTGAAATGGGACTATTATTTACTTTGCAAAGCAGTTTTCAAGACTAGAGACAATTCGTTGAAAGTCTTCAGCTTATAGGAAACACTTATTACATCCTATTTCTTATTATCATTAGTCCTATCATCTACCACATCTCTGGGGTAGTGTGGATATGCAGAAGAACAGAAACATTAAAAAATATCCACTTGGTTTTAGCATATTGTGTTGAAATTAAATTAAATTATTTGTTAAGATAGCTTAAATTTCGTGAACTTGTTGGGTGAAAAATTTTCATAATTTATACCTAAATATAAATTATCAAAAATATAATTTATTTTTACAATACATAAATATAAAATTATAATAAAATTTTAGTAAAATATTAAAATTTAATAAAATATTAAAAATATAATTTATATTTTTAAATATTTATATTTTAAAATATATCCTCTGGATGTGTCTTCTTTTACACTTTTATCTGGATCAAACAAACTTATCTAGATAAGTGTAAAAAAAGACACACCCAGAGAATATAGTTTCCAACAGGAAGTCAATTTTTAAAACATGGTTTCATGTTCTGAGAATGGAAGCTGTTGAAGAGAAAAATCCTCCAAGAAATAGTAGTGTCTTCTCTGTCAAGGGAAAATATTGGAGCAAGGAGATAATTTGAGACCAGAAGTAAATTAGAATTAAAACAAGATAAAGTTAGCCTAATTAAAATAAATGATCTTCAATTAGGTTAAGAGGAATACTAAGTGTTAAGTTAGAACAGATACAGACTTTGGTCTGAGGAAGAGAGAGTGATTGATACGACTGTGAAGGACAACAAACACGATTCAGAAAAAGTAATAATGCACTGAAGAATGGAAAATAGTAATTTGGTAATTAGATAGTACTTTAATATTTTTGTATATTTGATTATTTTTTAAGGTGGGAGGTACTAAACACATCTTCCTAATCAGCTTACTTTTAATTCTTACAATATTCTGATATTCATTCTTATATTTCATGCTTTTGTTCATTTCTCAGCAGTGAATGCCAGGCATAGTGTCGGTCCTGGAAAAACTCAGATGATTTAGACGTAGAACCTGAGTCGTACAACTATCTATGGCTCACAGCCTATGGGGGCACCGACTAATCACCAGCCAATCATAATAAAAGTGGCACAGAAATGACAAATACTTGGTTATAATTTTATTCATAAATCATTAGTATCCTATCATCAATGTGAAACTTTTCAGAAAGTCTAATCCACAATAGTCCCAATTCTCAGGAAGCTGTGACAGTCCTGGAGACCTCAAGGAACTAGAAAGGAGCTCCATGTGCATATTCCTAGTTAGAATATTAATAGTTCACTTGAGATGCATAGCATGTCAGAGCCCTGGCCCTGAGCTCCAGTTCTTTAACCCTAACCCTAACCCTGGAGCCTTGGGGCCCAGGCAGAGAACTGCCATGGGGTGGGGCTACCATAGAAAACCCCCACCAGAGCAATGCCCAGTGGAGCTGTGGGGGTGGGACTGCCCTGAGACCCCAGAACTGCAGAGCCACTAACATGTGATTCCAGTGTGGGAGAATGGCAGGCATGAGACTCCACCCCATGAGAGCTGCTGCTTGGGCTGTGCCCAGTGAAGCCATGGGGTGGGGTTATTAGGAGCCTTGGAGGCCCAGATCCCACCCCAGTGTGTCCAGAAGGTGGGACATAGAGTCAGAAAAGGTTACTCTCAAGTCTCAGAGTTTATGTTTGCCATTTTGGATTTTGGCCTTACTGCAGACCTGTTACTCCTTTCTTCTTTCCTACTTCTCCCTTTGGGAATGGGAATATACGTTCTACGCCTGTCTCACCACTGTATTTTGGAAACATGTAACTTGTTTGATTTTACAAGTTCACAGCTGGACAGCAATTTGCCTCAGGATGAATCGTACCTTGAGTTTCACCCATCTCTGATTTAGATTATATTTAGATGAGACTCTGGGCTTTAGACTTTTATGTTGGTGCTGGAACAAATGAAGACTTTTGGGGCTACTGGGCTGGAATAAGTGTATTTGTATGTGAAGGACACAAATTTTTGGCGTGGGGGTGGGCAGGGTGAAACGCTGTGATTTGAGTGTTTGTGTCCCTCTAAAAATATACGTTGAAACTTAATCCTTAGTTGCAATAGTGTTTCGAAGTGGGGCCTTTAGGAAGTGCTTAGGTCGTGAGGGCTGTGCCTTTGTGAATGGGGTTCATGCTCTTGTAAAAGGGCTTGAAGGAGAGAGTTCATCCCTTTGTTACCCCTTCCACCAGGGGAGGACACAGTGTTTGTCCCCTCCACAGGATGCAGCAACAAGGGGCCATCTTGGAAGCAGAGAGCAAGCCCTTATCAGATACCGAATTTGCGATTTCCCAGCCTCCAGAAGTGTGAGAAATACGTTTCTGTTACTTATAAATGACCTCGTCTAGGGTATTTTGTTATAGCATCAAGAACGGACTAAGACAGGCACATTGTAAACATCCACAGCCAACCACCTGGAGTCCTGTCAGGGCAGGGTAGAGTTTATAGCCATTCTGGTGAGTAAGACCTCAAGACCAAATTATAGTAAAGCACAACATGTTGGCACTCTTTTTGACTGTCCCAACTGAGCTCCAGTGGTAGCCAGCACCAACCACCAGCCCTGGGAGTGCACCGTCATGGATGTGCAGCCCAGCTGGGCCTTCAGAAGACTGCAGCCCAGCTAACATCGCAACCGCATGAGCAACACTGAGTGAGCAGTGCCCAGCCAGGCTCTTCCCAGGTTCCTGTGCCACAAAATAATCATCAAAGATAAATAGCGACTTTAAGCTGCTAAGTGTTGGGGTTGGATAGGGTTTGGCTGTGTCCTCCCCCAAATCTCATCTTGAATTATAGCTCCCATAATGCCCACGGGCATTGGGGGGACCCAGCAGGGGATAATTAAATCATGGGGGTGGTTTCCCCCATACTGTTTTCGTGGTAGTGAGTAAGTCTCACGAGATCTGATATAAGTCTCACGAGATCTGATGGTTTTATCAGGGGAAACTTCCTTCACTTGGCTCTCATTCTGTCTCCTGCCCACTGCCATGTAAGACACGCTTTTCTCTCCTGCCATGATCGTGGGGCCTCCCCAGCCACATGGAGCTGTGAGTCCATTAAACCTCTTTTTCTTTATAAATTACCCAGTCTGGGTATGTCTTTATCAGCAACGTGAAAACGGACTAATACAGGATTATTTGTTACACAGCAAAAGTAACTGGAGCAGCCACCCTGCTGGACCTTCCTACTGCTTTTCTATGTGATGCAGAGTTCTAAATTTCTCAGAAGGGTGTGGGTGACTGTCTGGTCCTCAGGCTTGAATCTTTACTCACATGAATGAGGCCCCCATTCACAAAGTCTCACCAGGAAGGCAGAGCAAAGGATTAGGTTTCAAGTACCAAGAATGGTGGTTAGAATTAGTTGTGAGACTTTGGGCAGTTTCTTGTCTCCCTAAACCTCAGTTTCTTCATCTGTAAAATGGGGATTATAATAATACCAACCTTAGGGAATAACTGTGGTTGTATTTCCAAAATGCTAAGCAGTGTCTAGAAAATAGTGATTACTCAATAAATGTTAGTTGTTTTTACTGTTAGTTGTTTATTTTCACTTCAGTTTGAAGCTCCCTCTGACCTTACCTCACTGGCCTTCCATCTCACTTCCTTGGCTCCATCTGATAATGGCTAAAGGTCTTGACCCATACCTTCTCTGATCTTGTGTGATCTTGAGAATCAGCCACCTGCTCTGAATTATTCTTGGGTTGGATGACTCTTATCCATCCTTGTATCTTGTCATGATCACATTCCATTTTCCAGGTCAAGTTCCGAACTCTAAACAATTCCATTACAGTAAAAGGGATGACGTTGTCATCATTAAGTGGGGTCCTTGCTAACGTTTACATAAGTGAAATGTCCTAGTAGACCCTTAAGAAGTAATTTCTGCCCCTTTGGACAGCAGCTAACCCTGGAGGTCCTCTCCTAGTGATATGTAGCATGTGGAAATGATGTTGCTTTGCACCTAAGTGAAGGCAAGAGATATTTATTGAGCATCAATTGAGTCACTGGATCCAGCAGACAGGATGATGGCTGAGTTTGGAGTTGGGCAACCAGAGATGGGAGGGAGGCTATTAAAACTGGCTGTCCACAAATTGAAACTTCTCCATGCAGATGATTGAACATTTGCCACACAGGCCAACATATGGAGAGGCAGTGTTGATAGAATATGACATTAGTTTTGCCCTTAGGTATCAGGGTTGGCATCTGTGTCTCTCTGTAAACTTAGTTTGGAATATCTTGCCAAGAAAATATCTGGGACATGGCACCATACCATTCATACGTGCAGGTCGTTAAGAGAGAGAATACAGTACTGGTGTTGCCAGCCTTCCCGGTTCTAGCTGTGAGGGCAGAGATGGCCAATTACATGGCAAGAGGCTGCTGAGCATCTGTCTTTGTCCTCACCATGTGGGGAGCTGCCCTTGTCCCAAATGTGCTCATTTTGCTATTCAACAGTGAACTTGGAGAATGGCTTGGTCATCATACTTTTCTTCAGTTATCATACTGAATAGCATGTGATGCATTAAAAATGGCCACAAATTCAGAGTTTATTTCCTTTCCACTTGAATCGGATTGGCCCTGGAACCATTCATCCAACATAAGTGGCAGAGTGACCAGTGCCCATTCCAGGTCTAGCCTTTAAGAGGACTGGCAGCTTCTGCTTCTTCTCTTTTGGAATGCCTGCTCTTGGGAGTCCTGAGCCACCTGTAAGAAATCCATCTACCTTGCTGGGGGCCTCTTGTGAGAGGAGAGGTCCTCAGACTCCATGGAAAGGGAGGGAGGCTGAGCCATTTCAGCCTCCCAGTGGAGCCTCTAGTTGACTCCAGCCTCAACTGCCTTCTGACTCTACCTGCATGATAGACTCCAGTAGAACTTGCAGAACTGTCCAGCTGAACTCCAGCAACCCACAGAACTGTGAGAGATAATAATATGGTTGTTTTTTTAAACCACTCAATGTTGGGATGCTTCGTTCTGCAGCAGTAATTGACTACAACAAAGAAGAAACCAGGGATTGTAATTGGGGGGCAGAGTTTACTTTTTTGGGAACCCGAAGGCCATTAATCAGCTGAAGAAAGAACACCAAATGAGAAATTCTGCGGGGACTTTCTAAAGGGCTTGCCTTTCCATGTGGAACTGGGTCAGGAGCCAATGACTTTAGGAGTCAGTCAAGGAACTTTCAGTTAAAGAATTCTGAAATGGGCATCTACAGGACTCTTGGAGTTTTCCTAAGAGCAGAGCAATGTGCATATGTTGGCACTTTAGTGCCACTTTTAGGGAGGCTTCTGTGGTCCCCAGCTGGGGATACCCGGTAGATACGCTGTTAGAATTGGTTATCACAATATCTCCTAGGTAGGTTTCCCCCAAACCCTGATGCATCTTTTTCCTGGGTGAGCTGGCCTGAACCCCTTTGGAACAGTTTCCAAGAACAAGTGTTAGAAAGGAAGAAACATTTATAAACTTCTGACATCTGAGCACACACACTCTCATGCAGGGCTCCTTTCTTCTTGTGAGAGCCCTTGGCCTCTGGAGGAAGGTGTTACATCCACTTAAAAATGTCTCATACATCAGAAAACATTGAGGCATTGTTTTTATGTTGATATTTAATGAGCCAACACAAGACAACACAGGTTTTAAGCAGGCTGGCTCCTCTTGGTTTCCTCTGTCGTTTCTGCTTCAAAGCTTTACTTTAAGGAACATAGTGTTCTGTTCTTTGAGGATCTTCAGATGGGAAAGGCTGCATTGTTTCATCTCTGTGTAGCCTTTGTATATAATTGGATCAATAATGCACAGTGGAGCTTTTTGCTGGCGGACCCAGATGGGTGATGGAGGGCAATAAGACGTCCCCAGTGAAACGACTACAGGCAGCGATTCTCCACAGGGCCAAGGACGTGTGTAGTTGGAAAAATGCCAATTCGTCAAGCCCATTGGTTTTCATATCACAAACTATAGAAAATGAAGCCCTGCTAAGTCTTTGGTAGGCTCGCAGGATGAATAACATGTAAGGAGTATCTGTAATAAAAGGTTATCAAAGGCTACTTTACAAGGGTTCATTCTGAAAGCAGCAATAAAGTCAAATTTCCCCAAGCTCCAATCCTGTTACTGAAAAGCTGTTTTATGGATGTAGAGTCGCACTAATGTAACTTTCTCTGATGATGAAAATGGAATTGAATTTCAGCAGCTGCTAGCCCCATGTGGGTATGAAGAACTTGAGGCTAGTGTGATTGAGGAATTGAAATAAAGTTTTACATTTTATGTAGCTTTAATTAATTAAAATGTAAAATTAAATAGGCACATATGGCTAGTGGCGACTACATTGGATAGTGTGGGTCTAGATAAATTGATGGTAAATATGAAGAGATTTAGAGGACATTTTAAGGTAAAGTGTAAGCAGTAAGAAATTACGGTTGAGTGACAGGCAGTTTTCATGTATTCATTTGTTTAGTTTATTATTTATTTATTCAAAAAATATTTGTTAAGTGCAACCTCAAGTTTGAGGACCACTGATTGGAAGAAAGGTGAAGATTTGGTCACAGTGCAGTGTGGTCATAGGCCCAGTATCTTGCTATTCCATCTCTGGTTAGCATCTCCAAAACAGTACCAACTTTATCGAAAGGCAAGCAAAGGCACGCTTATTTCCAAATGATGCACAGGCTTCAAAATACTCACCATCATCCATAATTCCAATGGTAACACCCTTCCCTGTGTATCCCAGCTCCCAGGCTTCAGCCACATTCAAATCAAGGCCAGGAGTGCCATCAGCTTGGCCAGTATTGATCTGGTATAGGAATTTCAAAGCAAAGAATGGTATCAGTTTGGTGTTGTAAAGCACCCATATACATATTTACTTGACATGCTCTATAGCCATCTAATATTCCAGGACCAGCTCAAAGGCCACTTCCATGAAACAGTGCTTTTGGGTGTCCCTCCTAACCTACCTATAGCGTTTCCTCTCCATTTTTTTTTTTTTTTGGGTATAAACACTTAGTGTTTTCTGTTTTCTGTAAATATGCAAACATAGTTTCAATCCCCTCATATCTTATAACTAGATCACTATCTTTAAACTTTTTCTATAAAAGAGCTGCTATTGTAGGAAACCCTCCCTGATTTAGAATTAAATGCTCACTTTCATACCTCTTTGTTTATACCTCATGTTTTGAATTTACAGCATATTTTGGATTATTCTTATTTGAATATAACTTCTTACTAAATAACAATATCTTTTGCAGGAGGTAACATGTCCTAGTTAATCTTTGTAATTTCAGTGCCACCACACTAAGTCTTGTTCAAAAGTATTTGTTGAACGGAACTAAAGAAAACTGGCTCACCTTTAGTGCATATTCTAATGCTGAAAAAGAAATCCGAAAGCCCCTCATCCTGGCCCCCAAAAATATTTCAGAAGAGAAAGAAAGGAAAACAAAGAGCAATTCCACGTTAACATGTTCATTCCCATCTTTTCATGCGTCTTTGTACTGTGTAGGTTTTCTCCAGGATGGATTGTAAAAAGAATAATAAAGTCAGAACTTGTATTGGCAAAAGCCCACAGTGATCAGTGGCTATTGTGATATTGCTAAAACATTGTGTGATTGTCATTAGGGCTCTTTAAAAAATTTACCATGCTCTTTCTTCTAGAGACACGTTAAGACTACACCTCTCCATCCACTCTGAAGTTAGAATGGCGGATGACTAATTTTGGCCAATGGCATGTGATCTCACGTGCCATTTTTCACATCCAGGCAGAAACTTTAAGAGGTTCTTTTAAAAATTCTATTACCCCTTTTCCTTGCTGAGGGGCTCATGAAAGCAGTGTGGGAATGGAGCTTAGATGGAGGTTGGTCAGCCTGCGTTTCTGAGCAATTATGAAGCATGGGCTGTGTAGCAAAAGTGAGAAACAAGCCTTGCTTTTGATAAGCTACTGTGATCTGAGGGTTGTTCATTATTGCAACAAACCTAGCCTTTCCTGACTAACACAAATACACTCATTCAATTACCCATACTGGATTTTCGGACTTCCATGCCAAAAAGCATAAGGCAGAGTCAAGCTCTGCAGCCCCAGGAGGGAAATTGTGATGAATTCCTGTAATGTAGCCGTCCGCAAGGCTGTAATTTAGTTCTCTCTCTTGTTCATCACTTTTTAATCTTAAATAAAATAAAGTTTCATTCACATTTACAAATTAGTCACTCCCTTTTGTCAATATGCCCTGCAGTTCAGCTTGGTTTGGAGTCACTGATCCCTTTTTAAACATATCTCGGCCAGTCCAAATGGATCATGATGAACTGTTGGTGACCCACAAAATGCTCACTTCACCAGACAAAATGGGTTTTAGTGCCTCCAAGCCTTCATCAGTTAAGCCCCATGGAATTGATTTCCTGCCATTGTTTTAGGAAGCATTAATAGATGCTCTTTTTGCTACTTTAGTCTCCAAGCTATCTTGCTAGCCCCTTGGGAAGTCATTGGATCCTTTCTTTCAGGCCTGTGACTTCATTATGTCCCCTGTTACTCTGTCTGTTGAGACCCCTGCATTACTCTTCCCAGACCTCTGATTTGACTTTTATATAGTTTTGCAAGTCTTCAGTTATACACTGGTGCACTTTTTCAGAATCAAAGAGAATTCCATCAGTTGTTGGTCATAGCCTGGACCCTAGGAGACCAGGGCTACTCAGCAGTTCCAGAAGAAAGCAGATTAGAGAACTAGATGCACAGGTCGTGACAGAAAATCAATACATATGGAAGGGGACAGAGAGGGTCACTGAGTTGGATACTGGCTAACATCCTAGTGAATAATGAGGATACAAGAATACATCTTTTATCCAGAGTCTCAAGATGAGAAATGTCCAAAAGGACATAAAGACACTCACCAGATACCATTGCTTTGTAAAAAGAGGATCGTTCATGTTGATGTCGATCTCATTGATGTCTCTGTAACCTCGCTTTTTTCGGTCAAATCCTTCCTGCTGTAAAGCCATCTTTACCTGGAATGACAATGCTGACATATTACCTGAATATAATCTGAACATTCCCTCTTCTGGAATTTGTCTCCATGAATCCAAATTTCATTTGTATATCAGGTGTATTTTTTTTTTTCTTCAGCAAAAGCAAGTTCATCTCATATACATGCTCACCTTACCATTATTATTATTATTTTTTTTTTTTGTAGAGATGGGGAGCCTCACTATAGTTCCCAGGCTGGTCTCGAACTCCTGAGCTCAAGCGATCTGCCTGCCTCGGCCTCCAAAACAGCTGGGATTACAGGCATGAGCCACTGCGCCTGACCCATTACGGTTATTTTACGAGAGCATTTACTTATGGTTGCACTGAACAGACAGGCTTTGGTGATGGCTCAAAGTGAATTTCCCTAAAGTAAGAATTAGATAGAGAAAAGTAATCTTTTCTTTCTTTTTTTTTTTTTTTTGGAGACAGAGTTTCGCTGCTGTTGCCCAGGCCAGAGGGCAATGGCGTGATCTTGGCTCACTGCAACCTCGGCCTCCCGGGTTCAAGTGATTCTCCTGCCTCAGGCTCCCAAATAGCTGGGATTACAAGCATGCGCCACCACACCTGGCTAATTTGGTATTTTTAGTAGAGATGGGGCTTCTCCATGTTGGTCAGGCTGGTCTCGAACTCCCAACCTCAGGTGATCCACTCACCTTGGCCTCCCAAAGGGCTGGGATTACAGGCATGAACCACCGCACCTGGCTGAGAAAAGTATTCTTAAAGAAAATAATGTGGTAGGGGTCATTAAGTGAAATAAAACAATGGAAGATTTCTATTAACGAGAGAGGATTGATGTGGATTCAGGAAGGGAGAGAGTGAAAACGGCACGGATAATTTTTCTGGAGGGCTTCCCAGCCTTTAATTTGTTGACAGTACTATCACATTTGAGAATCTGCTGAAAAAGAAAACTTCCCCAAGACAAGAACAAACAGACAAACAATGAAGCCTGCCTGGAGAGCCAACAGATCCCACAGCAAAGTCCTAGAAGGTAAGAGAGGAACCTCTGACAAGAAACTGACAGACGGTGTTGCTGTCCTGGCAGTGACAACATTTCAGTTTTGGATAGTGAGAAAGAACCCCAGGCTCTTGGATGGAAATGCAACTTAGGAGCTGAGTTAGTTCAAGTGGGCTCCCGGCAATGCCTAGGCTTTGTCTCAATCAGGAAACTTGCTTTCACTTGGACAAAGACTAATTTATCATGCAACAGTTGTGGCCAGTCCCTGAACATGTGCAAACCCAAGGATTATGCACATATATAAAAGGGTGCTGCTGGATATCACTATTATATTATAGCCCAACATTTGTTTTTCCTCTTCCCAAATCTCCCCAGTGTATTTGGGGGAATTTCCTCCAATCCATCAGGTTCTGTGTTGGTGGAAGTGCAGTTCTAGGTGCCTGTCTGCCACAGGCACTAGAATCTCCCTCTGCCTTAAGGGTGCCTCTGTGGGTGTCTCTCTCCCAGGATTTGAATCTTGGGAAAGTGAAGCAAGGAACAGGATCCCCTGGAGCCCGTCTACCCTGGAGGTTCACTCACTAGGCTCTCCTAGTAAAAGATCCTCACTGTGTTCCTGCAGCCCAGCCCCGGAGCTTTCAAGACTGATCCTCCAACCACCCATTGATTGTGGGCCCCCGATATCTTCCTGACAACTTCTCTCTGGTTGAAGTGAAGCAGAATCAATTTCTGTTGCTTGTCATCAAGAACTCTAATGGATACCAGATGAGAGAAGAACAGCAGGGTCCAGGTCAACAGTGACGGCAGGAAGAGAAGAACGAAGAGACCACAGACGTGGCAGAAAACGCTTCCCCTGCTTACTGTGCTGCCTTGCAGAGGAACCTGTGAAAGGCTAGTTTCTCACCTCTGTACTCTGCACACTGACACGAGAAGGCCTGAAGCTCGTTTTCCAGAGAAATTCTAGCCACGCCAGAAAATCTATACATGTGGAAAACGAGTGTTAAGCGTGGCATTGGCTCTGGGAGTTCTTTGGAGGTATTCCAACAAGGAACAGTCACAGTCACTGTGGTGAACTTAAAAAAAACTCCTTAAAGAAACAGTGAAATTATTAGAAAAATGGGATAGATGGGTGTTTTTATAATGGCAAAAATTTGGACCTAACTAATGCCCATCAAATGGAGATAAATTATAATTCAAAGGTACATATACATATACTTATGCACATGTATGTTTGTATACATATAAATATATGTGTGTATGTGTGTATATATGTGTGTCATACTGTCACATATGTACATATATATGCACACACACATATATATCCTCTTGGAAGCCATTGCCAAGTTGGGATTAAATATGCAATATTTTATGAGAGAAAAATACAAGAAACTGTGATGTAAGTCTGACCCCAAGTAAAGAACAGTGAACAAAGTTGGGCGAATTCATCCTTGATTCCCCTGTAACCTAAGGATGGTTTGGTAAAACTATGGGGGATTAAATCTGAGGAGCCCTGTGTCTCCCAGAAATGGGCCTGCCTGAGTTCCCCTGCTGCTCTCAGTCACTGGGGAGAGTGTGGCCTTGTTGGCACAGTGACAGATTTCAGAGTGCAGCAGCTGGGGGCCTTGGTCAATTATTTTCCCTGAAGTCAGAGATTTGTGCAGCGTATTCCCATAGCTCTGTGTGCGTGTGTGTGCGCGCACGCGTGCGTATTCCTTAACAGAATGTTTAAAATGTTGAAGTAAATGTATAACTCTCCACCTGGAGAGCTATACATTTATGTAGCCATCAGATACACCCATCTCACAACCTTCTTTTACTATGGAAGCAAGAGTGCCTCTTGCACTTGGGAAAGAAGGCATCTGACTTTGGCCATTGCCTCTTCCCATTTTGGTCCCACAACGAGAGAGTAGAGCTTTGTCTGCTCTACTTACTAAACGGAGGCCTTGGTTGACTTTCACTGAGGGATTCCCATTCTATTGGACTCCTTGTCATCAATAACTTCCTTGAGAGGATCTTCCGGGAGCAAGAGCAACTATCACACGGAAATTTGAAAACTCTCAGCAATATGTTGTTTCTCGGTAGCGTGAGAACAACAATACTCACATCAGATTTCACCTTTATAAATAACAGTGCAGGAATGGCTATTACAGTCACTCCAAACTCATTTAGACCAAGTGCGCTTTAATGAAAAGACTGCTCAAATTCATTTCCATGAAATTAATTTTTAATTCCGTAAATTAGGTTTTAATGGAAACTAGTGATGCTTAGGAATGCTGCACTCTCTGGGCACTGCCTCCTTGCAGCTCAGGAATTTAGGAGTCTTGAGACTGAAGGGGGCTTTCCGAGCCTGTCAGTCTGTCTGTAACTTCTTGTCCACAGTTACACTTTGAAGGAGAGGAACACCTTTAACAATATATGCTTTCACTTGTTACACACAAATAACTGGAAAACTTTTTTTTCCCCACAATGATACCGTGTAACCCTATTAATCATGTTTATTGTTCTGGGTTCTCATTCAATCTTAATTCATATTCATATTTAATTTTTAAAGAGTAGTAATCATACTATAGAACAAGTTGTGAATTCTTTTTTCACTGAGTATCCTACCATAAGAATTTAATATACTGCTACTTAGCTATCATATTTTAATTACTAATGGCTACCTAAATATTCCAGAGTCATATACCACAATTTATCCATTTACCTCTTATTAGTCATTTACATTGTTTTCCATTATAAATAAAATTACCATGACCAGACAGATTAAGTTATAAACTATTTTGGAAGACCTCTGGGAAAGACTGCAGTGTTACAATTCTATGTATGATAAAGCCCTTAATGTCAGAGAAATATTTCCGAGTGTCTAAACTATATTTTCACATTGTTACTAAAAGGTCACTGACTTATTGTCTCTTCCTCCTTCTCTGAATTTTATCCTTCCATACACTATACCTTTTATTACCATTTAGATGTGATACCAATAACATGCACACAACTTAATTATTCCCCTTCTCAAAAAATAATGTATAGTTCACTTCTGTATTTAGTTTTAGAATGCTTCCTCAAATAGGGCCATTGGTCTACACGTTTGTACAGACAAAAAATATAAGAAAGAGAAGTCTTTGTTACTGGCTATCATTATTATTTCTATGAGAATATCTTTTGAAAAATTTTAGAAAATTTTTGTTGTAATTTCAACTTTATTTTAGATTCATGGGGTACATGCATATATGGCATGATGCTCAAGTTTGGGGTATGAATGATCCCATCACCCAGGTAGTAAGCATAGTACCCAATAGGCAGTTTTTCAGTCCTTGTATTCCCTGCTCTTCCTCTTTTCTAGTAGTCCCCGTTGTCTACTGTTCCCATCTTTATGCCCATGTGTACCTAATGTTTAGTTCCCACTTATAAGAGAGGCCATCTGGTATTTGGCTTTCTGTTCAGGTGTTAATTTGCTTAGGATAATGGACTCTAGCTGCATCCAAGTTGCTGGAAAGGACATGATTTTGTTCTTGTTTATGGCTGCATAGTATTCCATGGTGTATATGAGGTGTACCACATTTTCTTTATCCAGTCCACCTTTGGAGGGTACCTAGGTTGATTTCATGTCTTTGCAATTGTGAATAGTGTAGTAATGAATAGAAAAGTGTACGTGTCTTTTTGGTAGAATGATTTATTTTTCTTTGGGTATATAGCCAGTAATAGTATTGCTGGATTGAATGATAATTTTGTTTTAGGTTCTTTGAGAAATCTCCAAAATGCTTTTCACAGTGGCTGAACTGATTTACATTATCACCAACAGCGTATAAGTGTTCCCTTTTCTCCACAGCCTCACCAACATTTATTACTTTTTGGCTTTTTTTTTTTTTTTTTTTTTTGAGATGGAGTCTTGCTCTGCCACCAGGCTGGAGTGCAGTGGCATGATCTCAGTTTACTGTAACCTCTGCCTCCCGGGGGGTTCAAGCTATTCTCCTGCCTTAGCCTCCTGAGTAGCTGGGACAACAGGCGTGCGCTACCACGCCCAGCTAATATTTTTGTATTTTTATTAGAGATGGGGTTTCACAATGTTGGCCAGAACGGTCTCAATCTCCTGACCTCGTGATCCTCCAGCCTTGGCTTCCCAAAGTGCTGGGATTACAGGCATGAGACACCGTGCCCAGCCTATTTTTTGACTTTTTAAACATAGCAATTCTGACTGTTGTGAGATGGTACTTCATTGTGGTTTTGATTTGCATTTCTGTGATGATTAGTGATGTTGAGTATTTTTCATACGTTTTTTGGCCACTTGTGTGTCTTCTTTTGAGAAGTATCTGTTGATGTCCTTTGCCCATTTTAAAGTATGGTTTTTTTTTTTGTTGATTTGTTTAAGTTTCTTATAGATTCTAGGTATTAGACTTTTGTCAGATGCATAATTTGCAAATATTTTCTCCCTTTCTCTAGGTTGCCTGTTTGCTCTGTTGATAGTTTCTTTTGCTGTGCGGAAGCACTTTAGTTTAATTTGGTCCTGCGTGTCGATTCTTGTTCTGTTGTGATTGCTTTTGGAGTCTTCATTATGAAATCTTTACCAAGGCCTATGTCCGGAATGGTATTTCCTAGGTTTTCTTCTAGGGTTTTTATTGTTTGATGCCTTACTTTCAAATCTTCAATCTATATTGAGTTCATTCTTGTATATAGTGAAAGAAAGGGGTCCAGTTTTATTCTTCCACATATGACTAGACGGTTATTCTAGCATCATTTATTGAATGAAAAGGCCTTTTCCTATTGCTTACTTTTGTTGACTTTCTTGAAGATCAGATGGTTGTAGGTGTGTGGCTTTATTTCTGAGTTCTCTTTTCTGTTCCATTGTTCTATGTGTCTGTTTTTGTACTACTACCATGCTGTTTTGATTACTGTAGGCTTATAATATAGTATGACATTGGGTAATGCAATGCCTCCAGCTTTGTTCTTTTTGCTTAGGATGGCTTTGGCTATTCGGGCTTTTTTGGTTTCATAGAATTTTAGCATAGTTTCTTCTAATTCTGTGAAAAATAACATTGGTAGTTTGATAGGAAAAGTGTAGAATCTGTAGATTGCTTTGGGCAGTATGGCCATTTTAATGATACTGATTCTTCCCATCCATGAGCATAGACTGCTTTCCCACTTGTTTGTGACTTCTATGACTTTTTTCAGCAGTGTTTTGTAGTTCTCCTTGTAGAGATCTTTTATCTCTTTGGTTAGATGTATTCCTAGGTATTTTATTCTTCTTATAGCTATTATACGTGGGATTGTGTTCTTGATTTGGCTCTCAGCTTGAACGTTATTGGTGTGTAGAAATGCTACTGATTTTTGCAGATTGATTTTGTAAACTAAATGCTATTGAAGTTTTTTTTTTAATTAGTTCTAGGAGCCTTTTGGTTGAGTCTTTAGGGTTTTCTAGGTATAGAATCATATCATAAATGAAGAGATACAATTTGACTTCTTCTTTTCCTACCTGAATGCCTTTTATTTCTTTCTCTTGCCTGATTCCTGTGTCTGGGACTTCCAGTACTACGTTGAATAGAAGTGGTAAGAGTAGGCATCTTTGTCTTGTTCCTGTCCTTAAGAGGAATCTTTCCAGCTTTTGCCCATTCAGTATGATGCTGACTATGGGTTTGTCATAGCTGGCTCTTATTATTATTTTAAGGTATGTTCCTTCAATACCAAGTTTGTTGAGGGTTTTTGTCTTGAAGGCATGATGGATTTTATTAAAAGCTTTTTCTACATTTATTGAGATGATAATATGGTTTTTTTTTTTCATTCTGTTTATGTGATGATCATATATATTGATTTGCATATGCGGAACTAACTGCATCCTAGGAATAAAGCCTTCTTAATTGTGGTGAATTGACTTTGATGTGCTGCAGGATTTGGTTTGCTAGTATTTTGTTGAGAATTTTTTTTTTTTTTTTTTTTTTTTGAGACGGAGTCTCGCTCTGTCCCCCAGGCTGGAGTGCAGTGGCCGCATCTCAGCCCACTGCAAGCTCCGCCTCCCAGGTTTACGCCATTCTCCTGCCTCAGCCTCCTGAGTAGCTGGGACTACAGGCGCCCGCAACCTCGCCCGGCTAGTTTTTTGTATTTTTAGTAGAGACGGGGTTTCACCGGGTTAGCCAGGATGGTCTGGATCTCCTGACTTCGTGATCCGCCCGTCTCGGCCTCCCAAAGTGCTGGGATTACAGGCTTGAGCCACCGCGCCTGGCCGAGAATTTTTACATCTATGTTCATCAGGGATATTGGACTGTAGTTTTCATTTGTCATTGTGTCTTCACCAGATTTTGCTATCATGGTGATGCTGGCTTTATAGAATAAGTTAGAGAGGAGTCTCCTTGATTTTTTGGAATAGTTTTAGCAGAATTGGTACTAGGTAATATTTTATTTAAAATGAACAGATGGCTATTTCACAATTCTAGTTCAACTTTTGAACCTTAATTTGACATTTGTGCACAAATGTTACCCAAGCAACTCTACCCATCCCTTACCCGCCTCTAGTCTCTCTATGATGTGCCAGTTATGACCATGCTAGGATGCAGCAGAAAACATCCCTGTGCATTTGCATATTATTCTACACTTAACAAGGTACTTTTACTACATTTAATCTTTTTTTTTTTTTTTTCTTTTGTTTTTGAGATGAAGTCTTGCTCTGTCACCCAGGCTGTAGTGCAGTGGCACCATCTTGGCTCACTGCAGCCTCTGACTCTCAGGTTCAAGCAATTCTCCTGCCTCAACTTCTCCAGTAGCTGGGACTACAGGCATGAGCCGCCATGCCCGGCTAAGTTTTATTTTAATAGAGACGGGGTTTCACCATGTTGGCCGGGCTGAAACCCTGGAATTTGAGGCCAGGTCTCAAATTCCGGACCTCAGGTGATCCTCCCAAAGTGCTGGGATTACAGGCGTGAGCCACCACGCCTGACCTTAATCTTCCCAACAAAACTGTGGGGTAGGTATTGTTACAGTTGAGAAAAGGAAGTTTTGGAAGCCGTTGTCCAACAGTTAAAACATGGCAGAGTCATCAGGTTGATGGATTCTCAATGCTATGAACTTTCGACTAAGCCACATTGCCTCACCCTATGGGCACATAACATAGTCAACCTTCCAGGATCTGGGACAACTTAACCGTGCATATAACTCTCTGAGGACTTGGGCCATGATCACTTCCCTGCTGGGCTGATAACTAAACAGCTGTTCATTAGCATTGACTGTGCTGGGGAGGGAGGGGCCAGGAGGAAGGGGAGCAAAGGGGAGACCTTCCTCCAAAGAGGGTGAGGGACGTCTTTGCTTGAAGTGAGAGCAAGAAAAGGAGCATAAAACACGAAACCAACATGTTGCTGAAAATACTGGTTTATTAATCTATGATGTCCTTGATTGTGTGAAAGTATTTCCTGTGTCACTGAGAATTTTTTTATTTAGCACTGTGATGGGTTGGATTGTGCTGTCCTGAAAGATATATTAAGGTGCCAACCTCCAGTATCTCAGAATGTGACCTTATTTGGAAATAGGGTTACTGCAGGTGTAATTAGTTAAGATGAGGTCATACTAGATTAGCATGGGTTCTCAATCCAGTACAGCTGGTGTCACTATACTGTGAGGGCCTAGAAACAAGGAGAATGCCATGTGAAGACATACAGACACACAGGGTGAAGGCATGTGGAGTTGGAGGAGGCAGAGACTGGAGTTAACGTCACTACAAGCCAACAAGATGTCCTCGCGAAGCAGAGGTCCCCAGCCTTGAGTGCACAGTGCAATCACCTGGGAAGGTGGCAAAAGCCCTATGCTCAGGCCAACCACCAGAGCAGGGAACTGAGAATTGCTAGGGATGGGCCCTAGCCTCAGCGGTGTTTAAAACTTTCCAGGTAATTCCAATGAGCAGCCGGCGTAGTGAGCCAGTGTGCCGGGGGAAGTATTAAAAATGTAGCGAAAGTACCCAAAGAGCATGAATCTTTTATTTGTTAAAAACCTCTTAATTTGCATGGTAACGTACCTTGCCTTTATTATAGGTAGAAGATTTTTTTTTTTTTTCCTGACAGGTTAAAACACTTTAGCTTTAACACCCATGGATGGGCATGAGGACACATCCACATGGGACACAGGATTAGGGCTGAAGGTAGAAGTTCCCTCTGGGCCCTGGCCTGGTCATCCTTGTCATTGTTATCTTCCTGGGGAGGGTAGAGGATCTGAGGCATTTCTGGGGTGTACTCACAGAGCTGGGCACCAGACAGGGACAGGGTAAGTTCTTCCTCTCACAAGGTGTTAGAGGAAGGTCTGAGAACTCTCGTTTCAAGCTTTGGGAAGTGGCAAGAATTGAAATGGATTGGGTTGTGTATCCTTCATCTCACAAAAAGGGGAACATAGCTTGACTTCTTTGTAGGCACACAGCTGCCTTCTGTGTAATATTGTGAAGGAGGCAGCGTAGGATTGTGGATGAGAGCTTGGTCTTGGTGACAGGCAGACATGAGTTACAGGTCCTGCTGTACCTGTTGTTCTCTGGCTGTGGGATCTCCAGCAAGCTGTGGAGCCCATTTAAGGCTCAGTTTGCTCACCTGTAAAATAAGGATAAGCCCTAGTGATGGCTGACATTTACTGAGGGCTGACTGTTGCGCTGGGCAGTGCCCTGAGTACTCATGTACCTTATCTCAGTTATTTTCCCCGACAACCACATGAGAGGTTAGGAATGAAGGCATGAAGACACCAAGTGGCTGGTTAAGGGTCTTACAGTTAGCCAAGGGCAGAGCTGTGGGTCATGCCTGTTGTGGGCTGGACTGTGTTTCCTCTAAGTTCAAATGTTGACGTCCTTACCCCCAGTACCTCAGAATGGGATTGTATTTGAAGATAGTGTCTTTAAAGAGGTCATTAAGTAAAGTCATTAGGGTGGGGTCTCATCCAATATAACTAAGGTCATCATATTCAGGCACTGTTACCAACAGAGGGAATGGTGTGAGGACACAGGGAAAAGACGGCCATCTACAAACCAAGGAAAGAGGCTGGAACAGGGCCTTCCCTCATGGTCCTGATGAAACCAACCCTGATGACACCTTCATCTCGGACTTTTACCTCCATACATTTCTGTTCTTTAGGCCACCCTGGCTGTGGCGCCCCCGTATGACAGCCCTCGCAAACTGACACGACACTCCAGCAGTCTAGCTCTGTACTTCTCTACCGTACTGTGCTGCTCCTCTGCTCCCACGTGTACTTTGGTTGTGGTGAGGACCAAAAGTGATGGTGCATGTAAGCACCTGGCCCACAGTATGAACTCGAGAAATGCCAGCAATTACTTCTATAATTTTTGCTAATGTTTTTGTAATGTAGAAAGGCAGTGGGGTAGTGACTTCTCTTGTTCCAAAACACCTCAAGCCAGGCTCATCTCGCTCCAAAGTGGCCCAGATACCTGGACTTTAATTTTCTTGCTCTTAGCTAACTCACGACAAAGCAAATCAAATGTGGGAAGAGAAGCCAGCTGGAGTCCATTCCTAAGCGTGTCCTAAATGCAACACAAGTCCCCATCTGCACAAAGGGCACGTCTCCACATCTTTTTGTTAGACTTACTTTCTTCTTTCTTTTTCTTCTTTCTTTCTTGCTTTCTTTTTCTTTCGTCTTTCTTGTTTTTCTGTCGTTCAGCCGTTTTAGGTTCACAGTAAATTGAGAGGAAGGCACAGAGAGTTCCACATATCCTCTGCTTCCTCACATGCACGGCCTTCCCATTATTATCAACATCCCTCCTGGAGCACAGTGTGCATTTGTTACACATGCTGAACCGACCCTGACACATCATCATTATCCATGGTTCATGGTTTACATGAGGGTTCACTGTTGGGGCTCTAGCTTTTCTGCCTTTGCAACACGGTGTGTTATCTCAGTGTTTGAATTGATGAGCTGGACACAGCTCATCAAGCAAGGAACCCCCAAAAGCCATTGCTGGAAATGACGTAGGAGATTATGGAAGAAAAAGGTCACTCCAAGACTCAGATGTTCTAGTTCATCTACTTTGCCACCAGCTGCTGGCTTTGGTTGTTGAGATCCAAACAGGGATCTGGAGAGGAGAGAGGTCTGCGGAGGGAAGATTGACCCATGGCAGTCAGATGTCAGGAGGGAGAGAGCAGGCAGCAGACAGGGAGTCTGCCGGCTTAATTGCCTCCTTGAGCAGGAGGTATGACTTTTTGGAAAGCCCAATTACAGGCAAATTACACAGCTTAAGTTTTCAAAGAATACCGAGTTAAGCCACGATTATGGCTGAATGCACAGTATTGATTGCCCTCATTTGCAGAGGTTGGCCCATCTTGCAAGAATCAAGGTGATCAATTGAGGAGGGAGGATATGGCTGCATGCCTCTGACCACAGTTCCAGTCATTGAGTCTTAGTGACAAGATATTAACAAAGTGCTATCTATCATCTAAAGCTCTGGATACAAGGTATACCATGAGATAAATCAATGTAATTAGGGAGGGATCGAAGATGTTTCTCGTGGAGCGAGGTGCCAAGGCAGCCAACGAGAACCCTGAGAAAGTGAAATCTCAGCTTCTACATTGCTGGAACATGTGCATTGCAGCCAGGGCTGTGCTTGTTCCCAGTGTGGTGGGGGAATGTTAGGAGATGGATTTAGGAAATTATATTAAGGAAAAGGATTTTAGAAGATGGAGGCTCTATGCTGGATGTTAAGGCAGGGATGGTTAGACTGAGGTGTGCTTGAGAGGACAATTTTCCAGAGAAGGTAGACAGTCCCTAAATGCTGTTCTTGGCCAAAATGATGTGTTCCTCTCAATGAGTGTCTCCTGAGATGTGAGTGCAGTAAAGAAGTAAAGCTAGCTAAGCCTCTTTAATACATGAATAGCTTTGATCATGCACATTGTAGCACCCCAGAGAACCTGCCCGGGCCAGGTGAATGGCTGTGTTTCCCATTGCAGGTGGTCTAAAGGGCCTCAGTCTAACAAGGAGAGCTCCTGGGAGGACAAATGGGAGGAGGAACAAATGGGTAGGCGGACGAGAAGAAGTTTCTGTCACTCTTCACTCCAGCTGTGACCAGTCAGTGTCCCCACATCTGACCAGTGCACTCAGCACTCTACCTCCCTGGAAAGGTGTTTGGGGGTGAGAGGTAAAGGGGAGCCAACAGGACCCACAGAGAAGGTGCTCATGGCACCTGGCTGGGAATGAATGGCTCCAGCACCACCCAGGAATACAGGTTCCAAAAGCTTTGTTTTTGCAAAGCCTCCTTCATTTTGTTGATTCATGATCCAGTTCTGCTAGTGAACCAGAAGGAAGATGCTGGGTGGGGACGTGTCTGGATTGCCTAGTTCCCATTCTGTGCTGGAGGGAGGCCTCATTAATGTGCTTCTCGAAGGCACAGGTGGATCTGACTGAAGATGTTCTGCAGTTTCATTCAATTATGCTATATATGGCCAGCAACCTTCAATGGAAAGAGCTAATACCATCAAGGTCATGTGTTTTGGTCCTGTGGGTCAGTTACCTTGACTCTGTTTCCATGGCCACAGGCTAATGATGGTACCCCAGCCCCAGCTGCTGCCTTACAAGTGTGTGTGATGAAAACGAGAGAGGTAGGTGGGTGGGTGGAGAGTATTGTGAATTTGATCCAAAGTCATGGATCCAAAGTCTATGAATGCCAAAGACTATGCCCCAAACAGTGTGGTTCAGTGAATGAGCACTGAATTTCAAGTAAGAAAGAACTGGGTTTGGGTTCTGAGGTGGATTGCTTCTGATTTGTGCATATTCTGAGGTAGGTCCTCAAATTCTCCAGGTTGTGCTTTCTTCATCCAGACCATGGATTTGGCAAGTCTAGTCTGCTGACTGCTTTTGTAAATAAACTTTGTTGGAACACAGCTATGCCCGTTTGTTTATACCCTGCCTGTGGCTGCTTTTGCACTGCAGCCATAGAGTTGAGTTATTGCAACAGAGACCATATGGCTTCAAAGCCTGAAATATTTGCTCTCTGACCTTTACAGAAAGTTTGTTGATTTCTGATGTATAGCATGGGGATGATGGATTTCTTGACCTCACAGGCTTACTGGTGAGGATGACATGAAATAAACTTTTCTTGTTGAGAATAATGAAACATATTATAAATGTCACTGGCTATAATTATAATGGTCAATATATCCATGAAATCATTTCATCGTCAGGGTGGAAGCAGGGGCAGCATTTGGGTAGTGGTTTGTGATTTGAGGGGCACAAAGAAAGCCTCCAATGACCCAAATCACCTCCCCTGAGCACACTCACACTGACCGCACTCCTGCCATGAAGGGTTAAGCTTTAATTTTGAGCACGCATTATCCAGGCTGATTATGTCTCTATTTGAAAAGATTTGGAAAACAAGTCCTCTGGGAAGGGTAGCACATCCAGGTGTTATCACTTACCCACACTTGTGCATTAACTCATTAATTAGGCAGCTTTTTGCAAAGATGTTGGTTGAGATTGGTTCGAGGAAGGAACAGCAGTTTATGGAAAAGGTAATTTTGAAAGCCTTGGGCAGTTTCCTGCAAGTCAGGGAGAAATACTGCTGAAATCAATAGCAAAGGATCCAGGGCTTAGGTTGGGCACCATCACGAGAAGAAGGACTAAGACAAAGGAAGTGAGAAGGCATCGGGAAAACAGCCTTCCAAAGTTATTTGTTTTTCTAGGCACATTTTTTATGCTTGGTATGTCTTTGGCATGGAGGGATACACTCACCAGTTATTTGCTATAACAAAGGTTGCAGTATTGTTTCTTGTAAGTTTTCAATGGGAAACACACAAACAAGCTGTCTGCTACAGAATACAAATGAATTCTTGAAAATTCCTGATCTCCTTAAACCTTCTTCAGAGTGTGTTAGTTTAATTTTTGGATGAGGACAATGAACTAAAGAGTTAAAGAGAGAGAAGGTTCATTTCCTCAGTTCTTTCTTCTTCAAGACATCTGTTTTTAATCTTCCTCAAAGGTTAGCCCCTTAGTCAACAGCAATGCCTTGTCAATTATTTCCTCTTATTCATATTTCATTCGTTGCCAATGGAACAGTTCCAGGGTTGACGGTAGAAAAAAAATGTGTGTTGAAATTGCAATTGGCATATGTCTGAAATATTTGGGGGCTGGTGTCTGTGCCTCCCCAGCACCAGGCAGCTGGAGAGTAATTCATATGTCAAGCCAAGCAGCCCACGAATGACAAAACAACAAGGAATAAAGGTCAGAGCGATTGATTCTTAACACACTTCTACTTACGCATGGAGCACCGATGACAGGGCGTTAATGAGCCTCAGCATGGTGATGCGGAACAAATGAAAAAAGTAATGAATCGACTTTGCAATAGTGCTCCTGGAAGGTACAGAACAATCCATGCTCTTAGATTAGCCCTTTGAGAAATACCAGGAGAAAGTGGTTTTTCATCCTGCGGTGGGCAGTTTTCTGTGGCTGCTATAACAGATGGCCACAAACTTAGTGGCTTAAAACAACACAAATTCATTCTGTTACAGTTCTAGAGATCAGAGGTCTAAAATCAGGGTGTCAGTAGGGCTGTGCTCATTCTAGAGGCTCTTTGGTTGGGGGGGATTCATTTTTTTGCCTTTTCCAGCTTCTGGAGGCTTCCTCATTCCTTGGGTCATGATCCCATTTCTCCATCATCAATGGCAGCAACAGTGGATGAAATATTTCTTGTATGATATCACCTTGACTTTCTCTTCTGCCTTCCTCTTGTAAGGATACTTGTGATTACATTGGGGCCATTTAGATAATCCAGGATAATCTCCCTGTCTTAAAGCCAGCTTATTAGCAACTTTAATTTCGTCTACAACCTTAACCCCACCTTCCCATGTGGCATAACATATTCATAAGTTCTAGGGCTTAGAATGTGGACATCTTTAGGAAGGTCATTATTCTGCCTCCCACATGCAGAAAGAGAGCTAACATTCATGCTGGAGAAGTGAGGTTGATTGCTGACAAATTCCACCAAAGATATCTGTGCAGGGATGAGGGAGCCCTGTTTCATGGCTGGCAGATAGTGAAAACAGAGGCCACCCTCAGGAGGACAGCTACATGTGGGTTATACTATTTTCTTAGATGAGTCAAACTGAAGCTACTAAAACCATCTAATTCCATTCATTTTCACAAACATTTAAGATGGGCTTATTAACTATCAGATGTTGTGGTGGCCACTAGGAATTTTTAAATAAATGAATCTGTCTCCCAAATGTAGCTGGTGTGAGTTGTATGAAGTTCAGCTACAGATGCAACATGTATTTCTTCTTATGCAATACAGAGAGTGCTGAATAAAGTGATAGTGAGAGTCAGTCTCTGGAGAAGGACTGTCTAGGCCCATATACTGAATCCACCACTTGCTAGTTGTTTGGCCTTAGTCAAGTTTTTTAAGCTTTCTGTACATTTGTTTTCTCACCTGTAAAATCAGGATAATTACAGCAGGAACCTCACTGTGTTGTGATAAAAAATAAACGTTGGCTAGGTGCATGGCTTATGCCTGTAGTCCCAGCACCTTGGGAGGCTGAGGTAGAAGGATCCCTTGAAGCCAGGAGTTCAAGACCAGACTGGGCAATATAGCAAGGCCCTGTCTCTACCAAAACAAAAAACAAAAGACAAACAAACAAAAAAATTAGCCAGGTGTGGTGGTGCACACCTGTAGTCCCAGCTGCTCGAGAAGCTGAGGTGGGGCTCACTAGAGCCCAGGAGGTCAAGGCTGCAGTGAGCCATGATCGTGCCACTGTACTTCAGTCTGAGCAACAGAGCACAACCCTGTCTCAAAAGAAATGGGCTAGGCCTGGGGGCTCACGCCTGTAAGCCCAGCACTTTGGAAGGCTGAGGCAGGTGAAGCGCTTGAGTCCAGGAGTTGAGACCAGCATGGGCAACATGGTGAAACCCCATCTCTGCAAAAAATACACAAATTATCCAGGCATGTTGGCACATGCCTGTAGTGCCAGGTACTGAGGAGGCTGAGGTAGTTGGATCACTTGACCTCAGGGGGGTAGAGGGTGCAATGAGCGGAGATTGCACCACTGCACTCCAGTCTGGGTGACAGAGCAGTACTCTGTCACAAACAAACAAACAAACAAACAAACAAACAAGCACACAAACAAGAACTTTATAGATTGCTTAACACTAAATGCATTCTAAATAAGTAAACATGGAATAATAACACCATCGCAACAATGTCTCTTGAAATGTGTGGGAAGAACTTCTGAATGATGCTAATTTTGTTGCATGTGTGTGTATGTATAATTTGCTGGTGCTGGGTGTGACACACGCCTTATCACTCAAGAACATTTACAGTATACAGTCCACTCCTTAAACTGTCTACTCCAATTCTCCTTCTTGTAAAATGGGACTGGATAGTGCTTTATACAAACACATCAAAGAAAATCAATTACCCCTATGGCCAGGCTAACCTTACACTTTTGGGAACACATGGTTCTCACTGAACAGCAGCTGAAGCAGGCTGAACAGGATTGGAAAGATGCAAAAATACATATTGCACACGTGAGTATTGAGAGGTGGCCCTGGAGCATGTTCATGGAACACTGTGAAAAAACAGTTGTGGAGATAGATTTTTCTGTAAACAAGTCTGACTTTTGAGAGCACATGTGGTTATTCTGCTCTTGTGTCTGTTCCTCTTAAAAACAGTTTTCTGCCAGAATCATTTGTCTGAAAGAGGCTTCTGGATACTAACTCCTTGCCTAGTGCTCTTGAGTTTCTCACTGAAGTACTCAAGACATGCCATGAAAAGCAGAACTCATAGTCCATCTGCTGCTGGAATTCAAAAGAATTGCTGCTAAGTAGCATAGCTATTCAGTGCAGCTGAACAGATAAACACATTTGATGGTCCATCTCTGTAGGGTTCCTGAAAACAAGAGAATTTTTCAGCAAGAACCCTTCTTTGAAAGGGTAAACATAAAATAATATGTATCAATAAAGAAAAAACATATATATTTCCGAAATACACAATTTATGGAAGGGAGGTGGATACTGGTGGCGGCCCGCTTCACTTTAGTAGCTATACATCACAACATTTAAGTGTGTGAATGGAAACATAAGAACTCTGGTGGATTGTCAGTTATTAATCACTTCATTTGTTCAGAGTGTCAGAGAAATATGCAGTAAGGGTA
This sequence comes from Macaca fascicularis, assembly GCF_037993035.2. Lineage (NCBI taxonomy): Eukaryota > Metazoa > Chordata > Mammalia > Primates > Cercopithecidae > Macaca > Macaca fascicularis. The sequence goes on from NC_088384.1 coordinate 69,951,459, forward strand.
GGAAGAGATTCAATTTAAACCCTGCAATCTTTTATTTTATTTATTTACACTTGAGACAGTCTTGCTCTGTCTCCCAGGCTGGAGTACAATGGTGCGGTCTTGGCTCACTGCAACCTCTGCCTCCTGGGTTCAAGTGATTCTGCTGCTTCAGCCTCCCAAGTAGCTGGGATTACAGGCATGCACCACCATACCCAGCTAATTTTTGTATTTTTAATAGAGACATGTTGGCCAGGCTGCTCTCGAACTCCTGACCTCAAGTCATCCACCTGTCTCAGCCTCCCAAAGTGCTGAGATTACAGGTGTGAGCCACTGCACCTGGCCAATCCTTTAAATATTGGGAATTTGGCAAAGAACTGTGCTCTTCCAGTGGTATATCTCAGGAGGTGCCTTAGTTAATGGACAGACCAGGGACAACCCAGCAGTGAGTCCGGTGGTGAATTCTGGGTTTGGGTAAAGCTGATCTCATTCAAAAATAAGTAAGCCAGAAAAAAGAAACCCACGTAGGAGAGTTGGAATGAAAAATGCTGGGAACAGGGGAGGGGAACATCCTGCTGAAGATTCAGGGAAAAGCACTGCACTGCAAAATAACTAAGCATAAGAACCGGAGGAAATTTCCTTGGTGTATTAATTAGGATGGACATCAAGATTTTGATGAAATAGCCCAAATCCGTAAGATGGAGAGGGAAAAACACATCAAGATAAGCGGGTAAAACTGAAGAATTTTACCTTTTTAAACAAAAGATACAAAAGGTAAAAAGGAACAAAAGGCAAATTGAAGAATTATAGAGACAAGAAGGGGATGCCAAGCACAAAAGCCAAATTAAATCTGGTTTGAAAGCAGCAAAGAGCAGAATTCACAATGCAGAAATGGACTGGTAATGACAAAGGTGAATTTTAGCAGTTCTACCAGAAAGAGATAAAAATGCTGAAAGGGAAAATTTTAGGTGTGTAGGACACGGAACAGAGAAACAGAGATTCAACGATAAAGTTATCGTTAGTTTGGGGGATGGGAATATTTCTGAATGCTTTCTCAACAGCAAATGCTACTGCTATCAAATGGGAATGATCTCAAGTCAGATATCTTTTCATGGGGACCTGTATGACTCTTCCTCCATGTTGCCTTTGTGTTGACTCTAGAAGCTTCAATATCTCCTTACTGAGGAGCCTCAGGAGGTGGAAGTAAAGGGTAGGTTTTCTTGTCCCATTTGTTCTTAATGGTGCCAGCATTTGGGGAAAGCCCCATGCTTAGGAATTTATAGCCAGAGAGTTATAAACTTAGGCCTGAGAGGGGGAATGTGTCACATAACAGACAGGGTGGGTTGCATGGATGTTATAAAAGGCAAATGTTGAGCCTTAGGTCCTAAAACCCAGAAGTCAAAGCGTTAACTCATGACATGTCCATTGCTAGTGTTCACTGAAACCTACAGTAAACTGAGCCCATAGTCTATGCATAGTTAGGAGGCCACTCTACTCTTTTCCATTGCTGGTCCTTAGACCGAGGGCAGCAATGACAGGCAAGCTGGGCAGTAGAAGAGCACAGCTTGAATTCAAAGTTCCAGATTTATCAGTGTGTACCAGTTCCTCAGCTTGGGAATGTTCCTAACAATATTCCTGGAAAACAAACAAATAAATGGAACCACTGGAAAAGCCACAGAGCAAAACACTTCAGTGTAGAGACTGAAAGGCTCACTTCACTCTAGGCAAGATTAATAACATGAGATCTATATTTAGCCATATTCCAGGGAATATTTAAATTTCAGCGATAGAGACAAAATTCCAGAAGCTTTCAAGCAGAAACAACAACAACAACAAAAAAAACCCAAAACATTTTAATTGTAAAGGAATAAAAAAATCAAACTGGGCTGGGTCTGCAATGCTAAATGGCAGAAGCCAATGAGGAAATGTCAGAGGATCATAAGCTCAATGTTCGTGTTCCAGCTACTGTTGCTGCGAAACAAAGAAACCCAGGACGTGGTGGCTCACAGCATCTTGTGAACAAGCCTACCATGGTTCTCTGATGGAGTTCACTGATTTCTGTTCACTTGTCTCCTCCACTTCAAAACATGTCAGGTCATACTGTGGTCAAAAAGCAAATGAAAGTCACCAGGTTGCTCATGCCTTGTCAGCATTTTAAAAAGCTGCATTGTGTCTCGTTTCACAATGTGAAATTTGATCACTTTTATGCAATTGTTTTATGGGGTCTGAAAAGTGCTGTGTATCCCTAAGAAGCTTTCTAGGGGAGGGTCTTGTTACAGTAATTGTTGAATAAATCTCCCTAAAAATGTGTGCTGTTCTTAATGAAAACTAGATGGCATGCCTTGATGAGGCCAGCAAAATCACTTCAAAAGCAAGATGCTATGTAAACATTCCTATATCCTTTCTAAGACTTCTGTCTTGAATTTTAAGGAGGGTTGATATGCTGGAAGTTCTGCTATCAATTTGGACTCACCTATCTCACTAGTATGTTGAGATTGTCTTCCCTTTGAATTGCCAATGTCTCCTAATCACTCCAGGAATGACATGTATTTGTTTGCCCTCCCAATAGCACTCAGAGCTCTAAGAAGGTCCCAGCCCCATCTCATCTCCTAGCACCATCCCTCTCCCTGGGAATGAGCCCTCTCTTATCTGTTTCTGAGTTCCCGGAAGTGCCAGGTGCAAAGTAGGAACTCACTGAGTATTTATTTAATTTTTTAAAAATGAGAGATATGTCAAAGAAAACGTTTTCTTTAGGGTTGCTACTCTCCTGAAATGATCCTGACAGAACAGGCAAAAAGTTCACTTGAAAACAAAACCAGCAAAAACAATTTAAAAAACATAAGGTTAGCTGGGCACAGTGGCTCATGCCTGTAATCTCAGCACTTTGGGAGGCCGAGGTGGGTGGATCATGAGGTCGGGAGTTCAAGACCAGCATGACCAACATGGTGAAACCCTGTCTCTACTAAAAATACAAAAAGTAGCCGGGCTTTGTGGTACATGCCTGTAATCTCAGCTACCCAGGAGGCTGAGGCAGGAGAACTGCTTGAACCTAGGAGGCAGAGGTTGCAGTGAGCTGAGATCGCGCCACTGCACTCCAGCCTGGGCGACAGAGTAAGACTCCATCTCAAAAAAAACAAAAAACAAAAAAATCAAAAACACAACCCCCCACCCAAAAAAATGTAAGGTTTCTTCTCAGAAGAAAGAACCTGAGTCTGGAGGGAACGCAGGTGTGGAAGTGCCTGAGCTCAGGGACAAGTAAGAGCAACTGGCCCAAGTTCCAGTGCCTGCCTGACCTGAACCCAGACACATTGTATGCAGAAGGGGGACATTTAGACTTTATTTCCCTCTTTCTCTTCTCTTAATGCTTTTTTTTTCTTTTCTTTTCTTTTTTTTTTGAGATAGGTTTTTGCTTTGTCACCCAGGCTGGAGTGCAGTGGCATGATCACAGCTCACTGCAGCCTCAACCTCCCAGGCTCAAGAAATTCTCCTGCCTCAGCCTCCTAAGTAGCAGGGACTAGAGGCATGCACCGCCACACCCAGCTAATTAAAAAAAACATTTTTTATTTTTTTAGAGTCAGGTCTCCCTGTGCTGCCCTAGTCTCCAACTCCTGAGCTCAAGTGATCCTCCTGCATCGGACCCCCAAAATGTGATACGGGCCTAAACCACTGCACACCTCTCCCAATGCTTTTAAATGATTATTATTTATTTCAGGGAAAACAAAGGAATTATCTTTATAAGGTAAGATAAGGCAGAATTTTCTTTATTTTCTTCCTGGATAGAAAAGCCAATTTTATTTTCTGGTTTGCAGTAAAATTGCTGCATCCTGTTCTCATCTACAGCTGAGGGTTAAATGAATGTTCTTCCAACCAAGTGCTGAAAATGTGCTCCAAGGACAGAGCCTGGCAAACCTGACCCAGTAAGGCCTTTTCCCTAAGAACATCGTAAAAACTGAAAAGCAAGCCCAAGAATGCCCCACTATGGTTTTCATCATATTCTGTTGAAAGCAGTAATCTGCTTAAATTCAGAATATCTGACAAAATCATGAAAAAGTATCGCTCTCTGGGGATTCTCCTTTATCATTCTTTGAGGCAAGTTCTCTGGGACTGTATCCTTCAGGAAACACATATTGTAAACAGGGCTCTTCTCCATCCTCCATCATTCGTTTCCTTCCAATGGTGTGAATTGTGAGTGATTTCCAATCTGCTGCCCTTTGACTCCCTGAGGGAACCCCTGGCTTTTTCTTTGGGAGAAGTTAACCACACATCCGTTTCCTTGGGTGTCAATGGCAACATAATGTTGATGTGTGGTTTCTTGGATGTCCTCTATATCAAAGAAACCCAGAAATATCTTCACCTGTGTTTATCTGTCATCTCTGACACAGACTAAGACAGGACTTTGTTGTCATTTCCAAGGGTATAACCGATTTGCACGTGGACACCTAGGATGCAGATCCCAGCCTCTGAAATGCACCGCATTACCCCATCACTGGCCCTCAGTTCATCTCAGTTTTCAGTCAGCCCTCTTCAGACAGGGATGGAGCTGTTTCCATGGATTGGTTGGAAATATTTTCCACTATGCTACTTAGTGCCACATGGGTGAGCTCTATTATCAATTAGCAAACGACAAAGTGTGAACAATGATGTGTAGTTCTGCATCTAAAGCCAGAGTGTGTAGTGGGGGCACCTGCTGCTTAACTAGCTTCACATTCAGAAGCCATAACTGCCATTGTTGCTCCTCGCATCATCTATTTCTATGTGGACTGCCATTTGCCTGATGTTTGCTCAGCACCTGGTAAGCAAAGAGCTTTCAAAAAGGTAGAAAAGAAAATCAATATCTCTGCCCATTTAAACAGCCTCCCACCATTCAGTGACATTCGCACAGTGCTGGGGAGAAAAGCAGGAGATCAATGCATCTTAGGGACCCAGAGAAGGTGTTTGGTTAATTCCTCTAAGCAATCAATGACATTCAACTAGTTGCTAGCCTGGGTTCAAGTGACTAGGTTTTTATAAAGCTGAGGCTTAAAGAAAGGATGGCATATACCTATGTTTGTCTTTAAAACCTGCATCTCTCCAGCTCAGAGGCAGCAACCTGTTTCCCTGCTATACGCAAATACAAAAATCTCAACAATAGCACCAAATGCAAAATACTTTACAATGATTATGTATCTAATTCTTTCAACAATACCATAATGTGGTATTATAATTGTGACAGTGTTAAAACATGTCTGTGAGTTCTTTGCTATTCTTCTCATCAAAAGGTAGAACCTGTGTTCCTCTCTTTGACCTGGATGAGCATGTGACTGATTCAACCACTGATTTATTGTGAAATAAGTGATGCTGGGATGAGCAGCACAATTCCAAATTGCAAAAATATGGAACCAGCCCAAATGCCTATCGATCAATGTGTGGATAAAGAAAATGTGATACACACACACACAGACACACAGACACACACCATGGACTACTACTCAGCCAGAAAAAGGAACAAAATAATGGCATTTGCAGCAACTCGGATGGGACTGGAGACCATTATTCTAAGTAAAGTAACTCAGGAATGGAACATCAAACATCGTATGTTCTCACTTATAAGTGGGAGCTAAGCTATGAGGACGCAAAGGTGTAAAAATGATACAATAGACTTTGGGGACTTAGGGGGAAGGTAGAAGGGGGCAAGGGATAAAAGACTACACATTGGGGATGGTGTACAATGGTTGGGTGATGGGTGCACCAAATCTCAGAAATCACCATTAAAGAACTTCTTCATGTAAACAAACACCACCTGTTTCCCCAAAACCTATTGAAATAAATAAAAGAGCCCACAAGCAAACAAATAAAAACTAGACAAGGAACACACACACACACACACACAGACACAGACACGAAGTGATGCTATGATGCTGTCTGACTTCCAAGAATACATCAGAAAAGGACATCTTGCATTTTGACCTAGGGAAAGCCAGTTACCATATAAGGAAGTCTGAGCCCCCTGAGACTATGGTCCTGGAGAAGCTAAGTTTTGGTCCTCTGGTTGGTCCTCAGCTGGGCTCCCAGCCTGTAGCCATGTGATGGGACATCCTGGACATCCAGCCCTGTTGAGTCTTCAGACAACCCCCCCGCCAACCTCTGCTGCCATATGACTGCAAGTATATGGCATCCCACGTGGGAACCGTGAGCCCTTCCCAAATTCTTGAATCACAAAATAGTGAGCCAAAAAACTGTGGTTTCCTTTCTTCTCTAGGCTCTGGGGTAATTTGCTACACAGCAATAGTAACTGAACAATTGTCTACCATTCTATGAGTGAGGAAATTGAGCTTGATAAACTTTGAGTAACTTGCCCAAAGTCACACAATTTCCAGGTTGCCAGTTTTACACCAGATTTGCCTCAGTCTGAAACCAAGGCCTTTGGCTGTATACGATAATGCCTTTGTAAAGAGCCAGTTAATTGTAGGGGAAACCCAACAGGCCTGAGAGAATGTGTAATTAGAAATGAAATATCACTGTTTTATGTTCTTGCTTGAAGATCCAGCTGGTGGTGCAGATCTCCATCCCATACAATAGATGTGTGGGTGAGAAGTACTAGTCCCATGGTTCCAGGTCCTCTACTTCTCTCAGAGCAGGAACATTTTCTTCCAGATGTTGTTCTCCACCCCTCATGGCCCCTTCCTATTGGCCCTCCCCAGCCTCAACTTTACCACCAGTTTCTCTGCCTCAAAGTCAGCCATCACATTTTTTGAAGCAGAGAACATTTTTTGGCCATCCATGGCCCTGGACCCATTGCCCCCTCACCCTGTAAGAATGTGGACTGACTGCTGTCACCACACTGAGAGAGAAGCACCGCTCACTGCACTTTGTGGATGCAGAGAATGAGGCTTGTGGGAATTATATGGCATACCCAAGTTAACTGGTAAATTTTAATCTGCTGTTTTCTGATTCTCATTGTACCATGTTCATTTCCAGTGTCCTCAACTTACCACACATTTGAAAAATAAATTACAATTCAGTGTGCCTGTGGTACCCGGCAATTTCTCATTCCAGTGACTCTGATTACTCTAGTGAGAGATGTTATTCCTACATCAGGAGGTTTCTGGCTCCCTCCAGGCAAAGCTGTTTTCTATATAAAGATCTTCTCTGGAAAATCAGAGTGCCCACACCACTGCTCTTTTATATCCCCAACCTGGAGAGTATGCTGGGAAAAATGACTCCAGGCACAAGTGACTTGAGCCGGTAAGTAACACTGACAAGCTGTGTTACTTGGGCAAGTTACTTAACCTTTCTGGGTCTCTGTTTCTTCAGGTGTGAAGTGAGAGAATGGGCCAGATGAATTGAACATGTTGTGAACATAGTATGAATACACAACTATCTAGATTTGAAGCCATATATATATATACAGACTTGGAAGAAATGTATGGAAATAATAGCACAGTGAAGACTTACTGAATAACTTCCATGTGCTAGCATGGTTCTGAGCCCTTTACACTTATTTAATCCTTGTTAGTATTATCATCCCCATTTTACAGATGAGGACACAGGGGCTTGCCTGAGGTCACACAGGTAGAAAGTGGATGAGGCAGAATTTGGATCCTGGCTGGCTGAAGCCATAAATACATGAAGTGGTTCCAGAGGCTGCTCTCTTAAACTACTTCTTAGTACTGACAAATGGGCAATAATATCCCAGGACAGACAATCATGTCAGAGAAATTCTGAAGGAAGGGGGACATTTCCAGCTGGGAATATCATCAGGTTGGGAGGCCTCAAGAAGCTTGTGTTCCTGTGCTGCTCCATGCCTGGTGACCACCCTCGCTCCATCAGCATTTCCACAGGTGTCTCTTGTTTCCTTTGGAGGGAGGAAAGTTATGCTCCAAAACAGGATAGAGCATGAAACATGAGATTCTGCAGTCAGTTGTGTACATTTGGAGCACAAGTCATGGTGGATCTACTTGCTTTTTCTTTGTAAACTTTTAATTTGGAAATAATACAAAAATTGGGAAAAGAGTATTTAGAATTCCTACACACTCTTCATTTAAGTTTTCTAAATATAACATTTTACCATATTTGCATTATCATTCTTTTTCTACATATACGACACAGGCAAAATCATTTTTTTTCTGAACTGTTTGAAAGTTGCAAACAGTGTGCACCCTGAAGTTAAAAAACTTCAATATGTGTTTCTTAGAAACAGTCACTTTCTCTTACATAGCCACAGTTCAGTTGTGAACATTGGGAAATTAACATTGATACAATACTATAATCTATACCTTATTCAAATTTGATCAATTGTCCCAGTGATATTCTTTATGCCCCTGCCAAAAAACAACCCAGGATTCAATCTAGGGTGACTTGTGTGCTTTTCAAAACTTTTCATTTTTAGAGCAGCCAAAACCCCAAATAAGGTAGGACTCTCTTGGTAGGACAGGGACTTCAAAGACTATATTGCATATATAGTAAAATAAAGGCAGGGTGCATACAACCAAGATTACGAATGCTACGGTGAAAACCATCAACCTTCTAGCAATGGTGAATGCTGCGCACGCTCAGTTTCTCAGTATCCTTCTAGAGCAGTGGTGCTCACATTTAGAAGCAGCATCAGAATCCTCTGGAAAGCTTATTAAAACAAAAATTGCTGGGCCCCACTCTCAGAGTTTGTGATTCAGTAAGTCTGGAGAGGGGTCTTAGAAAATCCTAACCAATTCCCAAGTGACACTGGTGCTGCTGGTTCAGGGGACACAATTTGAGAACTATTGCCCTAGAGAAACCTGTGCCTGATGGTGTCCCTCCCAGATTTCAGGTGACAGCTTCATCGGTGACCTCTTTCTTATCAAATCCAATGCCCTATTTTCAACTCCTCTTGGCTTTTTGATAGAGGCAGCTAAAGGGACATTTCCCCACTTGTCAGAGCCCTCCCATTTCCACCAAGACACTCCAACTCCCACTCAGGAGGATTAAGAAAATAGTATTTGTGTGTGAGGTCCATTGAGTGTGAAATTTACAAGCAAGATATTATTTGTATTAATCAGAAGTAAACTTGAACCCAGCCCTTGGGCTCAAAGCCATCCCAAGCTGAGTCCACCCTACGTCAGCCGAACCTCAACCAAGTCATTTAGTAGACATTAATGAGAAGTAACTATCTATTGCTGTGAACACCTGCAAGTTTCGTTAGTTTGTTTTGAAGACATAGCACTGATGCACAATTTTATAGGATTCTCATGAAATTAAATAAATTAACAAATGTAAAGGGCTCAGAACAGTGCTTAGCATGTAATACATGCTCTGTAAGTGTGAGCCATAATTATTATTATAACCAGTGCCTAGACCACTGAGAAAGTTTGATAATAGAAGAGCCTCTGATGACTTCTGATATCCATCTTTCTCATAGTTCCTAGCATCCAAGACCAGGGTCCTAGCCTACAGGTTTGATTTTGACCCAATTACTTTACTTTTCAGAGTCTTAGTTACCATTTATCAAATAAGTTTGCACACTTCTGCCAACCTCAGAGGTTTTTTTTTTTTAATCACATGAGATGATAGGCATAAAAATACTTTGAAGATTATGAACCAGTATTGCTGTCATTATTTTTGCCTTCTCTTCAAGAATAAAAGCAATTCTGAGTGGTTCACAGTAGAGAGATCATTTAAGTGCCCCAAGAAAAGTGTTTTTCTGGTGGTCAGTCACAGACTGGGTGTTTGGATTTTTATAAATACTACAGCTTACCCTAGGAAGGGACTTACATTGGGTTTTCAAACTTGTCATAAAATTCATCTTGAGATTATTTAATTATACTTTCAATTTTCATGAAGTATTCTTTACTTGTCAGGTGGATTGCAGCTGAGAATGGAAAAAGCAGTGAGTTTGTAGACAGAAGGCCCGAGTTTAATAGATGGTTTGTGACTCAGGGTCTTCTTGGCTGTGACCTCAGAAAGTTATTTAACTTCTGGGTAAAATGAAGGTGATACTCATGAAAGTGTAAACTGTACGGGGTTACTTGAGAATCTAATAATGTCCAACGTGCTGCAGATGTGCTGAAACATTCTTTTACATATTTTTTGAAGGAAGTGTGATCAGCACAGCCCACATGGAGTGTGTTGGAAGAGTCCATCCAACTCTGAAGTAGGAATGCTGTTTGAGTCAGGAATGCTACTTTTAGATCTATCCATGTCAGTTCTTTGGGTGCCTACCTTTTAACCATTCTCAATCCCCTTCTCCTATGACTGCTTCTCACTGTGGAGACTAAAAGAGCCAGACACCTGCTTACCCAGCTTCTCTTGTGACTTGGGAAGGCTATGTGATCTGTTCCGAGCAAAAGCTCTAAAGGGGGCATCTGACAAAGATTTTTTCCCCTTCATGAATGAAGAAAGAGCTCGTTCTCATTTTCTCAGCTATGCTTCTGCTTCCTGTCTTTGGAAACTGGAGTAGGAAGATGTGCTCTCTGGACCTGCAGTAACCATCTTACAACCACAGGGGATGGTTGAGACAATTGCAGAGAGCAACTTGAGGCCTGGATTGTTAGCTGCTGGTCCAGCCTCAGACCTGGCCACCTGTAGACTTCCTGTTACACAGGCTGATTGAAACCTTTATTATTTAAGTCATTATTACTTCTCTTCTTGGCAGCAAAATAATTCTTTATGTTATTTTATTTATTTATTTATTTTGAGAGGGAGTCTCACTCTGTTGCCCAGCCTGGAGTGCAGTGGTGCGATCTCGGCTCACTGCAACCTCTGCCTCCCTGGTTCTGCAACCTCTGCCTCTCTGGTTCAAGCAATTGTTCTGCCTAAGCCTCCTGAGTAGCTGGGATTAAAGACACGTGCCGCCATGCCCGACTAATTTTTTTTATTTTTAGTAGAGACAGGGTTTCACCATATTGGTCAGGCTGGTCTGGAACTTCTGACCCCGTGATCCACCCGCCTTGGCCTCCCAAAGTGCTGGGATTACAGGTGTGAGCCACTGCACCCAGCCAAGAATTCTTAGCTGATATACTATCTCACAGTCTCTCACTCATGTAGAAAGGAAGGTCTAGAGCTGTATTGTCCCATAGGTAGTCACTGCCCTGTATGGTTACTGAGTACTTGAAACTTGGCAGTCTGAATTGATTTGTGCTCTAAGTATAAAACACACACTGGTGTTTGAAGACTTAGTACAAGAAAACAATGTAAAATATCTCATTATAATTTTATACTGATTACATGTTGAAATGATAATATTTTGGATATACTATACTACATAAATGTATTATTAAATTAATTCCTCTCATTTCCTTTGCTTTTATTATAGAAATGTGGCTACTTAATATTATGTACATAGTTGTGGCTCACATTACATTTCTATTGGCCAGTACTGTTATAAAAAGATAGATACCAAGCTAATGATAATAATGATCACCTCCAGGGTGTGGAGCTGAAAGAGGGGCTCGATATGGAGACAGATTTCTTTTTTTCCTTCATATACTTCTTGAATTTTCTATACTGACCATATATTTGTATAACAGATTATCTTCTGTGAGTTTTAGGAATATAGGACAAGATCAAAACACGTGAATTAATACATGCAAACATGCTTCGCTTGGTCAATGTTTTTTAAAATTTTCATTTTGTGTAACAATCCTACACATGTAATTTGTCAATTGTTAAAGACATGCACGTGTTAGCTGAAAGAGAGAAGTTTTTAAACTTGGTAATCGTCTATTTTGGAACATTATATGCACTTCAATATGTGTAGTAAGTCTTTCAATTTAAATATTAGACAAAGCATATGGAGAAACACGTAGGGTTTGCAGTAATAAAACAGAGTGTGTTTGTTTATAACGGTAGGACTCTATAGAAAATGATCTTGCTTCTGAATAATTGGGGACATTTTTATAAGCTTAAAAATAAAAGGTGACTTGTAAGGAAATTAAGATGCTTTGGGGTTAGCTCATATATAACTAACAATATTTATGATAACCCTCTTTTTAGTGGTAGAACACAGCAACTTGTAAAACAGCCCAGCCTGATTCTGGCTCCAGCCTTTTTGTGATGCACTGCTAGGTTTCTTTTTCTCCAAAAACCCTTGAGTCATTAAATTTTGAATTTAACATTGATTTACTCCTTTTGAAGTTTTGCCAAATACAAAGATAAATTACTAAGCCTAAGTGATTAAGGAAGAAAAATGATTTGTTTTTAGTCAACACTGTGTTTAGTATTTTAATTATTATTTTTTAAATTAAAAAGCCTGTGTGCCATTCCCAACCTGCTAATGGAGCTGGAGAAGAAAATAACAACCATGTTCTGGAAACCAAAGAACTCTAATTCATCAGGCCAGGCTGTGGGGAGGGAGGATCACCCACAGGATGTCTTAGCTCTGCGTTTGCTGTGTTCTGGCAAAGTTTAGATACTAATTGACATTTAGTTGAATGCACTGGAGTCTTTGAGTGTAATTTCATGACTGTCGACAACTCCCATGCAGAAATCCAAGTGATTTTGCTTCAGTTTCATTATTTAACTCACAGCTCAGCCACAAGTTGACTGTGTGTTGTTAGCCAAGTCAGTTTTTCCTCTAGACATCATCTTCTAGGCCAGTAAAATAGGGCATTAGGTTGGAAGATAATCTCGAAAACCCTTTTCAGCTTTGAACTTGCCTCTTCCTCTCCTCTTCCGTTTACCATACACAGCACCCTTCCTCACCAAACATATAGAGTATCAGTAAAACTGACATTTAAAGCTGCAGGTAATTATCTGCATTACAAATATCCCCACTGCTAATAAACATGTACTAAATTATGCTTGTCTATGTATTTTAATATATATAAAGTTGTATGTAATTCTATAATTATATGTAATTCTACAATATATAAATTATGTATAATGTGTTACACATATTACATATGATATGTGTAACATATAATTTTATATATATATATTAAAATACACACACACATATCAGTGGGAAGGAAACTCCATTGTGGAAAACGTACACATAAAATTCCCAAATCCCAAAAACTTTTCTGGGAGAAGTCAGAGAAAAAAGCCAATATATTTCCAAATCTTTAGTGAAACTTAAATTTAAAAATGCTTTGTAATTACTGTTTGGAAATTTAACTTTGGTGAATGCATGATGAGCTTGTTTCCTTTTATCCTCTTTGTTCATTTTCCTACCACTCTTTAAAGGAGGAAGTAAGAAATCTTTGCAAGCATTCATTTCATTTCAGTGGGATTGTTCTAGGTGCAGAGGCAGGCTCAGGATTCAACAAACACAGCCGCTTAGCAAATGTCTTCTCAATATGGGCATCGCGTGCGTGTATAAAAGCATGATTTACTTGCGTTTTTTGAGGCAGCAGTAAATAAATTTGGAAGCACTGAATTGTATTAGAAAAAACATGACTGAGCATTTAAAGCTTTTTCTCAGTGAAATTAATGGTACGTTTGCTGGCAATCTCTTTCCCATGCATTAATAGGGAAAAAGTGATTTACCAAAAAATGTTAATGGAAACCAGCAAATACCTTAATTTGTTGTATTATCCTGGCCAATTTAAAATTCGAGGAAGCAGAAATGGCACTGGCGGAGACACAGCGGTAGCAGCTGCTCCGCGACTTCGTGGAGCGCGGTCTATGGGAGGGAGGGCCCCGTTGCCATGGCAGCGAGCAGGTCCGGGCGCCGCTCTGCCCCAGGGAGGAGAGGGGAAGCGGCGGAGAGCGTCTTCCTTCCTTGGTTTCTACGGGTAGGGGTCGGCGTGGGGCACACGACCTAACATTTTGCTAAATCTTTGGAGGATACAGGATGTATTCATGTTGGCCCCTGCCTTCAGGAGACTTACAGTTAGGCTGGGCGCCCTCGCAAAATGCATCTGCTTATGTCCTGTGTCCTGAGGATTCAGGGGTGAGCTAGAGTTGACACAGCCCGACCCACAGAGAGCTGACTTCTTGGGAGGAATGTGATTGACACAGCAGTTACAAGGGAGATGGATTTCTCAAAAGGAAAGTTGTTGTGCATGCATTTGTGGGGCGTCTGACCTGTTTGTGGTCTCAGGATACTTTCCTTGAGGTCAACAGTGCTTTCTTTGAAAGGAGCTGTGACTTCAATTCGATTTTGAAAAATAAATGATCTTGTTGTAGCTGTGGACTTTTAAATTAGCCTATTTACATTGCGCTACCGCAAAAGTATGGAAGTTTGGAGTTGGGTTTAGAATTCATCTAGTCTTTTTACACAGATGAGGAGACAGAAGAAGGGGAAGGATGGGAAGAGGACAGCTGTGCTGAGAGGAGTAAGATCACAGCGGAGTGAGGCTGGAAGGAGCCCAAAGGGAGGCCGCATAGGGACTGAGGACAGGCAGCCCCACATCCCAGGCAGCTGGCCTCCCCCGGACTGGAGATTCTGACAGGAGCCCTCTCCATGCACCTCCAATCTCTCTCTGAGCACATGTCTCAGGTGGGTACAAATAAATCTTTGGTCTCAGAGTTGCAGAAAAGGGCTTTTTCTTCCCTGGATAACAAATCCATCATTTGTAAGACTGTAATAAGGTTAAGAAGTTGTTGAGTCTAGACAAGCAATAATTCTTGCTGTCATAACCACATTCCATCTCTGACTGCTGTGTTTGTTAAAATAATTTTATTTTTGTTTTGGAATAGTTTCAGATTTATAAAAAAGTTGAAAGTACAGAGTCGCCATATACTCCTTACCCAATTTCCCCTGTTATTAACATCTGCCATTAGCATGGTACGTTTCTCACAACTAATGACCCGACGTTGATATATTATTATTAAAGCCCACATGTTATTCAGATTTAATTAGTTTTTAACTAATGTCTTATTTCTGACCTATAATCTCATCTAGGATTCCATATTACTTTTATTCATCATATTTCCTTAGGTTCTTCTTGGCTGTGACAATTTTCAGACTTTTTTTGCTTTTGATTACTTTGACAGTTTTGAGGAGTACTGTCTCTGACAGCTTTTCAAAGGCATACAAACATACATGCTGATGGAGGACTTGATTGCCATTTGGTCATTTGCTTTTCTAAATGCTTCTTATCATTTACCTGACCTCTAATATTGAGGTAGATTGCTTGTTGGCTCATCCTTCCCTGTACCCACTGTGGGTGGAGGTACTAACCTATTCTTGACTTTGGACTTGAGCATGTTGAGTTGTGTTGGCCAATGGCATGGAGGCAGAAGTGACAGTGGGCCATGACTAAGCCTAGGCCTTAAGAGTACTCCTGTGATTCCACTTGACCTTTTTTGCTTCTGTCATTGCAGTGACAGGAATATGCCTGGGCTATGCCACTGGTGGCCTGAGAAGAACATGCCTGGGCCAGGCCCCTGGTGGCTTGAGAAGAACATGCCTGGGCTAGCCCACTGGTGGCTTGAGAAGAATATGTGTGGGATGGCCCACTGGTGGCTTGAGAAGAACATGCCTGGGATAGCCCACTAGTAGTTGAGAAAGATGAGAGGCATGTGGAGCAGAGTCACTTTCTGCTGAGCCTCATCTAGAACAGTTCACCTCAGCCCATCTCTAGATGAATGGACAATAATCAATGATTGTTGTTTTTAACCTCTGAGCTTTGGAAACACTTGTTACACTTGTTATGTAGCAATAGTTAATTGAGATATGACCTACCATTGAGTAGATGGAAGGCTGTATAAAAACTTTGAAAAATATTTGGTATTAAAAAAGTATTTCTTTGGGAACATGTAATCAAGGTGATTGCATGCCCCACTGGGTTATTTTAGTGTCTGTCATGAGAGAACGTCTTTCTCGTTGAAAATATGAGCTGCCTCACCTCTGAGCCAAAATGACAATGTCTTTTGCTATTTACAAACTGTGTAGTGATTTGTGAAAAATAAAAATTGAGCAGTTTATAAATATGTTCATTCACTTATTCATCTCTTCAACAGCTATTTAGTTGCTATGTAATATGTGCTGGGCCTTCTGCTTGGTGCTGAGCACATGGGATGAGTAAAAGTGGAGACAGCCCAGACCCACAGGGAGCTGATTTCTTGGGAGGGAGGCGAATGACATGCAATTACAAGGGAGATGAATTTCTCAAAGGAAAGCTGTTGTGCATGCATTTGTGGGGGATCTGACCTGTTTGTGGTCTCAGGAAATCTTCCTTGAGGAAGGCTGACCTGAATTCTGCAGCCAAGGGGAGTTGACTGTTCAGAAGAGGGGAGCCTTCTACGCACACTGTGCGGCAGGAAGAAGCACGGTGACTTTGTAACACTGCACAAAGCCCGGTAGAGCCAGACTTCAGGATGAGGAGGGCGCTGTGAGGCGGTAGGGGGTCTGTCCTCTGGCAACCCAATATTTGAGCACCCTGATTATTTGGGACATCCCCATTTTCTTCTGCAGATGCTGAAGTAGGGGAAGAGACCCTTCTCCATGCACTGTGGGAGCATGCTTTTTAAGCACATCAGGCCCACAGCTCCTTCTCAGGCTGTAATTCTTTCAGGAGGGCCAGGAAGGTACATGCTGGTTAGAGACTCCCAAGGGGGCTACTGGTAGCTGAACATTCAGCAGTAGGAGGAATATCTGGGTGCTGGAATCTGGCAGCAGGAAGAGGGTGATCAGGACCAAGGTGGGCTAGGGTCTGCAGGAGTGTCCTAAGTCAATAGTTCTTATGGTAGGGCCTTGGCTACTCATCTCTAAATCAGCCTGGTTCCCATCTTCCTAATATGATTCTGTGAGCGATGCCCTTCTAATAAATGCATTTTCTGCATTAGTTACCCAGATTCTACTTCTGTTGTTAAACCTAAGAACCCTGATAAGAATAGGTAGGTAGGTGCCAGATCATGCCAGCTCTTCCAGGTCATGTTAAAGAAAGTGGTCTTTTGCCTAAGAAACTTAGAGATCCATACAGAGGTTTTGGAGATGGGAGGTGACTGTCAGATTGGAGCCAGTGGTTATAGCCTGGTGTCATTTGCGTTTCTCCAGAAGACCCTAAGACAAGGACTTGAGTATAGTTTATCTAGGAGGCAATCCCAAAAACCACCAATGCGGAGAAAAGGCAGCCAATACAAGGTGTGTTATCAGGCTTGTTATTACTGTCCACAGCTAGGGGTCAATCCCATTGGGGAATTCTGGGAATAGTACAGAACATGCCTCAGTCATCCCATGTGAGGGAGGAGGGAACTGGGGTATTTGTCCACCAACTCCCATCAATCATTGGTTGAGGGCTTCTCTGCTGGGGAGCATTCACTACCCAGAACTTCCAATCTGCCCTGAACAAGGGCCAAATGGGAACTGTCTAAGATGAAGAGTTGCAGGTATTGGCAGCTGGAAATCACCGAATCTCTGCTCCCAGAAATAGTCAGGCCTGAGGACAGTGGCTGGGACACAAGAGTGTCAGTTCACCTGGATAAAACACTAGCTGGCCTTTATACCTTATAAACTAAAAATGCTGTCCTAGGCTGGAGGCTGTAGAAAAGAAACAGCAACGAGTGCCCTGTGCTGCCCATGGAAAACTGAGCAATTGAAGAAAGATATAACAAAGCTTTAGTTACTTTCTGTTTAGTCCCTACTTATAATTTGTTTCTGCTTCAGAGGAAAGTTTAAAATATGCAGAACTTGGTTTTGCAGTTCAGTAGACTGAAGTTAGAACCCTGGCTCCACATGAATAGCTTTGTAATCTTGGGCATGTTACTTAATCTCCTGTTCCTGGAAGTACCTGCTTCTAAAAAAGATGACTGTGAACCAATTATATTAGTTTGCTAGGGCTGTGAGAACAGGTGGATATAAATAACAAAAATTTATTTGCCCACAGTTCTGGAGGCTGGAAGTCTGAGATCAAGGTGTTGGCATGTTTTGTTTCCTCTGGGGCCCCTCTCCTTGGTTCTCCTTGGCTTGCAGATGGCTGTCTTCTCCCTTTGTTTCCTCACATGGTCATCCCTCTGTGTGTGTCTTTGTCCTAATCTACTCCTCTTATAAGGACACTATTTGCTATGGTCTGAATGTCCCTCAGAATTCATGTGTTGTAACTTAATTCCCCTTATGGTAGTATTAAGAAGTGGGGCCTTGGCCACATGTGGTGGCTCATGCCTGTAATCCCAGCATTTTGGGAGGCCAAGGTGGGCGGATCACCTAAGGTCAGGAGTCTGACACCAGCCTGGCCAACATGGTGAAGCCCCATTTCTACTAATAATACAAAAATTAGCCAGGTGTGGTGGTGCATGCCTGTAATCCCAGCTACTCTGGGAGGGTGAGACAGGAGAATCACTTGAACCCGGGCGGTGGAGGTTATAGTGAGCCGA
This sequence comes from Macaca fascicularis, assembly GCF_037993035.2. Taxonomy (NCBI): domain Eukaryota; kingdom Metazoa; phylum Chordata; class Mammalia; order Primates; family Cercopithecidae; genus Macaca; species Macaca fascicularis. The sequence continues at coordinate 69,969,648 of NC_088384.1, forward strand.
GATCGTGCCATTGAACTCCAGCCTGGGCAACAGAGCGAACTCAGTCTCAAAAAAAACAAAAACAAAAACAAAAAACTGGGACCTTTTGGAAAGTGATTAAGTCATGAAGGTGCCACTTTCATGAATAAATTAATGCCCTTATAAAAGAAGCATCAGAGAGAGTTCCCCTTTCTTGTCCTTCCATCACTTCTACCATGTGAGGACACAGTGTTCCTTCCCTCTGGAAGATGCAGCAACAAGGTGCCATCTTGGAAGGAGAGACTGGACTCCTCACAGACCACATAACTGCTGGACTTGATCGTAGACTTACCAGCCTCCAGAACTTAAGAAATGAATTTCTGTTCTTTATAAATCATTCAGTCAATGGTATTTTGTTATAGCAGCACAAATGAACTAAGACATAAGTCATATTGGATTAGGGTTCACCCATATGACATTGTTTAACCTTAATTACCCCCTTAAAGGCCTATCTCCAAATACAGTCTCATTCTGAGGAAGGGGGTTGGGCCTTCAACATACAAATTTTAGAGGGGTACAGTTTATCCCATAACACCAATGAAACAGCTTACTTTTCAAGATTGATGACTTACTCATCAATACTCCCTTCAAGACCCTTACCTCCATGTGCCTACCAACCCAAAGTAAATAAACTTTTCCAGTCCCAACAAGTGCCCTGCCTTGCAAGACCAACTTCAAAATCACCCATCTCAGGCCCTAAAACCATTCTCCATTAAGGCAATGTTCTCTCTTAGTGCAGTAAGTATGATAAGCTTTGCTTGATCAACAGGTTTCTTTTGTGGTCTTTGAAGAGTAGATAAGATTGAATAAAATGATGAATGAGGACTCTGTTACAGTACCTGGCATTTAGAGGTGTTTAAAGAATGTTGGTTTTCTTCTATAACATAGGTTAAACACCTCTACTATAACCGAGAGGTACCTCACAAGAGAGAAGATTTTCAAAGCATGAACAATGATTTTTATTTTTCTTCCTTTGTCATGCCCAATTGACAAAATAATCTCAGTTCACAAACCTTCTGTCTCTCTGTTTTGTCTGAATAAATCTATGCCTGATACAAATCAGCAGTTTCTAGATTATTTTCAACTCTTTTTAATAGTTCTTGGAATGTCGGAATCAATTAGAGGTTAGTCAAAGGTTTTTTCATGTATAATACAATTCTGTTGAAGATGGCAGTTGGTGGGAATCTTTCAGACTCTAGCAGTTGATTGTGAATTACGGAATCAACTACTGTTATGTAAATTACAAGAAAATAGAGGATAATTTGTTTCTCTCTGTAGGATCAGAGCATGGTGCTCTTCACTTTGAAAGAAGTACTTATCATTACCTAATTTTGTTAGAGCTTTATATGCCTGTCTTTCCCCAAAACTGAAAGCTATTAGAATGAAAAGGTTATTAGCTCTATGCTTGCTATGTAATTCAAGACAGAGTCTACACACAGTAAAACTTCAATATAAATTAAGTAGAATTGAATTTAGTCCTCAGCAGTGAGGAGAGTATTGGAGTGTGGAGAAGAAGGAGGACAACATTTGTGTGCCTTTCATGGGTGGGCTGCTTACATACTTCTTTCACTGCAATCCTATGTGGTCATAATTGCTATTGTCTTTTAACAGATAAGGAAACTGAAGTGGAGAGTGGATAACTTGGCCAAGGTCACAGTTTTGAGAGATGACAGGGACAGAATGAAATCCAAATCTAAGTAATATTGCTTCCTAATGGAAAACAAGGAAAAAAATCTTTGCTTTCCTGTTGAGTAACTTGGGTGAATAATGTTGAAAACAAATAATTTATTTAAGGTAGCTGAGACATTATTGGTTGGCATAACAACAACAACATAACCCAACCAGTCCACAGAAGGAGGGAAAAGCAGAAATAATCGACAGGGCTGTTTGATGCCTAACATTTTGCTTGTTTTAATAATGTGTTGCTTTTCATGTACTTGCCTTGGTTTTAGTCAAAACCGTTACACATTTAAGCTAGTCCTGACTTTCTAGTTAGTTCTCCAAGATTGGTTAAGGCAGAAGGACTCTAGCCTTGCCCATATTCCTTCTGCATTCGCCTCTACAAGCTAGAATCTGCTTTTAGAAACCCTGAAAGACTGTCTCTGCCTGGAGGCTTTCCTCTGACTCACTAGCTGTGTGCCTAAGGAAGAGTGATGTGCTGGAGAACTAATCCTCCCCGAGCACCCTCCAGCGGTCTCTGACAGGGAGTTTGTGGATGAACATCCAACTTTCTTCCCATCGGGTCGATGACTGAGTCATGTTCTCCACAGTTTCCCAGAGGTGCTCAGCAAGCCTGAGCCCCAGTTGCCCACACTGGTAATTTCCTTGAAAACACACACTTTAAGGTGTTTCTCCCCTTTCCTGTCTCACTTCCTCACCCTTGCATTGGTGCTTCCTGAAGACCTTGACCTGGGCTGGCTAGGGAGTGGAGACATGAGAATTCAGCTCTTCTCTGCTGCAGTGGATAGCTACAGTTATGAAAAGAAGACACTGACTCCAGGAGGATGTGTCTTGGGACCGAGGGAAGGAGTCTCCCTAAGGTGCACTGTAGGAGGAGGAATTCAGCCTTCAGAATATGCCCTATGAGTTCTATATGATTTTTGGGAACAACATGGATGAGAGCTAAGTGTCTCCTGGGCATAAACCTTTTGCAGTAGGAGAGCTCTCCCTGGAAAGGCAGTTCATATGCACATTGAAGTTTGAGGAGTACTGCCTTATGAATCTGAAAATAAATAATATGAGAAAAACATAACACCTTGAGCTTCAGTTGGTTTTCCCTCATCACATCTGCTTTTTTACCTGCCTACCTGAGCTCTGTCTTTTCTTTCTGAAAATATTTTCTAGACTCTTTAGTCCCAATAGATTTTTCCCCTTATAAATAAATTTTCCTATCCTAAAAATTAAGTGGAACTACTGTATCAGTGATTCCAGATGCTTGCCAATACCTTCATAATTAATGTAGTATCAAGTTAGTCATGTTACTTTGGGCCCAAAAAAGTAATCTTTCTGAATTTAAGTTGTCCAAAGAAGGATTTGAAGATAGCTGAGATTCATTTTGGCACATGCTTACATGATTCAAAGTCCCTAGAGTTTTGGTCTGGTGATATGGATAGAAGCATTTTCAAGAATACGTCTGTGGTAGGTTATTGGAGTAATGTCCTTGATTTATACCCCCCTCCCAGTGTTCACCCCCTTGAGATTTCCTGCCCATACTGGCCCTAGGCCTGGCCATGTGACTTGCTTGTGCCAGTGGAATATAGTGAACATGCTATAAGCAGATGCTTGAAAAATGTTTCTGCACTCGGGCTTGTTCTGTCTTGCTGCATCTTGGAACACAGTGGCCACCAGCATGTGAATAAACTTGGGCTATCCTGTTGGAGATATACAAGGCCCACTCCCTTGCACCTCCCAGATAACAGCCAGCATTAAAACTAGAAATGTGAGTGAGGCCGTTCAAGACCAATCAGCTCCTACTTATACCATCAGCTGATTGCCTCTACGTGAGGAACCCCACGCAAGACAAGCAGAAGATCCACCCAGTGGAACTCATCCTAAATGCCTGACCCAGATTATAATGAACTAATAAATATTTTTTGTGGTAATCTATTATGTCTTAATGGTTTGTTTCATAGCCAAAGCTAATTTATTGCAACTTTTTTGTCTTTATCTTATCGGGGTGTAGCTTGGTAACTACTTAAAATGGGGAATTATAGGAGCCCAGGTATTAAAAAAGGTCATTTTAATAATCAGAAATTAGTTACAATTTACAATTACTTATTTAATGACTTACTAATGATTAATTCTTGGTTGATTACATCCTATCTGATGCAAAAATATGTTTTTCTCACAAAGCATGCTCTGTCTTCAAACACTGGCTCAGAAATGAGCATTACACATAACAAGATGGGGCTTTTCTTCTCTCTTACTCCCCCCTTTCTGATTGCAGCTGAATTGAATAATCCTGCTCTGGCTGTTCTGATTGTGTGTGTACTCTTCCCATGGGCTTCTTGTCTAAAGTGGCAGATGTATTTCTCTCTCTCTCCCTGAAGAAATGACAATGGAAGTAAATTGTGGCCCTGTAGCTTATTCAAAGCTGCTGAAAGCAGAAGCAGGCTTCAGAGAAACCTAGCAGAACTTTGACATTCGTAGGCGTCCCTGGCAGATGGTGATTGTTGGGTGGAATGCCCCGTGGAGATGAAAGACCACCAGCCACAAGTGGTTTTGGACCATATTGCTTAGAAAATGACAAACATACTTACTGTTTCCTGACTTAAGTCAAAATAAAACAGACCAAAACAACTCCCACGCTGCAATCACAGACACTTGACATTACCCAACTCATATACAATGCAGAATGCATTTTACCTTTGAAACGGGCTGGTAATGTTGGTTTTCATCTATATGAAATGATGAAAAACACCATTTGTTTTTTTGGATATAGGACTTGGGCAAATGAAAAACGTGATGACAACTCGACCTCAATACATTTTGGATCTCAAATGTCCATTCATCAGGAGTCGATAACATCCTTCATCTTTCATAGAGGGTAGGCATGAAGCCTCTGCAGAATCTCTAAATAGTGCAGAAAAGACTAGAACGCAAGTTCAAGGACTGGAGTTTTCTTTGACCACTTTATAGATGGAAATTGAGCTGGAAATGTTCTGTCTTTGGTTTTCTTTGGCATTCAGAACTGTGTTCCAGCTAGGAGCTCACTGTAAGCAAGTAAATCAGAATATAACCTGCATGGCAGATCTTAAAACACATCCAGTCGTGCAACTAAGTTGCATCCAAAACCCAGGATGAATGCTGGAGATGACTGACACATCAAAACAAATTTGAATGATACATACATTTTAAGAGACTGTCTGTAAACCAGAATCGGGCAAATGCTTTTTCTCTTCTGATTTATTCTCTTCATCTCTGTTGCAGGCAACCCTCCAGCTATTTGGTTATTATTAATCTTTCCAGCCATTCCATAATTGTCCTTCCTGCACCTAGAACTTTTTTTAAAAAATTATTTTCTTTGTTATTTTCCAACCTTTCATGTGTTGTTTATGTGTTCCCTTTTTTAAAAAGAAACTCTTCCCATGTCTCTTTTATTTCGGGAGTAGTATTTTATTATTATTTCTATTTTCTATTACTTCTTATTTCTACTCTTTCAAAAACTGTCTGGCAATTGAATGTACACATGAATAAAGGGGAACTGGAATGAAAATGTCCAAAAAGGATGCTGGAAGGATTGGGGGAGTTGTATTGAGGTGGGGAGGAACAGATGGCAGCTGTTAGTAAAAGAAAAACATGTCTAATAAATGAAGATTTAGTTGCCCATTTTTCAAATCCAAGTTTGTCAAGAGGGACACTAATGGACACAGCCAGAATTGGCGGCAGCACAGTAGGAAATGGCAGGAAATTATGCCCACTCCAGTGAGAAAAGGAAAGAAAAGATGGGTCAACTGGGTCTGGAAGGAGCTTTGGATAATTCCAGCAAATATTGGACTATGAATATCTTTGTGAATTTGCAGAATTTACTAAGATATTCCAAGCAAGAAAGTTTCATAGGGGGAAAATTATGTATAAGTAATTCACATTTCTTTCCCTCATGCCCACCACTTTGTACTGAGGGACAGTTGAGTCAACTCTCAAGTTCTTCTTTATTAGGGAGAGTTTGGGAGCTGAGAGAAAATTAATGCATATAGAGATGCTAAGTTGATTTACCTAACTAAGAGCTAGCAGGAGCGTCTGTTGGGAGAGAACAAAAGACTTTGGGTCAGAAAGTTTGGGAAGCTGGGAGATGTCAGGGCAAGAAGAGAGGATGTGACACGCTCAAAAAGCTGGGAAAACAAGGAAGGAAAGAAAAGTGGACTTTAGGACATGCTCCCATTAGCATTCTCTGAGAGAGGAAATACTGGCATTAATTTTTAATGAGTTTTGGCTGCTGAACTAGATTTTTTTAAAGCCTGCACTTCACAGGGCCTGAAAATTACTTATGTCACAGGAAATCTCCTGGTGCATTCAACTCTTATAATCAATCTGCCACATCACAATATTACATTTCACAACCACAACATCACACATCACAGTATCAGAAACATGGGGGTGGTGGAGAAAGGAGTCATTGTTAGCTTAATGATCAAGCACAACTTGATGCTGTGTTATAATTCTAACTTTTTATAGGGCTGTGTGTCTCCTGTAAGATTCCATCCTGAATCCTGGAAAAGGGTGCTCGGTTGCCAGCACTCTAGGTTCACTTAGAATCAGACCCTGACTCTGGGATTTGAGGGCAAGTAGTTTATTTGGAGATGGTCCAGAAAGCTCTGGTAGGGGAGAAAGGAAGGGAGACAGGGAAGGGAAGGAAACCAGTAGAGGCTGTGTTTTCAAGCTTGTTATCTGAAGAAAATTGTACAAATGCTTGCTGACATGGTATTTCACCTCTATATGCCCAGAAGCTGATACATATATTCACACGCACATAGACATATAATTTTAAAGCATTTGCATGTCTTAGATAACAGACGGCACCCGTGGTGTTTTTCACTTACATCAGCCAACCCTGGGTCAGTAACAATGGAGCTGGAAATGAGAACAGAAACGTGTGAGGGCAGCAAAAAGAGAGGCATGTTCTGTGAGTCGGTAGTTAATATTTACTGAGCAGGCACAACTTGCCCACACCAGGTGCCGAGTGCCTTCTGTGCCTGAGCAACCCTATGCGGTCAGGACGACTGACAGCCATCTGACCTATGGAGAACGAGCCTTAAAGAGGGTAAGGCATAGGAGTGGAACCCAGGCGGCCTGACTTGAGAGGCAGAGTTAATCTCTGTGGCGCACTCGCTCCCAGCAGGAATGATCGCCTTGTTAACAGAGATGCCAGCGAGGCCTGGCGGTTAATCTTTAACGCTGGCGAGTGGACGCAGCTAGAGCCCCTTGCTCCTGTGCCTGCCTGGCAGGTGTGTCCGCGCGGGCCATGGATTCACACTGGCTTCACACCGGCCGGGGGTGAAGCACGGGGACGGACAGAATGACAGCCACGGACCGGGACGCCGCAGCCCTGCAGGAGGCCGTGTCAACGATTCACATTCACCCAGCGCCAGACTCATCCCCTAGCCAGGCTTCTCTTTTTCTCAATCACTGCCTAGAGAACCGGAACCTGTTGTGTGCGGAAAGATGGGCGCGCCCCCGGCTGCAGGCACCTCTCTGGTTCTCTGCCCCGTTTGGGGCGGAGGGAGCTGTGTGGGGCTCTCAGCTCCGCCCCTGACCGTGGAGGGCGCGGAGGGCGCGGAGGGCGCGGAGGGCGCGGAGGGCGCGGAGGGCGCGGAGGGCGCGGAGGGCGCGGAGGGCACCGAAAGGCGCCGGGAGTTGCAGGCAGGAGAGAGACCCGGCAGCGAGGAGCTGTGTACCCAGCTGCTTTCCGTGCAGGAGGGCGGCCCCCTCTGGAGGGCCAGAGAGTCATCGGCCTCCCCGGGGGTTCCCTTATAGCGCAGAAAAGCATCCAGGGTCAACCAAGCTCACGGTTCACCTCTATAAATAAGTGTGTAGATCCTTGGTTGTGCAATTCTAAAACCCTAATTCCTTTTTTTTTTTTTCCCTCTTCTTCTCTATTCAACTCTCTGGCCCAACCCCTCCCACCGCATCCCCCACCAACACACTGAGGAAGACACACACCGTCACCACCACCACACCACACTGAGAGAGTCAGGCAATTAGGGTAAATTCATGCCAGGCGTCAGAGCAGGAATTAGCCCTGGGAGGGACCTCAGAAGTCCCAGGCCCTGGCTCCTGGGTGTTGGGCTGTAGGAATCCACAGAGAAGCCCGAAGGGACTTTTCAGAGAGATTTCGATAGAGTGGGCTAAGTGCTTGTGGCCCTGGCTTATTTCAGAAAGGAAGTGAAAAGCCTTTTCAGCATTTAATATCCCGTGTTGTAGGGAAGTCCTTCATTATGTCTATCCTAAATCTCTATTTCTGCAAGTTAGTCATCAGCACATTCCTGAAGAGCAATTTTGCTGACACAAAAGTAACATTAGACACAGCAAGCATGAAAGGAGTCACACTTCTATTAGTAAACATTCAAGAAGCTTCTGATAATGTTAAGTGGCAAAGAAAACATGTGAAAATTCAATTTTTGAGGCCAGTGACTAGCAGACACTAAAGAATTAGAAAGGGTCTTAAAAAATCAATAAAATAAACCAACATTCCTTACTAGAGATGTAATTTTTAAAATCATTCAAAAGTAACAGCTGATTTCTTTGGGTCCATCTGGCTTAATGTGTAGTAAAAGCGGGAAAAACAAACCCAGTTTCACAGACAAGCTAGACACCAGCCCACACCTCACTTTAGGCCACTGCGCAGACTTGTCCCTCCCCAAATCGTTCACATCCAAGGCAGTAACTGTAAGCTATTCAGAGCATAGCTCAGGTCATATCCTGTTAGCTCACAATTGCCAAACCAATGAGATTTCTACATGGGTGATAAACACTGCCTGGAGCAGAAAAATTTCACTTCCTGTAGATTTGGAAAAATCCACCCGACTTGATTCATTCCCACTTGTGTCCCGGGTTTGAGTCTAGATGCCTCCTCAGCATTATTTTCAAGCATGGCTCTGTGTTTTCCTGATATTGCAAAGTTGATGCCCGCTGAAACACAACATAAAAAGTTACCTAGAGAGGACAACAAAGCAGACTGGAAATCCTGAAAATTGCTAAATGGTAGGTCCATTTATCCAGTGAGTTGCTATTTCAAGACAGCGTTTAAATAGCTAAAATTGCTCAGTTTCTGATCGCCTGCCTATTTGTTTGGCAATGTATATTAATACTCAGGGTAATGCAATCTCTTTGGGGCGGGGATAGGGACATGGTGGGTGGGGAGGTGAGATTGAGGTCTATTTTCTGGAAAGGAGCACTGAGTCTTTAGAAGAGACAAAAGCACATCATTAATGGAGTGCTATCCTGGCTGAGAAGTGGAGTTTTTAGAGTTTGCTTTGTGCATATGAGCTATTCATTTACAGTCAGGTACACATGATCGGTGTCTCATTATCTATTAGGAAATGTTCTTCAAATGGGTTTGGGGCTGGATTTTTCAGTGGGCTGAGGGAACAAACAACTACTCTTATCTTCCAGCCTGTCAGCCTCAACATCCTTGTCGTCCTGTCATTAGCAAGAGTTGACTTGCAGAGAAAAATCTAAGTTATAACCTATTGTTGGGTGAATCACCCCACAGTGACCCAGAAAGCAACTCTGGAGTCCTCTCCCCTCTTCAGGATGCAAACAAGTTGGGGAATGAGGTTGGCAAGGGGGAGAAAAATGGGCTTATGTTATTCTTGTTTGCCAGCCTCTCTCTGCTTTTCCTACAAAGTGAGTCACTAGAAGGTCTTAAGTCAACTGCTTCCTCCTGGGTTTTAGTGTAGGCAGTGGGCCCTCTTGGAAACAAAAATATGATTTGCTCTTGGGATTTCTTCTGGTGGTGGAGGTCAGGAGCAGCAGGAAGTGGAAGGGAGAAGGTGAGCACAGCCCTGAAGAAAGAGTTTTATAAAATCTGAGGACTAGCTTACTCACAGGAGCTAGACCGTCAGCTCCTGGCCAGGTGTGGACTTTGAGGCCCTAGAAACATGGCTGGTCCGAGTTGAGGTGTGCTGTGAGTGGAAAATACACACTGGATTTTGAAGACTAAGGATGAAAATAGAAGTGGACTGTAACTATCTCACTAACATAGTTTGGAATATCGATCATGTGTTGAAATGGTAATATTTTGGATATGTTGGGTTAAGTGAAATATATTATTAAAATTACGTTTTAATTGCCTTGTCTTCCTTTCTAAAATGTGCCTACTGGAAAATTCAAGATCACTTATGTGGCTTCCTTTATATTTCTAGTGGATAGCATTCATCTTGATGGTGAATTCAGAGGGGAAGATGCTTTCACTAGGATAGTGACCCATATTCTCTTGTTCGGAAGTACAGTCAGTACTTGTGGGAACAGTCTGAAAAGAGAAGGGAAATACTTGGGGCTAGGACATAAAAGTCTAATTAGTTTAGAATTCTAGACACAGAGTTTATCTGCTGTTTTTCCCAGTTTAATTGTAGCTTCTTTAGGGCTAACTTGGTGGCTATACCTAAAATATTCTTGGGAACACACACACTGACTGCTCCACTACTAGGTCACCTTTCTTCTCATCGTCTAGAAGAGAAGAATGTTATCAGGATAACAACAACAACAAAAAATCATCTGACCTGACCCCTAATTGGGGAATTTCCTACTGTGCGCAGAACAGTGCACAGGACAGTGGGAAATTTCCCAATTGGGGGTCAGGTCAGGTGATTTTTTTGTTATCCTGATAATATCCAGGGTTTCAGTTTGTTGTCAGGTTAGTTGTTTGAACACTTCGTGCTTGGCTTTCTTGTTTGCTACAAATGTTAATATTTGGTCGACTGACTTCATAGAATTGATACATGGATCAAATGAGTTAATGGTTTTGGAAGTATTTTTAGAAAATGTTAAATGGTTCTTAATGAGTAGGTTGTTATTGGCCCTCAAAAGAGAAGAGGGCCAGTCAAGGAAAAGAGGATTTACTTCTTGAGAAATTACAAGGCATCAGAAGTCCCGTTTTTCTGACTCTGAGATGGATGTCACCCTCTGATTGCTCCCACACTGATTTCAGAATTTGGGCTTGGCAGGAGGACTATGCCAGAATGGTGAGCTGACTTCCGAGTTTTGAAGTCCATAAAAATCTGGTCTCTAAACCTGAAAAATGTGAGGCTGCTTTTCAATGTCATCTGCTTTGTAAAGAACCTTTGATGAAATGACGTGTTTGCAGTCAAAATAGATAATTCTCAATAATAGAGGTTGCAGAGTAAAGCAGTCAGGCTATAAAATCTGAATGGAGTATCTTCTATTTATTTGGTCCCTGTGTTTAGTTAGGCCTGACATGGGCACATACTGAATGAGGGAGAGGGAGAAAAGGTATCCCTGCAGATCTTTAGAGCAAGCTGGGTCTAATGGCATTTAGAGTATATACCAATTACAGAAGGAGGGAAAGGGAAAGAGAATTATTCAGTGGAGATATTACTAAACCTATAAAATCAAGTTTGCAGCCATTGTTTGATGTTTTGTAAAACTCACAGTCTCCTATTTCACTCTAGTATAGACTCCTTGTAGGGTCATCTATGGGGGTTGTGCTCCCTAAAAATGTACTGTACTAGGATCACAAGATGTAGGTTCTTGTCCCAGCCTTGATCTATCTGTAATAAACTATGTAATGAAGACACATCCATCATTGTCAACGTGCTCTTTATTGGCCTAAGGTACATCCTAAAAGCTGAGAACTTCTTCACGTTCTCCCAGAAGGACATGATAAATCACCCACTTTTGGATTCAGTCATCTGCTTGCTGGGTCACCTTGAAGACCAGCAGCTTACTACTTCAGTTAAAGTTGGTACCACCACCTGCCCCTTCATTGCTCCTCTTGGGATAGGAATCAGGTTATAGGTGCCTAAATTTTTAAAGAAATATATACATATGAGATATTCATGTAATATTTATCAGGAAATAAATTAGTAACTTAAGTGAATATTTTTCAGAAACAGGCACTTACAAATTTGGCACCAAAAGTTAAAAAGTAGATGTTTTCAATGGAAATCTTTCTGAAATCTACTACGATGCAGAATAGAAGCTAATATTTTTTCTTATAAGCAGAAGGTTTTATTATGTTGTTCAATTAATACACAGTCGTGAAAATGGAGGGTGTCCAAGGAGGTTTGCTCTGTGTTTAATGCTCTCAAACTACTCTAGTTGTTGATCTTTCTAATAAAAAAAAAATTTTACCCTTTCTATCCCTGAGGAAGACCATTTATTCACTTTTTCCGTGAATATTTTTTGATTGCCTACTTGGTGCATGATGCTATATGAACTACTCGGTACATAGAGATAAATGAAACCTACTCTGTGATCTCAAGCAAATCACTCTGCACTGAGGGAACAGACTGATTTTGAGACTTATATTTCAGTTCAAGAAAATACAGCTTGAATAACTGCACATGCATGGATTGGCAACATTTATTTTTGTCATCTCAGAGGTTAAGATAAGAGGAACAAGGCAAGTTCTCAACCAGTGTTGGCTATTAATATATTATTATTTTCATTAGCGCTTTTAAATGTTGCAAATATCAGGTAATAAAATTTCCACATAAGAAAATATTATCACGATTGCTTATTATCATCAATGTTTTTAACCTTGTGATAGCAACCCAACCTCCAGACAGATCCTGGGGGAAATGGTCAAATTTATCTTTAGAGGTGTACTTTTGCATTTCTAAGCTGATTACGTATCAGCAAATGTCTCAGCAAGTCTTATCAAGGGGACAATGTGGTGGTTGAAATGACTCGTGTATGGAAATGGCACCCCTTGGTGCCATTCTCATGATAGTGAGTGAGTTCTCATGTGATATGGTTGTTTAAAAGTGTGTAGCACCTCCCCTCTTGCTCTTTCTCTTACTTCTGTTCCTGCCTTGGAAGATGCCTGTTCCCTCTTTGCCTTCCGCCATGATTGGAAGCTTCCAGAGGCCTCCCCAGAAGCAGAAACCACTATACTTCCTGTACAGCCTGCAAAACTGTGAACCAATTAAACCTCTCTCCTCCTCCTCCTTCTTCTTCCTCCTCCTTCTGCTTCCTCCTCCTTCTTCTTCCTCCTCCTCCTCTCCTCCTCCCCTCCTCCTCCTCCTTCTTCCTCTTCTTCTTCTTCTCCTTCTTCTCCTTCTCCTTCTTCTTCTTCCTCTTCCTCTCCTCCTCCTCCTCCTTCTCCTCCTCCTTCTCCTCCTCCTCCTCCTTCTCCTTCTTCATCTTCGTCTTCTTCTTTCTCCTCTCTCCTTCTTTTGATGGAGTCTCGCTCTGTCACCCAGGCTGGAGTGTAGTGGCATGATCTTGGCTCACTGCAACTTCTTCCTCCCAGGTTCAACTGATGCTTCTGCCTCAGTCTCCTGAGTAGCTGGGATTACAGGCACCACCACACCTGGCTAATTTTTGCATTTTTAGTAGAGACGGGGTTTGACCATGTTGGCCAGGCTGGTCTTGAACTTTTAACCTCAAGTAATCCACCCACTTTGGCCTCCCAAAGTGCTGAGATTACAGGTGTGAGCCACCATGCCCAGCATCTTTTTTCTTTATAATTTACCCAGTCTCAGGTATTTCCTTATAGCAATGTGAGAACACACTAACATACTATGGTTTAGTACTCTGCAGAATATTTATTATTTCTTGACATATATATTTTTATTCATTGCTTTTTAAATAAATTTTGGAGACTGTTTTTGAACTTCAGCTTTTCTATTAACTTTCTGGAACACAGTAAGGATGAGAAGATTGCATTTGGATCAACAAAGTCTCTCCCAGCTCAATTGTCTAACACTCATCACTACAGCTTTTGTTTCCTCTTTGCTCTCATAGCCCTCACTATTATTTTATGGCCATGTGAAAAGAGAAACTCTCTTCATTGACTCACTTCTCTTCTGGTCCATGACTTCAGCAAGTACAGATTGCCAAGCCCTCCATGATCTGTCTCTGGTCAATCTTTTCCATTTTATGGTGGACTGTGCAAAAATGGCCACAATACTTCACTGCTCCCTGTCTATTTCATTCACTTCCTCTGCCATGTGACTTTCCAGATTCTTCCATCAAGAGTCAGAGTCGGTTTCCCCTCCCCTTAAATCTGGGCTGGCCTTTGATTTCCTTTGATATTTACTCTGTGATAGAGTTTGGCAGAAGTGGTGGTGTGTGAGTTCTGAGGTTAGGCCTCAAGAAGCCTGGGAGCCTCTGCTCTCCTTGGGACCCTACATAGTCACCAAGCTGGGCTAGCCTCCTGGAAGATGGGAAACCATATGGGGTAGAGTTGAGTCAGTTCAAATGCCCCAACCAAAACCACAGAAATGCTAGAGGTCCTGGCTAAGATCAGCAAAGTTGCCTGCCTGACTCACAGCTGTCCATAGATGTATGAGAGAGCCACCTAGCTGAGCTTGGTTTAAATTAATGACATGCAGAATACTTAGCTAAATAAATCATTGTTGTTTTAAGCCATTACGTTTTGGGATGGCTTATTATGCAACAATAGCTACTTGATACATATACAAAACTCCCTTCACTACAGCCACCCAGCTTTCTAGTCCTAAAACACAGGGAATTTGTTCTGTCCTCGGGACATTTGCACTTCTGCCTGGAATACTCTTCCCTCAGATCTTTGCATGTTTAGTTCTTTTTTGCGGGGATTCAAGTCTTAACCCAAATGTAGGCTCTTTGGAGAGGTCTTCTCAGACCATCTTTTCTAATTGTATCACCTATTTATCTTCTATCACATTATCATGTAATATGATTTGGATCTGTGTCCCCACCCAAATCTCATGTGGAAATGTAATCCCCACTGTTGGAGGTGGGGCCTGGTGGGAAGTGGTTGGGTCATGGGGGTGGATTTCCCATGAATAGTTTAGCCCCATCCCCTTGTTTCCATTCTCATGACAGTGAGTGAGTTCTTGTGAGATCTGGTTGTTTAAAAGTGTGTAGCACCTTCACCTCACTCTTTCTTTTGCTCCTGCTCCTGCCATGGAAGATGCCTGCTCTCCTTTTACCTTCTGCCATGATTGGAAGCTTCCAGAGGCCTCCCCAGAAGCAGAAGCCACTATGCTTCCTGTACAGTCTGCAGAACCATGAGCCAATTAAATCTCTTTTCTTTATAATTTACCCAATTTGAGGTGTTTTTTATAGCAAAGTGAGAAAAGACTAGTATTCCATGCTTTAGTACTCTGCGGAGTATTTATTTCTTGATATATAGATTTTTATTTATTGCTTTTTAAACTTAATTATCTGTCATACCTAATTATAATGTAAACTCTATGAAATCAGGGAGCATGTTGTATCCCCAGAGCCTAGAACACTACTGGTAGGTATATGGAAGAGGATTCAGTACAATCTTGGTGAAGGGATAGCAGGCATTCATCCGCTCGCTCAAATTTGCCAAAGCATCACGTAAAAACATGGATAGTTGAAGCCCACCTGTACTAATAGGGATTTTAATGGCTCCTGTTCTGGCCCTAGCCATCTCTCAGGCTGCTTCTCTTCTGCCACTGCCACCACCACCCTTTGGCCACACCAGGCTGTGTGTCATATTCCCTATGACTCATTCTTATGACCATGTTATTCATTTCAGAATGGGCTTTGACAAACTCCCTTTCATCCCTCTAGGGCTCTCAACTCAAATTCAACTCTTCTTTCTATTTAACTCTGGTCACCAAGGATAATTAATTATTCTTCATCTATGATTTTAGAGCTCATAACAACTGTTTCTACGATAGTCTTTTCCATTAGTCTGAAAATCGATTGAGATTAGAGACTATTCCTTATTCAACTTTATATTCTCAGTGCTTGTCAAGTAGGGTCTCTAAAAAGTTGGGCAAATTAAAAAGATAAAGTCAGTGAAATAACTCTGCATGGTATAGGGGATTATAATCTGTATGACTGAATAATCTTACAATTTAACATGGTTGACACTCTTATTTCTAGGTTGACTTGGCTGATAAGACATTAACTTATCATTCCACCTTTAGTGGAATGAATGAGTGAGCCAATAGCATCCAGACTATTTTCCCTCACAAATTATCTACCTAAATGAGAGATGGATGACATTTGGATTCAAAGTTTTTTCTAAATACCAAAATAGTTTCAAGGGAGACTTTCCCCTAAGACTTATGGCAAAAGAGTTGTGATTAGGTCTGACATCTATTTCCTCAGGAAAGTCATCAAGGCCAAAAGAGTTGGTGTGCAGTTCATCACATATTGCTCTGAACTCTTTACATAGGACGTTAAAAAGATTCTGAAGTCATTGGAAGTGCTTCTGTTAGTGAACCCAGTGGTTTAACCCAGTCTCGCATAGATGGAGCAATAATGAGAAATCAGGGAAGGGTACTGCGAGTTACTGAGTCACTGTTCCTATAAGAACTGTGTCCTCACTTCAGTGAGTCCTCCCATTTCTCGTTAGCACTCCACTTGTGCAAGGCCTGGTCAAACCTTTACATGTTATACATCTAAACTTGGAGAAAACCAGTTTCACTTTATAAATCTAATGCCCTCTAGACACAAGCAGTTATTGCCTGCCTGGGGCCATCTTCTGTTTGAGAATTCAAACAATCCTCTTTGGGAAGCTTCAGCCTTTTCTGCATCAGTCTGTATGCAGGTTCAGTCACCAAAGGGCTCATTTTTATGTGTTTTTTTTGGGGGGCATAATTTACTTGTTTGGTGTCAAGTAAACAAGTAAGAAAACAAATCAAAATGCCAAGTTGAAAACAAAGAATCTACTTAACATAATAATTTATCTACAAACTAAGAAACGACTGAGGAACTACAGGAATTCACATAAACTTTGCACAAATTGCATCGCCAATACTCTTCGGTTAAGGGGAGATAAGATTGTATTGTCCATATTTATGTCCATATAATTGTGTTTTAGAAAGCCCTATAAAAATGGTTCATCCTAATAAATACAGTGTTTAGCACGAAAACATTATTCATGCAAATTCTGCCCTCATTTTGGAAGTAACACATTTGCAGAAAAATGTCAGGCTAAGAAAAGACTGTAGCACTCACAATGCAAATTCCTAACAGTAGCAAAATGCATCCTGTTCAACTTAATTACAATGATAATATTTTGTTTAGTTTTAGTGTATATGGCATAGTGCTAAACCTGCAAAGGTTTGATTAATTACCTATTCAGTGGATTAATAAGGCTTTTTTGTTCATTTATTTATTCAACAAAAGTTTAATGAGTGCCTACTATGATTGATGCCACTGCAAATGCTAGGAATGCAAACAATACATAAGGAAAATAAGACATTTTTCTGTGTTTATGTTTTTTCTTGTCGTGAAAACATACTTATTAGGTTATGTGCTTCATTTTTGTAATTAAATTCTCATAATGACCTTTTGAGAGATGTAGTATTACACCCATTTTAAAGATGAGAAAACCACTTGTAAAAGAATTAAAGTGACTAGTTTCAATCACATGGCTGGGAAATCACATGGCTGGGTAAGTGGCAGAGAGCTGAGATTTGCAGCCAAGCCTGGGATTTTGATGGCATTGCTCTTGTCACCAGATTACACACGATTCCTTCCCTTCTTCCCTCCAATCGTCCCTCTTGTCTTACCATCCTCTTCGGATTTAGCTCCATCAGAACATTTCCCAACATGTGCCTTTCAGAAAACTAGTTCTCCAGATGCCTCAGAAAAAAACATTTTCATGTTGCAAGTGGCTTACCCTGTCCCACTTTTCAGAAATGCGACAGAATCTTCTGATATTTAAAATGCTAAATAGTCTTAAGATAAAGATGTCTGTTTAATATTATTTATCTGAGTGTTTCCCTAAATTCCTGGGCCATAGGAACATTTTCTTGCCTAACATTTATTAGTAAACATACTTTGGAAAATGTTGCTTGGACATAATTATTTTTCAATGGAGCAGAAACTGAACTCCCTCTTGGAACATCCTGAATCTCAACCTGTAGGAAATAAAAAAATGGTAACAGGAGGAGGCAATGAAAGCGTTACTAGGCTTGTGAAATGAGATTGAAAGGAGAGAGAGAGCTGGGAGGAGCTGCAGCCTGCTGAGGTGGGCTTAACCATAGCAGATGATTCAATCAGAAACAAAACAAAATAAAACACAATAGGAGGCCAGGTGGAATTGCTTTTAACTATATTCTTGTCACAGATTCTGGGTACTGCAAATTCTCTCCTTACTATGGCTTCTTTTTGAAAACAATAAGCAGAAACTTTTGCTGTCTATTATTATCTGCATTTTACATATGGGGAGACTGAATCATAAGCTCACTTGTACATGGTCACATAATTAAGAATTGAGCTGCAATGAAAACTCAGAAGGAGTGACTTCAAAATGAATTATCCCACCAAGCTCACAGATTTAAAAAAAATGTGTAAGTTGCCTTATAGAAATTACACAACACAGAAAAGTTTCTAAGTAGAGAAAATAGGTAAACGAGAAAAAAAGAGGAAAAGTCGATCTACCCAGACTGCTAGTCCAATGTCCCGTTCCAGTAGCTTCCTGTGTTCCGTTTCAGAAAATTCTACTTATTAACCAGTAATTGGCTCTTAAAAAGTAAAGAAATCATAGATTGAAAAGCTGATTAAAGAATGTTATGCTGAAATTCCATCTCCCCAACTCAAAATATACTGTTATTGTCTCTCTGTTAGGCTTTTGAGCTGTTACTGCTGTTAATTCCTTCATAAATATTTATTGAATGACTATTATGTGGCAGAAATATATCTAGACATTAGGAGCATAATGTGAATAAAAACACAAAAACTTACAATAGGTCATAATAAAATAACTAATGTTTATTTAGTATTCACTTTGTGCTAAGCACTTTCCTTACCAAGTATCATTAATTCTCCAAAACCACCTTAAGAAATTGTTATGTTATTATCTCCATTTTGTAGATGAAAAAACTAAGGCTTAGAGAGGTGAAGTAACTTTCCCCAAAGACTCCCAGTTGGATAATCATGAATTGAGAGGTCTCATTCCAGAGACCTCTCTGGAATTTACATAAAATTATATATAATATCTTATATATATTATAATATATATGATATATATATGGTTCTGGAATGAGACCTCCAATACATATAGTCATAAATTTAGAGGTCTCATTTAAAAATATATATATAGGCCAGGCGCGGCGGTTCACGCCTGTAATCCCAGCACTTTGGGAGGCCGATGGGGTGGATCACCTGAGGTCAGGAGTTAAAGACCAACCTGGACAACATGGCAAAACCTCCTCTCAACTAAAAATACAAAAATTAGATGGGTGGGGTGGCACACGCCTGTAGTCCCAGCTATTCAGGAAACTGAGGCAAGAGAATCTCTTGAACTTGGGAGGCAGAGGCAGTGAGCTGAGATGGCACCACTGCACTCCAGCTTGGGTGACAGTGAGACTCCATCTAAAAAGACATATATATAAAAAATATATTTATATTATGTTATAACCATATATATTATAAATATATAACCATATATATTACATATGTTATATATTATATAAATGTATAATTATATATCATATATTGTATATTGTATATTATATATTATATGGAATAGATATATATGGTTATAATGTAGTAATATATAATATACATGTAATAGATATATATGGTTATATTAATATATACTATACATTATTATATATAATACACAAAATAGATATGGTTATACTATAATAATATAAATATATATATTATATATATATTTTAAAATCACTTAGCTATACCCATCCCTTTGCCTGGCAAGAGATTGAACAATATAGGAAAAAGCAACTTGACATTAGAGATGCAGGGAAATTCAAATGAGAAAAGATGAGAATTTATAGAAAAATGTTTAGGAGAAAAATGGATTACAGATTTATTAAATTTTTTTCAAGTTCTCTGGTTCAAGATGTCAGAGTGAGCTCACACTGAGCCTTCTTCTCTCATTCCAAACATAGATCAAATACAAAAGGGTATTATTAAATATATCTCCATGTTCAAAAACAAGGAAGGGAGCTAAGGGAGGTCTTCTTCAACCAGAAACAGAAGACAAGAAAAACAACACCAACAACATATTTGGAAAAGGGTGAGATCTGAAGCTCTCCATGCTATTCATAACCAGTAGTGAATAACAACATTGTAGTGGGTTCCTCAAAGCTTTTCTGAGGACTGGGGTCCAACAAACCTCATTCACAGCATAAGTTGGATCCTGCTTCTCTGTGTGAATTCAGGAGCTACCCATGAAGGTAAGGAGAATAGCTCCACTATTTCTTGAGATAAAGGAGGTGAACTTAGAATTTTATTGCCAACTAATACATTAATCAAGAGTGAACACGATGTGAAGAACATTTTCAGATATAAAGGGCTCCAAAAATGTTTTTGGTACAGACCATTACTGAAAAAACTACCAACATGTGTGCTTCAGTAAGAAGAAAAATAAGGCCTGGAGGCGAGGAATGGGACATAAGAAGCAATAGTAAACAATAGCAACAAAACAATCTGAAGAAATTGTTGGTAAATTTAAACATGCTCAGGGCAAATGATAAAGAATAACTGATAGAAACTGACATGGGTTGGTGGAGGGAGTTGTTGAGTGGATATTGGGTCATGGAATTCAAATGAGAAAAATTTAGTATCAGCTGTTTTGACTTGAGCACAAAACTCCTACTGTAACCCAATAAGAATATTCTTGTCTTCTCAAGGCCTGGGGTTGCCTGAAGTTCTGGGTTAAGCAGGGACAGCCTATGGAGAGACATTAGACAAAACGTGTGATTTTTTACTTGTCTATATCCTAAACCTTGTTATTTCTGGGTTCACACACTTTGACTTAGTGTGAAGGTCAAGACTGCTGTACCAAGTATGTAAATTGAAGAGGAAAAAAAAAAAAAATATATATATATATATTTGAGATGGAGTCTTGCTCTGTTGCCAGGCTGGAGTGCAATGGCATGATCTCAGCTCACTTCAACCTCCACCTCCCTGGTTCAAGAAATTCCCCTGCCTCAGCCTCCTGAGTAGCTGGGATTACAGGTGTGTGCCACCACACCCAGTTAATTTTTGTATTTTTAGTAAAAACTGGGTTTTGCCATGTTGGCCAGGCTGGTCTCGAACTCCTGACCTCATGATCTGCCTGCCTCGGATTCCCAAAGTGCCGGGATTACCGGCATGAGCCACCGTGCCCGGTCATAATATATATATATTTTTATATAAATAAAAGTCAAAATAAAAGGTGATCTCCAATCTCTAATATAAGGTGATAATCCATTTTCTCCAAGAAGACTATCCAAAAAATGTTTTATAGGCAACTTAAATATCAAAGCTCTTTGGACTGTAGATGAATCAGTCAAATGTCTCCTTATGGAAATTAATTATTTGTTTGCTCACACACATTTAAAACTATGTATATGGAATATTGATTTCAAACCACTGCTTTTTTCCTCTCACAGTTCTTGACAGTATTTTATCCTAACTCCTCCAAGGGGCCTTTGACAGCAAAGCGGTCCTCCTCCTCCACCTGCTTTTTCAGTTTTACACAGAGTTGTCAGAGCAGAGCTGCTAGCAATGTCTCCTCCACCAAAATGATGACATACAGAACTCTTGGCATCCACATCCAGCCAGTGCTGGATATTTTATCCTAAGACCTAAGTTCACATTCCCAAATTTCTAACGTCAAATACATTTGCTCTCTTTGCCTATCCTGTAGATGATGGTCTGCAATCTTAGTGTCTTGCTTTCTAAATTGATTTTAGAAGGCTCTTTAACAATGACACCCCACTCTTGAAGTGCAAGGCTCCCTCCCAAGCAACAGTGACTAAGTCTTCATTAAGTTTCTTTGCATCCTTTTTATACTTATTTCATTGGGTCATTTCTCTAAGAGCTCAATTAGCACTGATTAAGGTTAAGGCAAATTATGCCTCTCCTAAATACAAACTTATTATACAAGTAATATAATTTTGAGAGCACCTAGTATTATATACTACTATAAGAGGCTTTGTAAGGACTTCGCCTGGAGGCAACTTCCTCCTTTTGAGGGTAATTTTGGTAAACTTCAACTCACTTTAGGAAAAATTCAATATTTTAGAAATTATCTTGAACTTTATTGTTTAAAACCTTTCTATTTTTATTAACTAAAAATATGAAAATGAGAAATGAGAAAAATAAATGTATTCTCACTGTAAAAATGGAGACATAAATAAAATTCAACTTTCCCTTGACTCCCCTCTACTTCTTAAATATCCAGAGAGAGAAAGGGTTGGACACGGATGTCAATGTCATCCTCCTAAACTGCAGAAGGAACTAAAAGGGATGCAAAAACTGAAACCTACACCTGGGCTGTAAATCAGACAACGTGCATAATTTAAGTTAGCTAGCATTTCTTCTATACGTCATGCAGATGGGCTGGGTAAGAACCTCTGGGGAATGGGCAAGGACCTCTGGGGAACCCATCCGTGCCCCGTCACTCAGTTGGCCAGGTCTTGGGGAGATGCATTTTAATTCTGTCAATGCTACTGGGTAGCAGGCGCCCACTGCAGTGCACACACTGGCTTCAATAGACACAGATGGCTTTGTTGGGAGGACAGGCCTGTGGACTTCTAATGAGGGCAGGTGTAGTCAGTGAACTGTGGAGACTCTGCTGGGGCTAACTCATGGCTGCCTCAGCAAAAGGGGTGGGAGTCAGGCTGGATGCTGTGACCATCTCTTGAGCTCTGGCGCTTTCCTCTGGGTCTCTGAACAGGTGAAATAAAATCAGAGCAAATCTCAGCATTTCACTCCTTCCTTTTCTGGGCCTGAAGTATGTGGACAGCAATCTCTCAACTGTGAGCAAGGGGGCTCAACACAGACCTGCCTCTGTGAGAGAAAACAGAGACAACCCTAGACTCTAAGAAGGCTGGGTTGTTCATTCCAAAGAGTTAGAGTCAATGCTTTTCACCAAAATAGACATATAGCAAGGAATAGGGGAAATAGTGTCTTTCTAATTCCCAAAGTTATGAAAATAGACCTGAGAGTCCCCCAAACGAAATGATTTGATATCAGTAAGGATCAAATAAAGAATAGAAATAGGATTACTAAATTCAAAACTCCTGCACCAGAAGAATGGCAGATTATGTGGAAAATTGGATTAGTGAAGGAAAAGATAAACTTAAGAAAAATGTCCAGAACTCAGAGGAAATAATAAAGAAATAAAAATTGTAGAAGAAAAGAGAAATGGAAGATGGGTTGAGGATATCTAGTATTGCAATAATTCTTCCGGTATTCGGAAATGTAATACGATTCTAATCAAAAGTCCCAAGGCTATTTTTTGAAACTGGATTAAATTGCTCCAGAATTCTTCTGAAACAATAAATGGGCAAGGAAAATTAAAAACGTGGTTGTTAAAAGTAATTGTAATGAAGGGAAACTGGCAAATATGAAAAACATATTATACAGCCAAAATAATTGAAATGAAATTTAGGGTAAGAAAAGATAGATTTAATGAAACAAGATGTAAACTCTAGAAACTGGCCCTTGTGTTTGGTACATGATAAAAGTACCATTTCAAATTAGAGAGGAAAGGATGAATTATTTAATAAACCAAATTGTGAGAATTGCTTAACAATTAGAGGGTATTTTCAAGCACCAAAATAAATCCTCATGGCTTAAAATGATCACATGTGAAAACAAATAAATCAGGCACTTAGAAAAATGTTGATCTCAGAATAGAGAAGACCTTTCTAGCAAAAAAGTGAAGGAAGAGATAGTGAGGTAAATTTAAAAAATAAACTTTGAAACTTTCTGTACATAAAAAGTTAGAAATATTAAGTATCAGTGATATCTTAAATATTATAGGTTAAATATTTGTAACACATATATTATGCAAGAGTTAAATGCATAAAAGTATTGCATCATAGACTATAGGAATAGGTAAACGGGTAAGATATAAGGACAGGCGATTAACAAATGGAAGTGTAAAATGTGCAAATGTATGAGGGAAAACATCTACCAGAAAAATACTCCTTCTCAGAGGATGGGGAATGACTGACTAATAGCTTCATCTGCTTCCAGTGAGTGTGTCTGAGAGTATTAGAAAGACTTGCTCGAATACAGGCAGCTTAGGGAAGGATAATTCCTCCTTTCTATAGAGTCTACTTGAAAAAATATTACTTAAAAATATTTTCCAGCCCATCAAGGGATAAACAGGAATTTTAAAATTTAGGAGTGAGGATATGAAAGTACTGGTGGTAAAAATAATTTAAATACTATTAGTAATGTTAACTTACAATTATCATAAAAGCCACAAAACCTCTAAAGTGGAGTTTTCCTGTCTCAACACTATTGGCATTTTGGGCTGGCTGATTCTTTGTTGTGAACTCTGTCCTGTGCACTGTAGAAGGTTGAACAGTATTCCTGGTCTCTTCCCACTAGACGCCAGTAGTAAACACCCACCATCCCACCAGTGACAATCATAACTGTCTCCCAACATTGCCAAGTGTCACCTGGGGCCAAAATCACCCTGTTTCTATGTGGTGAGAACCATTCCTTTCAAGCTGAATTATAAAATGTAGACTGTGGAGGAGGGTGGCTGAAAGCAAAGTATAAAACCCCCACCTCTATCAATTAAAATTGAAAAGTTGTCAAGTAGAGAGGAAGTAACAGTGTGTTAAAATTTAGTATCTCACTCAGGATTGATATAATAAATATTGTTTGATAGTTGACATTTTATAATTAGAGAAAATGGCTTAAAATATGTTTACATTTTATGACAACCATGAGAAGAATAAAAAGATGGATTATAGTTTTCAAAGCATAAGAGGAAGGAAAAGAGCAATAAAGATATAATGCATAAAATAAAAGACAGAAAAAGGAGCTAGTCTAGAAGTTATAAGAGCAAATGTATCTGTTTTGATAATAAATAAAAATATCTTAAAGTGCTTTACTAAAAGAAAAATACTTTTAGTTTAAATCAAAACACAAAATCCAACTGTATGTTATTTTTAAAAATTAGCTTAAAAATAACTGATATAGGAAGGCAAAAAGTGAAGGAATTAGCAAAGGTGTATCAGGCTGATGTAATAATAAGACAGCAAGGGTGGCAGTATTTTATTTATACTGGACAGAGTGGGCACAAAGGCAAAAAGCATTAAATGATATGATTTTATATTGATGAGGAAGGACATTCACAAAAAGGATAACCCTGATGACTCTGAACCAGATAATATCCTGCCAAAGTGTATAAACCACTCTTGCCATTGCCACGTAATGAGCAAGCTCCAGGTAGGGACTAGTCCTGAAAAGAGACCCATGGCAACGCCCTGAGCCCCTCCTGCAGCCTGAAGCGCACAGTCCAGCCAACCTGAGCTAGCGCTGCTTCAGACGGCAGTGCTGAATCTGGATTCATTCATGATAAGTCCACTCCCAGTTCCCCAGACGAGGCTCGAGGATGCATAGCTCTCTCTGCCCAGGCAACTCCACCATAGCACCCGACACTCACCCGCCTCAATGGAGTCACCAAACTGCTCTCCCAAATCCCAAATCTTCTCACTTCCCTCTTCAAAGGAAATACAAGCTCACTGCCATGGCTTACAAGACCCAGCAGAATCTGGACTCCACGTCTCTGCCTGGCACTATTCTGCATCGCTCTCTGCTTCCCTCCCCTCTTGCTACCTGGGACTCTTTGCTATTTCTCTAATGTAAACAGCTCCTTTTTTGACTTTGAACTTGACTATCCCCACCGCATACAATACCCTGTTTACTAACTTCTCTGCTTAAATGTCAGCTCTTTTAATTAATGAAAGTTATACAATTATAATTGTATTATTATGTCCTAGATACATTAATCTTTTTAAATGCCCTTAAAAATAAATATATAAAGGGGCCACTCTGAAGGTCATTTAAGCTTAGCTTACTCTCCACATATGCTGCTCTCTGGTCTGCAACGAAATATAATATTTAGCAAAAATTAATATCTTTGGACCCAAAGAATGGAGGATCTTTAGACATATGTTACCTTACTGTGAAGAGCTGTCGTAAGTGGGCCTGTGGCTTACCTTTTACAGTAGCAGTGAATTCACCCAAACTTTTAGGGTTGAAGTGACTTCACCAAGAAAAATCCTTCTCACACTTTCTTCTGATAAAAAATTATGCTAATTAATTTAAAAATATGCAGCATAAAATCTGCCAGAAATACAAGACTAATTTTTAAGGTGATTTGAGCTCAGGTGCTCTCTTTCCCTCCCTACCAAAATTCTGCTGAAATAACTGAAGGGATGTTCATTTAGGATAAAATATGCAACGGAGCTGGCAAACCCAGAAGGCTGAGTTTGACAGGCCAGGTTGGAAGAATTTCTGGAAGACAGGAAACAGATGGCGTCAAGGTGAGCACAGGTGAAGTGCTGAGGGGGGCGCGAGTGGTTTGGCCGTGTCAGCAGTAGGGATGTCTACAAAAGGTCATCTTATTTAATCTTTATCTTTAAAAATTGGTAATTCTTTATAATTTTAGATAAGAACAACTTATATTTATATTTCACGATTTATGTAGGTAATTAACT
Organism: Macaca fascicularis; assembly: GCF_037993035.2. NCBI lineage: Eukaryota > Metazoa > Chordata > Mammalia > Primates > Cercopithecidae > Macaca > Macaca fascicularis. The sequence goes on from NC_088384.1 coordinate 69,995,747, forward strand.
CAATTTATGTAGCTGATTAACTCTCTCTTGTTCTGGGATGTTGGGAGTTTTTGAGACACTGAGTTGTGTAGCGGATCCTGTCTGCGTCCTGCTCAGAGGCCCTTGGCACTCACCGTTGCCAAGCCACGTCTCTGGCCCAAGGGAGCCTGCTTCGCTTAGGCTGTCTTGCTGCTTTACACTGGCAATCACATTGCTGCTCATCGGCCATCAGAGGCTGGAGCAGTAAAATCAGACAGACACCAGATTCTGGGGCTTTGAAACACGTCAGAGTCCTGCACCCTCGGAGGTGATGGGATTACAACTTTGTGTACCTTTAGAAGCTGGCATGGCTTGAACCCCAGGTCTGTGCCACCCCTCGCACAAGCACTTTTGTGAATGCCCTGCTGTCAGCTTGTTGAGGAGGGGCTGGGTGCAGGCCACAGTGGTTATCAATATGGATACATTATTTTTATTTATAAAAATCAGAGGCCAGACACGGTGGCTCACACATGTAATCCCAGCACTTTGAAAGACTGGGGCAGGAAGATCACTTGAGGCCAAGAGTACCAGAATAGCCTGGACAACATAGTAAGACCCCCATCTCTACAAAAATAAAATTGAAAACATTAACTGGGCATGGTGGCACACACCTGTAGTGCCAGCTACTTGGAAGGCTGAGGCGGGACGGTGGCTTGAGCCCAGGAGTTGGGCTGCAGTGAGCCATGATCACAGCACTGCACTCCAGCCTCGGTGACAGAGCAAGACTCTGTCTCTAAAATAAATAAATAAAGAGATAAAAATGAGGCAGATAGAAAAATTATGGACAAATCTGTCGAAGTAGCAGCTTGAAATAGGAGACCCAGCTGAGCGTAAAGAACAAATGCTGGTATTGCACAGTGGTAGAGTGTTCCTGGCTCTGAAGTCAGACTGTCTGGGTTGGCTTCCAGGCTCTGCCCAGTCTCCTTGCTTGGGAATTGGTAATAATGGCATTTAAAATAATATCTGGCATGCATTAAACTCTTGAGATATGTGTGTGTGTGTGTGTGTGTGTGTGTGTGTGTGTGTGTGTGTGAACTGGGTATAAATGCAGACCTCACTGAAACAATTGAAAAGGCAGGGAAGATTATTACAATTTTGAATGTCAGTGAAATGTGAGGGATACTTCTATCACTATGATATGAACAATTTGCTATGAGAAAAACAAGAGATAGGAAAAAAGAGCTCTCCAAGCAATTAAAAACTATTAAATTAGCAATAAAATGGACATTGCTAAACACCAAACTAATAAATAAGAAAATGAATTCAAGGAATTATCCCAGAGAACAGAGCAAAGAGAAAGAGGAAGGGAGGGTAAGAAGTGTTGAGAGACCTAGAGTTTCTTATACCTATGTAATAGGAGTTTGAGAAGATGAGAACAGAGGAGATGGAGGAAAACAGGCAAACATATTTTTGACTTGCAGAAAAGTTTTAGTGTTCAGATTCCTAACTCTCACTGAATGACAGCCAAGATTACTGAAAATAAATCACATCTAGCAAAATTTCTGAATTTATAGGATAAAAGAAAAGTCCTATAAACATTTAGACGAGGGAGAAAAATATTATAAAGGAAGGAGGATCACATGGAGCTTCCCAGGTACTAGACTTCCCAATGGAAATAACAAATGCTAAGAGAACATGTAATATGTTTTACAGAGTTCAGAGGAAAATGGATTTGTGGCTACTGAATTCAATTTGAAACAGTCTAACCTTCTTGTGTGAGGGCAGGAGAAATAAAGTAAAGTTGGTTATTCCAGCAGAAGACTGGAAAGGGAAAAAGGAAAATACTGGAGAAGTATAAAACAAGCAGGCTTTAAAATGAGCAATATAAGGGACACGTAATCAATGACACATTCCTACTGAATGTGAATGACTTAGATGCCTCATAAAAGGCAACTGTTGTCAAACTCAATAAACCAAAGCAAGCGCCCATTATAAATTGTTAACCCAGACACACCTATGAGAGAAAGGATGAATAGGAAGGGGTGGTGGAAGGTCTGCTAAATAAATGGAAAACAACCACCAACTCAGAAACACGGCTGGTAATGTTAACATTAGGAGAAACAGAGCGACATGAAAAGAACTCAAAGAAACAAAGAGAAATATTTCACACTGTTAAAAGGACCATCTACCAAAAGAAGCAACAATCACTAACCTTTAAGCGGGCAACACAGCTTTCGAATACATAAAGCAACACTCTTAGAAATGAAAGGAGAAATCAACTGGACTTCATTTATAGTGGAGACATTACCTACTTTTTTCAGAAACTGGCAGACCAGGAAAAGCAAAAAACATAAGGATATAGAGGATTTATGCAGCACAATGAACATGCTGGATTAATAGTTATGTAGAAAACTGCAATTGCCAAGCAGATACTGCACATTTTCTTCAAATACTCATCTTAAAAATAATTATAGACTACTTAGAAAGAAATAAAAATGAAAGATTTTATTTCAAAGCCTGTGAGGTGAATCCAAACCTTGACTCAAAAAGAGAAATTTTTAAATAAATATTATTTATTAATGAAACATATATAGCTCTTATTACAAATAAAACAACATAGCATTAACTCAAGAAACAAAAACAATAATTTCAAAGGAAATAATAATTTCACAGAAAAGAGGTATTTTAAAGATAAAAGCAGAAACAAAATCTCCCCCACCTCACCCCAAAGAGACTAATATTGGTTAATAAAGCCAAATTTTGATTTTTTTGAACAGACAAATATAATAGACCCACATTTTTTAAAGCTATAATCAAAAAGGGAGAGAGAAAATAGCAGTACATTACATTAGGAATGAAAGCATATAAATACAGATACTGAAAGACATTTTTAATCAGAAAGTACTTTATACAAGTTTACAGCAACAAATTTGGTAATTGAGATGAATAAGTACCTTCAAGGAACATGTCAATTAGCAAAATTGACTAATGAAATGGTAGAAACCTAAATAGACAGTAAGCTTAAAAGAAATTGAAACCCCAAAGATACACTTCCAAAAAGGGACTGGACCAGCCCAGTTTAACAATGAGTTATATTGACCATCAAGAGGCATGTTTTCTTTGCCATTTAAACTGTTAAGAAGCACAGAAAAACACAAAGGTTGCAGTTCATTTGTTGGGCTGAACAATTCCTGAGAAAAAGACTGCCAGAAGAGGAAACTATAGACACATACCTCTTAGGAATATAGATTTTTAAAGTTCTAAATAAAACATTGACACATTGAGTCCAAAGAATAATAAAAGATAATCTCATGACAAAGTAAAATCTAATCTAGTCATTTCAAAATGATTTTATATGAATAAATCTATTAATATAATATACTTTATTAAATTAATTCATTAAAAGAAAATGCAATGTGATCATGTGGATACATGTTTCAAGTATATTTGATATATTTGATAAAATTTCCATTTCTGATTAATCTCTATATAAATTACAAACATAAAAAATGTTTTGAAACATGATAATGGAAATTTGTTGGAAACCAAAGGACATAAAAACAAAATAGAGGCATTCTTATTAAAATCTTAAACAAGGCAAGGCTGTCCACACTGACAGCTATTATTCATTTATCTGGAGGTTGCAGCCAAAACAATGGCAAGAAAAACGTGTGAGATATAAATATTGTAAAACACAAGTTAAATAATCATTATTTATTCTTTATGTGAGTTTCTTCTTAGAAAATTTGAGAGAATCATTTTATAGGCTACCTTAATAAGAGTTCAGCAAGCTGGAGAAAATCAACATGTAAAAACTTCATAGCTTTTCTATGTACTAGCAATAGAGTTTTAGAAAATGCAATAAGGGCCAGGTGTGGTGGTTCATGCCTGTAATTCCAGCACTTTGAGAGGCCGAGGTGGATGGATCCTTTAGAGCCAGGAGTTCAAGACCAGCCTGGCCAACATGGTGAAACCCTGTCTCTACTAAAAATACAAAAAGTAGCCAGGCGTGATGGTGAACACCTGTAGCCCCAGTTACTGGGGAGGCTGAGGCAGGAGAATCGCTTGAACCCAGGAGGCAGGGGCTGCAGTGAGCTGAGAAAGCACCACTGCACTCCAGCCTGGGCAACAAAGCTAGACACTCTCAAACAAAAACAAATAAACAAACAAAAAACACCCCAGAAAACCTAGTAAGAAAAAGTATTCACAATAATAACCCAGCTATAAAAGCCTTGAGAATAGACCTACAGGAAATATGTAAGACCAAATAAAGAAAATGATGATATTCTACTGAAGAACCCACCAGATGTGAATAAATGGAGAAATGCCATATTCTTGAAGGGTATGACCCAGCATTGTAAAGGTATCAATTTCTCCTCTTCCTAATAATCAATAAGCTTAATGGAAACTGAATCCAAATATTTGATTTTAAACCATTTGTATATAATAAATTCAAATGATCAGGTCTAGATAAATTAATCAGTAAGTGATATTGAGTCTATCAGCTAACTACAAAAGAAATTCCTGTATCACACCATACACAAAAATAAATTACAAATAGATTAACCATGTAGATGCATATCGTTAATCAATTTGCCTAATACTTTTGTAATTTTATCTTGTAAATATAGAAGTATTTTTTCTTACTCTCTTTTGGAAAGATTGAACGGGGACAGATCTTTCTTCTATAAGGCCTTTCTTTTCTTTCTAAAATAAGAAAAAATACTTTAAAATACTACATACTAACACAAATTCAAAATGAATTAGAGTTAAAATTGAGGCCATGAAATAAATAAAAAGAAATGCAGGTAATATTTATTTGATTTTGGAATGAGGACTCTTTGAATAAAAGATCAGGACATGGGATACATTTAGAGGTTGCTGCTTATCTACTCAATATCCATACGATGTATTGGACCTTCCTAATAGAACCCTTATATTATTGAGGACCGCGATGTGCTCAGTCACAAAATTAGACTTCCCAGCATTTCTTGCCAAAAGGCATAGGCAATGATATTTTTGGACTCCTATGAAAGGCACTTTTTACCCCTAGATTTTTCTTGATTTTCTTGTCTGGAACAGGGATGTGACAATAGTTTCAGCAGCCATTTTGTGATCTCGAGATTGGAAGTTATATGTTCAGAATGACAGAGCCAAAAAAATAAAGGAGCCCAGGTGTCTTATGACTTTGTGGAGCTCTCATATCAACTCTCTACCGCCTGCCTCAAAATTCCATTTCTGTGACAAAATAAAACCCTTATCTCTTTATGCTGCTATGCTTAGGTCTTTGTTCCTAGCAGCCAAACACAATTTCTAACTGATAAAATCAAAACCTTCTATACCTCAGAAGTACCGTAAACATAAATACTACAATTGCTGTGGAGGACAATTGGTAGCATCTATCAAAATTACAAATGTATATACCGTTTGCTGTAGCCATTCTATTTCTGGGAATTTATCTTACAGATATACCTGCATATGTGGTCAACAATGAATGTAACACTGTGTGTTATAGCAAAAGATTGATAGAACCCAAATGTTAAGTAACATTTGAACTGGTTAGCTAAAATGTCAACGGAATATCATTTATCTGTAAACAACAAAACAAAACAAAAACAAGGTAGCTGCTCATGTACTAATAAGAAAGGTCTAAACAGCAGATACACAATGGTGTTTATAATGTGCTGCCATCTGTGTAAAAAGAGGGGAGAAGAATATACATGCATATTTTGTATATACATAAAAGAGGCTCAAAAAGGTTGTAAGTACAACATTAGCAATAGTGGTTATTTAAAGTAAATAGGGATAAAAATGAGCAAATGAGGGAAAAAGTTTTTTTTAAACTTTACACCTATACGTGTTATTTTTGATCCAGGTGAATATATTATTGCTATGATTTGAGTGTCCCCTCCTAAACTCAGGTTGAAATTTAATTGCCACTGTAACAATATTAAGGGGTGGGAACTTCAAGAGGTGATTGGGTCATGAGACTGGAGCCTTGATGAATAGATTAATGCCATTATTGAGAGCGTGGTTTAGGTACCATGGGGTGGGCTCCTCAGGAAAGGATAGTTTGGCTCCCGTTTCCTCTCCCTATCTCACATGCTTGCTTGCCTTTCCACCATGGGTTAACACAAGAAGGTCCTCACCAGATGCCAGCACCATGCTCTTGGACTTCCCATTCTCCAGAACTGTAGGCCAAACAAACCTCTTTTCTTTGTTTTCTTTATTACATAGTCTTTGGTATTCTGCTATAGCAGCAGAAAATAGACAAAGACAATTACCTCCTTCAAAAATCCCACATAAATGTAATTTAAAAGGAAGCAATATTGCACTATAGGTGAAGGCTTATGGAATTTCAGACAGAACTAGGTGCTACTGTCTCTTGGGAGTATGACCAGGGCAAGTTATTTAACCTCTAGGAGTAGTCTTAATATTTCCATTAGTAAACAGGATGATAACATCCACATCCTAGGACGGTGGTAAGAATTAAGCAAGATAAAATATGTAGAGTACACATTCCAGGCTGGGCACATGGTGATAATTAGCAGGGACAAATATGATTATGAAAAATTTAAATGAGAAAAGAGAACAAACTATTTTCCATATGAATGGTAGAAAATGGGCTAATATTCTTATGACAAAATGTGGCTCATACAGATCCTTAAGGAAAAGTGGAGCACTTCCCAAAAGATGACAAGAACACAAAGGCAAATCATTAATTCAGTCACTAATTGAAAGTCTACTGTGTGCCAGGCAGTGACCTGTGATAGATACTGTAAGCCACACACTCAAGCTATCTGTCTTTTCACCAAAGAAAACTATAAATGATTGAGAAATATGTGGAAAAAAATTGTTTCACTAAAAATCAAATACCTGCAAATTAAAATAAAATAAGATGCCATCTCTGGCCTGCCAAATTGATGATAGAGGAAAAATGGTAATAATACCCTCTTGACAGAGATGTATTAAAAAATCTAAACAATAAGCAAACTGATGAATGCACCAATTCTACTTCTAGAAATTTATCTTCTGCAAATAATCAGATGTACATTAAAGAGTACAAAAGAGAATTTATTTTTGACACTGTTTTTTGAAGCTCATTTACTATAAAAAATTAGAAATGGTCTTTATAGCAGCATGATTTATAATCCTTTGGGTATATACCCAGTAATGGGATGGCTGGGTCATATGGTACATCTAGTCCTAGAACTTAAAGTATAATAAAAAAAAATTAGAAATGGTCATTTTTCCAAAATAGGGGAATTGTTAAATAAATGATGCTATAACCACACAATGAAAAACACTGCAGCTTTCAAAAGCTATATTATAAAGGAAAGTAAAACAAGCATTGATTTTACAATAAAATGTCAGCTTTGTAAAATAAAAAAAAGTAGAGAGAGACAAAACACTGAAAGGATATAAACAAAAAAAGTTAAGTGATGTTTAGCTTTAGATATGGGTCATTTTTATTTTTAAAGTGATACTCTCTAAAAATATATATTGATAAATACAGACTAATTGATGTGTTGGTTTTTTGAATAGTAAAAGTATTTTTAAATAGTTACTATTTTCAGTTTTTAAAAATTAATAAACTATATTTTTTACAGTAGTTTTAGGTTTACAGCAAAAACGAGTGGAAAGTACAGAGGATTCCTATATACCCCATCTCCACACAACCTCTCCCATTATTGATATTCAGAACCACAGTGGCACAATTATTACAATCAGTGTTAGTTGTTAAACAAAGAGCTTCATACTGACCCTCAAATATGCATATGTGACTTGCTGTGTTATTTTTTTAATGCAAAAGTAATTTGGCTTGTTTTAGGTACACAAATCTGACTTTGAAAAGGCCAATCCAACTCTCATTTTGCTCTTCAACCTAGATATTGACTAATCTAACAAGGCTAAGTGATTGAGCAAAGTTTGAGAGGTAATATCACTGCATTGATTTATATCCAAAATGATAAGATATTTGATCACTTGCTTGTTCAGCACCGTCTGGGACCTTGCTGCCGTCCTTCGGTTGAGAGAAAGGAAATGCTTCTTTCTAGGCACAAGGTGGTTTCCAGTAACATCTGTCATCCTTATTTCCTTCTACAATCTGTTAATCTTGTGCAGATCGCAGCTTTCCTTTGCCGATAGCCTTTTAGGATAGCTTCATGCAGTCTTTTGAAATTGCTAACTACGATTTGATTTAGAGTGAAGCCAGTATATTTGTTTGCTAGGGCTGCTGTAACAAAATACCATAGACTTGGGGGCTTAAACAACAGAAATTTATTTTCTCACGATTCTGGAGACTAGAAGTTCAAGATTAAGGTGTCATCTGGGTTCGTTTCTTCTCACACTGCTGTCTGTGGCTTGCAGATGGCCTTCCTCTCCTGTGTCTTCACGTGGTCCTTCTGTGTGTCTGTGTTCCAATTTTCCTTTCTCATAAAAACACCCATTATATTGGATTAAGACTCACCCTAGTGACTTCATTTTACTTATCCTTTTAAAGGCCCAATCTCCAATTACAGTCTAATTCTGAGGTACTGGGGGTTAGGACTTCAACATATGAATCTGGGGGGAACAATTCAGTCCAGAACATGAGCCATGGCATTGCTGCAGCCATTAGTGGTGGAGCAGGTGAGTAGGGACTCACTGCCATTGCCTTTCTCTGGCATCCAGAGCTGTCTTTGCACCCTTGGAATTCACCTGCACTGGTCTTGCTATTGCTGTCCATCGAAGCCACCCTCCTCTGTGACAGACCATGTTGCAGAATCCCTGGCCTCTCCTCTTCTTGCAATGCTGTCCTGGATTTCTGCTGGCTTTGGAAGCATCCTCATGTGCCCTAGGGTAACAGACACCTGCCGAGGTGGAGGTTAGATGGAAGTTGCATGAAAGGACATGCCGATGTCATCCTCTACGAGAAGGGATCTCCTCAGAGCAGAGTTGTCCGTTCCTTGATGGGCCTGGTGAAGGAGTCCAGCTTGGTCAGGTGGATTTAGAATGGGAAGTGGGGTAGGGCATGTACAGCTGCGTGATCCAGCCTGCAGAGCCAGCCCTTGAGTGAGAGTCCATAACCTTGCATGAGGAAGACAGGGTGTTCTGGGACAGAAAGGAAAGACACCCCAACCCCAGATTCCCAGTCAGGCTGCTCTTTCAGGGTGAGCTGGGGGGAGGTACATCAAGGTCAGGTGTTAGGCAAGGGCAACGAGGTCTATATATATATATATAATTTATTAATATAATTTATATATTATATATAAATTATACATACATAATATATAAATTATACAATATATAATTATTAATATATAATTTATTAATATAATTTATATATAATATACATAATATATACAAATTATATATGTATATTTTAGTTGTGATTAACACTTAAGTGAGCAGAGCTGAGTAAAGCAGATTGCCCTCAAAATATGGGTGGCTCGCATCTTACGGTTTTAGGAGAAAAGACTACGGTCCCCTTAAGGAAGAGAGAATTCTGCCTCCAGACTGCCATGGACTCGAGCTGCAGCATGAGCTCTTGCTGGCATTTGCAGCCTGCTGGCCTGCCCTGCAGATTTTGGACTTGCCAGCCTTCACAATTGCATAAGCCAATTCCTTAAAATAAATCTCTCTCCTTATATATGCAACCTGTATGTATACACCCTATTGCTTCTGTTTCTCTGGAGAACCCTGACTGATTCTAATACAGGCTGTGAGCACAACTCCCTTCACTGGGATGGAGACCAGGGCAGAGGGTGCTGGGGAGGAAGGCATGAGCTGTTCTGCAATTCATGAGCAAAGCAGGTGGGCTTTTAAAAAACATCACAAATTCTTACTGGATTCCTGACCAAACCAGGATTTATATATAAACGTCTACCAAAATATGGCAGAAAGGTAATATCCAAAGCATTGCATTGCAAGAACTGCTACATTTTTCTTCCTCCAAGTACATCTTAGTACTCTTGCTTTTCCTTTGAAGATTAAGCTCCTGGAAAAGTATTTAGTACCTTTCTTATAAAGCATCTGACACATTCTAGGTGTTAAAGAAAAGGTTAATTTCCTTAAAAAAAGAAAAGATCCTGTGCAGAGAGCTTACTCTTCCAAGTCATAGAGAGGCTGCACCTAATTTCTTCATTTATCTCTAACATTCTTCCTCCTGCCTTTGAAACTCTTTCGTTTAGCATTAGCATTTGATTAACCTTTTATTCAAGAGACATCTGGGTTTTGTTATACACTATTATGTCGATTCTGGCTTGTTTTTATTTCAGATAATTTTCAAGTAGCCACATGTGCTAGGTAGTAAGGTCTTCTTTTATTGCTAGTTTTTGGCAATGGGGCTCCAGGAAGAGCTGTTACTTCATTATCCAAACCTTGTTCGTGTGGAGAAAACAAGAACAATCCAGTAATGACAGCAAGATTTTGTTTTCCGTGCAGAATTATTTGGAGGAATGTCCTGGCCATTTCTGCCTTACATTTATGCATTTTTTGCAGGCTTTGAAAATTATATGTTGTATCAATTAAAACCCATATGAAATACAATTTAACTGAAAAAACTAAAGGTTACTCTGCAGTTAGGGTTACATGGGATCATCGCAGCAGTTCTGGTGGGGTCTGGTAGTTAAGTTTTTCTTCAAGCGTCCTTTGAGGCCACTAGTACTGCCATTAGTACTGAGTCATAGGTGGGTTTGTGATGTACTGGAGCCTGGATGAAGTCGATTGTGGCCTTGAAATCTGGAGCAAGGAAAATTCCACTATTCCACTCCTAATTCCTTAACAGTAATGATGGATCATGATTGCCAGGGCCGGAACCCATCCAGGGTTTGTACATGTTGTGGCACTTCCTCTGAGCTTTGGTCTGAAGGTTACTGCTCTTGTGTGGCCAATCTGTCTGCCGTTGTCTGCAGCAGGAGCTCAAAATACAGTCTACTGAATAATTCAGGGCTATCGAGAGATTTACAGTGTTAAAAACTATAGGAGATTGTTGTTTTGGACTAAACTCTTGCACTAGACTTCAACAGACCAGACTAAAAATCAAAATGGAGTCACCCATGCTAAAGTTCTACATGACCAAACCTAAACTATGACGTTATCCAGCCTTCTGAGAAATCAGGAGAGAGAAATAACAGCCAATTTCCAAGCAGGTCAGTTTTAATTGTCAGTCGACATGGGACTAAAGTTCCCTCTGCTGTATTCCTTACACAAAATAAGTAGCCTGACATGACCTGATGTTAACTAATCAGTTATTTTTCTATTGTTCTATTTCCCTGTCCCCACCCTACAAAGAAAAGTAACTTTGAAAAATAATGAATATATCCTTTGTTCTTTGTTTCTGCTTTCTTCAACCCCTCTTGAAGCCATCCTCACAGGATTAAGAATAATTCTGGACAGAAATATAGTTATAAATAAGAGTAAATAAACAGCCTGCACTTTTACCCATTTCTTGAACCTGACAGTCACACAGTACTGATACTGACCCACTGGCATTCCCATTGTTCCTATAGACAGGACCTCTGACATTACAATCATAAGACTTTTGTTTAAGAATTGCTTAAGGTGTTTTCCAGATCCTGAATTCCAGCAAAACAGCTGATGCCAACCAGTTTGAAAACCCCCACAGAGTAATGAAATCAGCATGAGAATACAGTTTCTTTATCTCCCTGTCCCATGACTTCACTCTGTACTCTTCACTCTGTCAACAATCTCCATGCTTCAGCCCACTCCAAAACCCTTAAAAACTCTATCCCCAAACTCCTTGGGGAGACAGATTTAAGGTTCCCTCCCTTTTCCTCATTTGGTGGCCCTATGATTAAATCTCTTCTCTGTTGCAATCCAGTGTCTTGGCATATTGACTTGCCATGCACATCGGGCAACAAACCTAGTGCAATTACGTTCTCTGTCTAGGAAGCCAACCTCTTCTGCTAGGCTCATTGGAACACTTATTCAATTTTATGGAATTAAGTGTTGACCAATTCTAAAATTGCTATAAAGCCCAGTGAGATCTTTAAACTAAATTTGTTGTAATTTGTCCTTTGACAATAGCTTGTGCATGTCTGCTCTCCCTCACAAGGAAATAACAGGGAAAATGGAGCAGATAACTCCTGCAAAGTAGAGCCAGTGGTGATGGTGGATGGAGTAGATGAAAGGCATTGCCAATAGTGTGCTGTATCTCACAGTTAGAAAGCACAAGGCACAGTTCCAGATTAGATGAGCCTTGTTAGTGAAGGAGCAGTCAGAGGTCATGTATATGGGACCAAACCTGGTGCTGCTGAAGACCTGGATGTGACTGTTACTCTTCGACTGTTAGCTCCATAAACCTCCATCTCTCCATGTAGTGGGAACAGTGTTCCCAAGTGAGAACAACGATATCTTTCTGGGCCATCTCACACAGTACTCAGAAGATGACAGAGCTTTGTTAACTCCCAAACCAGGTGAGATGGTAATGGTAGGGGTGCAGTTGACAAAACAGAATGCCCACGAGAGTCAGGGCTACATGGATGCCTGTCAATGGTATAAATGTAAATGAAGAACGTGGCTGAAGCCACACTCATTAGATATGCATACATGGATTCTGGCCATGGCTCCTGCAATGATAAACTGATTTGGCAGGCTTGTTTTCCGTATCTGTACTCATAAAGAGAGGCTTGGGTAGAAAAGTGGATAAGTGATTTCTACTCCAGTTGATCTGGGGCTGAGCAAGCGTGCTTGTTGGATTTAGATTAAGCAATGTGAAGTGCTGACACCTAAGATGGAATTGTCCCCTGCCTCTTTCTCTAGCATAGCAAGTTGCCAGTGACTTAGTTCTTCAGTGCAGGAAACCGAAGCCTTAAGTGCCTTTCAAAAAAATGCTCATTCTTGAACTCATATGGTGGCCATATGCTGGCTTGAGAGAGATGATTAGAAATGAGGCCTGGCCTAAGAAATCTTTTAATCACTCACATGATTCGTAGGTACTTAAGGTATGGAAGCCCAGCCTCAGCGTCCCATCCGCTTGGTCTAGCTCTATATGTGCTCATCAAATTTGACAGTTCCTTCTGGAGAGTCTGAGGTTGTTTCTGTGTGTAACCTTCATTATGGGGTGTTGGTAAAATGTGCTCCAACTAAGATCCCAGTTTATCATGCAAATCCTAGACCTCACTCCATGCCTCCTTGAAATCTCCTTAAAGATTCAAACTCACCCTGAGTGCCCCCACTTGTGAATATGTTTTTTCCTTTTAGGTCTTTCTGCAGAATTTAGCTAATTATTCTGCAGTCTCTTTACCTATCCATTCATTTATCTACATATTTATAGGTGTCTCTATCATCTTTCTATCATGTTTGTTTATCTGTGTGTCCGCCTATCTCTCCATCTAGCTATTATAGCATCTTTTGCCTTTCTGTTTGAATGTAGTATTTTAAGTGATTGGGTTCCCTGCCCAGTTGCTAAATGGAGCATGACCTACCAAAGGTGTTCATGGCAAATGGTTCACCAGTTAACTGGGATAAGGGAGTCTAAGCCATCTCTCTTAAGCCTGACTCCCTAAGATCCCCAATCCTAACTAACCATTCTTCAGACAGGCCATGGACGATGAAGAAAAGTCTCCCCAGAACATGGAGAAATAAGAAACTCAAGATCTGAATAATCTTCCAATCATGAGAGCTTATCTACAAGCCTCCCTCAGACTCATTCTCCCCAGCCTGTGTTATTAACAGAAAAAGACAAAAGGTGCCACTTTACTGAAAAAAAGAAAAGCCTGGCATAACCTTTTTTTTTTTTTTTTTCTCACAGCATGTGTGCTCTTTCAAAGGAAATACTTCCACTAATGAGTCTCCTTTGCTTGCCCATTAGTGGTTAGGCACTTCTCAGAAAAAAAACAAAACAAAACAAAAAACTCTTTCCTTTAATTAACGTGGCCGTTCTTTAGGCCTCCTTTGGAGATTATCTTTTTATCCTGAGCTACAGAAATAAGAAGAGAAGGAGGTATTATGTTGGCATGAACTTATCCGTATTCAACGTGACAATGGGGAGCTTTCCTCTTTCTTTGCTTGAGTAAGCTTGTCTTAGAAAAGATCAGGCCATGGGCTAAACTGAACATTTGGGTCAAAAACAAGCATAGCCAATGAAATAAATCATATTTCTTCTTAAAGCTACATGGGTCTCAGCACAAATGGCAGACTAAGAGCCACTTCCCATATCTTCTCCCTTCTTTGAATCCTTTGATATTACATATATATGTATCATCCTATATGATATACAGAATATACATATACATACATATGTGTGTGTGTGTGTGTTTATATGTGTGTGTATGGAGAGAGAGAGGTAGGGCTTGTCTTTCTGCCATTTGTGCATATACACAGCTATATAAACATAAATCCATATATATATATGTGTAAATATATACATGTCTATATAGACATCCTTAATTGCATTAGAAAGCAAAAATGGTGCCCCCAGTGGAGCATACACCATGAGAAATTCCTGAAAGGTGGAGTCAGACTAATAGAGAATATTTCAGCGTAGGAGAGAACTGTTATGGATTGTGTGAATGGCACTAGGAAGGTCAAAGATTTAGAATAATATAGGGAAGGAGAGGTACCTAAGGACAAGAGTCAAGTGGCTTACTGAGACATCGTACTAGGAATAGCAGCTTCCCTGCAATTCCCAGAGAGAACCTTTATCCACAGGTGGGAGCAGTAAGCATGAGAATCAGGTGAGAGTGGCAGGGCAATGTCCAGAGGGTTCAGAAACATTCCCATTCCTGCAAGAAAAGGTATTAGAACCGCTGGCTTGCTGCATAGACTGGCCATGGCCTGCAATTGCTTGGGTAACACATAGCATTCACTGGGATTCACAGCAACCAACAGGGGGCAGCAAACATAAAGGTGAGAATACGATAAAAGGTGGGCCATGGATGAGAAGCTGTACCAGCCAAGTTAAGTGGGCAGATTACTTAGAATAAAGAGAAACAAAACCTTTACATATGGTCTTTGGCATGCCCAGACCAAGAAGCCTGAACTGATACAATAGCTGAGTGAAAGGTCCTTTAGACATTCTCAGCATCACCATGGGAACACTGGTATAGTAAGGGTTGGAACTAGTTGTGTATAGCACCCACATTTGGGGTCTAGTCCTTACCGAGGTTTGTTCCCAAGGGACAGGAGCACCTGACCTCAAAGTTCACTGGCTTTCCTTCTGGACTGCATTCTTCATCAGGGCCAGGAGAAGTGTTCAGATAAAAAGGGAGTTCCAGGAAGGCTGAAAGTTAAGTATGGGGTCATTGTAGATAAGGGAGAAGCCTAATTCCATTGCACAGTTAGGAGGACAAAGAGGTTGTCTCCAAATCTGCCTAATAGATGGGTAGTCAACGTGGATGATCAGCTGAGAAGTGTCACATGCCCAGTATGACCTCAAATGGAGAGTCTTGCAGGTGAACCTCACCTGGGTTACTATACTTTCAAGTAAAAATATTTGCTTTTAAAGGGAGAGGAAGGAAGTCTCCAGGAAAAAGAAGGAGAAGGCAAAGATGGCAGGAGATCAGATATGGTTACAAATTATAGTCATATTGCTTGAAAGATCTTCCAGACAAGTGAAAATGCAGTGGATAGAAAAGAATAATCCACTAAGATTGCTGAAAAGCAAATCGGAACAACTGATTTTTGCAGCAGATACGAGCGTCAAAATGGTTGGTGTGGGAGTTTGTCGTTTGCCACACACTGGCAGATATGCTTATTTGGCCAGCTAGAAAGCCAAAAGGCACATGGAAAGTGCCAATTAATTACTCAGGTATCATTTTGATCTTAAATACCCAGGCACTAGGTGTACCTCATTATCACTTCCTGACTTGGAGAATTAATGGAGAGTCTTCTATTTGTCTTAGGTAGAGCTAATCGATGTTAGAGCATTTCCCTACCTAAAGAATTCTGGAACAAAACTACTTTCTTACTAGACATGGCCCACTATATGTAGCCTTAGGTCCCTTCTGACTTTTATAACTTCCTCTGGGTGACTCTGAAGTTGAGAAGGCTCTGCCACGCTTTCTAAAACACAAGGGCCTGTGTCTAACTTCCACATGGCATCATTCTGGGATAAGGCATAATTTCAAGACCAAAACACAACTTTGACCCATCAATTTCACTTCTGAGAGCTATCCTAAAGAAACAATTATATTTGTGCACAAGGAAGCATGCAATGTTGTTTATGTAGTAAAAAGTTTGAAAGAAATTTCCACCGTTAGGTTAATAGTTAAATAAATAGTGTATCTACATTTTGGAATCTTATGCAGTCACTAATAAGAAAAATTCAATATGTGTGTACTTACAAGTCAAATTCTCTAAGATATACTACTAAATGGAAAAAGGAATTTACAAAATAGTATATACAATATGACTCAATTTTGGTTAAAAAATTCTTGACACAAAAATTAAACTATTTCCATATGTGCATGTATAATCATATTGACATATAATAAAATGTCTGAAAGCTACAGATTAAATTGGTAATAGTGTTTTCTTCTGAGGAGGAGATGAGCTGGATTTGGAACAAGTGTTTTTTTTTCTTTATCTTCTACATTTGTTTGGATGTTTAGCATAAAAATGCATTTATGCATTACTTGTATAATTAAAAATAACAAAATGAAAGAATAGAAAAGTATTCTTTAAAAACACTTATTGAATCAGCACTTCAAGAATAGAATCAGCAATTTTATCAGAGAAACAAGGATATTTGCATGTGGATGGGCCACACACTTTTTTTTTTTTTTTTTTTTTGGAGACAGAGTTTTGCTCTTGTTGCCTAGGCTGGAGTGCAATGGCACAATCTTGGCTCACCGCAACCTCTGCCCCCGGGTTCAAGCCATTCTCCTGCCTCAACCCCTGGAGTAGCTGGGATTACAGGCATGCGCCACCACACCTGGCTAATTTTGTATTTTTAGTAGAGACGGAGTTTCTCCATGTTGGTCAGGCTGGTCTCGAACTCCAGACTCAGGTGATCCACCCGCCTCAGCCTCCCAAAGTGCTGGGATTACAGGCGTGAGCCACTGTGCCCGGCTGGGCCACACACATTTTAAAACTTTGCAGTGAATTTCAAATGTCATGTCAATAGAAACATAGGTTTCATGGAAAAAAATGAACTTAAAACAAACAAAAAAATCTAATAAGAGAAACGAGTTTCATTACAAAATGCAGAGAGCTAAGCAAATTCTAGAGAGAAAGAGGAATACCAGGAAACGGGAATCAGAATGATCTTGACCTCCCAATGGCACCATTGTAGGCAAAGATAACAGAGAAACACTTGCAAATTTCTGAGAGACGTTTATTCCCAAACTAATAATTGATAACCTGTCAAACTGTTAATTGATTTGAACGCAGATTAAAAGTCCTAAAAAGTCACCTCTCATGAAGGACATTCTCCATCGAATGAGGAAATAATCTGAGATAGAGAAATGAAGGGGTTCCAGGAAAGAGGAATCTAACGCTATCCAGCCAACAGGGAATTCCTGGGATAATAGTGAAGGAAGTGCTAGGGTAAGAGGTGTGAGCTGATCCAGAGAGCAACCATTACATCGTGAAGCCCAAGGATGCTGTCTCTAGGATGGATGACAACCAAATAAAGCAATGGATCACTTAGGGGATGCTTTGACTATACTGAAAAAAATTAGGAAACTATTAGACAGTGTAGGGGGAAAAATTAGACATAAGGAGATAGGAAAGTGAGCAAATTAAAAAAAAAAAGCCATCTTTTTTTTTTTGTTTTTTTTTTCAGACAGGGTCTCACTCTGTTGCCTGGGCTGGAGTTCAGGGACACCATCCTGGCTCACTGCAACCTCCACTTCCTGGACTCAAACACTCCTCCCACTTCAGCCTCTTAAGTAGCTGGGACTACAGGAATGTGCCACCATGCCCAGTTAATTTTTGTTGTTGTTGTTGTAGAAATGAGGTCTTGCTCTGTTGCCCAGGCTGGTCTTGAACTCCTGGGCTCAAGCAATCCACATACCTCGGCCTCCCAAAGTGTTGGGATTACAGGGCCATTATTAACTATAGGGAAACAAAAAGCCGTTTGAGAGAGGAGGGGATGTTATTGGTATAAGTGGCTCAACTGTAAATAGTACTTAAGGACTCACAATAATATGAACACTGAATATTAATTTAGCCCCATCTTGTGATACATCTATATTCAAAAGCCAGAAAAAATATAAACATGGTATATGTGTGTGTGTGTGTGTGTGTGTGTGTGTGCTGCATTTAAAAGTTAAATACTCATCTTCCATAGAAGAAAGCCAATAGACAACATCTGAAATGAAACAAATCCACATATTTCAGCATACACACATTATTTTAAAATGTGGAGTTAATTAGCACAAGAAACACTTAAAGAATTGGTGGGTAATGCCTCTGAGGGACTGAGACTTGGGATTTGGGAAAGCTGGAGCAAAATGCATCTGTTTTTAATTATAAGCCTTGCGTTTGATTTTTAAAACTATAAACTATCATGTTGGTAAAATGAAAATAAACCACCATGCATAACTAATTTTTTTATGATATGTAAAATTGTTAAAGGACAGCAGTGAACAAAAATGCTAATACATGGGCAAGTTTCAGAGATCAGTATCAGTCACCATGTAATCAAATGCTAGAGAACAAAATACTATTAATCATGGCCATCTGCTTTTGAACCTTTACCCTAGCATCATTTCATTTAAGGCTCACATCAACCCTTGAGATAAGTAATATTATTATTACCCACATTTTATAGATGTGGCTGTGAGATGTTAAATAACAATGTAAACTTATGTAACTGGCAAGTGAGTGAGTGGTGGACCTGAGATTAAAACTAGAATTTATCCAAAGCTCAAAATCTTGGCCACAAGTTTACACTCCAGAGAGACTAGGAGGTTACAGGAATTTAGAGAGGGACAAGAGTTCTGAATTCACCCTCTTCGTTTTCCTGACCAAGCAGATGTGATGGATTCCAGCAGACTGCACGTTTCCTCATACTTCAAAGAAAATGTAAATCCAATGTATTTCCTGTTTAATCTTACACTGGTTTGAATTTTTAAAGATAATTTTATTTGAGTTTCTTTTAAACTCAGTTGCTACACATTTTTAGTTAGACTATTTTTAGATTTGTCAGCACAAAACTTAAGACTCTGGCCTGGATCTCTATGAACAATAGTAACACTCCACAGTTTTCAGAGAACCTTTCTTTCTATCATATTTGATTGCCAGAGTAACCCCATGAAATAAGCACAGATGATGTCATTAATCATTTCACAGATGGGGACATTGAGGACCATAAAAGCTAAGTGGTTATATGGAGCCCACATAGACAATAAATGGCTGAGCTGTGATTAGAACTCACAACTCCCGATTCTTCCTTTGACTCTCCTCTCACTACGTACGCTGTTACCTGCTGATATCACTGCTCCAAAAGGGATGCATTGCTTTTGTTTCATGCCAAAGTTTATACTTTGGAAAAACCTACTTCTTTTAGCTCTTTTTCAAATGCATTGATTTCTTAAACTCGAATAAACTTGAACAAGAAATGAACTCTTTTATAAGGAAAATCATTTTTCTTTAGTCTTCCAACATTATATATATGTATATAATATGCACAAAATAAAGTAGAGTAAGAACTCCTAATGTTATGGTTCCTATACAACTATAAAACTAAGGCAAATTTACAAGTTAAATATAGACAACACCACGAAAACAATAATAGCCAAATAAACAACACTGATTAAAACACAATATGACTGCGCTGTAGACTGCTGGAGTGTAGTGTCTCGGGGTTCATTTTAATGTGCTCTATGCCATGACTCAGTTCTCCACCACTCATCCCCTCTACCCTGGTGGGAAAATTTGTTTGTCTTCTTGTTATCTATTGCTGCATAATAAATGACACCATACATTAATGGCTGAAAACAACCAGTTTATTTGGCTCTAGATTTTTTGGGTCAGGAATTCAGGAAAGACATGACTGGGTAGTTTGTCTCCAGGTAGCAGCAGTTGGGACTGGGGCTAAAAGATCCACTTCTGAGATGGCTTCTTCACTCATAGGTCTGGTTTCTTGGTGCTCCTTGCCCTCTCTTTCTCCCCATGGTATATCAGTCTCTCCACCTGGCTTGGCCTACTCACAGCACAGCGTTCTCAGGGTAGTTACACTTCTTTAGCTTCCGAGAGGAAGAAGTGGAAGCTACCAGGTCCGGTAGGGGCTGGCTATGCCCAGAATCGGCCCAGTATCACTCCCACCATGTTCTACCAGATAAAATGTTACAGAGTCTTCACATGGGTGAAGAAATAGACTCTACCTATTGATAGAGGGGGAGCCAGGCCCTATTGTAAAAGGTCACATATGATGAGAGAGATTGTTCCAATCAGGAAACATCTTTTTTCCAACGGTTTTCCAATAGAAGCATCCCAGGGTGTATCCCACCCTTTCTCAATAGCCAGAGACTGAATGGTAGTATTGTTGCCAATACAATTATAAACATGAGTGCTGAACTTATAGGAAAGTCTCAACCCCAAGGATCACCCAGAAGAATAGAATATGGGCTTTTATTCACATGTTTATTATTGTTTTGAATAAAAAATACACTATGCAAGGGACTTCTACTGCTACCCAAATCCAGTTTGTCTGTCCTTCCTGAGTGCATGGGAGAACCACTTCTTAGCTTCTTTTTATTAAGACATTCATTGTGCCTAGTTCTGGCTAATGGGTGGTGAGCAGAGTGATATGTAACATTTTCAAGCTAGGGCATTTACAAGTGGGTAGAGCTTATTACACTTTCACTTCCTCTTTCTCTTCCGGTGTCCTGTAAGCCATGTGCTAGGATAGTGGCATTTCAAGATGGTGAAACTTTCAACAGCATTATATTAATCAAAGCCTCTGTCCAACTCATGCTGGATTGTGACTTGTAGCACAGTGAAAAGGAAACATTTGTGTATTAAACCATTAGGAGTTAAAAGTTAATTTGTTACTGCAGTATAATCTAGTTTATCCTAATATCTTCATTATTCACAACTGTTCTGGTAGAAAATCCAAGGACTCCAGCAGAACACAGTTTAGGGAACTCTGTTTTAATTCACACCCACGTTTTTCATGGAGAAGGGGCAGGCAAGGAAAATAAGTAGAGAACAAAGAAGAAGCAAAAGGAGTAGATGACACTATCACCTTTTCTGTTTTGGCAAAGTTATAATGTATTTGTGAAATTAACATGTACTTTCAAAGATGGAGTCATACTTCTAGCTTTGAAGTCTTAGGCATGTATTGGCAGACATTTGCACTTTCTTTGTAATTCCATGATAGGGATTAAAAATTAAGGCAATTTATTTCCAGACATTTGGAGTTTCATTGTTATTTAATGGTAAAGATGATAAAATGAAGACAATTAGTGAAGGTTAAATGACTTGCCCATGTCACATGAATAAGTGTTAGAATAATTATTTTGGAAGCACTGATAGAAGTTCAATGATAGTTAATATTTCAGCTGTGGAAAATATGATCCTTAGCTGAATTAGTCTATGTCTGAGATATTTGACTTACTCATTTAAAGGAAATCTCTTTATTAAGTTTTATAAAAATTTGGTTTGGCCTACACTTGAGTGCCACCTGGCACCCTTGAAATTAACAATTACCCATTGATTTTTGGTTCTGTAATTAAAATTTTCATGATGAAACATCAATCAGTAGCAGGTGTGTGGACAAGTTATCAGCAGAATTCAAATTGCCTCAAGGGACTGGATTGAAAACATGTTGGTCTGGTAATTTTGGTCATGTGAATGACCAAATTAGATTGTTCCATGGCAAATAAACTGATTTCTCAGAGAGCCATATACACACACAAATCAACCAGATTCAGAGTGATGGAGTTAAGCCACATAAACACAGTCTTCAAATAGCCTCCCTGGTGAGACACTGTTTTTTCACTTAACTTAAATGAATTTTTGGAACTTTGGGTGCTTTAGAATTTCCTTTTAATATGGGGTCAGTGTGAAATACTCCTTAGAGTCTATATTAATAGATTCATATCACCCTGGACAGAGGGTTCTGAACTTTGTCATTTTTCTTCATACTATTTAACTTTTTTGTTAAGAACTGTTGAAGATACTGATGCTGATCAAAATCATAGATGACAAGAAGGTGGAAAGGAGACTGAATTCAAATCTAATAAAATCTTGACAGGTGAGAATGAACTCTAATAAGATGAAAATTCAAAAAATAAATCCTTTTTAAAGGTTCCTTGTTTTAGAACCAATATCTTGATCCTTCAAGGATGGATTATGAGTGTATTTTAGAAGAACCTAGAAATTTTAGCCAATTGTAGGGTCACCATTAATCAATGTCAGATCTTATGACTTCCAAAAAATGCTAAAATGATTTTAAGATGCGCTAATAGAAGAATAGCTTTTAAAATATGGGAGATATGGGAAGTAGGCACGCAATACAACTCTGAAATCATCAGAGCAGACCTGGATATTACAGTATATTGTTCTCCAGTAATGTTCAGAGAGGTGTAATCAGGAAGGCATGGGAAAAGAAGTGCCAAATTCGATGAAAACATCTGAAAGATCTGAAAGAACCAAGAATGTTTACTCCAGGAAGGTCCAGGGGGCATGATAACTATTTTCAAATGTTTGAAGGGTTCTCACATGGAAGATAGATTAATTTGGCCTCAGAAAGGAGAATGTGGATTATGAATTAAAGCTACAAGGAAGTAGCTTTGGGATTCCCTTAAGGAAGAACTTTTATGTGGACTACCTTGGCAAATAGTGAAGTCAAGGACTAGTCATAGAGGTGTTCTACCAGGGGTCATCCTGTCCTGTGTTGTAGAGTAGGGACTGCAAAATGGTCGTGCATGGAAAAATTTGTTCTGCTGATGTATTTTCTTTAGATTGGACAGTGTGTTAATAAATTTTAATTTAATCACTCAGATTTTTTTAAAGATAAAAGAATATTTATGAAGATTGGTAGTTGCTACTTTTCTTCAAAAATTGCAGATGTGGCAACCATGGGCTTTCAATGTTGGAGGTAACAGTTAGCTGAGAATAAGAATCTGCTTCCTCCTTTTAAGAGGGTGTGTACACTCAGGTTCACCACAGTCCCCACCACTCTCTTTTGTGTTCCTCACATAGAGGAGAAGATCATTTTGCAGTTTATTCTCTTGCTTGAGTAGCTGTTTTGCTTACACCTGACCCCCCTCAATTTGTAATTTATTTGCGTGGCCTGTTTAGGCATCCAGCTTGTTATCCCTGTTGGACACAGTGATTGACTAGGCTGAAGAATCAAACTTGTTTAGTGATCAGAGGTTTTCAAACATTATTTTTTATTTTACGGACCCCCACTCCTTCACACCCATGATACCAGTGAAATCTTAAACCAAATCCCAATTTCTAAAACATGATAGAGGAGCTATTATCTTTGAAGTGGATGAATAACCTCTACCTCATCATCTAATATTTTCCCCAAGACAAAAGATGGAATTTCAGGGTTCTATTGAATTGGTTTGAACAGTACAGGATTTGAAATTGTCTTCTATAAGATGAGGATACCAACATACAAATGCTAGTTCTTGCAAACACTTTAGAGCATTCGTTAAAGAAAAAGCCCTATTTCTCAGATGAAAAGAAAGACATGTAAAGGAAGGATCACAAACTGGTTAGAATTGCTGGGTTTTTAGTCTTGGCTTTGATACTAACCAGTTGTACAGGCTTCAGGTTTGTCCCTGGAATCTCAGATTTAAGACCTAAGAGGGCATTTTAAAGACTAACTAGTCCACACTCCTCATTGTATAGACAAGAGAACTGAAGACTGGGGGAAACAATGGTTTGTTCAAGGAGAGCACAGTTAATTGGTGTCAGTGTAAGTACTCAAACTCAAGAATGACCTGAAATTGGACTCTCTCTATCATGTTCTTTTCTCCCTGATAGACAATTATTTGGGTCTCTTTCCACACAATAGGTTTTAATTGCTTTGCTTTGCTTCTGTTGGGAGAAGGAGCTTTCTTATGTTGATTCTCTAAGGTGTCCTTAAAAACTAACACCCACTAAACTATTCTTTATTTGGGGTGGACTGCTCTCCCTTTTCAGGGAAAATGAAAAATGGAAAATTGTTTTGCCTTACCTGTTTTCTCTCAGGCAATACGTTCTTTATTGCTAAATGGGACGTGCTCATCGTAGACAAGATGAAAACACAACGTTTTCGGTACAGATAATGGCAAACCAATTAGATAAACTCTAGCAATTGGGTTGTTATTCAGACATGAATCTCTTTGCCTAACTTCTGTTTACTCATTTCTAGACCTGGCTGCACTGTTATCCTCTCCTGAACCCATAAGGCTTTGAAATTACTGGAAATGGCAGGAATTCAATTCCACTCATTTTCAAAATTCCCTTGGTTTAGCTTTAAGACCGTGAAACCTGTTTATAGATGGAGATGCGATCACAAACATGTCAATAGGCATCAAAAAGGGAAAATAGCTAAACCAGTTTTAAAATACCCAGAGAGAGTTCTAAAGAGTATTAAAAAAAATTTTTTTGAGGCATCTCCAACTTCAAACCACTTTTGCCTTACAAAACATTATCTTAGAAATATTCAGTAGCTAGATAGACACACGATTACAGCTGTTCATTTATGTCACCATTAAGGAACTTTATAGTCTCCTTAAGCTAAATATTGAATAAAATTTATTTTGAAGCAGAGGTTTGAGGAGTGAGAAATTATATTCTAGAAAGATTTTTGAATTTTAACAGGAAATTCTTTTAAAAACTCTATCTTTCTGAAATCTATGAAAATGTGATCAGAATTAAATCCACAACAACTTAGATTTTTATTTTCCTTAATTGGAGGGTAAGGTTTTTCTTTTTGGTTTACAGTCAAACGTGATCTTTCTCATGGCTTTTATAGTTTTTTAAAATTAAAAAGATTCCCAATTCAGGTTCTTCCCTTGCCATGTCAAACAGAGGCTGTTCCCTGGTAGCTTCACCTTGCAGCTTACAGAATGAGGTCTTGGCTCTGAGTTAGTGCCTAGTAGGGATTGCAGGTTTAAGAGCTAGATTCTCATCATTTTGAGTCAAATGTGACCCTCTGCTGCTTTAAAGCACACTACCCAGCCCAGACACACCAGTATCCAGTTGAAACAAAATTCATGCCAACATTTTAATTTCATAAGTTCATGTGTGAACCATGTATTTCAATACCCATTGAGAAAGCATTTGAAAAATAGATCAGAGAGGGGAAAAGTGAAGAAACATTCATACCTCTAATAAGAAATAATTATAGGGATGACCAATTTACTATGGTAAAATGTAGACGAGCTAGAACACAATGATTAAGTTGGTGTTCTCTTGACCTCTGATCCTGTTTCTAGATTACTTGCTGCTTTTCTGCCTCCTTTGCTCGTCCCCAATTATCTCCTTGACTTCTAAATCTTAGAGTACCCTAGGACTCAGTCCCACAAATCTTCTCTTCTATATCTACACTCATTTTGTAGATAAGCTCAACTAGTCTCCTGGCATTGAATGCTGACAATATATGGATGCCTCTCAATTTATATCTCCAACTCTGACCTCTCTCCTAGATCCTTAAGTCCATCTGTTCATTTCACATCATCTCTACTTGGTTACTTAATACAAATCTCAAATGTTAACGTGCTTAAAACTAAACTGTTAATTCCCTGACCACTCCCCATCAACCCGGTCCTCTCACCATCTTGTCCATATGCATAAGTGCCATTTCATTCTATGGTAACGCAGGCTAACAACTTAGGAGTCACCTTTGCCTTCTCGCTGCTTCTCCCATTCCTCATCTAATCCATCAGGAAATGCATCAACAAATTTGAAGACTCTACCTTCAACATACTCCCAGATCTGATTTGTTTCTCACTGCCTCGACCACTTCTACCCTGGCCTATGCTACTGGCCTTTCTCTTCTGGAATATTGCAATCACCTTGCATGGACCTCTCTAGTCCAATTGTCTCTCATCCACACCTCCACCCCATTGTCTATTATTTGCCCATAGGCAGAGAAGCCACATCTAATTCAGAGTCAATTCAAAGTTCTTTCCCTGGCTTATTATGTCGCCCATGGTCTTGCTTTCTTTTTCCTCTCTGACCTCATCTCCTTCCCCAGTGTCCTTGGCTCATTCCTTTGCAGCTTTACTGGCATTCTTGCTGTTCCTGGAACACAGCAGGTGTGTCCTGGATTCCAGGTGTTTTCCCTTGGTGGTTCCTCTGTCTGGAGTGCCCTTTCTCCAGATATCTACATGGATACCTTCCTCATCTCCTTCAGGTCTATATTTAAATGCCACTTTCCCAGACAAGCCAACACTGGATGCTTTTTATAAAATAGAAACACTCCTCTATGGCTCTCCCTCTTCCCATACTCTGCTCTACTCATTATCAGAGCATTTTGACCACTAGTTATACAATTGTTTGGTCATCTGTTTTTTGTTTCTCTCCTTCATTGCCACTAGCATACAAGCCCCCTGGGAGGAGAGCTATGTCTTGTTCGCTGTTATATTTCAGTATGCAGAGGAATGTCCAGTATATAGTTTGGGCTCGGTAACGATTTGCTGAATGAATGCTGGTTTGCTAGCCAACAACTAGATAAGAGAGTTACGTTGTGAATTTAATAAGCATATACATGAAATCATTTTTAGAAGATATAATAGAGGCATTTTGGATATATAAATGCATTTCCTTTTGCATCTTGGGGAAGATTGGGGAGGGAATCAGGTGAGGCAGATCAGGAGAATTTTGCCCTTCAAACATCTAAGATTTTCCCAGGAAGTCCTAAAGGTTTGCTAGCCCACGATTAGAGATTCTTCAGCTTGTGAATTATAAAGATGATACAGAGCCACCAATTTTCTCCATGTTAACTTTTCTCTACACCAAGGCTTGTTAGAATTCTACCAAAGACAATTAAAACTCCCAAGAGATCTCTGGCTTTGCTAGCATGATGCCTCCCAGAGAGTTCCCGCTTTTCCTTTAGGAAGCATCATTTAAAAATGAACATCTAGTAAAAAACGGCATCTAGAAAAAATCCAGGCTTACTCATTATCAGCTTTCCCTGTGCCTTTCTGTAGCTGTAGTAAATAATTCTCCCCTGTTCCCCACAAATAGTTAATTATAGCACTAGCAACAGCTCTTTGAGGCGGGAAGCCAGCATATCTGCAATGCCCAGAGGAGATGCTGGAAGTCCTCCCTGCCGCATTCTAAAAGCAGAGGATTAGAACAGATGAATTTTTCCCACAGGTTGGGGCATCCATGAAGACACCTCTGCCCTGCTTCTTATGTGTACCTCTCCCATTGCATGTCTCCTTTTCCTGATGCTGTCAAGTAACTCTCAACATGCATCACTCATGAATGGTTTACACCCGCTGACCTCTTGGCATGTTATCTAGAAAATTAATTTGGCCACAGATGGGAGGCTAAGTCAGAAACTGCTTCACTTGGGTCTCTTGGCTTCACTATTTGGGTTCAAAATATGGTCGAGCTCATGTGCCTACAGATTCATGTTTTCCCCTCTTAGTTCAATGCAATCTCTGGAAAAGGGCAGCAGGGATGGGTGGGAAGCTGGACTGTGCAGGGACAGCTCCTGATCTGGGAAGCCATGTCCACTCTTTCAGAAAGGTCAAAGATCAGGCAGAACTTTGATTATTTTGCTGACCTTAAGAAAGGGAGATTTTTCTGTTTATCTGAGTGATTCCGGTGAAGCCTGTAAAAACAGAAGGGGAAGAGTCTGAGAGATGAGAAACGCAAGGAAGATTTGATAAATTGAAATTTGATAACTTGATGGCTTGAAGATAAAGGGAGCCACAAGAAAAGAAAGGCAAGCGACCCTAAGAGCAGAGCACAAACTTGGCCAACAGCAAGGAAACGGGACCTCAGTCCTGCAACCCCAAGGAACCAAATTCTGCTGATAGCGTGAAGGAGCCTGGAGTGAACTCTTCCATAGAGGCTTCAGATAGGAAAGTGCCCAGTCTGGCTAACACCTTGATTGAAGCCCACTGAGACCCTAACCAGAGAATCCAGCCATGCTGTGCTAGATTTATAGAAATGCTGAGATAATACATTCATGTTCTTTTAAGGTGCTTTGTTTGTGGTAATTTGTTTTGCAGTAATTGAAAAATAAGGCACAGTGACAAATGCATCACCTGTTTTATGGCATTTGATCTGAAGACCCTTTGATCCTGTGGACTAATTCTTGTCCTATTTAGTAGATGAGGAAGCTGAGTCATCAACAGTTAGATACTAACCTGTGTAAGGCGACACCGCAGACAGGGGCAGAGAAGAAATCACATGATGACTGTCCAACTTTAGGGCTGTTTCCCTACACCAGGAGCTCTCACGCTCAGCACCATTCACATTTGGGGCCAGATAATTATTTGTTGTGGTGCTGTCTTGTGCCTTCAGGATAGTTAGTGGCATCCCTGGCCTTGACTCACTAGATGCCAGTAGCACCCCCCACCCCCACCCATTGTGACAATCTAAACTGTCACTACACATTGTCAAATGTTCCATAGGGACAAAATTGTGCCCCATTGAGAACCACTGTCCTATGCATGAAGCCTCATTATATCCTTACTTCAGGAGAAAATGTGTGCTCCCAGGTTTGGTTGTAAACTGGAATTTTTTTTTTTTTTTTTTTTTTTACATCTCTAGAAGTGCCAGCAACTGCCTGAGCTCTTCCCAAGGGCAATGCAGGAAACAACGCCATGTTCCTCCACTGACCTGTCACCAAGCCAGGAAAGGTGAACTAATGAGGTCAGAGTGGGATTGAGTGAGGATCATGGAGTACAGCAGACCTGAACACACTTCTCCAAGGTGGTAAGCTCCTTCAAGGGATGGAGGTGTATACTTCATTTTCATGCTCCTAAATGTACTTGGGGATGATCCGTGCTTGGAACTGGCTCCCAGAAAATGCCTCTTCAATCAAATGTGAGTTTACAGACAAGTTGAGTGAAGCGGGCATGGCAGGTGTAACAAAAACTGTGGTGCACTCCCCAGATTTCCTTTTAGTGCCTTTACACATTTCCTCCAGCTGCTAAATGTGGCTCAGTTTCTTTCACTGAGAATGCCTTTGGTAGCAGGAGGGGATTTACTTAAGACTATGTTTCTTTCGAGGGAGTGCCCATGCCAATAACTGGTCATTATGGGGGCACAAAAGCCTGATCCCTTTGCCTCACACTGGGGTAACTCTGAAGGGCCACCCCGTTTCTAAGTTTCCTGTAAAACTGACTGAGGCGCCTGAGGCAAGCACATTTGCTCAGCTTCTCCCTTTGCCCAATGTTCTCTTCCTTGCTCTCCAAGAAGTCTCTGGCACACAACTCTGCATCTCAGAGTCTGTTTCTGGGAAATCCAAAATGAAGACCCCATCTTTGTTAATTTTTTCCTAGAAGAATCACACTTTAGGGAGTGAATTCTAACGTGTGCAAAGTGGAACTTATGCATGGTTAAAATTAACTTTGAAAACTCCTTAAGGGTTAGAAACTGATATTGTGTCTCAATACGTCACAAGTGTGGAATTTCCCTTTCACAATGGAACCTGGTCCTGTCCCATTGTTCTCACAGCAGATGAAGAAGTCAGCTTGCGTTAGGAAATATTTTGTCTCAAAAGCTTTATCTTTAAATGCTACAGGCTGTCCCCCAGAAAGGTGAAATGCTTCCACTGTGAGGGTCACCAGGGAACCAAGGCCAACTGCATACTCAGTTGCCTTCAGTTCAAGGCCACTCCAGGGCATAAGTAAATTGAGCAGAACAGTGAGCTCAAGTGCCACCCTTTGTATTTTCCTCTTCTTTTTCACTTTTCCATTTACAGCTGAGCTCATTGAATTCACATAAGTGACATGAACTTAGGATGTAACTTCACTTCTTTTCACCACATTATTTTTAATTGAGAAAATTCAGTGACTAATTAGTGCAAACAATTGTTTAAAGAACGACAAGTTCATAAGCAATATCAATTCTCACTTAGCTTTTTACTTAAATCAGACTTCATATTGGGAGGAGTCACGAGTTTTATTTTCTTCCTATCAATTATAGCTGCGTGGCCCCAGGGAAGTCACCTCTCTCTCTGGGTCTATTTTGCCTCAGTGGTAAAATTGTATTTTAATGCTTCAAGGTCAAGGGCTGAATCAATGTTTCCTTAAAACTCTTCCTGCTCTATAATTCTCAGAGTGAGACTACCTCAGAAAAAAAAAAAAAAAAAAAAGAAAGAAAGAAAAAAAAAAGAAAACAGGCTTTCCAAAAGGTAACAGCATTTTCCCTTCTCTTCCCTTTTAATTTATAATACGTAATCAAATAGTTAACTACTATAATTGAAAGGAAAGAATAGTTTGGCCATAATACACACAAATCATATAAATCATGTCCAGTTAATTTTAAAGAATAGGAGACTTTTCTTTTGCTCCAGTGGTATTATGAGATTTCTGAAGTGATTATACGACCCAGTGAAGCTAACTTTTGTGGGTTATTGGCAGTATCTTGAAAATTCCACAAATATATTCAAGAATAGACCCTTAAAGAACAAATATAGATCCCAACCAGACCGTGTGACTGCCTTCTATGGTTATTAAACATGTGGATACATTTGGATAAGAAAGAAGCTAGAAAGATACAGCTTCCAAATATGGAACACAAAGGAAATATCATCCATTCTTTGAGACGAGAGAAGCAAGGAAAGTTTTTATTGGACTGATAGAAGTTTCTGACTTGTAAAACTGAAACATGTTTAAAAACGACTGAGGAATAATTGTGTGGTCTAATAAAATTGCCTAGTAAAGGAAATAAATGTTTTTAATTCTCCAATCAAATATAACCTCTCTCAATAAATGAATTTCAGCTTTTTAAAAATAAAATTATTTGCTTCCATAAGACTAGTGTGTGTTACTCATAGAATGATGAGTCCTTCATGTTTTAAAAATATATTTCACTTTAATATTCTATTTCAGATGTACAAGTATGGTTTGACAGAGCTGGGAAGCAAATATTATCTTAAATAAATCCACTCTTCAGAAGCTTTTCCAGTACTAGTAGAATTTATGAGGTTTTGATATGTTGACCAGGGACTGAAGATAGGTTTGGCTTTAAGATTTGTTGGTATTGTTCTAGCTAATGTTTAATAAATCTTACAGAGCTTTTGGGCATAAAATATTTGTTTTTGACCCTGATGTTGAGAAGGTATTTTTTGTTTTATTATTTCATCCAGTGTTGAATTGATTTATTACCTCTTTAAATTATTTCATTATCAAAATCTTCCAGACACATTGTCCTGCTTTGGTGCCTGTACCATGACTGTGAATGTGATTAGGAAGAAGGCACATTGGGCTTTGGAAATTAAGAACTGGTTCTTCATGGGATTCTTTGTGATAAAACTTGGAAGTAATGAAATGGTCATTGGTTTCTGTTACCCACAATTAAAAATGTATGTAAAAGAGGCGCTAGGGAGAAGACTATATAGTACTTTTATTTCCTAATGGAGACACATTTTGGGATAGGGAGGAAAATATAAGATGAGAAAGGCAATACTATTCCATGGCTTAAAACCCTGAAGAAAAAATAATAATAATTCATTCATTTGACATGCTCAGTCATTTCCTGAGTATCTAGTATATGCTCAGAACTGCACTGTGCAAAGATATTACAGAAATAAACAAGACACAATTTTTGCTTTTTAGCATCCAAATGACGATACTCGGCAGTCAGCTAAACTTTTAGCAGCAAGAATTGGAAAGAGAAGAGAACATCTTTAACACAGTCTACATCAGAATCTGTTTTCCTAGCTATTGTCTGCATATTGATGAACAAAGATGAACATATGGAAAGTAGCACTTTAGCTCTTTCTAGTCTTTTTTTTTTCTGTTTACCTTTAAACTTAAAAATTAGTTGTTACATGAGAGACAAACATCGTTGAAATTTCTGGTCTGAAGTCAAAAAAGCCAAAAACTAACTATCTTGGGTTTCTACCTTTTTCTTTTTTATTTCTTGGGTTGATAGCAGAGGTTGGAGCTCTTTGGTCAAAAGCTACCTCAGTAGATGAAGCCCTGAAAGTGAGTAGCAGCTCAGACCAACCTCCCTGGGCTTTGTGTTCCTTACCACAAGCCTGTAGACAGTGAGTGAGAGAGTCTGGGAAGTGGTGCAGGGACAGGAAGGAGAAGGAAGCTGGGGGTTGGGGCTGCAATCGTAGTTAAAGTTAGCAGTTCTAGGAGACAGTACATTTCAGGGAATGATAAAACAACTTACTCTTAAACTCTGTGTTTATAAAGCATAACTTGCAACATCTATATAAGACATGAAAGCCTGGACCTCATTCTGGCTACTTGGTCCTCCTCCTTTTCTTTCTATACTTTCATTTACTTTTCTTTTTGCAACCTGTTTAAATGTGTTTGAGAACCCCCAAATTGGGGTATTCCTACACTAGACTTGTTTACCCTTTGGTTTAACATCTATAAATCCACAAGGCAGAATCTTTAGTTTGCTATTCTTGCACCGTTCACAGTCAACGATTTTTGTTTCAGAATAGTTGCCACTCTATTTTTCTATCAGCAGATGCCAAAATTAGACAACCACAAGAACATCATGCAGGAAAGACTCAGACCTTAATCTAATATTTTGGAAAAAGGCAGTCATCATTAGCAGTTTTTTTTTCATTTTGCAAAGAATTATGAGATTTTTGTGCTTCCTAGAATGAGTTTATTATTGACAACATTCCCAACATTTAACCTTGATGACAAGATAGAGAAAATGTATACGAAACTTGGTCTTCTTTAGTTTCTCTGCCATTTTATGTTGGTCTTCATGGGCAGGGCAGATGGTTACAGCTACCAGGTAGAGGCAATTGGCTACCTGGACCCTTATAATAGGTAATGAAGGGGAAATAGACACCCTTTTTGGTGACAATTGATAATATTTTGAGGAGAAAGACAAATGATCAGAATCGCCAGAGCCTGATCTCCTCTTTTTATTATTACCCAATAAGTCCCATTTTCTATTTAAAAAATGTCACTGTACACTTCAAGAATCAGCATTTCAGAGATCATATGTGCTAGAATGGGAAAAGCTCAGGCCAGTGGTGCTAAATAGCCTCTCTGACCCGTGACTTCTGAGTTCTACTGTGCCTCAGTTCTCTTTCCCAGCGCAAGCCTTTTAAGTATCTCTTTCCTTCTGCTCCCAGTTTATATGTTTCTGAGTAATCTTGGAGCAATACTTTTAATCATGGAAGAAGAGAAGCCAATGAGACTTTTAAGAAAATATATAACTAAAAGGAAAACAATTGGCCATAAATGGCAAGGTTATGGCATAGGGTTGAAGTGTAGGGAAGACCAATGTCACGGTGCACCAGAGTGATCTTTGTCTACTGATGCCCACCTTGGGTTCAGGACAAGATTCCTGTCCATATGGCTGCCCAAGGGCATCCCCAGGCAATGTATTGGTATAGCCAAGGCCAAGGTGGTTACCACACAGAGTAGAAAGCTTCTCCCTTATGTCTTGGTACCAGCTTCTATGACAGATCCTTTAAGAATAGTTGGCATTGGCTGGCAGCACAGGCAGCTTAATTGTTACTGCAAAAGTAAAGTGGCTTCCTAGAGCAGAAAGTCCTCTTTAGGGAAGGTGGGAACTCTTGAGAAGTTAAAGAAAAAATTGCCTGTGGCCTGTCATTTGGCAATCTGCTGAGAGACTGTTTTATCTGAATTCCTAATTGAAGCCCAAATTAAACCCAGAGAAATGTTCACATGAAAAGTCCCACAAGAATGAGTTTTCAGATTCTATCAGCTCAAAAGAAATCTCCTGTGAAAATCCTTAACTCAAACATCTGACATGCCTTTCATCAGCTGGTCCCTGAGAGTCCTGAGGAAGAGGTTACACTGCCTTCAATGTACAGAAAGCAACTTCTCTGAGTTATTACATACTTTCCTTCTTAGTGATTCATGTAACAGAAATCAGAATCTACCCAATTTGATGAGTGTGTAGGTATGGGGGATGGTGGAAAATATGATTACTAAAGGTCCTATTCTGAAAAGCAAGAAGTGGGAACACTGGCAGAGAAGCCACTTTGTTGCTAAGATGATATGTTTGATTGGGGGAAAGTTGAATCTGAGCCATCAGAGGAAGTAGGAAATGGAACCTGGAGTCCAAGAGTAAGGTAAAGATTGAAGATTAAAATAATGTGAGTGATGAATATCAAGTAGACAGCTGAGACATGAAGGTAAATTACATCAGTGCTAGAAAATACAGGATAAGAAGAAAGGCTGAGATAGTCTTATGGTCACAGTCATGCATGGATACTGAGAAGTCCACTGCCTGCTGTGAGCTGCTCACTCACTGGCTCCCTCATTCTTTCCTTTCACAACATGGGGCATGGCAACCTCTTCTGAGCATGTGGATTCACCAGTAGAAACCTTCCGTAAAATGACTCATTAAATTGCTTGGTGTCTTCCCATCCATCACTGGCCAAAACATGTTCCCAGGCAACCCGAAATCCTCACTCAGTAATAACTTAGGAGAAGATAACCAGTAAAAGGGTGGTATCCCAATTTCCTCTTCCTCCAGCCATACAAAGGGGCCTGTGATTATTTATTATGCACAGATAGAGGAACAGAGAGTCCCTGGTATGACTCTGCAAAGCATCCATTTGCCCTATTATAGTACATTAAGTGCTTTTACTTCAAAATCCCTGGCCAGCCCCTCCACACCTCCTCGGTGGGCTCAGCTGTGGCAGCAGAGATTGGAAGGCAGGCTTCTGGGGAACACTCACCCTAGGGTCTCTCTCCAGCTGCTGCTTGTGGTGTAGGCTGCGTCTTCTCTTGGCCTTTGCAAGGCCATTGTGATAAAAGTGGTACAGACCTTCAGCAAAGGGAAGCTGTGGAGAGTCAAGCAGACACAAGCATAGTTAGCTTCTGGGGTTCACCCAGGGAGAGGGGCACCAAAGCTGGGGCTGCTTGCAAGGGCTCCCTGGGGTAGGGAAGTATGCAAGAAAACCACTGGCAAACCTCTTGTCAGACCTGGTTCTCTATTTCCCTATCAATGTCCTCCTTCTCTTCTCCTTGCCTTTGTTCATGTGGTGTTCGCTCTCCTCCTGTTCCCCAAATACCTTCTATTCTTTCCCCCATTGTTTAACTTTCTGAGCATCCTTTGATTCCCTCTCCTTTTCAATGGAGCCTTGCCTTTACATTCACACCCGCATCAGATTCTCCTTGTTCTCCTTGGACTAGCGTGCATACTCCAGGTATCACCTGGTTGCTCCAGAATTACGCTGCGATGTTTTCTAGTCATGTCTTCATAGCTGTCTGTGACAGACTTTCAACTGTCTGTCTGTGTCTTGGGCTTTATCTGTGACCCCTTGGTGCCTCTTATCAGGCTGAGCACAGTGGGAACATCTAAATTTAGTAAATACTAGTTGGATGGCAGGTCTGGTTTCCCTCTATCTTCCCATCTCAAGGATCCTTGAAATCAGGTCAGAGCCAATCAGAGAAGACACAGTAATGAGAGCTTATCTTTGGCACGGGGCCTGTAAGAGTTTTGGAGAACCTAAACAAGCCAGTCATTCGTTCTATGATTCAAAGTAACTTGGTGGGAAGAGCCTTGACCTGGGAGTTTGGAGACCTGGATGTGGCTCATGTCTGTTACCATCAGTATGCTTAGGAGCAAGTGGTTTCCTCTCTGGGCATCTTTTTCTCTTCTGTATAAATACAGGGCCTTGAAGTTCCCAGATCTCTTGCTTTTCTCCACCTGTCTTCACATTGATGAAGACATGCTGTTTGCAGTTCTTAACCTGATTAATTAATTTAATTGAATGCTTACAAATTATAGACAAATAATGTAAATATGTACATTTTTTTGGGAAATAGGACGCATGGTTTCATCAGATTCTCAAAAGAGTCCCTAAATCAGAAAGCATTCCACTACTCAAAGTATTTGCTATTGTAAGTTTTGGTGTGTGTGTTGCCATCCAGAGTTTGGAAGAAAAGGGAAGCAGATTTGATAGAAAGGTTTTCTAACATAGATGGGGCCAATTTGAGATTTTTAAATCACAAAGAACCTCAGTGTGGCTCAAATATTTCTTAAAGAATATTTATCATTATTATTTTATTTTTAATATAAAGGAAATATAGAGTAAATTTAGAAAACTGAAAAGTACAAATAACAAAGTAAAAATTCTTCATGTTTTCTTTTTTGGCAGTGTTGGAGTTAGGTTATCTTTTTTTTTTCCCTCTAGGCCTACCTACTTGCAAGAACAAATGATTATTTCCTTAATAGTAAAATGAGTGAGTTTTAGATCTTCTTCTTTGCTTACACACACTCTCTCTCTCTCTCTCCATATTATTATGCAAAGTGGTTCTTCCCTTCCCTTGTCACTCAGATGCTATCAGACTTCCACTTATTAACTCCTTTTTTCAAATTTTTATTTTGAGTTTGGGGGTACATGTGAAGGTTTGTTATGTAGGTAAACATGTGTCATGGGGTTTATGGTACATATTACTTCAACACCCAGACTACTTTCTTCTTTTGAATGGCTGCATATTATTCCATTACATGGGATATATCATGACTTATTTAGCCTTTCCATTATTGATGCATATTAAGATGTTTCCATTTTTTTTACATTCAAAGATAATGCTGTGTGTTGGGGTGGGGGAACTTCAGGTATAATAGAGTAAGAACCTTCAAGAATCTACTGTTATAGACAAGCAAATAGAACTTTGAAAAAAATTGCCAAATCAACTTATTCAGAACACTGGAAATTAACAAGAGGCTTGCAGCAACCCGAAGTTTATTCAATAAAAAGGTTGAATCTCAGTGACAATGGCAAACTGTGTGCTATTTTAAATTGCTCTATGACCATCCTCTTCTCCATAGCTCTGCAGCATCTTTGAACACGAACATCCTCACAACCACAGCAACTGGGAAAACCAGTAGCCAAATAGACACTAGAGGGTGAGGACTGGGTTTAGAGTTATTCAAAAAGCCTCGTCCATAAATAATAGCCTGGAAGCTATCTGGAAAAGTTCCATTTATAGGATTTGTTATTATTTGATCTGTCCCAGGGTTTGCTCAGTTGGAAAAGCCCTACTCCCCAGGGAATTTGTCAAAAATAATCAGTGGCAAATTTTTAAGGTTGCAATTTCCTGAAGTAGCAATATGAACTGGGGCAAATAAAAGGCTGGACAAAAACCTTTGTAAAAGAATCTAAGGAATAAGATGTCCATAGAAGGCTTTACAAAGCTGTATTCCTGGACACTTAGAAGGCCACACACATAGGCAGAGCTGTACACACAACCAGGAAATATCGAAGAAGGCTCTAAGTGCTCATCTTTAGTTGACTTTAAGTCTCTTTAAAAACAGGAGGTGAAGGCCATAGCAGAGTTTCAAACTACCTGCTTGAGCATTGAGGATATGTCCCAATATATACAACAGAGCCCCTCAGCAAACGGTAAAAACAAAAACAAAGCTGCATTGATTCAAGGTCTTTAAGAAAACCTCTGTCCTGTCATTGGCTAACTATTAAGTTAACCAAGCAGATTCAATGGCACATTATAGAAATTACAGACTTTGCAGAATTAGTCCAGAAAGACATTAAATAAACAAATAGCAATAAACGTATGTGTGCATGTGTCTTTATAGTAGAATGATTTATAATCCTTTGGGTATATACCCAGTAATGGGATTGCTGGATCAAATGGTATTTCCGGTTCTAGATCCTTGAGGAATCGCCACACTGTCTTCCACAATGGTTGAACTAATTTACACTCCCACCAACAGTGTAAAAGCATTCCTATCTCTCCACATCCTCTTCAGCATCTGTTGTTTTCTGGCTTTTTAATGATCGCTATTCTCACTGGTGTGAGATGGTATCTCATTGTGGTTTTGATTTGCATTTCTCTAATGACCAATGATGGTGTGCTTTTATTCATATGTTTGTTGGCTGCGTAAGTATCTTCCTTTGAGAAGTGTCTGCTCATGTCCTTCGCTCACTCTTTGATGGTTTGTTTTTTCTTGTAAGTTTATTTAAGTTCCACAATAGCAAAGACTTGGAACCAACTCAAATGCCCATCAGTGATAGACTGGATAAAGAAAATGTGGCATGTGTGTGCCATGGAATACTATGCAGCCATAAAAAAGGATGAGTTCATGTCCTTTGCAAGGACATGGATCTTTTTTCTCCCCCTCTAGGCCTACCTACTTGCAAGAGCAAATGATTATTTCCTTAATAGTAAAATGAGTGACTTTTAGATCTTCTTATTTGCTTACACACACACACATACACACACACACACACACACTCTACATATTATTATGCAAAGTGGTTCTTCCCTTGTCACTCAGATGCTATCAGACTTCCACTTATTAACTCCTTCATTAAACCATCATTCCCAGCCAACTAACACAGGAACAAAAAACCAAGCACTGCATGTTTTCACTCATAAGTGAGAGTTGAACAATGAGAACACATGGAAACAAGAAAGGGAACATCACACTCAGGGGGTGGGGGGCTAGGGGAGGGATAGCATTAGGAGAAATAATGTAGATGATGGGTTGATGGGTGTGGCAAACCACCATGGCACATGTATATCTATGTAATAAGCCTGCATGTTCTGCACATGTATCCCAGTACTTAAAGTATAATAATAATTAAAAAAGCACAAGAAAAAAACCAGGGGTGGGGGTGGGGGAAAAATAGCTATAGTAAAAACAGCAAAACCTAGAAACAACAACAACCTGGGGAGAGGTAAATCTGGTTTCCAAGTTGTCATATTATATTATTTAAAATGTCAAATTTTCAAGAAAAATTGTGAGACACAAAAAGAAATAAGAACATATGCTCCACACATAGTGGGAAAAATAATAAAAACTCTCTGAAGAAGCCCAGATGTTGGACTTACTAGACAAAGACTAAACTAGATAAGTATAAATATTCAGATTATATTTATATATCGATATAACTATACCCAGACATATGTTCAAAGAAACCATATCTAAAGAACTAAAGGAAAGCATGAGAATGGTGAATCATCAAATAAAGAATATCAATAAAGAGATAAAAAGAATAAGAAGAAAGAACCAAACAGAAATTCTGGAGCTAAAAAGTACAATAACAGAATTTAAAAATTTACCAGGGAGCCTGAATAGCAGTAAAGAGATTGAATTAGTAATTTAAAAACTTTCTGCAAAATAAATCCTGATGAATTCTACTAATCCTGATTAATTCTACTAATGTTTAAATAAATAATTCCAGTCCTTCAGAAACTCTTCCAAAAAATGGAAGAAAAAGAAGAATCACTTCCCAACTCATTCATTGAGGCCTATATCACCCTGACATGAAGAAAAGACAGAGATACCACAATAAAAGAAAACTACAGACTGTGATCTCTTACAAATATAGCAACAAAATGCTCATCAAAATAGTAGCAAACTGAATCCAATCACACATAAAAAGGATTATGCATCATAACCAAGTAGGATTTACCCCAGGAATGCAAAGTTGTTTTCACATCTAAAAATCAATTACTATAATAACTATATCAATAGAATAAATAACAAAAACCACATGGACATCCCAATGCAGAAAAGCGTGTGACAAAATACAACATTCTTTTATAATAAACATGTGTCTTAAAATTAGGAATGAAAGGGAACTTTCTCAATGTGATAAATCTATCTGTGAAAAACCTACAGCTAACATCATACTTAATGGTAAAAGGCTGAATGCTTTTCCTAAGATCAGAACAAGACAGTTATCTGCTCTTGCCACTTCTATTCAAGAGTGTACTGGAGAGTTTAGCTAATGCAATCAGGCAAGACAAAGAAATAAAGGCACCAAGATTGGAAAGAAAGAAGAGAAACTATCTCTATTTGCGGAAGACATATCTTGTATATAGAAATTTATAATGAATCCACAGAAAGTATTAGAATTGACAAAAGAGTTGAGCAAGGTTGCAGAATACAAGATTAACATGCAGAATCAATTATATTTCTATACACAAGCAATGAACAATCCAAGCATAAAGTTAAGAAAATAAGTTGATTTAACATAACATAAAATAAGTAAAATACTGGGAAATAAATTTAACAAAAGAAGTGCAAGATGTGTACACTGAAAAGTACAAAACATCACTGGAAGAAATTAAAGATCTAAATAAATGGAAAAGCATTTCATGTTCATGGATTTTTTAAAATGGCAGTGCTCCCTAACTTATCTGCAAATTCTGTACAATTACTTTCAAAATCTCAGCTGTCATTTTTGCTTATCCTAAAGTTCAAATGTAAACTCAAAGGACCAAGAATAGCCAAAATAATCTTAATAAAGAAGAACAAACTGGGAAGACTCACATTTTCCAATTTCAACACCTCTTCAAAGCTAAAGTAATCAAAGCAGTATGGTACTGGCATAGGAGAGACATATAGTAGTTTAATGGAATAAAACTGAATCCAGAAATAATTTATGATGATCAACTCATGGTCAATTGATTTTCAACATGGATGCTAAAACAATTCAATGAGAATGAATAGTCTGTTCAAGCACAGTTTTGTGCTTGAACAATTAGATATTCACATGAAAAAAATGAATTTGGATTCCTATCTCATACCACATGAAAAATTTAACTCAAAATGATTTGTAGTCCCAAATGTAAAAGCTAATATTACCCAACTCTTAGAATAAAACATAGGAATAAATCTTCATGTCTTTAGGTTAGGCAATGTTTTCTTAGATACAACACAAAAAGTATAAGAACATAAACTGTACTTCATTAAAATTAAGAATGCTTGTACTTCAAAGGAAATAATGAAGGAAATGAAAAGACAACCTACAGATTGGAGAAAAATTTTGAAAATCATATCTCTGATAAGGGTCTTGCACAGGAATGTTTTAAATATGTTTACAACTCAATAATAAAGTCAAGTAAACCAATTCAAAACTGTGCAAATTCGAGGAGCCATTTCTTCAAAGAAGAAATACGAATGGCCTATAAACATACAAAAAGATGTTCAACATTATTAGACATCAGAGAATGCAAATTAGAACCATGAGATATCACTTTACACACACTAAAACAAACATCCCCTACCCAACTGCACCCAAACCAGCAAGTGTTGACCTGGACAGGGAGGAATTTGAACCCTCATGCATTGTTGGTGGGATAGTAAAATGGTACAGCCTATTTGGAAAGCTCTTTGGCAGTTACTCAAAATGTTAAACACAGACTTGTCATATGACCCAGCAATTCCATGTATGGGTGCATATAAGAGAAATGAAAACATACATTTATGCAAATACTTGTATACAAATGTTCATAGCAACATTTTTCATGATAGTAAAAAACTAGAAACAACGTACATTTCTATCAATTGATAAAACAGTAAACAAAATATGATATATATGTTAAATGCAATATTATTTTTAAATGGAAAGGAATTAAGCAATGATACATGATAAAAACATGGATGAACCTTGAAAACTTAATGCTAAGTTAAAGAAGCCAGACAGAAAGATCTTATATTGTATCATTTTCTTTATATGAAATGTCCAGAATGGACAAATCTATAGAGCTGGAAATTAGATTAGTGGTTGCCTGGGGCTGGGAGGAGACAGAAATGAAGAGTGATTGCTAATGGTCCAGGATTTATTTTAAGGGTGGTAAAAATATTCTAAAATTTGATATTGGCAATGATTGCACAACTTTGCAACTATACTAAAGATCACTGGATTGCACATTTTTAGAGGATAAATTTTATGGCCCATTAACTATATCTCTTAATCAAGTTGCTATTAAAAATGCTATGATGAGTAGCTTTATGATTATCACTATTTGTATAGATGAGAGTTTTCCTGTAGGACGTATCCTGGGAATTCAACCTCTAAGTCATAGATTATTAACATTCATCATTTTGATAAATACTTCAGAAAAGTTTCCCTATAAGGTTGTATATTCCAAGATCCATTGACTGGATCCATTGACTGGATTGACATTTATTAAAGATTTAATTTTAGCCAATTTATAGTCATCTTACTTGAATATTTTGTCATCGTATTTGAATATTTTTAATTATTTTGAACGTTTGAGCATCTTTTCATATGTTTATTGACATTTTAGTTTATTCTCTCTTGTGCATTTTTCTATTGTGTGTTTTTGTGTTCCTTGTCATAAGCCAGGCACTGTGTTTGGTGCTGGAGAGACAAAGGTAATGATAATATGGTCTCAGCCTACAAACAGCTCACAATTCACACGGAAGGAAGATTTCCCACAGCAATATATTAACAGTACTTTGTGGTGGAGTGATTTAAGAACATGAGTTCTGAAGCCAGATTGTCTTGGTTTAAATTCTCGCTCTTCCTCGTAACAGCGATATGACTTTTGGCAAGTTATTTAACCCTCATGGGCCTCAGGAATTTTTCTTATAAGATGTTTTTATTATGGGAATTAAGTGAGATAATGCATGAAAAGTGCTTGGAAAAATATCTTGCACTCAAGCATAGTCACTCCTTTTATTGTTAGAATAGAATGTGATATAGCAGAGTTATTGACAAGCTGCTATGGGAACCCAAAGAAGAGATTATTATAGTCAGAGGGACACTTGGGGAATGTTTCTTAGACTTTTTTGGAGAAAGGGAAGGTTATTCACCTTAAGAGACTCTTTTTCACTGTTATTAAAAATTGTATTTTTCTAGTGTTTTAATTTTGAAGAGTGTGACTGTTTAAAGTCATAGCCACAGCTTTTTTTTTTTAACACTCCTCATATCAAGAAATGAGGTCCATGATTCCAGCCCTTGCATCTGGGAAACATGATCGCTTTAATTACAAGTATGGTGGAAGTGATGCCATGTGACTTCTGAATCTAAGTCATAAGAGGCCATTTGACTTGTGCCTTGCTCCCTGGAACACATTTGCTCTTAAAGTCCTGACCTACAATTTAAGAAGTACAACTCCTCTCAGGCTTCCATGTTATGAGGAAGCCCAGGCAACACTGAGAAGCGTGTGTAGTGCTTTGCCTGACAATCCTGGAAGATCGCAGCTTTCAAGTCATCCCATTTAGGGTGTTAAATACACATATTAAGAAGCTTTCAGAGGATTCCAACTCCAACCATACCAGTCATCCTCTAGCTGCTGAGTCTTCCCAACTGAGTCTCCACACCTTGTGGACCACAGACAAGCCATTTCCAATGTGCCCTGCCTGGATTACAAATTGCCACATTCATGAGTATAATAAAATTATTGTTTTATACCACCAAATTTTGGGTTGGTTTGTTACTCAGCAATGGACTACAGAAACAAGTAGCTAGCTGAAAAAAAAAGTTTTATTTCTTCAGCTTTCATGGCTATGTTAACATGAAACTCTACAATAATATTGGTTCTGTCAACTGATGACATCATCCTGGAGCAGCTCAGATAAGGGCTCTCAAGGGATTTCCCTGGCATAGGGGGACAGGCCTGGACTCAAAGCAGCAGATACTGGATGATCTTCAAGGAATAGTCAACTTAACCAGGGGTCTTTTCTGTGAATAAAAGCTTTTTAGAGCATTGCAGCTTTCGTGATTTAGTTCCTGTTCATTAAAAACCACAGTCCCCATGGCAACTTTAACATAAATATTTCAGGTGCATATTCCAGGCTTAATGGTTCTTAAATGTTTTCTCTACTTAACCCTGCTGATATACTCTGGATAATATTAAGATTTAATAAAATAAAAAAACTGAGGGGAGAGGAAGAAAATGTAAGTGTGCTGTATTTTGCTTTCCAAAAACTTTCTACTTTGAACACTACCAGATAGTATGAATTTGACCTTTTGTTTCCTATTGCAGGAGGCATTATGGATCTGATAATTTCTTTTTTTACTTTTAATTTTTTGGAGTCTCACTCTTTTGCCCAGGCTGGAGTGCAGTGGCACGATCTTGGCTCACTGCAACTTCTGCATCTTGGGTTCAAGCAATTCTCCTGCCTCAGCCTCCCAAGTAGCACCTACCTCTTCACCTGGCTAATTTTTGTATTTTTAGTAGAGATCGGGTTTCGCTATTTTGGCCAGACTGAACGTGAACTCCTGACCCCAAGTGATCTGCCCGCCTTGACCTCCTGAAGTGCTGGGATTACAGGTGTGAGCCACTGTATCTGACCTAGAACTTAGAATTTTTAACACTAGAGAGAAAATGTGGAGTTGTGAAGCGCCAGTGGTTATTAGAGGAACATATTTTACCACGATTCTGGCTTGTTTTAGTGTTTTTTAAATAAGAAATTAAATATAAATTGAGGTGCAGGGAAAACTCTTCCTTACAGTGGAATTCCCATCAATAAATGTAGAAGAAATGATGGACATTGAATATCATCATTCAGAAAATGTCACAGTAATAACATAATTGTGGCTGGCAGACATCTACAATAGATGCTAAAATTAATAGGTGAAATATAATAATAAACAATGAGAAATGTATCTTTATAGTGGAGAAACCTGGCAGAGACCACTTTACCCAAGCGATCTAAGTTAACTTCACCAGTGATGAGTCATACTATGATGCACTAAGAAGGGCACATAGTTCATGTGATTTTCTTGCCAAAAATACATAACGTGTATTCAGTCAGGTGGAA
This sequence comes from Macaca fascicularis, assembly GCF_037993035.2. Classification (NCBI taxonomy): domain Eukaryota; kingdom Metazoa; phylum Chordata; class Mammalia; order Primates; family Cercopithecidae; genus Macaca; species Macaca fascicularis. The sequence continues at coordinate 70,040,243 of NC_088384.1, forward strand.
CCATCAGACAAACTCATAACTGGCGAGTACTCTTTTTTATTTTATTTTATTTTATTTTTTTTTGAGACGGAGTCTCGCTGTGTCGCCCAGGCTGGAGTGCAGTGGCGCGATCTCGGCTCACTGCAAGCTCTACCTCCCGGGTTTACGCCATTCTCCCGCCTCAGCCTCCGAGTAGCTGGGACTACAGGCGCCCGCCACCACGCCCGGCTAGTTTTTTGTATTTTTAGTAGAGACGGGGTTTCACCATGTTAGTCAGGATGGTCTCGATCTCCTGACCTCGTGATCCACCCGCCTCGGCCTCCCAAAGTGCTGGGATTACAGGCTTGAGCCACCGCGCCCGGCCTTATTTTTTTTTTTATTATTATGTTTTGAGTCAGAGTCTCGCTCTGTAGCCCAGGCTGGAGTGTAGTGGCGCGATCTCTGCTCATGCAAGCTCCACCTCCCAGGTTCACACCATTCTCCTGCCTCAGCCTCCTGAGTAGCTGGGACTGCAGGCGCCCGCCACCACACCCAGCTAATTTTTTAATTTTTAGTAGAGACGACCGTGTTAGCCAGAATAGTCTCGATCTCCTGACCTCGTGATCCGCCTGCTTCGGCCTCCCAAACTGCTGGGATTACAGGTGTGAGCCACTGCGCCCAGCCCAGTACTCTTCAAAGTCATCATGTTCATAAACTACTAATAAGAGCTGCAGGACTTTTCCAAATTAGAGGAAACTAATGAGACATAACTATTAAATACAATCATATTTTGGATTGGAACCTGGATCAGTAAAAAGGACACTAGCGGGATAACTGGAAAATTTTGAATAAGTCCTGTAGATTAGCTAATAGTATTATATCAATGTTTATTTCCTGGCTTTGGTAATTTTGCTATGGTTACCTAAGATGTTAACTTTGGGGAAGCTGAATAAAAAGTATATGGAAACTCTGCTTTTTTTAAAGTAATGTTTTTTATTGTGATAAAACATATGTAACATCAAATTTTCAATTGTAATGATTTTTAAGTGAATAGTTCAGTGATATTAAGTATACTCACATTGTGCAACTATCACTACTATCCATTACCAGAACTTTTTAATCAACTCAAACTGAAATTCTGTACCTACTACACAATAACTTTCCAGTCCCCACTCCCCAGCCCCGGCATCCACCTTTCTGGTTTCTGTCTTTATGAATTTGATTTCTTGAACTAGGTTATTTAAGTGGAATCACACGGTATTTGACCGTTTGTGCCTGGCTTATTTTACTTAAGCACAGTGTCTTCAAGGTTTATCATGTTGTGGCATGTGTCAGAATTTCCTTCCTTTTTAAGGTTGAATATTCCACCTTGTATAACACATTTTGTTTATCCATTCATCTATTGATGGACGCTTGAGTTGCTTCCACATTTTGGCTATTGTGAATAATGCTGCCATGAACATAGGTGTACCTGTGTGCTACTTATGCAACATTTCTAACGTCTAAATTTATTTCCAAGATGCAAATTAAAAATTCTCAGCCAACTATTGCAAGAACAGAAAACCAAACACCGCATGTTCTCACTCACAGGTGGGAACTGAACAATGAGATCACTTGGACTCGGGAAGGGGAACATCATACACAGGGGCCTATCATGGGGAGGGGAGAGGGGGGAGGGATTGCATTGGGAGTTATACGTGATGTAAATGACGAGTTGATGGGTGCTGACGAGTTGATGGGTGCAGCACGCCAACATGGCACAAGTATACATATGTAACAAACCTGCACGTTATGCACATGTACCCTAGAACATAAGTACAATAAAAAAAAAAAGTAAAAGCATTTTAAAATTTAAATTTGAATGACCTCAGAAGGGTCATGTATTTCCTAGTTTCAAATCAGAACCCACCTACCCCTCCACTTCCTATGGTCACACACTAAGCTCCCTTTCCATGGTTGTGTTACCTTAGGCAACTGAGTTGCATACCTGGCTTGGTCTAGCTGCCTCATTTTTTTTAGAGAAGACACTGAGGCTCCGGGGGGCCAGGGCCTGACCAGATGAATGGGAGCTCTCTGCAGAAATCCCAGCTCTCCTTAGTGTAAGTCCAGCATCCTTCCTACCACGCTGCTTGTGTTGCGGTCCTACTTTATGTCCCAGCCCCTTTGTAACCATGACTAGGAATTCATGAGATTTTGGGCTGCAATTCCTGATGGAGATGAGTGGGACTCAAGGACAGCCAGGCTGGTGGGTGACATCCTCACTGCTGTGATCTTGGGACCCATGATTCTGGATTCTTTGGGAGGAGGATCTCTCTTGGCTATGAAAGAAAATGGAGCTAATTGGTCTCATAAAGCTAAAATTTGAACCTCTGATGAGCTTACTCTTATGCAATAAACAGGTAAATTGACTGATCATGAACCTAACAAAAGAGTAACCTGTAGGCATTGGTTATTTTTCTGGGCCTTTTTTGTCTCTTGCTTTTGGAGTGCAGACCCGAGATACACTGTCTTCTGAGCATCTGAGAAGCAGCTGCTTAAGAGCTTTGTGCAAGCATAAGCTCCACCGCAGGGAGAGAAAGACAGATGCTATGTGACTTACAGTAGTATAAGGTACTTGCTGCCCACACAGACCTCAAGGATGTAGGCTGGTCAATGCATTCCTGAGATCCTTAAGTAGACTGCAAATCTTGCAAATAGCAAAGACATATTGTTAGGCTAGATTGGTTGATTCCCCATTGATTGGTAGATTCCCAAACACTCACCTGAGTGTCCTAGTAAGAAGCCTCTCATACTGCGGACATTTAGTGTTTTCAAATGTTTTCTTCATTGAAACACACACACACATATGTAAACACAGAGACACACACACACATACACATCCTTCTTTTACATCATCACCTTGTTCTCTTAAGGCAAAATATGCATGGTTCCAGAAGGAAGGAGAAAAAGAAGTGAAAGAAGAACTTGCAGCAAATTGTCAGCTTGAAGATTCAGGCTGGGTGACAGTATAATAATGTTGCTAAGTCAGACTTACAGAGGTTTTAGAAATTCTTATTATGGCCACAAAAATGCATGGGTCTCAGCAACACTTCTCATTGTCTTCTTTCTTTTCCTCTTACTTCCTTTTCCCACTGAAAACTATGGCTCCAAGCTACGGCACCTCTCTGAACCCACACACTCCCTTTTCCCAGCAGTAGGGAACTCCAGGGAACTGGCAACCAATTGTGAACAGATAAAAAGAAGTGTTAAATTCTCATGGAGTCTATTTCCTGCTTCTTTTAAACACCAGAGTTCTCTTCCCTTAGGGAATCTGTAGATGCTCCAGAGGGTCTGTGACCTTGGCATGGCCTCCATTCCAAATTTTGTGCATCTGTGCATTCGCTTGTTCTCAGGAGAGTCTACTGCTTATTACAGATTCTCAAACGGATTCAGAACCCTCAGAACAGTTAAGACTTCCCGGATCAGACTCTTCGCTTTACCTTTGGCTGCTTTCTTTGTGTTTGTTCACTGTGCTGGTTTTCATGGTCCTTGTTCAGGCTTAGTCGGGATCTAGTTTGGTAGAACACTGGACATCATTTGCTATATAAGATTTTTATAATTTATTTGTAAGAGGGACTGCTGTCAAGAGGTTTAAGAAATAAAAACTGGCAGATGAAACAATCATCAAGGATTGAAAACTGGCTCAGCTGATAATTGCTTGTCCATTTCATTTGGGGACCTGAATTTTGCCAACAGGGATAAGCTCTGCATTTTACTGACTTTCTCAGAGACGATTCTTTATTTCCTTCAATTGCATGCAATCTCTTATGGGCAGAACATGATGCCTAGCAGTAGGGATGGGAGAGAAAGGGAAGCTTATTTGAATTTAGGTCTGGGGTAGGCTACTGGAGGATGAGAGACCATGTGCAGAAGAACTGATGTGCTCTTTTTCCCATTTTTCACTCTTCCTAATGTTTCTTTCTCCTTCCAAGTCAAGTAGGAAATGGGTTTTGCGCATTACTGATATCTGCCAGGAGACGACTATTGATTTCCCTGGATTGTGTGCAAGGTAAACAGATCTCAGTGAGAATTCTGAAGGTTCCTAATAGGCCCTGAGTTTCAACTTCAGAGCAAACAGAGAGAGAAGAACAACTTCTAGAGGGATTTTCTTTCTTAATTATCAACAACAAAAGAGTGACTGTGTCTAATCTAAAATAAAAATTAAGTATCTATTTCCATCACTAAAGAGAAACCACTTTTTTTTTTTTTCAAGCAGAATTATTTATCATCAGTGAAACCACGACTGCTGTCCCAGGCAAGGATGGGATAGTTTGATTGACAGCCTAGGACCACTAGGGGACAGACCACACTCTTCAGGTCCACTTTGGACCACGTCCCCCATGGAAAGGGTTGGACCCAACCAACTTCCACAGCACAGAGTAGAGGGACCATTCATTCAGGCATTTTTCTCGAGGATATCCTGCATTTTCTATTCCACTGTTAAACCAGGAACACGGAACCTCTCTTGGTTCATACGTTTACATTCTCCTTTTTAAGTTTGTGACTTACATTCGCCCTTTAAATTTTGTGACTACTATCAAAGGCTGATTGTGGGTAATTACTTTAATTTCTCTGATCATCTGCCTTGTTGTGTTCTCATTGTCAACCCTCCAACTGAATATCCCCAGTCAATCCTAGCAGAGCTGCTCCAACCCACAGCCAAGTGGATTGTACACACTTTATAGTAAGGAAATGCTTCTTACTCATAGGAAGAGCCATCCACAAGGCTGGTTTTGGATACAGTAATAGGGAGTAGAAGAATGTTAAAATTAAAAAGAAAATTGAGGTACTGACATGTTGCCTAAATCTTCATCTTTCAAAATTATCTTGGTATGCTAGAAAGAATGATCTGTCAGAACACAGTGCTTGGAATGACTGGATTGCAAGCTCTATGGGGAAAATACCTGTTTTGCTCATGTACTAAGTACAGAGTATCATGTCACAGATACCTGTTGAGTAAATTTAAAAAATCAGGAAGTTCTAGATTCTGGAAAGAGTTATTAAGTAGTTGTGTTATTCAATGTGGATGACTAAGGTTATGGGGTTCTTTGGGGATTGGTAAGACATTTAATATATTGGGGGTCAAGCAGGCCATCTAACTAAGCGAATCAGGTAAAAGACAGTAGAAAGTGGTGAGGATTGTGGTAAACTAGAGGGCACATGCTCCTCCACAAGTCAAACGGATTGAAAGCATTGTGCTGGCCAAACTCAATTTGTGATCCAATGAGTGATGCACATTGCACTTGTTAGCTCTGAGTGGTCTAGGACTCTATTAAGCACAAGAAAGAAGGCACATCACAAGAGACATGGAATGAAAAGAAACTCATGAGATTGAACACAAGGTAAAAATACTCTCAGGCATTCTAACAAAAGAAAAAACCCTATCGATTACAGACAAGGCTGGCAGTCTCTGTTACTTTGGTCTGTAGTCAGGTCCAAGCTCTTTGGAGCAGCCATAGAAGACAAGAGAAGAAGTTAACTACTCCCAAACACCAGCTTTGGGGTCAGAGTTATTTCTAAACAAAAGACAAAAAGGGAGAAAAGTAGATGTCTAAGCTAGAAAATTACATGCTAGTATCTTCACAAGCAAGATATCCCTTTAAAAACTGGAATAACCCACAAGAATGTTGCATTTGGCAAGGTCAGTATAAAACATAATCTGTTAGTGAAATTTTATTGGTATCCTATTAAATTCCACATAGATAACAAGGCTAGAGGAAAGGAATTTGTGTTTGATATCTATCTGCTTGAAAAGGTAATTTCCATTTTGTCAAATTAAAGCAGATGCACTTCATAGAATCTCAGCATATTTACACTGGAGATGACCTCCACGAGTATCTAGCACTATGTCTCACTTTCCAGACACTTTGAGAGTGAGAATGTCATCATCTGAGCTCCTCTTAGGGAGGAAACTGTCTCTATTTGGGATAATTTTGTGATGGTTGATGGGTACCTGAGGTCATGGGTGCCTAGACAGCAAGGAGATCTGATCTGCTCTGCCTGGGAAGAATCTGCCCGCACCCATGAAAGGAGGAGATACTAAAGAAACCAAGGGGCAGATAAAAGAAAGTGGGGAGGATCTGGCAAGAAGTGTGAGGCTGGGCAGGAAGAGGCTGCTGCCCATGCCCAGTGGTGAGGGGATGAAAGGACTCCTCAAAGCACCTGCTTACTTTAAAGTTCTTTGTGTTTGCAACATAAATCCCCTCCTGGCACCTGTGACATCTTCAGGAAAATACATTCTAATCACAGATGCCTTGGGTGAGTGATAAGGGTTTTGGTAAGGGGAAATCAAGGGACCTGGCTAAATTTCACACTTGAGTCACCATTGTGAAGAATGATTGTTTGGGTAAGAAGGAGACATAATTTATTAACTGGAAAGTTTTGGTGGAAGTAGAAAACTATATCCAGAAGTAAAATGAAAATCTAGCTCCACTCCCAGAATTTATAGGAATATTGGGAAGGGTTAGGACTTCTACAGGGCACATTATGGGGATTTGAGTGGATCTTATCTACATCCCAAGGGTCCAGGTATTTCTAATTGACCTCTGGGTTATATAGATGAGAAAAGTGAGGTTCAAAAAGTTGAATGATGTGGATATGGTCATGCTGCTATATAGTGGCAGAGCTGGGACAGAAACTCACTGTCGTTGACAAAGTTTAACTCAGCTCAATTTCATAGAGGGAGAGACCTCAATGTTAGTTTTGCATCAATGTACACATTTTTTCTTTTAGCAGTAAGTTTTTACTTTTGAAATAATTTCAGACTTAAAGAAAAGTTGTAAGAATAGTGAAAATAACTCACAGCCATGTCACCCAGAGTCCCCAATTGTTAACATTTTACTGCATTAAAATAATTATTTTTCTACATATACATATTACTTTGGTGAATCATTTGAGAGTAAGTTGTAGATGGTGTGTGTGTTTTCTAAGAACAAGGCAGTATAAGTATCAACATCAGAAAGTTAACTCTGATGATATCATTTTCTAATTTACAGACATCGTTGATATGTTGCCAACTGTCTTAATAATATCCTTTACAGTAAAAAAAATAAAAATAAAAAATCTAGACCAAAGTTCAATCCAAGATCATATGTTGCATGTGGTTGTCATTTCTTTTTTAATTGGGAAGAGTTTCTTAGTCTATCTGTCTTTGTCTTTTATGACATTAATGCTTTTGAAGAGTACAGGCCAGTTATTTTGCAGACTGTCTCTCAATTGGGATCATCTGCTTTCTCATCATTAGATTGAAGTGATGCATCATGGCAGGGGCATTACACACGTCGTTGTGTGTGCTTCTTGATGCACTGTTCACAGTCCTAAGTGCAGCTACCTCAACTTCAGAGTAACTGCTCTGGTCTCACCTACCTAATAGTGACTTATAAACTAAGCACAAGACCCAATTGTGGGTACATTCAGTGCTATTTACGCACATGTTTCTGAGCATCCAAGCGTGAGAATGCCAACTAACTAAAAAAATGCAGCTTATTTCAGTGGACTCCAATTGCTATATTTATCCAAACAAGGCCAGGTATGTAATTCCAGCACTTTGGGAGGCTGAGATAGGAGGATCATTTGAGCCCAGGAGTTTGAGACCAGCCTGGGCAACATTGCCAGGCCTCGTCTTTAGAAAAAATAAAATCCTAGCCAGATACGGTGGTGTGTGCCTCTAGTCCTAGCTACTTGGGAGGCTCAGATGAGAGGATCACTAGAACCCAGGAGTTTGAGGCTGCTGTGAACTATGATCATACTACTGCATGGGTGACAGAGTGAGACTCTGCCTCTAATACAACAAAAAATTACCCAATCAAGAATCCACTGACTGGAAATGAAATATAGAGGACATGACTTTTATTTATTTATTTTTATTATTACTTTAAAAAAAAATTTTCAGGGTGGGGCATGGCTGGGCCATAGAGAAAAAAAATGAGCATGAGGAGCTGGACATTTTGAGTAAACCCAGTGACTCATAAACTATAAAGGGCTATAATAACCAAAACTACTGAACAAGAACCATTCCATTCCCAGAGGTAGAGTGGCGTATGGATGCACAGAAAATCATACGCTGTCCCATAAAACCCACCAATGAGAAACAGTGCAAGACAATTTCACACAGAAGGCAAACAAGCCACATTATTTAGATGAATAAAGTAAATATGATTTCACTAGAGAAGTGGACAGCTCGACAGCTCCTTAAACAGATGCTTTTCATGCAGTGGAGGAGCCTAAATTCTTTATGTGTGACTTCAGCTCCTCTCTCAACAGCTCAAAGCCTGTGGAGTGAGGACATCATGTCTTTCAGTAACCAGATGTGACAGATGATCTCATTCAGCCTCAATTTATTGGAGTGTGTCACCAGGTTAGCAAGGTCTGAGAATGTCCTTTGCATTTAGAACTAGAGACCAATTGCTAAAACAGTTTCCCACACCCCAACACATAAAATAGGCATTTGCAAGGGCAAAACAGAGACCTCAGATTAGATGAATTCTTATAAACTAGACTATAGAACTATAGAACTATAAGTGTGCTTTCCCTTGGGCATAAACTTGAACAGGCTATCTTTCTGTCTGTAGAATCAACCCCTTTCAATGTGCCTCATCTTCATAGGGCTCAACACACACTTGTTAATAAAATAACTCATGGATGAATGTTCTTTTGTAATTAGCTGATTTGTAAGGGGCTGTGTGGAAGGGAAACTGGAGGAGAAAGGGGTAAGTCATTGACCTACCACTCAGTACACTTGGCTATAAGTCAGCCCTGCCTACTCCTATGCCATTCCTAAGCATTTGTTCTCCATGGATAATGCTCAATTCTCTTCTGTTATTCCAGGATCCACTCTTCTGCATAACTGGGAGCTCAGTATGAAGCGGTTTGTGTTGTCCATGGTTATTCACTATTCTAGGGCTGAGCTGACAGTCCACAGTGGGATTCAAACTATGAGGTACCCCCTAAGAACTGAACAACTGATTTATATCAAGTCTAGAATGATACCCAGGTAATGAGACAGGTAGTGGTTATCTGACATACAGCCTCACTCACAAACTGTTTCTTTCTAGTTGCAGGCAGCATTTCCATATATCATCCCAGAAAGAAAAAATTAAAAATGAGCATTATTTCTTTGGAATATCAGGGAGTAATGTGCCTATTAGGTGAGCTAGGATCACGTTGATACACCTCTGTCTTTTCTTTTCTTCTTCGCTTCTAAGTTAGGGGATTTGTTCTGCATTCGTGTATTTATATGTCAGGGGAGGTGCATTTAATTGTTTTGTTCTTAGTTGGACTAAACTTCATGGATAGAACTGTCTGCTCTACCAGCCATTCAATGTGACTACAAGGACAGTAATTAATCAAGCCATTAGTACCACTGATGCCATCATCCAGTGGCAATGGGATCAAAGACACATAACCTGACTTCCTAGTAGCATCATCTATTAAATGATGTGCTACCTGTTGCCAGAATGAGTGATTCCATAGGACAAAGAAACCAGGCAGAGATCAAAGCTTCTCCAAGTCACTATTAGCTCAACTTATTATCCTAGGATATCCTGTATGTGGCCATCCTGCCACACTTCCCAAGTACCTTTCGATGCCTCCTTTCACCTAGCTGCAAAATCCAAATTCCTCAGCATAGTATGGATGACTAGTCATGAACTGGCCCCAGGTCACTTCTTTGGCCTCATCTCCCAGTCTCTTGTCATCTAGACAGAAAAAACTACTTGAAATCCTCCTAAAAACCGTGCCCATTTCATTGCACATCCTGTGCTTTTCTTTATAAACCTCTTGAAATTATAAGCCTCATTGTAAATTCACCTCAATGTATTATTGCCTGCTTTGTGAAGACTTTCTTTTTGCTGACAGTCATGGCCTCACATGCACTATATATTAAATCTATCACAAAAACTTTCTAGACTTGTTTACATGGAGCACTCCCATTCATCTGTAATCAGCATGAAGGGATCCTAGAAAGGCATTAGTCTAACCCTTCATTTTATACACAAGAGAAAGCAGATCAAACACTACGTTTATGTGCTTAACAACTATTGCAAAAAACATTTGAGCCTTGTTGTTTACTGGCTGTGGTTTAGATAATGCATTGTTGATACGATTGAACCAGCTTTCCAGAGTGTATGAGACAGACAACTAGATTGCATGATGCTCCTATGAGTAATTAGCCACATATACCAAGTATTCTAGGTCTGGGCTTACAGTCCACAGTGGGATTCAAACTATGATGTACCCTCTAAAGACTGAACGACTGATTTATATCAAGTCTAGAATGACACCCAGGTAACGAGACAGGTAGAGGATATCAGACATACAGCCTCACTCACAAACTGTTTCTTTCTAGCCTCTGACGAACCTGAATTTTAGGTAACTTTAGGTCCTCTGTGTAGCACATGATATTGATGCACTGCCTGCCTTCCCTTGGTTCACCCTGGAGGTCACCTGTAGAGAGTACCTACAGATGCCAATGTCTTTCAGGCACCGCTCTCCTGAGGGTATTCTCTGGCAGTGGAAGCATGCTTGGTCTACTTACAGCAGGCAAAAGTACCAGAGATTTCATGTTCCCCAAGAGCAACCATCAACCAAGAAGAAATGGTAGCTGGAGGTTAAATATCCCAGCTTCCTCACCCTTTGATGGGACAACACAAGTAAGTTGTAACTGTCGGAGGGGCCTGTAGTAGGAAATTGGATCCATGTTTTGTTCATATCTCCCTGTATCCATTCCCTTGGTTAGTCTCCTCCCACACTGACTCTAAACTTGGCCATGTGGTTTGCTTTGGCCAATGAGACTTAGTAAATGCAACACAAGCACAGACTTAAAAAGTGTTTTCATGGGCCAGGTGCGGTGGCTCATGCCTGTAATCCCAGCACTTTGAGAGGCCGTGGCAGGCAGATCATGAGGTCAGGAGATCGAGACATCCTGGCCAACATGGTGAAACCCTAGCTCTACTAAAAATACAAATATTAGCTGAGTATGGTGGTGTGTGCCTGTACTCCCAGCTACTTGGGAGGCTGAGGCAGGAGAATCGCTTGAACCTGGGAGGCAGAGGTTGCAGTGAGCCGGGATCGCGCCATTGCACTCCAGCCTGGCAACAGAGTGAGACTTCGTCTCACAGAAAAAAAAAAAAAGTGTTTTCACTTTGGGGTTTGATTTCTCATCTATCTATTGGAACCATCTTAGACCAGTAAGATCGAATCCCAGTTGCTTACTTATTCCCAAATCCATGTCTTAGCGTGTTGCATTATATTTGTCTACTGAACTTACTCAGTACATGTTTGTTGAATGACCTTAATAATCTTCTCCTTCTATATGTCCCTGTGGTATGACTGTAGCTCTTGCTAATTTCTTGGTCCATTGGTTTGAAACTCCCATAACTCTTCTTTGGTCCTTTCCTCATTTTCCAGTTTACGGCCAGAATGGTTTGTTTCTGGCGTCAGCTGCTGGGTCCAAATTTGGGTTAATGACAAACCTCATTTAAAACACAACTCTCCAGGGATCCCTGTCCCTTCTCCTCTGCCTAAAGTGCTGCTACTGGACTTCAAGAGATCACAAATGGCTTGTTTCCCATCCTTCTTCCCATATTTTAGGTTCTGCAAGGCCTCTCTTGGTCTCCCATTCTTGGCTCACAGTTCCTAGAAACATAGTCAGCTGGAACTGACTAGAATTGACTCTTGGATGTCAACTACCTTCTTGTGTTTGAGCTTCCATAACCACTGAAGAGAATTGGTGGCCACCTGATAAAACTGATATTTTATTCTTCCCACAGAAGTAGAGGAGAAGCTAAAGGCAAAGAGGGATAGGATTTGTGGATCACCTTATTCTCCTCTGTCACTGGATCGTTAAAGATTAAGTCATAAAATTTTGGCTATTAAGGACAATTAATGAAATCCACTTAACACAGGCACTAAATAGGATGTGCCTATAACCCTTCCTAGCATACTTGGTCTTCCTGATTGCACCATCTCATGAACATTTGTTGGGTGTACAGTGAGAATCTAATGATTATGCTAAGCCTTTAATTTTTTTATTATTATTTATTTTGGTATTTATTGAGTGCTTACTAAATATATAGCACTGTTTAGTCAGTAAGGGAGTAGTCAAGGAAGTATAAATTCCTATTCTTTCTTTTACCAAGTGTCAACCCAATGGTTGTTGGTGTGGAATCCTTGAGTCTATGAATAGCTTTGTTTGCAAAATCGGAATTTATAAAAATTCTAGGGGTAAAATGGTGAAAAACAAACAAACAAAAAGCAGACCAGGAGGATCTGAAATGAATCGGTATGGTCAGACCAAATTGGTGTATGTGGTAATCGCTTGGTGTAATCAAGCTTATAAGAGTGTCGCCCAATCTAGTTGTCTGTCTCATCCAGTCTGGAAAGCTGGTTCAATGGTATCAATAACGCATTGTGTAAACAACCGCCAATGAGCAACAAGGCTCAAATGCTTTTTGCAATAGTTAAGCATACAAACACAGTGTTTGATATCCTTTCCCTCATGTGTTAAAGGAGGGTTAAACTAATGTCTTTCTAGGATCCCTTCCTGTTCTGAAAGGCTGTAATTTCATAATTATAGCTATCATTTGTAAAAATGTAAATGACTGGAAAAACCAGTTAGAGTAATGCAGACTTCACTGGCTAGGTAGGTCGTCACAATATTTTGGTGGGATGGCAATCTCCAAGTGGTCTGACAAGTGCTAAGAAATCAGTAATTCATAAATATCTTTAAAATCACAAGTGACTGTAACACTACTTTTCTATTTTAACCACTTATACCTCTTGAAGGGATGGTCTATATTTGATAACTCCACTTCATCACACTTGATGCTTCCCTTCACGATTGGGCTTTTTTCCTGTAGCAGACATGGTTACTTCCATGCTCAGATCCTCTTGGATAGGCCTTACCATTTTGTGTGTGCCAGCCTCTGCATCTGTTTGCGAGTTTTTTTCTGGATGGCCAAATTCTGCTCTGTCTGAGCATATGCCAGGACAAAATGTTAGAGTGTTAACATCAACCTGGAGTAACTCTCAATCACCAATTAATATGTGAATGCAATGGGTGTAAAATACCCCAGCTTTCTCACCTCCCAGGCAGGATAACTCTGAAGCACATATTCTATACCAGCTCCCAGTTTCCCAGTGGGATTGAGTTCCAGTTACCCACAGTGACAACTTGCTTTATGATGTACCCTTTATTCCTGCCTTCCTTTCCTTATCTCAATTCCCTACTCCTCTACTCATATTTTCTAGAATCACTCTTTGAGTAAACTACTTGCATTTAAGTCCTTATTCCAGGTCCTACTTCTGGGGACTCAAATTAACACTCGTCTCCTCTTTCGATGTGCTAGGGTGACTCCTTCTATTTCAATAATGACTTCGTCTCTAAAACAAGTGGCTATGGTTGCTTCATTCTTTCCTTCTTAACTCTTTCCTCCTTTGCTTTCACAGGCCTGTGTGCTCTTGATTCTTTTTCCATATCTCCAACAGTCCAAGTTCTGACTCCTCTCCTGGTTCCTTTTTCTCCTTTCATGTCCAAAGTTCTCCAACATTTTGTCCTAGGACTTCGCTTTTTTTCCCTCTCAATAGTCTTCTTTGACAATCCTATTTCTTGCCATGGCATGAATGAGGTGTATGTGGACAAATCCTTGTGCATGTTACTTTTAATGTCTTGATCACCTTCATCTCCTTTTTACTTTGATAACTCACTTCCATGAACTTCATCATTATCTGGAAGTGCTCAGTTTTGGAGCCTTGAGCTTCAATATCCCACTCATCAACCATAGCTCTCTCCCTTTTAGCTCTCTCACTATTTTTCCATTTTACCTATTCTTCTATTTCATTGACACTCTATTCTTTGGAAGATTCCATTTCTCTCACCTCTCAACCCTAATCTGAATGTTGCTTAAGACAATGACTCTGCTGGTGCCACCATAAATCCATTCTTTCCCACTTGGCCCTGCAGTACTGCCAGAAATCATGATCTGTCCTTTGTCCACTCCCTCTCTCATGCCTACTAGCAGCATCTGAACTTCCATCTCCTTGAAGTCCCCATCCTGACACCTCTTCCCTCCCTCTGAACACTGACCTTGCCTCTTAATCCTCTGAAATAATTGTGACTCTTAAGTGGATATTATCACCACATTCTCCTCTGTGACCTACAAACAGGACTTCCCCTGCCAATTTTTTCCCCTTTAATCTGAAATTGAGACAGCTCCTTTTTCATGCTTGGGCTAATTTCTTCACTTTTCAGTAAAACCAAGCTACTCAAAAGATGAATAAAAATAAATTTGTAATTGAAGTTCTGATAAAAGGACTTGTGGTAAAATTAGAATTTTAAGAAAAAACTAATATAAGTAATACTATAAATTATGGTTATTAGTAAAAGGTTAATATTTATATGTAACATGATGCAAAAATAATGATATACCTAACAAACATTGGAGTGTGAAGGAGGGAAGTTGAGAGAAAGTGTCAGGATACTAATTTCCCCATTTTACAAAGCACTGAGTCCATAACTCACGAAAGTTGAAATAGGGAATTAAATAAGTAAACATGTAACTAAATATATGTAATCTACCATGTGTGTATAAAATATGTAACTACAAACTCCTAAATATTAGACACAATAACTTCTTATTATTTTAGGGAGGTATATTAGGAAATAACATCTCCTTTGTGTGACATATTTATCTGAAGTTTAACGATTTCCATAGTTCTTTTTTGATTTTCTCTTCTGTTAAATTTTATAATAATTAAATTGAAGGATTTAAAACTTAAAATAGCACATAGGATGAGATCCCAGCTCTATAAAACAATTTGTTTATATCTTTTCTGTCTATACATATTCATACAGAAGTGTCTGCAATAGAGTTTATCTAATGCTGGTAATGGTTGTTTCTGAATAATGAGATTTGAGATAATTAAAAAAGACCTTGCATTTTTTTATTACTTGGTGTTTTTCAAAATAATGATGATATATGATTCTGACAAAAATATCAAAGTTATTACATTTTTCATATTATTGGGGTTCTTAACTTATCTCGTTATTTAATTTGATTATGTCCACTCATGGTATTCATGAATACTGCAATGTGTAAAAATATTGTCCTCACATTGAGATGTTTACCATCTCGCAAATGAAAGGATTCACTTTTTTGTTTGTGTGTGTACTTGTTTAAACCTTAAGAGGAAAGATATTGAATTGTCTACTACATCTAATACCAATATTAATTAAGTCATTAATTCAACAAATATTTCCTGTAGACGTAGTTTTGCCAGACACTGTGTTTACACAGAAAGCAAGGCTGACAATCTCTTAGCCTTCTACTTAAAACTTTAGAAGAGTGAAACCCAAATACTCCAGGTCAAAGCTTTTTTCTCTAATGACTTACAACACTTTGCAAATGTTTTAAACCTAAATCATTACCTTTATGTTCTTGATGCTTCCAATAGTGATTCTGTATATTGTTCACTTTTCTTTGGACTCTTTTGCCTTTGATACAAAATGAGCATGAAGTGAATCTATTTAGGAAAAACTAGCAGAACGATTGGATATTTATGGAAGCTAATGTCAAATTTAAAGTTGTAAACAAAGAGCGACCCCAGGAACCTACAGTTTCTTGTCAATTTTCTAATGGAGAAACTGCCAATACCCTGTAACAGTCTCAAGTCTACTTTACTCTATGTCAGGAAATTAAAAGTGTGTCATTGTTCTACTTTCAACGTAAGAACTTGTTTTATTCACTTATTTTTATCTGACAATATCAGCACATCACAATAATTTCCAAAAAGTTATGGTCAAATTAGCTTCAGAGACAAAAAATTGTCAAGGCAGTTACATTCTTTTCATATGTGTCTCACATAGAAGCCATCTATTAATATACAACTATACATTTCAGACTGAAGTGTTGACTCAGATGTAATTTCTTGACTCCTTGATCACTTGTGGACTTTAGCTAAAATAAATACACCTTAACAAGGGAAGTCAAACAGTAATGTCAGTTTTTGAGCTGTCCTGTGATTATTTGTATCTCAAATAATAATTCACAAATTCAGCACAGTTTCTTTTTGAAACATTGGATCTGAACTCAATGAAAAATGGAACCACTGCTCTAGTTAGGAGAAAAAGTTTGAACTTCAGATTTCATGTTTTATTCTTAAAGCCAGACCTCTTTGAGCAGTTAGTTTGAGTTGAATATAAAATTGCTGTGAACTTAACTATGGCATCACTCTCTGATGTGCTATAGCATTATTATCTATAGCTAGTAAGACCTTCTGAAATAGAAATTGATTTCTAGATATTCATTCAATTGAGAAAAAAAGGTATATTTCCCCTCTTTCCCTTCTTTTGTATTTTGATCAGGTTGTAACTGCAGACTTTACTTTCTTTGTTCAAAGAGCTCATCTGTTCTACTACTGGTAATATCTAAGTTGGGGAATTTTAGAGAAACAAAGAAGCATGCCAGTTGCCCACTTGCTGGTTGCCACTTAATTCTATTGCCTAACTGAATGGCTGTCTATCAAGCAATGGATTCTACAGGAATAGTTTCTTAAAAAATAGTTTGTCCAGCGCCTTCGAGCTGAGATTATGGACAAATCACTACCTTGTGGTCCAACTGCAGTCATAGTTAAGGAGCATATATTAAACAACTGTTATGAATAGGGCACATTGGTTGCCAGCAGGAGGAACAGTGTGTAGAATGGGTTCTATTTCTTGTTGGAGAAGACAAATCACCAATATTTGAAAAGTTGGTTGACAATGTATGGTGAAAATATGTCTCCTCTCACAAAACTTTGGAACAATTTTTGTTGTGGTTTGGCTCGATTTGGCTTCAAGGTTTAGAGATCCACTCTAGCAACGTAAGCAAAGGGATTTTATTGACAGCATATTAGTTTGGGCAATACTCCTACATCTCAGTGCCCTAATGTAACAGCAGTTTATTTCTCACTCACATAAGGTCTTCTAATTCACGGACCAGGGACCTGAGCTCCTTTCATCTTGTGACTCTGCTTTGGCATTTGGTGTTGAAATTTACTGTTCTCAATTACATCAAGCCCCAGAAGACAGCAGAACACAGACAAACAATCCATAAAGAATTCTTATGCGTCAGGCATGGAAGAAGTACACATGACTTCTGCTTGCATTACACAGGCTAGAATTGTCACATGATCACGCTTATCCACAAGGCAGGCTGGGCAATGTGGTTTTGCTGCAGCCCATGAAGAAAGGGCAATGAATTTGGTGCTTAGCTCTTCAGGCTGTTACAGGTGTCTTTTGCTGGAAACTGGGGCAGGAAAGCTATTAGAAACTTGGATAAAATGCCTGAGTTTCCCACGGCCTGAATGGGCTTTCTCATGGTAACTGTACTGTATTCTCCTCTCTAGAGCAACTAGCCAGTCAAATTTCCTGAGGAATCCAGTATAATTGGCTGAGATAATTACCATAGTCTATGATGAATTAAATTTACTGAATTTGGGCCAGGTCATCTCGTGGGTCATGACTAGCCCATGGATGGATTGCTGCTGGGCTGGGTTTCTATTTCTCACTCAATCAGTTGTCACTCCCTGAAAAGTACACCCCACAGCTACTTTTTTGAGGAAAAGAGTGTCACTAGGGCACAACCTGCTTATTGTTACTACTGCAGTACAGCTATTTTATCCTATGCACTCAGTGCTGTGCCCAGAACTTTACATGCACTAATGATATTATTTATTTTTCACAACCACCATATTTTATTAACCATTTTCAGAAGACAATGAGCCTCTGAGAGATTTAGCAACCTAGCCAAGTTTCCAGCACTATCTGACTCCAAATCCTGTCATCTTTACCTTTCAACATTATTGTTCCTGATTTTCTTCAGCCACAAGAGGGGTATTGGGAGCAGTGAGTATTCTGATGGCTACGACTGGTATCAGGGAAAGGAAATGATTACATGTCATCAAAGTTCCAAATGGACAGAGAATACTGTGGTATAGGTCAACCAGAGTGGTCTTAAGGGATGAGCTCGGATTCGATCTAAGGCACAACATGAATGGCAGCCATGTCTGGGGAAGCAACGTTACAGGTTGCTATTTTCCCTTAGCTACTGTGGTAAATCTTTTTATAAGAGAACTGTCCCTTAAAGTCTTCTTAGATTGAAATCTTTTAGGAAATGCTTAGGATCAACTCTATATGCTGTTTTTATTTTTTTCCTCCAAATATTGTCAATTTTGATGTAAAGAACTATGGGACAGGGGATGTGGAAACACAACAAGAGAATTCTTCCTTTGACTTACAACTGGCTGCAAGACGAAGTAGAAGTGAAAGCATATAATCTGGATTCAACATTGTTGTGACATTAAGATATCATTAAATGGGTGGTATCAAATATTCAAAATACATATATCTGACCAAAAATTTCTATCCACGATAGGTAAAGAAATCCTACAAATAAAAAGTGAAAATGGACAACCCAAAAGAAAAACTTTTCAGGGCAAAGCATCTGAAACAAATATGTTTAAAAGAGGATATCCAAATAATCAATAAGCACATGAAGAGGTGTTTAACTTTAGTTGATAATCAGGGAAATTCAAATTAAAGTCACAATGAGACACTACCAGAATGGCTAAAAGAAAACAGATGTAAAATATCAAGTGTTGGTGAGAATGTGGAGCAGCTGGAACTCTCACATACTGCTGGTGGGAATGTAAATTGGTACAACTACTTAGGAAAACCATGTGGCTGCTTGTGTGTAGCTGGTGGAATTCTGAGATGGCCCCCAAGATTTCTGCTCCCTGTTGTACATGCCCTATGTAATCATCTTCCTTTTGAGTGTGTACAGCATAGGTGGGACTGTGAAGATGATAGATTTCACTTCTGTGATTAGATTACACAAAGGTGAAGAGATTTATTAAATGTTATTAAAGTCTTAAATCAATTGACTCTGAGTTCATCAGAAGAATTAAAAGGAAAATAATCCTAGTGGGCTTGAATGAATCAGGCTAACCTTGCAAGGAGAGTGGGCTCTTCCTGAAGGCAGATATTTGAAGGGCGTGGTGTGAGAGGGCTATGGAGAGGTCTCCTGGGGCTGAGAGTGGTCCTGGCCCAGCAGCCAGCAAGAAAATAAAGACTTCAGGTCTAAAACCACAGGAAACTCAATTCCTCTAAAAGTGTGAATATGCTCAGAAGACAGTTGTTTCTTGGTCATGCCTCTAGATGGGACACAGCAGGCTATACCTTGATTTCAGCCCATGAAGACTTGAGCAGAGGACCCAACTAAAATGTGCCAGACTCCTTACCCATGAAAACTGTGAAATAACAAACTTGTGTGGTTTTAGGCCACTAAGTTTTTTAGTGATACACAGCAATAGAAAAGTGATGGTCTCGTAAAGCTGTGTGTATGCATATCCTTTTACTCAAAAATTCCATTTCTTGGAATTCTCAGTAGAAGGGCATATATGTGTTTGCCAAAATACATAGACTTTAATATCCACAAAAGCCATATTTATAATAGCTAAAACTGGAAAACAAAGCAAATGAGTGAGAAAGGAACTTAGGTATACTGGTAATATTTTGTTTCTTGATTTGGGTGCTGGTTACACATGTGTGCTGTTTGTGAAAATTCCCTAAGCTGTGTTCTTTCCTAAGTTAAACTTCAATAAAAGTGAAGTGACCAGAAATTTATTAATTTTTTTACTACCTGGCAGCATAATGATTATTAGGTTGTTTTAAAATTAAAAAGATTCTCGCACGTTATAAAAATGGTCACATGATTTTACTTGTGTAATCATTTCAGCATCTGTCCGCTGTGGATAAAACATAAAACACACCATAAGAAAATGAAACCCCTAGGATAATATCAGGTTCTTTTTAAACCCTAACTCTAACTTGATTTTTGGTTAATCTTCAACAGATTGCTTCAATGAATAATTTCTGTTGCAAATGAATTAAAATTAGTAGCATATTGAGAATTTTAAGGCAGCCTTTGGAATAACACCTTTGTCATTACTGTAAGCTCTTTCACTCTCCTAGACATAAGTGTCTTCTCTGATGGACATAGGTCTTTGGGCCAGGGCCAGGTCACGATAAAATAGAAAGCCTTAATCTCCATAACCCTTTCAGAGGTAAAGTTATAGGTGTTATTTCATTTTAGAGAGGAAACATAAATGTTTGTTCATGGCCTTATAAGAATCAATCAAATAACTGACAAATAATTAAATATTCATACACAGGCCACCATGCTAGATATGGAGACTATATAAAGATATAGCACATCATTTCTCCTGTTGGAATATTTATAGTCTACCTGAAGATGTAAATGCACGTACCCATTAGTTAATGACATATGTTCATGTGTTAATAGCAAATGAACGATAAATATAAAAAAAGTAAAAAGAAAAGGAAAAATATCAGAACTCTAAAATTGTGTCTCAAGGGAAGAGTTCTTGGCAGTCAGGGAAGGCTTCCTGGAGGGAGCATGATATAGAAAAGCAATTATTTTTCAGTCAAGCAAATTTGGTTTTAATTCTGAGTTCTTTTACTTCTCAGATATAAGCAGGGACTTAGCTTTTCAAAGCCTTAAGGTTTTCATCTGAGAATTACAGCTGATGCCAGTAGTTTCTTTCATAGATTTGTGAGGTTAGAATGAGATAATTTAATAAAAAAGCAGGTTCTTCTAGTCTCCATTGCTGACCCTTCATATGGATGAATAAATAATCACTGAGAATCTTTTGTGTCTGACACTGAGGCTCAGAGTAGGGAGCAGTAGGGAGTTGGGAGGCATGCTAAGTGTCAGAGCAAGGAAGGAGAAGGACATATGGGCCTCTAAGATGCACAATAACAAATGTCGGCAAAAGTACATAACAGTATGATGAAAGCAAGATAGGAAATTGTCTGGGAAACCTGGAGTAATAAATACAGCCAAGGAAGTTTCCTTCAAGGCTGGCAACACAGTAATGTGCTGGTTACAGGGAGGAAATGAGAAATATAGGAGGTATTACCCCTGAATAGTTACCTTTTCAGTAGAAATACAACACCTACACCCATATTTACTTACATCATGAAATAATGAAGACAAGTGATGGCAGTTATAAGCTTATGTTGTGCAGTTTTCGCCTATCAGTCACATAAAAATTTGGAGGAGGGAAAGCTCTCTGTGGTCTGTAGCATCAGGAAAGGTTTGAATTTGGGTCTTGAAGAATGGGCAACACATGGATCCAAAAGGAGGTTTATTCTAGGCAGATGTTGCACCATGCAGTCCCTGTTACTTAAATGTGTAACAGAGAAAAAAAAATCACTGGATTTGTTTGAAGGGTGCTACCTGAGAGGTTATGGAGAGGTAAGGAGAGAGGTCAGTCTCTCAGATGGGAACTGCAGGTTTCAGGTTGTGATGCAAAATCAGTGGGCTCCTCTCCAAGAAAGAATGAAGGACCAAGAGGCCTAGTTATCTGATCTCTCATCCTAAGGGCACATTTTCAAAGGGGCAGCAAAGAGAAGAGAAAACCACTGACAGCAATGGTTTTCAGAAACCTATGGCTCCGTCCCACTCCCCTGCACCCATGAAAAGGTGTGGGGGAGGGGGAGGGAGCCACAGGTTTCTGTAGCAAGATCACACTCAAGAATTAAAACCCCTTTTCACCTTATCTGAATGCCCCACATCCCCTGAAAGCACCTAGCTTGCTTGGGTGGGTACGAAGGAGTAAAGAGCATGGGTTCACTTCTGAAAGATCTGGATTGAAGCCCTTGCCTGTTTTTATCTCACACCCCTGTCTGAACCAATTTCCTCAACGGGGCCACAGGCTCAATAATAATAGTAGCCTCCTCAAGAGATGTTGAGATTAAGTAAAAATGTATGTAAGGACTCCGGCACATAAGGTTCTGTATAACTAATAATAATCACTATTATGTTTTATAATGGCCTTTGGGTCCTGGGTCTTGCCAAGTTTGGGGTAGGGGAGGGGGGTGTGAAGAAGGAAGGTCGGCTTCTTTATTGTGTTGGTGTCTCTCAAAACAGCCGGCAGGCCCTGGGCCAAAACCACAGCGGGGTGCTCCCTCCGCCGGCGCCTTCTTTCCCCTGCTCCACCCACGCTTCCCGGAGCAACAAGTTCCTTTCCGCAAGACCCGCCCGCGCGCCACCGGCGGACCCGGAGACTCTTCCCAGACCTCTGTCAAACTCGTCGCCAGACCCACTTGGGGTCGAAATCCCGGTGCTGCCTACGCCCTTAGGAGGAGGGAGAGCCCCCCACACCTGAAGGAGCTCTGGCGGTGGCTGGGAGAGAGGCGGGAGGCTTGGGAAGTCAAGACAGAAGAGATTAATAAGAGCTTCGTTCTGCGCGGTCCTTCAAGGCAAAACCAATAACCAAAAGCACCCACCGCTCATCTCACGCCCCTCTCTTCCTGGGATCAGGAGCGAGATGGAGCCTGAAATCTCACTGACCTCCACCCAGCCCTCTGGTAGCCACATCTCTGTCCTCTGGGTTCCCCTAGCCCCAGCTTCTCTCTGCACCCACACTCCACCCCAGCCTGCGCCAGGTCCCCTAAGGACACTGGAGATCCCTGATACATCTTTTGCAGGAGACACACGCAGGTCAGCCACAGCCCCCATCCAGCGCGCTTCTCTCCTCTGTCCTCCCAGGATGGGTACCCTCGAGTCTCCAAAGGAGACCCCAGGTGTCCAAAGCTGAGAGGCTCACCTATATGCCCAAACTGTCAAACTTTGACAACTTCTTGGAATGGGGATCCCCACACTCTAGTGGGAAAGCCAGGCTGGCCGCCCACACATCAGGAGAGGCCATCTCGACTTCTCAGTAGGGAATCCCTCTCAAAATCCACCTCTCCAGCTCCTGTAACCAGGAGTTGAGAACTAGGGAGCCAACCAGAAGTGCGCTCCAGGGGTGGGCGGTCGGGGGCGGGGGTGAGGGCGCAGAAGTCCCCCCCCCCCCGATTTTGGAGACCAGTTTATGTTTCCAAATCTCCGAGAGTCAGGAAGTCGTTGTTCCCGGAGAGGAGCAGGGACCGAAGTCACTGGGAGGGAAGTCCTCCGGCGCGGGGTGGGAGAAGCACCTAGGTGAATTGCAATATCCAAGCTTCCAGACCCGTCTGTAGGAAACTATTCTTTCTCCAGGGGATGGGGGTGGGGGAGACGTCCCTGGCCAAGCAGCCAACGCCAGGATCAGCTATTCAGGGCTTCATCCCTCCAGCCCCAGACAACCTCGAGAACTTGGTACCTCGGACAGCATCCCGGGAGCATGGTATCCTTTGAAAGGTGTTATCCTATTTTCGCCATCAAGTCATAGAGCAATAAATTATTTTGATGACCTTACTAGTACAGATGAAGGACATTTTAATTACATAACCGGTGAAAGATCACCGGAGGCAATATCGTGTTAAAGAGCCCATGGCAGAATATCTGCATCGCATGAGAAAGAGAGAAAACTTGCAAATCTGCAATGAGATTGCGCAGGGCTGCCCCCCGTTTTGAAACAACATGCGAAATGCATGGGAGAGCTTACCTTTCGGACTCCAAAGCCGTGTTCTGCTGCAACTTGGCGAGCTTCGTCCTCTCCCCCTTTATGCAACTCCACAAGAAAATGATTCGTGAAGACCGGTCGCTCAGCAGATGCAAAAACCATGACACAGAAGAGGAACCCGGCGGCCGCCTTCCACTGGGAGACACAACCACCCTTCATCCTTCTTTGGGAGTGAAAAGTGGTGCTAGGAGGCGCGCAGGCTGGCGGAGCAGGGGACTCGGAGGGAGGGTGCAAAAAAAAAAAAAAATATATATATATATAGTTTAAAAAAAAATCTTTGTAGAGAAAGAGACTGAATAGGGTCTTGGAAAGCAGCGAATCAGTGTGTGTTCTCCAGCATCTGGCTAGAGGGGAAGCCGTGCAGTCAGGCGGCCCGGCGCGCGGGCAGGGGTGCGAATGTGGGGAGCTGTGTGTACCGGAGAGAAAGAGCGAGTGTAGGTCTGTGCTTGATGCTAAATCTGCATTTTCAGCTCCTCCTCAGCTCCAATTCCCCAGGGGCTGGAGGAGAGCACCAGCTCGGGTGACGTGAGTCCGCTAGCGGCCAATGAGGGCGGGGGAAGCGGCGGGCCCCGCCCTGGGCCGCCCCGGGCCCGCCCCCGCCCTCCCCAGGCCCTGCCCGGCCCGGCCCGGCCGCCTCCGCCTTCTGGGGGCGCAGCGCCGCGAGCCCGCGCCCCCGCCCCTTTCAGCACTGGAGAGCTCCCCCATCTCAGCCTGGCCCGCCGCGCGCCCAGGAAAATCCCCCCAGCTGTAATCAGGCCAGCGGCGGCGGAGTGATGTCATTGTTTGTGGGAATCTGTAGGCTCTGGGAAGGGAATTACGGTGTGTGCCGCTCTCGGAGGCCCCGAAGGGAGCTGGGGCGCCGACCTCTGTACCTCTTCCTGCTTGTTTCCCGCTGCAAAACACCTCTCTCTCTCTCTCTCTCTCTCTCTCTCTCTCTCTCTCTCTCATACACACACACACACACTCTCTCTCTCTCTCAAGGCATACTTGCCTCCCCTTATCCCAATAACAAAGCAAATATTAACCCTCCTCCCACCACTTTGGGAAAATCCCCGGGGAGGTTTGCTCTCCTTGGCACCACGAGGGTTGGGGAAAGCACCTTCTAGGGGTGATCCATGGGGTGCGAGAGTGCAAGGAGGAGCCCTTGTTTTTTGTAGGCTCCAGGCAGGTCCGGAGCGAAGCGGCTGGGAAGCTTATCCGGAGACCGGGCTCGCCCCACCCGCGATGGTGACTGGAGGAGGCTCCTCTAGGAGTCCTGGCTGCACCTCCACGATCTGCCTTCAGGAGAAACGCGGCCGGGGTGGACACGCCGGGAGGTGCATTCACAGACTTGGGGACGTTCCACTGCACAAGGACAGCGAGAGTGCGAGTTGGGGAAGGCATAGCCACGATCCCAGGCGCCGGGCCAAGTCGCCCGCTGAGCGTTTTCTGCTGGAGGCGACGTGGGGCGGGGGCAACTAAGTTATCCAGTTAAGAAACGTGCACTCACTCTGGACTCTGCTAACTGCTGACGACGGACTTCGCTTCTTGCCTCAGAGGGAGGAAGCACATACCTTCTGTATGTAACAAAATGAGGACGGCTGCTTTAAAGCAACTTAAATATTGTTGTGTTAAAGAATATTTACACTGATCTCATTGTATCATTTAGCTTCAGAGCTTAAAATCCTGCTTTACTTGGATAAGAGGTAAGAGATCTTTTCTTAGGGGCTTAAGTGCATGCAATCCAGAGAGAAAGGAAGAGAACCATTTATACCATCGACACGTTACGCACACATTCTCATGTATACACAGATTCCTCTCTTTTTATTTCAGCATGAAGTCCAAATCTACGCAAGTCAGAATCTACGCAAGAAAAGCACTATTGGTAGAAATGAATACACTTTGAATGCCATGGGCCACCCTGTCTTCTGAGCAGGTCTGTTTGCTGACATAGTTGGCTCCCTCAGAGCCCTTTAAAAAACTGTCAAAAATGTGGGCATTGCTGAAGGTTTTTATTAAAACATTAGAAGTCTGAATGACATTATTTATGATTGTTATTTGAATTCCTCTAAGAAAATTAAGCTATCTGTTAGGACTTAGGGCCATGGTGGAGGCAAGGTTTCTGGAAAAGTATTAATAAAAGGAAACAGATCAACTCTGGGCCCCTCTTCTCACTACTGCTCGGAGGCTCATCTCTGCCCGTGTTCCCCCTTTCTATCACTCTATCTTGTTTAACAGCTTACCCCCTCATAATCCCTCTGTTTGACTATAATGCAAGGTTTTCTTATTCAGAGACCCTCAGCTCTTCCTCTCCCTCTTTTTCTTACAGTTCGTCCATATTTTGAATCAAAGCGCCAGGTTGGTATGAAATAATACCACATGGTTCTTTCTGCTTTGTGTTGTCATTTGAAAAAAATGGCACCAAGTGTGAAAACTACATTAGACAGATTCACAATCATGGAGAGCATTTCAAAAGCTTCAACAGAGATAAAAATTTAAGTCCTTAGAAAGTAGATCCGAAGAGCATCAACTAAATCAATTTAGAAGATGATGGGTGTTGGGAAATAGTGCTGCTAATGTAGCCAGATCTCTTTGAAGATGCACATAAAATTATCATCTTTCTAGAGATATTTATTAATTTATTTCTGAAACCACAGTTCCATACTTCATTTCTTTTCTTTCTTTCTTTCTTTCTTTCTTTCTTTCTTTCTTTCTTTCTTTCTTTCTTTCTTTCTTTCTTTCTTTCTTTCTTTCTTTCTTTCTTTTCTTTCTTTCTTTCTTTCTTTCTTTCTTTCTTTCTTCTTTCTTTCTTTCTTTCTTTCTTTCTTTCTTTCTTTCTTTCTTTCTTTCTTTCTTTCTTTCTTTCTTTCTCCCTTCCTTCCTTCCTTCCTTCCTTCCTTCCTTCCTTCCTTCCTTCCTTCCTTCCTTCCTTCCTTCCTTTCTTTTCTTTTTTTCTTTTTCTTTGTTTTTTTTTTTTTTGAGATGGAGTCTTGGTCTGTCGCCCAGGCTGGAGTGAAGAGGCCTGATCTCGGCTCATTGCAACCTCTGCCTCCTGGGTTCAAGCGATTCTCCTGCCTCAGCTTCCCAAGGAGCTGGGACTACAGGCGTGTACCACGACACTCGGCTAATTTTTTGTACTTTTAGTAGAGACTGGGTTTCACCGTGTTAGCCAGGATGGTCTCTATCACCTGATCTTGTGATCCACCCCTCTTGGCCTCTCAAAGTCCTGGGATTACAGACATGAGCCACTGCACCCGGCCACTTCATTTCTTAAATAGTTTCCAAATATGAAATGCTGGTAAATGTTGAATCTCATATAGCTATATTTTAAATAACTTAAACTGTGTAACATTGGCCACAAATGATATAAAACCTGAATGACTAATTAAAATAAGTCATCTTTAGTGGTTTACATAAAATACAGCTCATTGTAATATTGTCAGGACAGAGTAGCAAATGGAAAGATAATTTTTTTGGTTATTCAAATATTAAATTTTCAGTACACAAGCATGTAGTAAGCAAGTGGAAGAGGAAATGTATTTATCCCTTGGATATCTATTGATGATTGTTATTTGAAATGCTAATACACACCCATGTGTGCACACAAATTGCTCTTTTAGACAACTATTTTTCAAACTCCTTTTGCCAGTAACAATAGTCAAGGTGAACAGTAGAGAGAATGGCAGCAGCACATTTTGAGGATGGACCTAGAAGCCAGTTGCCAGGAGCCCTATTGCAGGCTCTGCTAGTACTAGGTATGTATACCACCTGGCTGTGGGCCAACCTATTGCACCTCTCAAAGCCGCTGTCTTTCTATCTGTAAAAAGAGACTGTTGGATTAGATACCTCAGAGCCAAAAGTCTATAATTTCAAAGAGTTGTGAAAACATATGCTGTAATGTAGGAAGCATCATCAATAATTTGAGAAATGCTAAGGACCACAATACTATTTAATAACATATTGTGGCCAACAGACATACTTATTTTTGTGTAACCTCCCCCAAATGGTCTCATATTTATCAGTTTTGTGTAC
Organism: Macaca fascicularis; assembly: GCF_037993035.2. Lineage (NCBI taxonomy): Eukaryota > Metazoa > Chordata > Mammalia > Primates > Cercopithecidae > Macaca > Macaca fascicularis. Next base: position 70,067,756 of record NC_088384.1, read on the forward strand.
TTGAAAAAGTAATAACAGACACAAACAGATTGATAGTATAAGATATAAAAATCATCAATACCTGGAGCTTCTTTTCATTTCTTTACTTCTATATCTGTAACAATGACATCAGGTGTTTGGTTCTGGCTCAGATGTGCCACAGACCCCTATAGTCTCTTTGAAGATGTTGTCCTGCAAAACAAGACTAGAACATTCCCATATTATGGCTTCATACTAGAAATCAAGAGATCTTGGGTGATTTAAAAAAAAAAAAATGAAACCACCTGAGGCATGATTGAGATACTCGCATTTAGATGTACTTCTAAAAGGAGAACTTTGGGTTCATAGAGCATCAGGCCAAGGAAAACCTACCACTGGGGATACAGAGCAAGACAGAAGCAGCCCTAGGAGAGTCCCCCAAACCTTTGAATACTCTTTGGACTACTGGAGAAAGATCTAATTTTTCTGTTGATTTCTCTTCAATTGTGTGGGGTGTGTAACCTGGAGAGAAATAGGGTATATATCACTGAAAATCACAATTTAAAATACAACCTTGTTAAAAATCAGGTTGGGCTTTGACATTTTTGCTGCATTCATTGCAAACATTTTAAATGCAGTAATGATACATTAATTGGTAGGAACAATTCTCTACTGTCATATTGTACTGTTGTATTAGTTTGTTTTCATATTGCTGATAAAGACATACCTGAGACTGGGCAATTTACAAAAGAAAGAGGTTTATTGGACTTACAGTTCCACATGGCTAGGAAGGCTTCACAATCATGGCAGAAAGCAAGGAGCAGCAAGTCAGGTCTTACATGGATGGTGACAGGCAAAAAAAGAGAGCTTGTGCAGGAAACCCCCCCCCCCTCATAATAAACATCAGATCTTGTGAGATGTATTCATTATCACTAGAACAGTATGGAGAAACTGCCCCCATGATTCAATTATCTCCCACTTGGTCCCTCCCACAACATGTGGGAATTATGAGAGTACAATTCAAGATGAGGTTTGGGTGGGAACACAGAGCGAAACCATATCAACTGTCAACTCTTTCAATGGATTATTCCTAAAGACCCTGCCTTGTCTGTTCCCTCCATTCCAACCCATACGCAGACTTTCCGAAATATCGTTACCACTTTACGGATTTCTGCCCAATTTTGAACTCAGCATTGATCAAGTCTTTTTTTTTCCTCTGGACAATTCGTGTTTTCCAAGATCTCACCTCATTTTCCTCTAGTATTTACATATACTCTCACATTTGCTATAACTAAAAATTCAGATACTTGGGAAATTTTAGTTTTTCAGTATACACCCACTTCTAAATCACTGTGATTCAGTTGGTCCTACCTCCAATTCCTATAGCTTTTGCCAACTTGTATCTTTTCCTTAAATAACCTATCTCTGTTTTTCCTTCAGTTGAAAATTCTCAGCTGACTTTTATTATTTAAGCATCTTAAATTAATATAGTGAAGAGAATTCATATGGCTTCAAGTGTTTATTATCATCAAAGCATTGAATCTACAGTGTTTTGGGATGTATTTCTTTTGTGATTTCATCAAAAAGTCATCAAATTTATTCAGACCAATCAACTCTTCATAAACAAAAGCTACTTCTTGCTTCCTTATTTTCCAGAACAGTGAATATTTGCTTCTTTTGCTAATTCAAGTTCTATTATTTTGATAGGATTTGAAGTAGCTAAACAATGAGGACCAAGGGCCCTTTTAATCTTCTTTTGAAAATTAGGAACACATTGCTATTCACTATCTTTAGATTCCTTTTCAGGTCTACGGGACTACAGAATAATGTTTGCTCACTTGGAAAATTAATTAGTTATTTCTCAGGGTTTATTGGAACATTGCTTATTGTCTGTAGAAAGTGATTACCTATTCATGAATTCTCTACCTTGTGTTATTTCTCTTTCCTTTTTCATGGTTTTTAAAAAAACATAGTAAATCGTTCTCAATTTACTTTTTAAATAATTATGGAAATTATCTGCAACAAGGAGTTTTTTTTTTTTGTATTTCTCTAACTACTTATAACTCAGAAATAATTCAAACAGAACAAAGTATATGGCTTGTTAGCAAATGTAAACAGGAATTCTAAAAGATAAAAATTTTATATGTAAAATAAAATTTAACACATTCAAAAATATACACTAATTTTATAAGGTAAACTCTGCCCATTATAACGAAACATAAGATTCTAGGAAAGTCCTTACTTTGATCTGAATGCTTTGGATAATTATACACTATTTAGTATCAGTTTGAATGACCTACCTCGAGTAGATAAATTGATGTATAGTGTTACTTAATATGCTGGAGGAAGGATTATAAATGTATGGCTGTGCTCTCAGACATTTTCCACTCTTCTGAAAATATTCTATCCTTTCAGAGATGTTTGGCAAAACATGGCATTGTCTATTTTTAGGGAATTTCACTATATGATATCTAGTTTATTGTCTTATGATACTGGAGTGAACCAAAAAGTACATCCTTACAAACAGGTATTTCTAGAATTAGTCACTCAATTCTAGTTTGTAGATTTATTTTCTCTTTTAAAATCCTATAATCCAGATATTATAATTAATATAGGACCTAGTTAGGTTATTTTGAATTTCTAATAACACATTCACTATGCACTAATTTCTTTTTAATTTTTCAAAACAGCTTTGTTAAGGTATAATTAACATATATTAAACTTAAGTTTGACTAGTTTTGCAATGTGACTAGTTTTGATATATGTATGCATCTGTGAAATAATCCCTGCAATCAAGATAATGAATATATCCATCTTCTCCAAAAGATTTCTCATGCCACTTTCCTATGCCTCCCTCCCACACTTCTCCCACCCCTTCATACCACCCATCCTCAGTCCACCACTGCTCTGCTTTATACCACCATAGATGAGGTTGCATATTTCTTGAATGTTATATAAAGGGAATAACATAATGTGTACTTGTTTTTTGTCGAGATTCTGTCACCCAGCACAGTTGTTTTGAAATTTATCCATGTTGTAATGTGTAACAGTATTTTATTCTTTTTTATTGTTGGTTAGTATTCATTACATGACTGATAGCACTAACCATTTGTCCACTAACCTGTTGATGGACATAAAACAGACACATAGACCAATGGAACAGAATACAGAACCTAGAAATAAATTCATGCATTTAAAGCCAAATCATTTTTGATAAAGGCGCCAAGAACACACTTTGGGGAAAGGATAGTTTCTTTAATAAATGATGCTGGTAAAACTGGATATCCGCATGCAGAAGAATGAAACTAGTCTCCAATCTCTCAGCATCTAAAAAAAAATGTATTAAAGACGTAAATGTAAGACCTGAAACTATGAAACTACTAGAAGAAAATATAGGTGGAATGCATCTTAAAATTGGGCTAGACAAGAATTTTTTGAATAAAAGCTCAAAAGCACAGGCAACAAAAGCAAAAACAGACAAAAGAAATTACATTGAACTAAAAAGCTTCCGCGCAGCAAAAGAAGCAATAAGTAGAGTGAAGAAACAACCTACAGAATGGGAGCAAATATTTTCAAACTATGTGTCTGACAAAGGGTTAGTATTCTGAATATATAACGAACTCAACTTAGTAGCAAAAAATCAAATAAACTAATTTATAAATGGACAAAAGGACTGAACACACGTTTCTCAAAAGAAGACATACACATGGCCAACAGAGTATGAAAAAATGCTCAACATCACTAACATCACAGAAATGCAAATTAAAACCATGTTAAAATATCACCTTATCCCAGCTAGAAGGGTAAATATCAAAAAGACAAAAAATAATTGCTGGTAAGGATGTAGAGAAATGAGTACTCATATACATTGTTGGTAAGAACGTAAATTAGTACAACTATTATGGAAAAGAGTATGGACTTCCCCAAAATATTAAAAATAGAACGTCCCTGTGATCCAGCAATCCAATTACTGGGTATATATATTCAAAGAAAATGAAATCAGTATGTTGAAGAGACGTCTGAACATCCATGTTTGTTGCAGTGCTATTCACTGTACATTAGTTTATGCCAGAAGTTACATACCAGTGACACCCAGTTCACAGGTATGTTTTATATGAAATGTAGTGCCAAAAAAATAGTCACAATCCTTTAAAAATTTATTATTTCCCCTAAAAATTCAGAGATGTGACTTCTTTTGGAATAACCAAAGATTTGGCAACCTGGTCACAATTAGCTAGAGTTGGTAGTTATTGTTCTCCCCACCCCATGTAACAGGACCTGATGTGCTCAGTTCACAAGAATCCTCATCCTACCTCCTGACTCATGTGTTTTACTTTTCTCACCCTAAAGTCATCTGAGTTTATGATTTCTAGTTTAAACAATGTACAGTGTCTCAGTTCATTTTGCTATAGAGACTTTTTGTCACCCTAAAGTCATCTGAGTTTATGACTTCTGGTTTAAACAATCTACGGGTCTCATTTCATTTTGCTATACAGATTTTTTTCAATTATTGTTTGTATTTTACTTTAACTTTTATTTCAGGTTTGGGGTACACGTGAAAGTTTGTTGTATAGGTAAACTAGTGTCATGGGGGTTTGCTGTACAGAATATTTCATCATCAAGCTATTAAAACTAGTACCCAATAGTTATTTTTTCTTCTAAAAATAATGTATTTAAGAGAACACATTCAAAAAGATGAAAATAGGAGTATATTCTCTAAATAATTATTAGCATAGATGTAAAAAAATGAACTCAGACTTTCAGAATGCAGACTTTCAAGGAAATGGAAGCAGTCTTGGCCAAAGCTACTTTTTGCCTACTTCTGAGGACAAGGAATAGACAAATTAGCATTACCTCCCTTCTCTGGTAGTGAAAACCTTTGCAAAAGTCCAATATTATTAGTTTTTATGTTCTGTATTTTGCTATAAGCTAGTCCTTAGAGGAACCAGCATTATCAACGCAAGAGATGTTAAAGTATAGTAGGAATTTATCTATAAATGCCCAAGAGAGGTTAGAGTGGCATTGTGGGAAGATCGTGAGGCTGGAAACAAAGATTCTTCTGTTCGACATCAGCTTTATGTCATTTTAGTCAAGTGACCTGAGGGAAGTCATTTTATCCTCTTGGTCTCAACGTAAATTGGGATGGGAATTATTTGCTTAGACTGTGTCTGAGATCAAATTAAGGGCTGACGTTCAATGACAATAGTTTAGATCAGGGACCCACTTCTCTTGTGCGTGGCCTATCTTTTAAGGAATACTGGCTGCGTGGGCTATACAACAGCACATGAATCATGGAAGTTCATTTATACAAAGTATAGCAGTCAAATAGTGCCCCTGCAGTGCTGTGGAAAAAATCTTCCCAACTGTAATAGCTTACAACAAGTATTTTATTCTTACATTATAGTTTTCTGTGGTTTGGTTGGTCTAGAATGGGATTGACTGAGTAGTTTTACTTCATGCTACAGGTTGGTTCAGCTGCGTTCCAGGCTGTGTTTGGTTTTTGTCTGTTCCACATGTATTTTTTTCTGTAGCCCAGGCTGAAGTGGTAGCAGCTACCTACCCAAGATGTGCTCTTCTTATGGCTTAATACTGGAGCTTAAAATCCCAGCCAAGCCGTGCAAAAACACTTAATAAGGCTTTTATTGCATCATGTTCACTAATGTATTGGCCAAAGCAAATCATATGGCCAAGCATAGCACTGTGTATAGGGAGGGTGAAGGAAGAGAATATTTACTGAGCAGTAATCTAAACTACATACCAAGCAAGATCCAGCATCTACAGATATTTTTCATTAAAAAGTATATTTTCACAAGTTAGTGTAATTGAAATAACTGGCTCAGGAACCATTTTAAAGCATTGAGTTTTAAGATTAATATCTATAATAAATGTGGGGACTGTTGTTCCAAAATGTTGAGGAAAAAAACTTCTAATAATCTCATTTGTGCATGGAAAAATGAACCACTCTCCACCTAGAGTTCTGGAGGATTAGAGTGGGTGTGCTTTTGGATATTTTCTTAAGAATGGCTAAGTAGGCATTGCTGGAGGCTGAATCTGACACAAATGGCAATGCTCAATGTGATGACAACAGAAGTAAGACTTATCTTTTTCAAAATTGGATCAGCTCAGACTCAACCGTAATACAAATGTATGAAGCCCAGAGCTGAGTATAGGTAACAGAATTCAGTTATGCTATCCTTAGATTTTTGAACACATTCCAGATTGTAGTTTACCGCTTACATTAATCAGAATTCTTTCTTTTGGTTATAGGTGATAGAACTACAACTCCAACTGGCTTTAGCAATGAAAAAGATTTCCGGTTTCACATCCTTCAAGGGTCCAGAGGTGGCTACAGATTCAGGTATGGCTGGATGCAGAGCTTTCACCATCTTCACTTGTAGGGTCCATTACCGTCTTTGATGGCTTAACCTCAAAGGAAACTTTCTTTTCCCCTGTAATGTTTATAACATTTTGGAATAGCAGTTCATTAATTTGGCTTGTAGCATGTGACCAATTTTTCCCCAATTGGGTTCAAGTATTGAAATCAGCTACCTGGCCAGGCCTGTGTGTTGTGCCTTCTCCTAGAGCTGACATGGGACGTTAGACTAAGCTAAACCACGTGGACTAAGAAAGGAAAAATTTTTATTAGAGGAAAATATGGGAGCTATTTTCCAGAGAAAGGGGCGAGGATGTTGGACAGATTAAAAAAAAGAAACAGATGTCTATTGCAATATCTGTTCATCAAAATGAACAATGCATTAGAGTGAGGGACAATTTATGAATCAGGAGTATATTGAAAGGTGTTAACTAAAAAGCTAAAATGTCATAAACGGTATGGTGTTATACTAACATATCCTCTAAATGCCAGGTGGAGAGAGTGACATTTGATGCATTGGTCATTTATTTGTAGATGTTAAGAAAGACCTTTCGTCCATTTGGGCCCAACAGCAATGTTAACTATTAGCCAACAGCATAAACATGTCACTAATTTGTATCTGGTGACTTGTTGATGATGGGTTGACTCAGCTTATCAGAATATGGGGGTGACATACCAAATCATGGGTTTAGCCTTCATGAGGGAAGTCAGTTAGTCATTTTACCATTTAGTTGTATACAAATGCCAGGATTAAAATGGTGATTAAAAGTAAGTGTTTAAAAAAATATATATCCATGCCAGAATGTGTCTTCATATCTTTTTTCTGCTGGCAGGGAAAGGAGGGCTCTTGTTGTTAGTTCCACATGAGATGGCAAAATCATCTCAACTTTCATCATTGCCTACAGTACTTTATGTATAATTACATTGTTTCTTCAAGGTGCCCTTATTATTTCTCCTCTCATTTTTCCCAGGAGACATGCACCAGGAGGAGCTGGCAAGTTTCCTTGGCAAGAACAGATGAATAAATAAGAAGCATGAGCTTGCGACTTTTAGCTGAGGTGATTCGTCAAAAACCACAGCACTGTGGCTGTTTTCAGATTTTAAGGTTTATGTTCAACCTCAATCAAGGGGAGTTTTGAAAGCTATTATAAATCATCGAATAAACTGAGGAAAAAATTTTGGTAGAACATGATGTTACTTGTTCACGTATGGCTGAATATATTCACTTGAAGGTTTTTCCAAGCTATGCTAGTGTTAGACAATGATGATTACCTACTCATGTTTGTCTAATGTTTTGAGTGGTGAGTGGCATTGAGTGAGGAATCTCATGATGAATAATTGGCTTTAATCTTCAAGAGAGGACAAAGTATCTGAGCAAGAGACCCCTGAAGATCAGTCACTTGTTAGAAGTACCAAGAGGTCAATATGGATAAATTGGGTTCTACAACATGATCTGGGTTTATAATGCCTCCTCAATTTTTCAACATTATTTTGTAGATCCAACAATGCATACTATATGTGTCTGGTTATTTCTGTTTTTCCTTCAGATCTCCTCTCCGTGGTTCTCCACTGTGTGCTGTGCCTGGAGATTGACTTTTGTGGACCACATCAATGAGATTCATTGCTTTATGGTCTCCCACTGGATTCAGCCAACAAGAGGTGCTGTTTAAAAACTTGGAGAGTGGGGTGGGAGAGTCATCTCGTGGTTTTCATTTTCCAGGCTCCCTTCCTGCTGGCTCATTACATATTAACTTCATTCCTGTCCCAAATGCTGTAGCTCCCATCAGGAAGCCCTCTCCAGATTCCACTAACCTCACCATTCCCCTGTCTCTTTAGGTCTAACAGGATAATGACTCAAGTCTGTTGCTAGTCCCGTGGGCTTCACTATGCTTCATTTGCTTTATTCTTCCATACATTTGTAAGTAGTCCCTCAATAAACTCTCCTCAATTACTCCATCTGTGTAAACCAGCTCTTTCATGCTGACATCCTGACCGACATATCACCTATGTAAAATATGACACATACTACACATGGGATATATTTACATTCAAATTATGACATATTTAAGTATAGCATTTTTGAGGAATATAATGAAAACAAATAGCCTTCTGAGAGGCTGGCTGGGTGAACACAGTAGCCAACATTAACACAGCAAAAGAATACAACTTAGGGGAACAAAAATTTGACATACATTGGGGCAAAAGAAATAATACAAAGGAAAATCATATGAAAAGGCAAGGAAAAATTTGCAAAATCAATGAGCAATTTTGGGAAAAGTCCTCAGGGCCAAACAACCAGAATTCAGACTGTGAACAACCAGGAAATCCTAACATCTAAAATCTAGGAAATTACAAAAAAGGAAAAGGTGGAAGAGGAGGAGGAGGAGAAGGAGGAGGAGGAAGAGGAGAAGGACTTACTGAAGGAAAAAAATATAAAGGCTTAGGAAGGCAGAATAAAGGTTACAGGACCCTTATCCATGACAGCACTCAGAACCACCATCTGGTATAGTAGTATGGTGGATCTGTCCATGGTTCTGGCCAATTCACAGAGATGAACGTTACTGCCTCTGCAGATCAGGTGGGCTGAAAGAATTCTTAGTGCCTAACTGATGTGTTTTCAGACTTCCCAGGAAATTACTTTGTAGTAAAGACGTCTTTCAGAAGAGCAAATTGTACCTAGCTAAAAGAAGAAGGGGAGGTGAATCTCATTTGTCTCCCAGCTATTACGTGTTTGTACATGATTGATACTAACATTACTACCACCGGCAATTGATCTGAGAATATTGCTATGCGAAAAACAATTTACCATGAAGACAGGCACAAATGTGATGACTCTGAGAAGCAATTTCAAAATAAGAGGCCAGGGTGAAAATAAATCTGAAGTTCACAAGATGGAAATACTACAAATGTCTGTGTGTAAATTTTGGGCTAAGTTTCTTCTAATTCTTTTATTACTTTATCCTGGGCAAAAAGATGATATTTTATGTAATGATTTGTTCCAAGTATGAGAAAAAATTATTAAAATGAATAGGATGGGAATAAATTAGCTTATACAACAAAGAATATATATATATATATATATTTTTGCATGTGGAAGAAACCACAACTGAAAAATAAGGTTTTACTTTGTTGTTATAACAACACTAACCAAATAAATAGGTCTTTAAAAATGTTTTATTTTTTATTTTCATGGATTCAGGGGTACATGTGCAAGTTTGTTACTTGAATGAACGTATTGCAGAGTGGTGGAATTTGGGCTTTTTTTTTTTTCTTTAAGCTATCTTCAGTGCAATCATTTTTGACAGAAATAAACATGTAGTTTCTCATAAAATTATTAAATGTATAATCAATAAGAAAAATCTATCCATCTGGCAGTTTTGCAGCTTTGATATTAAATATCTTAAATTTAAAGTGTAAGATTTAATACTAATGGGAACATTGCAGTGGTTTTTGAAATCCTTTCCCTGCATTGGAATGAATGGTATGAAGATAGGAAAGGAAAACTGGAATAAATTGCCCACATTGAGGAGAATGGTAATCTAATGAGACCACCAAGCAGAGGCAGGAATGGTCTTTCCAGCTTCACAATCAAGTTATTAAAAAGCGCAGTACAGACTTACAATCACATTTCCAACCATCATCACTTGGAAATGCAAGCACTTGAAAGTCACCTTGTATTCTACCTCTTGTCTTTATATTCTGATTTTGGAAAAGTCCCTGGGTTTGGTGACAAGAATATTAAAGGATCTTGGGACATAGATTGTTGGCCTTATCAAAATGGTGATAGATGAACTGTATAACCTTTTGGTACTCACGTTTTTCTCAAAAATAATACATGAGCTATCTGGTCCACAGGGTTATTTTGGGTTTTAAATATGCATGCATAAATATATATATATAATAAATATATCATTTATATACACATGTGTGTGTGTATATATATATACATACATATATATAAAGAACCTAGAGATCAGAAGATTTTATTAAAGTCCTTGGGACCTGAATTGAGTTGTCCCAAACCCTAATTGTGTTTGGCCTGGAGGAATCTTAATCCTCCCCAAGGCATCTGAAAGTTTCTGGAGATTACTCATTTTTACTTGCCTTTATTGCTGGGCTTTCTGTGTACTAATTGGCTAGTCTGGAAAGAATTGCATTAACTGAGACATGGAACTCAAGACCCCCTCAAATTTCCAGTCCCAAACCTACATATCAAACCCATAAAGATACTCAGGAGTACTTTTGCTCTGGAGTTAGTAGGAGGCACTCTTTAGGGAAAGCAGGTGAATTAGTTATAAAAAATAAAAAGACTTTTCTAGTTACATTGGTTTTAATGATCTTCAATAAATTGACCACACAACAATGGAACTATGGAAATTTCCTTAAAGTGGTCCCAAAATAAATACTTATAATACACAGACCACACTCAAATAGTGTGGTATAAATATTAAATGGCATAGTTTAGTGAAATTCTAGAAGGAAAAAACATGGAAGACTAGAGATAGAATTATTCCATCTCTGTGATGGTTTGTTCATATAGCAGAGGCTAACTAGAACAGAATTGTGATGTAGCCATCCTTAAATATTCACCAGATGTTTTAAAGCAAAGGTAGGTTCAGAGCACCTGGCACAGGCTATGGACTTAACATATATGTTGCTTTTAGCAAACAGATGCCCCTCTCCTACCAGAAATTTGACTTATTAGATTCTTCTTTACTCATAAACAAAATAAAGCAAAATGCATCTGATAGATTTTATTTTGAAAATTGAACTGTCTTTAGGAGTTCTTGGAATCTTTGCTAAGGGTGTATTTTGATGATTTTGGTCATAATTTTTGGATAATGGTGCTATGGAGGATGCAAAACAAAAACTATGACTGTCTTTTAACCTGCTTCAGACCAGATCATTAGTAGTTTGAACCCATTAGTAGAAAAAGAGACTATAGGCCGGGCGCGGTGGCTCAAGCCTGTAATCCCAGCACTTTGGGAGGCCGAGACGGGCGGATCACGAGGTCAGGAGATCGAGACCATCCTGGCTAACACGGTGAAACCCCGTCTCTATTAAGAAATACAAAAAACTAGCCGGGCGAGGTGGCGGGCGCCTGTAGTCCCAGCTACTTGGGAGGCTGAGGCCGGAGAATGGCGTGAACCCAAGAGGCGGAGCTTGCAGTGAGCTGAGATCCGGCCACTGCACTCCAGCCTGGGCAACAGAGCGAGACTCCGTCTCAAAAAAAAAAAAAAAAAAAAGAAAAAGAGACTATACTTTCACAACCAGGAAAAAATTCTAGGCTGAGCGTGGTGGCTCATGGCTGTAATCCCAGTACTTTGGAAGGTCAAGGAGGGCAAATCACTAGGTCAGGAGTTCAAGACCAGCCTGACCAACATGGTGAAACCCCATCTCTACTAAAAAAATAAAAATTAGCCAGGCATGGTGGCACGTGCCTGTAATCCCAGCTACTCAGGAGGCTGAGAGATGAGAATCATTTGAACCCAGGAGGTGGAGGTTGCAATGAGCCAGGATTGTGCCATTGCACTCCTGCCTGGGCAACGCAGCAAGACTCCATCTCAAAAAAAAAAAAATTCTACCCGTTCACCAGAGCCTAATACATGAACAATAAAACACAGACCTTAAGGTGCAAAATTTTAGTTAGACAGGAGGAATAAGTTCAGGAAACCTATTGTACAATATGGTGACTATAATTAATCATGTTGTATCCTTTTTTTAACTTTTATTTTAAGTTCAAGGGTACATGTGCAAGTTTGTTATATAGGCAAACTCGTGTCATGGGGGTTCATTGTACAGATTATTTTATCATATAGGTATAAAGCCTAATACCCATTAGTTATGTTTCCTGATCCTCTCCCTCCTCTCACCCTCCACCCTCCAACAGGTCCCAGTGTGTGTTGTTCCCCTCTATGTGTCATGTGTTCTCTTTAGCTCCCACTTGTAAGTGAGAACATGTGACATCTGGATTTCTGTTCCTGCATTCGTTTGCTAAGGATAATGGCCTCCAGCTCCCTCCAGCAGCTCCATCCATGTTCCTGCAAAGGACATAATCTTGTTTTGTTTGTTTGTTTGTTTTTTGTTTTTGTTTTTGTTTTTGGCTGCGTGTATTCCTTGGTGTATATATACCACATTTCTTTGTCCTGTCTATCATTAATGGGCATTTAGGTTGATTTCATTTTTTTGCTATTGTGAATAGTGCTGCAATTAACATGCGCATGCATGTGTCTTTATGATAGAATGATTTATATTCCTTTGGGTATATACCCAGTAATGAGATTACTGGGTCCAATGGTAGTTCTGTTTTTAGGTCTTTGAGGAATTGCCACACTGTCTTCCACAATGGTTCAACTGATTTACACTCTCACCAACGTTGTATAAGTGTTCCTTTTCCTCCACAACCTCACCAGCATCTGTTATTTAAAAATTTTGTAATCATAGCCATTCTGACTGGTGTGACATAATATCTCTTTGTGGTTTTGTCTTGCATTTCTCTAACAATCAATGAGATTGAGCTTTTTTATATGCTCGTTGGCTGCATGTATGTTTTCTTTTGAAAAGTATCTATTCATGTCCTTTGTGGAAATTGCTAAATGAGTAGATTTTAAGCACTCTTGACTCATGGAAAAATGGTAATTTTGTGAGGTAATGCATCTGTTAAGTAGCTAGATTTAGTTATTCCACAATAGACACATATTTCAAAAATGATTTAAAATATATACAATTTTAATTTGTCAATTAAAATTTCAATTTATCAATTAAAATAATAAATAAATAAGCAATTGAAAAACAAAGACCTCAATTACCCAATGGCGTTAGGAACAATATATTAACAAAGATGACTTTAAGTGGCTAGATCAATAGGTATATAAGGTCCTGACCAAAAGACCAACTCATGGACTAGGTTTACCGTTTATGTGACTGAAGGAGGAACACTCTTCAAGTGTTTAGCCTCACAGGCAAACTGACATGAATTCTGAGACTCAGGATGTTATTAGCAAAGTGTGTGGCAGCTCCAAGCAAATTACTCATCTTACTATTATGCAACCCTGGAAGGGTGAGGAAGTGGGGACGGTGATGTCACCTGCATTAGCTGAGAGCTACTGCTGATGGCTGGAGCCAGAGCAGCAATCTTGGACTCTAAGATAATCTCCGGAATGGAGTTAATACAGAGCTTGCACATTACAGCTACACACCAGGTAAAAGCCAGTATTGATGATATAGTTGGGCAAATTGTGAATACCTTTAAGAGTTAAAATTTGCATAATGCCTCTCTTTCATGCTAAGCACTTTGTTCTGTTGGATGCTTTTCTAAACAGTGTGGGAGGAGACAAGGAAAATGAGGGTGGGTGTGATAGAGTCAGACAAGTCAGAGTTTAAGACCCAAATTGGTCCTTGTTAGCAATCTAGGTGTGACTTAGAGCAAGATTTTAAACTTATGGTGCCTCCACACAGTCTTTTGTGAACCCTTTTAGTATTGTGAGAATTAAATAGGATAAAACATACACAGTGCCTTGTATAGAGTAAATCTTCAGTAAAATTATCATATTATTATAAGCATAATCATATTACTGACTAGAAGACCAAGTATTTCAGCTCCACTTAGTATTATCACCCTCTCATAAGAAGCCTCACTTTGGACTGGGTTGCCATTGTGTTAGTCACTTTTATTTAAGTATATTTTTGAATTGGCTAGATCCAGACAGGCCATGGAAGGTGAATCAGTTTCAATGCAGTCCAGAGGTTTTGGTTAGGTCACGCATTAAAGCACCCAGTTATTTGGGGCTTCTTTGCCACGTCCTGGAATTTTACCTGAAAACCAGGATGATATATGGCCACAGAATGATCTAACTGCTGGCCATTGAAACGAGCAAAGAAACGCCATGAGCAGCTTCCAAAACCCATTCTATGAGAAAGGAGGAAGGCACCCTTAGTTTATTTCTCCATTTTTTTCTCTTTCTTCCTTTTCGCTGGCTGGAATGCAGTTCTGTATGGTTTTTGTTCAGGAAACACTTGCCTTGCCTGTTACTAAGTTTGCCAGAATCCTTTTCTTTGTGTGTTTCTAGACTGCAGTTGGCCAAAGAGAACTTTGTGGTGGTTTGAAGAAGCAATGTGAGGACACAGCTTCAATGCCTGAAGGTCATGGCTGTCATTTGCAGAGAGAGACAGGTGCAGAGGTGGGTTCCGGTTTACCACTGCCTCTCCCCACCGCATGTCCAGCTCTCCCTATTAACTCCTAGCCCTGTTGACCAAGAGCAACCCCAGGCTGATCACTGGATTCTTGGCTGCAAACTCACAGAGGCACTATCTGTGAAGAGGCAAGAGCTTCCATAAACTTCTCCACCAGCCCTGCTAGGGGCCCACTCTGGTTGTTAGGCATGCTTGGCTTCTAATTTCTCCTGGAACCTCTGACTTGTCCATTGATGTCAGTGCTCCAGGAGGTCTGGCTGATGACTTTCCCCTGATTCTCCAACTCCTGTTTTTGGACCCTTACTCTCTAGCACCTTCCACAATTGTGTAAAGTTGAATTCCTATAATAAACTTCTTATTCCACAGCACTCAGAGTGGTTATGCTTTCCTGATTCTGCACTCGTATTATGTTTGATTACTGCCAGACATCATTCTGAGACCATATCAGCCTAATCTTCTCCAGAATCACTTGAACTGAAATGGATTTTGATGTTAACCTCTCAGTTGTTATCCGAGTTCCTTATTAAAGCATCCAAGGAAAAATGTGGCCTTCATTTTTTAAATGAAACTGATGTCAGAAGACCTATCTATCATGGCACTCAATGTTACTGTTAGAAGGTTTACATGAGAAATGCCTTGTTATTTGTTGTCAGTTTAGACTTTATTTCTTTTGAAGCATTGGTGTGCTTCTTCCTTTTTGGGAAACCCTTTTATTTCCATTTTTGCCCTCACTTCCAGGAGGCTCAGAGTCGTAAGTATTGCCTAATTATAGGAACTAGCTTACCTCTCAAAGTATTTGGTTATTCCTCTCTTTCGTGCATTTAATTAATTCTATTTTACTTATCTGAATTGCCCTTGTCTTCTTTTTTTAAAATTAGGGAAAAGTGCAAATGCAGTCTCCCATGACAACAAATGATGCAGTCGAGTTTCCCATATTTTGGGAAATTGTGGAAGTTTGTACAGCCAGAGTGCAATGGATAAGCCTCACCCTGGGAAAACCATGTTTGTGATGATGGTATTTGCCCTGACAGGTAAGTATCATGCTTGTCTTTTATTGCAACTTGTGCCAAATTAGAAATGGTTGGGTCATAATAACGGACTAGAGCCATCTGAGTTAGACATGCTACCTACATTTTCTATTTCTTTTAAATTTTATTTTACATATGAGCAAACTGAGGTTCAGTGATATTATGGGATGCTAAGTGGTCAGTGACAAGACCTGCAGGTGGATGCATTTGACCTTTGACTCGTACTTTCTTTACGTGTCAGACTGTCTCCCTGGTTGAAAGAGTCAGGTATAAACACATAGACAGTGAAATAAGCATCTCTGTCCCTCTTAACCTGATTTGAGAATGTAGACCTCAACATGGGTCCCTTTCTTGTCTATCAAAGAAGTTTGTGACTGTAAGTGAGACATGAAGCAAATGTGTTATGAAATGGAAGTTGGTGGTGAAAATAATGAAAATGAGATGGTGATGGAGATGATGGTAATGCATCATTCTTGTGCAAAGGAAGATTGTGATGATTTTCAGTCACTGTCCTCTATGCTCTCATTGTGCATTATATTTTCAAGAGATCCAGCACATAAGAACTTATAATGTAAGTTGAAGGTTTTATTACCGCATGAAATATATTCCCTAACTCCAATAATCACGTAAAATAGCTAAAATTATCTACTGAGTGCTCACTATATATCAGGCACTGCTTTAGTTCCTTACACATGTTAACTCCTTTAATACTCCAGGCCAGGCGTGGTGGCTCACACCTGTAATCCCAGAACTTTGGGAGGCCGAGGCCAGCGGATCACGAGGTCAGGAGATCAAGACCATCCTGGCTAACACAGTGAAACCCCGTCTCCACTAAAAATACAAAAAATTAGCCGGGCCTGGTGGTGGGCACCTGTAGTCCCAGCTACTCGGGAGGCTGAGGCAGGAGAATGGCTTGAACCCAGGAGGCGGAGCTTACAGTGAGCCGAGATCAGGCCACTGCACTCCAGCTTGGGTGACAGGGTGAGACTCTGTCTCAAAAACGAAAACAAAACAAAACAAACAAAATACTTGAAATGAGGCTTTGAAGTAGATACTTTTCTTATCCTCTTTTTACCTATGATAAAACTAAGGCACAAAGAGATTAGGTTGTTTTCCTTACCAAGATCACTGAGTTACTAAGTTGTAAAGCCAGAATTCAAACCCATGGAGTCTGCCACCCCCAACCCTCCCCTGAGCCTGTGCTGTTAACCATGGTATTGTGCCCTTATTAGTCCTATCTACACAACCAGAAGAAAGAGCATGCACTTCTTAAACACATTCAAATCGGAATTCCATAACTTCCCAGCTATGTGCCCTTGAGATGGTTACTTAACCTCTTTAAGCATCAGTTTTTCTGAGAGTTCTTTTAAGTCCAAGTGATACAATTCTTTGAATCAACCATTTAACTTATTTGTTGAGTGGCTATGAGCTTAGAGTTAAACTAGGTGCTGCTAATTAAAACACCTATGGGCAGAGAATTATACCACCATTCAAAGGTTTTGCTCGCAGATACGAGCATAAAGATGCTAAGAAAAGACTTGCTTAATTGAATAAAGTTTTCTGCAGCTGGCCCTCAAGCATTCCAGCTTCCTTTGAGAAGAAAAGAAAGGCTGTTATTGGAGAAACCCATCTTTTTTGCTTTTCACTTTCTCCCTGTGTCCCATTGTATCCTTTTTTAAATGGAATTTTCTTTATTGTATTTATTTGGCAAAGACAACTCCTTTGAAAATCTGCCATCTATAGTTACCTTTGCAAATCACAAATGTACCACAGGACCCTCCCTGAAACCTAGACACTAAATATTCAGTGGCCTAGTGGGTTACTAATGCATGGCAGGGCAGGAAAGTTGTCTTTTCAGATCACTACTTTGGTACCACTGCGAGAAGAGCATTCCGATGATACTGATGGACTGGAGGAGGTCCCCAAATGTTAGTGTGATCTCAACCTCAGCTGGTGTCCAGATTCTTAGGTGAGAAGGAATTCAAGATTAGTCTGAAAAGAGTGAAAGTACTGAGATTTATAGCAAAGCAAAAAGTACACATTCAATAAAGGGGAACACGCACTTGAATATCAAGAGAGTGAGTCATGCTGCAAGATTTGGGGCTTGCATCTTTATGGCACTGGTGGGTGTGTGATCCAGTATGTTCACGAGCATATAATGAGGTCCTACGTGAAACCTAGGTCAAATCCAGTGCCATGTTGCGTCCAGTTGGTTTTAGCCAGCTTGGCCCACACCCTGGTTTTTTAGGGTCTTATCAGTCCCTAGCTTCTGCAGCTGTTTCAATAGTTTCCTTCTGCTAGTCATGTGAAACTGCTGCCTGGGGTTTTCTATTCTCCTGCATCTATCCTCTATTATTCCTGTCTCATTGGCTGTGAGTTGGTTGCTTGTGTTAGCATGGAAGACTGATTCCTGGAAGACAGGAGAAGCTGTGCATTGGCTCTGGGCAAGGGGAAGGCAACAGTTTCAACAGACAGATTGTGACTGTTCTTTTTTCTGTCATCTCTGAGTTTGGTAGTAATAAAGCACATTACATGCATCACCCACTCGGATCACAGTCTCAGGTTGCTGAACAATCTTTGGGATTTATAAAGGCAACACACACATCCAATGAAGAGAAGCCATAGAACAAATAACACAATTCTTTCTGGTGACAGAATTCTGTCTCAATCTGTGTAATCACCAAAGTTTTTCAGATCAAGGGAGGGAAAATGAAAAAGAAAGGCTTAAACAAATATGCAATCTGAGGCTTCTGCGTTCATGATCAGTGGGCACAAACTGAACAGCAGAAAGTTTGCATTGAGGCAGAGCATCCTTCAGCATGGCTTAAATCAAGGCCGAATGCTTTTCCTTTAAATAACGAATCATTTTTTCAATATTATGATTTCCATCCTTCTATTTTTCCAGTAGTGGAAACTCCTCTCCACTATGTGGGTGGAATCCTCATAATGGAATCTGAAAATCGAGGAAAGTCAACTTTAGGTCCCTTCTTCCCCTTAAAGCTTCTTCTCTCCCATCCACATCTCCCCTGCCTTTGCATGAGGTTTAGCGTGGACCACGTGGTGGTCTGGGCTGGATTGACACTTCCATTGGATGCTGTAGGAGGAAGAAAAAGGATCTAGTAATGCCTTCAGAGGAGATCAAATCCAGAAGCTGGGGTTAATTGGCAGGTGGAAAAGCAAGTGCTTTAATCGAATGTGGGGTAGAATTTAAAGGGAGGCAGAGGAGAGTGTGGGTTGCCTGGCTTGAGGGATAGGCGAAAGCAAAACCAGTGATTTGTAAATTTTGTAATTGCTTGACAAATGATTGTAGAATTGGATTGAGATCCTAAACTTCACTTTTCTCATTAGAATACAAAAGCGACTAACTAGGGGGCATAAGGGACTTATGGTTTACTTTTCATAGTGACAGAGGGACCTTCTCTCTAGAACCATTTAGGTCTGCTGGACACCTTCCAATTAGAATTGCTCTCTAATCTACAGGAAACTGATAGCATGCAAACCACTCTTATCTTGAGTTTTGGTTAAAGATTGGTAACAGAAGCTGCTTTGGAGATGAACATAGACTAACAACGAAGACCTATTAAGCATCTTTGTTATATTATTTTTCTCATTTAATCCTTACAACTGTATACATTGGTCATTATTATCTCATTTGTTGGTGAGAAAACAGCCTTGGTAAACTTTAACAGCAGCAGACTATAACTCAAAACAAGGTCTCCAGATCTGCAAACTCTTACATGTTTTGCCTTAAAGCCCCGATTTCTGTAAGGTGTAGTCAGCAATACACACATGGGAAAAGTGAAGGATGAGGCTCATTACATCCTCTGGATAAATAAACTGACCACAAGTCAGTTTTTCATTAACAAATATTTATTTACGGTTCTGTAGTGTATCCCTTTCTGCATGGGGGAAGCACTCAGAAGGACATCAGCCATGGTCTGTCCATAACCCTGGGATCTCAATATTTAGTTGGCAGGACCAAGTTTGGATACATGACAAGGTAATCATTGGCTGACATTTGAAAGTGCTGTAGATTAGGTCAGTGCAGAGAGGACATTGTTCTTGCAATCATGAATCACACCTTTGCAAATCACTAATGTACCACAAGACTCTCCCTGAAACCTAGACACTGAATATTCAGTGGCCTAGTGGGTTATGAATGCATGGTAGGGCAGGGAGGGCTTCCTGAGGGAGGGAAACCTTGATATGAGCCAGGAAGGGAAGAAAGGCCCCAGACGTGAGAAGATTGATGCAGGGAATATCAATGCAGGGGTAATGATAAGATGCCCAAGGAGATGTCTCAGTTAAAACTGAGGTGTCAGTGAATGAAAAAGAGGGTGATCAGGCTGGAAATGGATTTTTGACGAGAATATGAAGGGGCTCTAAGTGCCAAGGGGAGAAAGTTGGCCTTTATCCTGTACACTACATTTTCTTGCTCACGTATTTTATCAGTAAAATACTTTGACTTGTGCCTACGGTGTATGCATATGATATATACATAGTAACACATTACATATATTATGAAACATAACCCAAAATAATAGTTGAAAGTAACAAATTAAGATGAAATAGTTTTAAATGTCTTGAAAATCAAGGTGACTAGCACATACTTCAGCTAAGGCTCATTGTTATGAAATAAAGGATTTAAATCCATATATCAAATAGTCTTGTATTTGAACCTTTTTTTCTTTTTTAAAAATAATTTTAATGCTATGCTATTGATTTGAAAGTGCAACACTGTTTTTATCCTTTAGGGGCTTACTCCTAACATATTAAGACCCACTAAACTGATTTGTCTCTGTCAATGTGTGAAGCTTGTCAATAACTGTGTCATTGCTCTGGAGGAAAAAAGAAGAATCGTCATTTCTTGTTTTGTTCCTCACTTTACCTCCAGCCGCATTGGGATTATTTGGAATTTTGATAGAATATTCTTATAGATATACTCGTTTATTACCTTTTAGTTAGAAATAAACATTGTACACTCTTTCTTTCCATAGACCATTGCCTTCTGTTGGACTAATTTGTCTCTTCTGGAGAATGTCTCCGCAAAGTGCTTTTGTTGTGTGCTATTCTCCCTGAGACCTCATGGAACTGAGAATATTGTTATTTTGTTTTGCAATTAAATTTTAGTTTTATTGGATATAAGCTTCTAGGTTTTAAGTTTCAAAATGATATTTCATCTTCTTACTAGATTTTTAGGCAAAATTTTTTTTTTTTTTTTGAGACGGAGTCTCGCTCTGCCGCCCAGGCTGGAGTGCAGTGGCCGGATCTCAGCTCACTGCAGGCTCCGCCTCCCGGGTTCACGCAATTCTCCTGCCTCAGCCTCCCCAGTAGCTGGGACTACAGGCGCCCGCCACCTCGCCCGGCTAGTTTTTTGTATTTTTTAGTAGAGACGGGGTTTCACCGTGTCAGCCAGGATGGTCTCGATCTCCTGACCTCGTGATCCGCCCGCCTCGGCCTCCCAAAGTGCTGGGATTACAGGCTTGAGCCACCGCGCCCAGCCTAGGCAAAATTTTTCTAGGATACAAAACTTGCGCTCATATTTACTAAATTACTTGTATTTTAAAAATGGCCTTAGAAAATCAGTTGTTTCTCGATAATTGAGGGAAGTTATCTACAATATGCCTTGCTGAAGTCTTTCAGCATCCTAAGATACTCTTCAACAGTCTAAGACAATTTTCACTTTTCAATATTCTTCTTATTTCTATTCTCTTTGAATAAAAAAGACTTAAAATTATATTACCTATGAGAATAGTGTTTTCAGTTCTGATATACCTACGACTGAACAGATCACTAAAATAAAACAAATAGCCCACAGCGCTTAAGCACAAAGTAGAAACTCCTGAGATGTAATTTATCTACTGGTTTTTGCAGTCATCACCAAATGCATCTGAAATATCACTGGATATAAAGAACTCAACTAAGTTATTTTTGAAAAACATGTTATGATTTTAGTACTGTTGCTGTTACAAGTAGCTTCACAAATATCTGTTAGCCCAATTACATGTCTGTGCATTTGTAAATTACAGTGGAATTTGTTAATCGAAGTAGCTTGTGATGTTGAAGAATTTTTTTTTTTATTTTGAGATATGGGAAAATAACATAATTGTAAATGTTACCCTATTTATCTCTTTGTTTGTAAGAAGTAACATATCAGATCCCCAAATCCAATAAATGATAGATCTTGATTTACATAGTAAGATCTCACCTATCATGTCTTAGTTAAAAAGGTTTTTGTTCTGTTTTGTTTCTTGGCCATTATATCCTGTCTAATGCCTGGATGTAGCTAATTGCACATTGAGATTTATACCACTCATTACTGTTTAGTTGTATATGTCATGAAGGATGCAACTATTTCTTATGTAACTTTTGAAGTGTAACTCTTCACACACACACACACACTCACACACACCCCCCAAAATCTTCTCAGCTCTGAAACAAAAGTTTGTTTTGTTTGTAAAAATGTCCTAAATTTTTGCAGGAAAAATGTAGCTTTTTCCTTTTTTTTTCTGCTTACAATAGACATGCTTTATTTTTTAATGGAAACATATAGCTCTTAATAAAGTAAGCCAGTTTTGATAAACGTGTGGATATTTTAGTACAGACTCTTAGAAGCAGATCAAAAGAGAAGGATTCACATGTGATTTATGAATGAGTGTTCCCAGAAACTCTGATAAGGGAGTGGACAAGGAAAGGACAGAAGTAAAACAATTGTGTGATTTCAGGAAAAAATCCTCACTTCAGCCTGGTCCTGCAGGAGTGTGAATGACATCCTAGAATTTGCCTCTTAGGGAGCTGTCGTTGGTTAAGGACCAAATCACGGGAGTACAAACCCCTAGGTTCCCTGTATAAGCAAAGCAGCTCTAATACCCTTGGGGCAGTCACTGTAAGTATCACCACTGCAGCTTTTAGAAGTAAAAGGACACAAAAGCTGGGAAGTGGCACATAGAAATGATTAAAACGGATTCCTGAGGGCTCTGGGCAGAGAGCACCGACATTGTCTACGTCACCATTCCTCAGCATTCTTGTTTCCAACTTCTATACCTTTGTATTTCTTCTCCGAATGCACACTGAAGTTCTAATTCCTTCTGAATTCTGGACCTCAGTTCTGGATCAAGATGTGAATTCTCTTACGCACTTCTGTAATGAAACTTTTATTTTTATTTCCTGCCTACTGTCCATTATGATAAAGCTGTGGTTCAGGTAAATCAGGTATTTTTTTCATCTAAAATTCACAAATGAGAAAGACTCTGCATGAGACACTGAGCGATTCACTCAGGTTTCTATAGCTTAACTAGTGGCAACTCCAGTCTGATTCCCCATCATTGTTCATCCCACTGACTGTAGCATTCTCTACATAACTTTATGAACTAAGCAAGGATTGGAGAAATCTTTGTTGTCAGTTCATGAAACTGTCCCGAATTCTCCATTAAGCAAGGGTGGGCTCCTTGCTTGATGACTACCTTGTATAACTGAATGAGTTTTTTTCTACCACTCCTTTGGGCTACATATTTGTTAAGCATTTCATTGCCAATTAGCATCCTCTGTGAGAGATGGAAGAGAACCACACAACATAAAAATATTTTGTCTAGAAGTAAATCTGAAACTAACTACAGACAGTCCCTGACTTATGATAGTTGAATTTACTATTTTTTGACTTTACAATGGTGAGAAAGTGATATGCCTTCAGCAGAAATCATACTTCAAGTACTCATTCAACAATTCTGCTTTTACTTTCAGCACAGTGTTCAATAAACTACATGAGATATATGATACTTTATTATAAAATAGGCTTTGCATTCAATGATTTTGCTCAACTATAGGCTAATATAAGTGTTCTGAAAATATTTAAGGCTAGTTAAGCTATGATGTTTGGTAGGTTAGGTGTATTAAATGCATTTTCAACTTGAGATGGATTTATCTGGCTATAACCCCATCATAAGTCATGGAGCATCTATAGTCAAATTAAGTCTTCACTTGTAACATTTGTTTTTTCCTGCCACTTCTCTGTTTTATTAGCACATATTAAGAGTTTATTCTCTGAGTATTAACTATTTTTATGAAAACACACACATACGCACACACATCAGATTTCTCCACGTCCCATACTCGGTGTGGGTGTAGTCCTTGTATTTTCTCTGTGATGAAACAAGAAGAAACCCTAATTAAATATCTAGAGATCTACTGCATTGCCTTTAAACCCGTAACCATGACTGTCACTAAATTTCCCAAGGTTTTGGTTTCTTATTTGATAAAATAACTAGAGTAGGAAGTTGGGCAAGATTCTTAGTTAAGTTTTTCCTGGATTTAAAAACTATTGCCCAGTTCTTCCAGGATCACTTGAAAACTTAGCCAATTATCTCTGCATTTTTTTCTATATCTTGTCTTTGAGATGCTCAGATTCCAGGCAGCTAACTCCTCCTGAAAGCATCCTTTAGTGTAGCTTGTGGTAGTTTTGGCAATAGTCTCAAGGAGGGGCTACAAAGGACTAGAAATTCTATTCCATGACTGTACCATTACTAGGTAACTTCTTGTGGTATAGCTTCTTCCACCAAGATTCCACGTTATCGTGGTGTTATCACATGAAGAAGGACTAAAATGTCACTTAAAAATATGCATCACACTCTAAAATATCAACTTCATCCTCAGGCTCTTCCTAATTCAGGTGTGGATCTTGTATATTGTGTCACGAGACATCAATACATTTGCCATGCCAAATTCAGTTCATCAATCTCATCTAACCAGAGCATAAGCGGAAAAAAAAAAGAATAACTTAACTGAAAAAAATAATGAATCTAAAATGATGTTTTAAAAGAGGAAAATAAAATCAATTTGGTGTTGCTTTAATTTTTGATGATTTACAGTGGGAGTTCTAACGCCCAGCAGGTACCATTTGACATTTTCATCTCCAGTGCTGTGAAGAGATTAGCACTTACTGGTATTGATTTAAACTAGGATTTATACCAGGGCTGTCATTTTTATGGAAAGCACAATAAAAGAGATTAGAAAGAAATTGCCAGGCCGCCCGGGTCTAATCAATTGTAGAATGCTTTCACTGGGAATTTGCAATTTTACCAAGCAGAAAGTTAACACGCACAGGATAAGCAGTAGGAAGCAAAATTCACATCAGGCCTTAAGAATCGTGGCCAGGCCAAAACCAAACCACATCACACAATTGGTAGTATCACTCTGCTAACTTTCCATGAAATGTCTAAGGCAAAATATCTGTGAAAGACAGCATTCTAGTGCCCACTGAAACAGAACAAACCCCTGCTGAAGGACCGAAGGGGTTTATGAACTAAGTCAGAACACGAAAGGTGAGATTTTCTTAAGGCTACAGTCAAGTTGACTCAACTAGGGTATATAACTTTTATTTGGTTTTGATTGAGAGGGAGGAGTTACTCTATGATTGATTGGAGGTCAAGAAGTCTGATGTCAGAGAACTCAAAGTTCACTACTCGAATTGATCTCAAAGCCCAGAAAAGACAGACGGTGGAGAGAAAAGTAATGTGAGGAGCATTTATTGCTAAATTCAGAATCAGAGCTCACATAGCAACTGGCAGTTGACACATGAACATTGAGATAAAAGTATCAAAAGAGATGTCAGTCAACATTTTTGACATCCTAGCAACGATGTACCAGACCAACCTGAGGTAATCTGCTTTACTTGAAAAATTAACCAGAAAGAAGATTCTATTTACTATTGCATTAAATTAGTTACAAGTTAAACACATACCCTGTGCCAGTTATTGTGCGAAGGGCCTAAGATAGAAAAACTGAAAATCTGGGAATTGCACATCAAAATGCCCACAACCTACAGGGTGAAAAGTTGGAAATGAAGGTGGCTCATTGCAGGACACAGTGATAATTGTGATAATGGTTTTATGGCATAGGGGAAAGAGACAGCTCCGATGAGAAAGTAGTTCAGTCTTTTGGGAAGAGCAGAGAGAATGGAATCAAGGATGGCTTCTAAGAGTAGCTCAAATAAGAGTAGAGTTTTGAAGAATAAATGGAAAGACAAGGGAAGGAAGAGCATTCCGGGTGGAGGGAACAGAGGTGTGAAGGCACAGAATCATGACTGTATGTAGGACATGAGTTGGGAGAGGGGTCCAGAGTCTAGACCTTATTCCACAGGCCAGGGAAAACTCTGGCTGGCTTTAAGTGTGTGTATGTGTGGTGTGTGCATGGGCCATGTAGGGAGAACGACCTGATCAGAAACATGTCTTAGAATGACCACCTGTTACCATCCTAGTCCTCACTACCTGGACCCATGTGATGCTCTTTTTTCCTGGTCTTTTTGCTTTCAATCTTGCCTCCAGAGGGTGATGCTCTAAAAATGTCACCCTTCTGCGCAAACCTGTCAATGGCTCCTCATGGAACCCAGAAAAGGCCTGTTACATAGAACCACATCTCCTAGTACTCAACAAGGATTCTCTGCCTCCTTTCTGGTTCCCAAACTCATCTGTCTCAGAGCCTGTGTGCACATCATTTTCTCTTCCTAGAATACTTTTTCTCTGGAAATCTCCATGCTCCTTCCCTCAGTTTTTCCAGGTGCTCAGATGTCACCTCTTTCAAGAAGACTTCTCCAGCTGCTCTGCACTCAATATGATTGTGGGGGAAGGAATGAATAGATGGATGAGTAAATGGAGGGGACAGTAATGGGAGTAAGTGTCCCACAAGAGGTTTGGGAGAGTCTGAGGAGAGCTAATACAAATAGGTGGGAATTAAGGTTCTTGGATGGGACTTGGTGGATAAGGTAGAGATGAGTGTGGGGAGTCTGAGGGACTAGAAGGCGCAGAGGGTCACTCCTGGGGTCTGAACTGAAGGACTGGATGGATGCAGGACATATTTTCGGAGGGAAGCAGGAATGGTCAGAGAATAAATAATAAGAGTAAGTGGAAAATAAATAAAAAGGTAAGTGGAATATTTTCAGAGAAAAAGAGGAGATAGAAAAAGAATGAAAGCCTTGACAACCATGGAAAAAAGACTCAATTATTTGAGAGAGGATGTGGTGAAAATACCCCTGAAAGGCACTAAGACCAGCATGGGCAAGGTAGGTCATTAACACATTGCAAGGTGGGGTGTCTGGGGACAGGTGGGGAAACAAAGAAAGAAAAGCCATGGCTACTTTCATAAATATTTTATTCACAGCAAGAACGTTGACCTTTTCTTTAAGCCAAGTCCTTTAAAAACATACAAATGGGCAGTCAGTTCCTATAAAATTACCTATTAAATCAAGAGGTTGTTGAAAATATTGCTTAACATTTTTTACTTTTCATTTAGATGAAAAACATAGATCTTGCCTGGTGGACAAATTTTACAGAAATTCCTCCCCTCCCCTCCCCTCCCCTTCCTCCCTCCCTTCTCCCCTCCTCCCCTCCTCTCTTCCTCCCTGATCTGATCTTCCATTTCTTTCTTTCTTTCCCTCTCTCCCTCCCTCCCTCCTTCCCTCCCTCCCTCCCTCCCTCCCTTCCTTCCTTCCTTCCTTGCTTCCTTCCTTCCTTCTTGCCTGCCTTCCTTCCTGCCTTCCCTCACCCCTGCCATCCCTCCTCCCTCCTGCCCTCCCTGCTTCCCTTCTTCCCTCCTTTCCTCCACTTAAAAAAAATTGGATAAAGTTTACCTTTTAAACCCCTTTTATTTTGAAATTGAATACAGATACAGAAAGAATGCACAAAAAACAAATATACATTTTTTTTCTTTTTTTATTATACTTTAAGTTCTAGGGTGTATGTGCACAATGTGCAGGTTTATTACATATGTATACATGTGCCATGTTGGTGTGCTGCACCCATCAATTCGTCAGCACCCATCAACTCGTCATTTACATCAGTTATAACTCCCAATGTCATCCCTTCCCCCTCCCCCCTCCCCGTAATAGGCCCCGGTGTGTGATATTCCCTTTCCCATGTCCAAGTGATCTCATTGTTCAATTCCCACCTATGAGTGAGAACATGCGGTGTTTGGTTTTCTGTTCTTGCGAAAGTTTGCTCAGAATGATGGTTTCCAGCTGCATCCATGTCCCTACAAAGGACACGAACTCATCCTTTTTTATGGCTGCGTAGTATGTCATGGTGTATATGTGCCACATTTTCTTAATCCAGTCTGTCACTGATGGACATTTGGGTTGATTCCAAGTCTTTGCTATTGTGAATAGTGCCGCAATAAACATACGTGTGTATGTGTCTTTATAGCAGCATGATTTATAATCCTTTGGGTATATACCCAGTAATGCGATGGCTGGGTCATATGGTATTTCTAGTTCTAGATCCTTGAGGAATCGCCACACTGTCTTCCACAATGGTTGAACTAGTTTACAATCCCACCAACAGTGTAAAAGTGTTTCTATTTCTCCACATCCTCTCCAGCACCTGTTGTTTCCTGACTTTTTAATGATTGCCATTCTAACTGGTGTGAGATGGTATCTCATTGTGGTTTTGATTTGCATTTCTCTGATGGCCAGTGATGATGAGCATTTTTTCATGTGTCTGTTGGCTGTATGAATGTCTTCTTTTGAGAAATGTCTGTTCATATCCTTTGCCCACTTTTTGATGGGGTTGTTTGTTTTTTTCTTGTAAATTTGTTTGAGTTCTTTGTAGGTTCTGGATATTAGCCCTTTGTCAGATGAGTAGATTGCAAAAATTTTCTCCCATTCTGTAGGTTGCCTGTTCACTCTGATGGTAGTTTCTTTTGCTGTGCAGAAGCTCTTTAGTTTAATTGGATTCCATTTCTCAATTTTGACTTTTGTTGCCATTGCTTTTGGTGTTTTAGACATGAAGTCCTTACCCATGCCTATGTCCTGAATGGTATTACCTAGGTTTTCTTCTAGGGTTTTTATGGTATTAGGTCTAACATTTAAGTCTCTAATCCATCTTGAATTAATTTTCATATAAGGAGTAAGGAAAGGATCCAGTTTCAGCTTTCTACTTATGGCTAGCCAATTTTCCCAGCACCATTTATTAAATAGGAAATCCTTTCCCCATTTCTTGTTTTTGTCAGGTTTGTCAAAGATCAGATGGCTGTAGATGTGTGGTATTATTTCTGAGGGTTCTGTTCTGTTCCATTGGTCTATATCTCTGTTTTGGAACCAGTACCATGCTGTTTTGGTTACTGTAGCCTTGTAGTATAGTTTGAAGTCAGGTAGCGTGATGCCTCCAGCTTTGTTCTTTTGACTTAGGATTGTCTTGGTAATGCAGGCTCTTTTTTGGTTCCACATGAACTTTAAAGCAGTTTTTTCCAATTCTGTGAAGAAACTCATTGGTAGCTTGATGGGGATGGCACTGAATCTGTAAATTACCTTGGGCAGTATGGCCATTTTCACAATATTGATTCTTCCTATCCATGAGCATGGTATGTTCTTCCATTTGTTTGTGTCCTCTTTTATTTCACTGAGCAGTGGTTTGTTGTTCTCCTTGAAGTCCTTTACTTCCCTTGTGAGTTGGATTCCTAGGTATTTCATTCTCTTTGAAACAATTGTGAATGGAAGTTCATTCCTGATTTGGCTCTCTGTTTGTCTGTTACTGGTGTATAAGAATGCTTGTGATTTTTGCACATTAATTTTGTATCCTGAGACTTTGCTGAAGTTGCTTATCAGCTTAAGGAGATTTTGGGCTGAGATGATGGGGTTTTCTAAATATACAATCATGTCATCTGCAAACAGGGACAATTTAACTTCTTCTTTTCCTAACTGAATACCCTTTATTTGTTTCTCTTGCCTGATTGCCCTAGCCAGAACTTCCAACACTATGTTGAATAGGAGTGGTGAGAGAGGGCATCCCTGTCTTGTGCCAGTTTTCCAAGGGAATGCTTCCAGTTTTTGCCCATTCAGTATGATATTGGCTGTGGGTTTGTCGTAAATAGCTCTTATTATTTTGAGATACTTTCCATCAATACCGAATTTATTGAGAGTTTTTAACATGAAGGGCTGTTGAATTTTGTCAAAGGCCTTTTCCGTATCTATTGAGATAATCATGTGGTTTTTGTCTTTGGTTCTGTTTATATGCTGGATTACGTTTATTGATTTGCTTATATTGAACAAGCCTTGCATCCCAGGGATGAAGCCCACTTGCATCCCAGGGATGAAGCTTTCTTACTAGGTGCGCAAGTGTACAGGGTTGTTATATCTCTTTGACAAACTGATCTTCTTGACATTATGAACTGACCATTTTTATCTCTGATAATATTCTTGGCTTTGAGAACTACTTTGTCTTGTATTAATCAGGTCACATCTGTTTTTGTTGTTGTTGTTGTTTTGAGACGGAGTCTTGCTCTGTCGCCAGGCTGGAGTGCAGTGGTGTGATCGTGGCTCACTGCAAACTCTGCCTCCCAGGTTCACCCCATTCTCCTGCCTCAGCCTCTTGAGTAGCTGGGACTATAGGCACCCGCCACCAGGCCCGGCTAATTTTTTGTACTTTTAGTAGGATGGGTTTCACCATGTCAGCCAGGATGGCCTCAATCTCCTGACCTTGTGATCCACCCACCTCTTCCTCCCAAAGTGCTGCTGGGATTACAGGAGTGAGCCACCACGCCTGGCCCACATCTATTTTTTGAAATAGTGTGATTGACCCACCCAAGGAGATCCCCATTGTCATGCTCTTGTATGATGTCATCCCATGACTGCAGGTGAAACTTGTGACTTGCTTCTACCCAACAGAATATGACAAAGTTGATTTTTTTCCTTTGTTTTATTTTGAATAGCTTCTATGGCTATGTTTTCAAGTTTATCAATCTTTTCTTCTGCAAGGTCTAATATACCATTAATCCCACCCAGTGTATTTTTTATCTCAGATATTACAGTTTTTGTCCCCAGAAAATTGGACTGGAATTTAAAAAAATTTTCTGTCTTTACTTAACTTCTGAATACATGAAATACCATTATAATAATTGTTTTATTGTCCTCGAATACTAACTTTAGCATTGGGTCAGGTCTGCGTCACTTTCAACTGATTGATTTTTTTCTCTTTGTTATAGATTGTATTTTCCTGGATTTATCCATGGCTTGTTACCATTGATTGGATGTCGGGCATTACCTGTTTTATGATAGATATTTTTTATTTCTACAAATTTTCTTGAGCTGCTTTTTCTAGGATGCAATACGGTTACTTGGAAATACTTTTATTCTTTGGGATCTTACTTTTAAAATTTGTTAGGCAAGACAAGAACAGTTAATTTTTCTCCATGACCAAGGCAAAATCCTCCTGAGCACACTACAGAATGCTCCTATAAATTATGAGGTAATTATAAATGATGAGACTGGAGAATCTGGCTGGTGGGAAGGTGCTATTCCTGGCCTTGAGTCCTTTTCCGTTTACTCCTTTTGGAATGCTTCTTTCCCTAGTCTCAGGAAATCTCATGGACGTGCTTATCGGTACTTTGCTGAATATTTGAGTGGGACCCTCTGCAGATCTCTCTCTTCTGTCCTGTGAACTCTGTTGCCTTGTTCTTCCCAGGCCCTCAACTCCATCGTTTAAACTGAGGAAGTCTGCTGGTCTCTAGCTTGGTTCCTTTTTACTGTGCCAAGGATGGGAACTCTCTCAAGGCAGTAGCTAAGGTTATTGTAGAGGTGACTTTTTTTTTTTTTTTTCTCATCTCTCAGGGATCATTGTCCTTCATTGCTGATGTCCAATATCTTGAAAATCATTGTTCTACAAATTTTACTTTTTGGGGGTTGTTTTAAGCAGAAAAATAAATCCAGTGCCTGTTATTTCATCTTTATGTCTTGCAGTTTTAACATGTGGTGCTCAGAAGACAGACCAGTAAATAAAAGAAAATGCATTGTGTCTGGTAATACAGCTAGATAAGAAGGAATCTGTATGTACGAGAACACTTAGTAAGTTTCTTGTTTCTCTGTTACCTTGATCATTTTTCCTAATAATCAAAGTCTGCAAGATTGAATGTGTAGATATATCAGTGCTTTGGACATTTTATTATGCTTTGATGTTATCTTCGTATTTTTTTCTTCATCTTCCTGTGAAAGGATATGACTTCTGTTTGCTCGAATAAAAGAAAAGAAGGCCCGACAGCTAGGAATTCTTAAATGGAATGGATTGTAATTGAAAAGTACTCTCCAATTCAATCAGTTTTTGGTTATGCAAGACACAGAGTGGAGAAAAGGTACTCTTCATGTATGCACGTGTACGTGTAGGAACACATCATTAGGACTGTGTATTTTCAGATTACAAGTTGTAGAGTTTCCCATTTTGCCTGTGGCTTTTATTCCAGATGTCCAAAGCCCTGCAGCTCACATTCCTCACATCTTTATCAAAACCTATATAATCTCTTACAGGAAGAGTTACTAGCTCAATGTGAAGTGCTGTCAGGGATGAAAAATGTTACTGTGGGAAGTTGCTCTTGCTGGGTCTGAGACTTGACTGAATGAGCCTCAGCTGCAGCATCTGTGGTCTCGATCTAGCTTCTCTCATTGCTTTCTTCCTCCTCCCTCAGCCGGCCCCAGGCAGACCTTCCTGTCTCACAGTTAGTTCCCTGAGAGCTGTACCATTCCGAATCCAGTGGATAATTCATTCTGCTTTAAAGAGAAAGAAGGAGGAAAAGTTTATCTTTCGTTTCCTTCTTAGCTAATTTTAATTTTAATAAGGCTTTCTGCTGCTGGGGCTCCCCCTGAGATGAGGGTCCATCTAGAATAACTAGAAGGGTAGATGACTTTCTGCTCATGAGCTCTGAAGGTTTATCTTTCAGCCTGCACAGGTCCTGCAACACCTGGGTATCTCTGTGTGGAGCCTCTAGTGTCTGAGGCAATGCTTAAGACTGATGCTATCACAATGTTGATTGACAGGAACTTCTTCTACCACGAATATGATGAGAGAAAAGCTGGCCTCTCTGGCCTTTCTGCTCTTGCCTGCCACTGGCATCTACTTCACTGACTTTATTTTATTTTTTAGAACTGGAAGACCTGCAAACATCAAGTCAGCTTATGCATGCTGGTGCACTTAAAAAGGTTTAAAGGCATGAATAACAAAGATGAAAATACTTTAAGAGAGCTGCACACAGCATGCAAATGTGGCAAAATTTGTGAATAATCACAGGAAAGGGATATGTCAGAGAAAATTCTTTACATCTCATCTCTCGCGTTTGGATCTGTGGGAAGCAGGGGGCAGTGTGTCTGCTGCTGTTCTGAACACAATTCCTGTCTTTGATGTTGGGTGCCCGTGACCCTATGTGCCAGCTTATTTTTCACTCCCTGGATGGCCTCAGAGATTTCACGGTTTCTGTGATGGGAAGCTTAGAGGATTCCTGAGACATCCTGCAGCTGTGCTTGTTCTGGGTCAGCAGCCCAAACTGTAACTTTGCATCTACGTAACCATTTTGGCAAAAACAATGAGGGTTTTTATTCATTTCTATCACAAGCATCCTGCATTGTCCTGACATGTCTTCCTCCTGAGCCCTTCAATGGAAATCTTATTCCCTGGTTCTAGTGGGGTGTCTTTTAGTTGCCCCCACTTACAGGCCCCCCAGTTGTGCTCTAACCTCATGTGGAAGACAGGCAGGAGGATGGGGTGTTAGGGTGTAGTGTGGGGCTTCTGTTGTGGGGTTCCATGGCTACAGTTCCCACAGTTGTCCTTCACATCTGACCTGGAGCCAGGAGACTAAATGGATACAAGAACCAGGTTTCCTCTTTTATTTTGTATAGTTATACAATTTTTGTTTATCAGAAAAATCTATATCACACAAACACAGATGTACAGTAAGTCCTCACTTAATGTTCTAAACAGGTTCTTGAAAACTGCAACTTTAGGTGAAGCAATATTGCTATACACCAAACAAAACTCTTGTTTATATCAATTAAACTCTGGTAAAGTTAGTTTTCTTTTTCCTTTCTTTTGTTTTTTTTTTGTTTTTTTTTTTTTGAGGCAGAGTTTCACTCGTTGCCCAGACTGGAGTGCAATGGTGCTATCTCAGCTCACTGCAACCTCCACCCCCCTGCTGAAGTTCTAATTAAACTATTCCCTGCATTCCTTCCCACACACACTTTAACTACTATGTCAGTATTGGGGTTCAAGTGATTCTCCTGCGTCAGCCTCCCAAGTAGCTGGATTACAGGTCCCCACCACCATGCCCGGTTAATTTTTTGTATTTTTAGTAGAGACAGGGTTTTGCCATGTTGGCCAGGGTAGTCTCGAACTCCTGACCTCCTGATCCACCCACCTCAGGCTCCCAAAGTGCTGGGATTACAGGCGTGAGCCACTGTGTCCAGCCCTAAAATTAGTTTTCTTAAATTATATATTGCTTCATTTATAGTTTCCAAAAAGCTATCAACAATGTTAAAAGAATTTACTATACACATATATAACTTATATAGGTGTGTGTGTGTGAGACACACATTTTTATATAGATATAGATAGATAGTCTCAATGACAGAATCTCAGGCTTCCTACTAAATAAGAGAATTATAAGATAATAGTTATTAATAAATAAACTAACGATTGAGAGCATAATATGTTGGCAATGTTCTAAGCTGGTTAATGACATAGTGCACTTAAGAAATCTAGAAGATGAGTAGATACTTTAATCCAGTGACCAGCCCTTTGAATGCGAGGACTTTTTTGCTTATCTATGGTGGTGAATATCACAAAAATTATTCATGAACCTTTGTTTTAAGTTTATCAACTATCATTAATGTTGGTGTATTTTATGTGTGGCTCAAGACAATTCTTCTTCCAATGTGGCCCAGGGAAGCCAAAAGGTTGGAAACCTGTGCTTTAAACTATATTTAATTTGGGAATTTGCACATATAGAGTTTAAATCACAAATCTCAGTTTATACTAAAGCAATAACATTTTGAAATAACGTTACATTTTTTAGTATTTAGAAAAACGTTTATTGTTCTGATAAAACTGCTGAGTGAGAATTTTTGTAGAATTATATTTGCAACCTCTATAGGATTAAAAATCACTAAGCAGAAGAGAGGCAACATCTGTCCCTAGTGTTCCTGGGATTTCTGAGCCAAATTCCAATATGTCCACTACTCACCTTACACATTTTAGACATCATCCAAAACGAATATTTGAAAAAAATACTTTGACATAGAGCTCCTCAATATACACATATTCCTATGTCTCCAAAAGCAATGGAACCGCAGCCAGATCATGCAGCCCCTTACAAATGTTAAAGTGGACATTGGTTTTCCCTGTGAACTGGAAGGGAGATCACTAAAGAAAAAGGAGAATTCTTACAAGATTTAACAGGATGAGACAGAAGATGCCCCATTGGTGAATATGAGAAAAAAGTGCAGCCTTTTCAGAAATTATTTTCATAGCAGCAGAGCTTCCCAAACTACATTTTAAGGCCTGACTTCCTTCTTGACCATGGTCCCCTTGCCTGTGTCCTCTATTTCATTCACTGTCACCTACCTGGGGGTTTGGCTACTGTCTCATATATCTTCATATTGTAGGGTTCTTTTCTTTGCTCCAGACAGGTGACCATGTCTGGGTTACAGATAGCAACACCCAGGTTTCTGTAGTTCTGCAACATCACATCTCTATATAAATTCTGCTGGGCAGGGTCCCGGCATTTCCACTCTTCTGCAGAGAATTCTATGGCCACATCCTTGAATGTTAGGAGTTCCTCTCATTAAAGTATCTGGAAGTCCTCATGCTTGACCTTGGCCTCACTGTAATATGTGAGAAACTTAATTTAAAAAACAGAAATGTTTCCACCCAGAACAATAGACAGGATCTGTGGGTAGGGCACAGGTGATGATTTATCTTCAAATTGTCCATGTGATCCTATTGGAAGACTGGGCTGAGAGTCACTTAGCTAAGCACTGCCTCTCAAGCTTCAATGTGCATGCAAATTACCTGATATTCTAGGCCTCACTGTAATCAAATTTTGCAGGTTTGAAAACAGTCCATGAATTAGCTTCTTATAGCAAGTCTCCTGTTAATGCTGATGTTTCTCCTCCTAGACTCATTATATACCACTTGGCTAGAGAAAGCAGGCACAGCACACGGAGTCCCTTACCCCAACACCCTTATCATAACACAAATACTTTTTATCCGAAGACAAGACCACCAATCATCATCCTGAAGCATGGCATTCTCTGCAGGCCCTTTAAAGTTTACAGAGGCTGGAGATGGTGTCAAAAATAATGGAACGCTTCACGAATTTGCCTGTCATCCTTGCGCAGGGGCCACCCTAATCTTTGTAACGTTCCAATTTTAGTATATGTGTTGCCGAGGGGAGCACCAGATTCACTTTTTAAAAAAACACTTTTATTTTAGGTTCAGAAGTGCACGTGCAGGTTTGTTATACAGGTAAATTGCGTGTCACGGGGGTTTGGTGTATGGATCATTTAATCACCAAGGTGATAAGCATAGTACCTGATAAGTAGTTTTTTGATCCTCTCTCTCCTCTCACCCTCCACCCTCAAGTAGATCCAGATATCTGTTGTTCTCTTCTTTGTGTCCATGTGTACTCAATGTTTAGCTCCAACTCATAAGTGAGAACATGCAGTGTTTGATTTCCTGTTCCTAAGTTAGTTGACTTAGGACTGTGGCCTCCAGCTCCATCCATGCTTCCGCAAAGGTCATAATCTCACTCATTTTTATGACTATGTAGTATTCCGTGATGCATATGTGCCACATATTCTTTATCCAGTCTACTGTTGGTGGGCATTTAGGTTGATTCCCTGACTTCTATTGTGTAGTGCTGTGGTGAACACATACATGCATGTGTCTTTATGGTAGAATGATTTTTATTCCTCTGGGTATATTCTCAGTAATGGGATTGCTGGGTTGAATGGTACTTCTGTTTTTTAAATTTTTATTTATTTATTTTTATTATTATACTTTAAGTTCTAGGGTACATGTGCAGAACTTGCAGATTTTTTACATATGTATACATGTGCCATGTTGGTTTGCTGCACCCATTAACTCATCATTTACATTAGGTATTTCTCCTAATGCTACCCCTCCCCCACCCCCCAACCCCACAACAGGCTCCGGTGTGTGATGTTCACCGCCCTGTGTCCAAGTGTTCTCATTGTTCAATTCCCACCTATGAATGAGAACATGCGGTGTTTGGTTTTCTGTCCTTGTGAGAGTTTGCTCAGAATGATGGTTTCCAGCTTCATCCATGTCCCTACAAAGGACATGAACTCATCTTTTCTTATGGCTGCACAGTATTCCATGGTGTATATGTGCCACATTTTCTTAATCCAGTCTATCATTGATGGACATTTGGGTTGGTTCCAAGTATTTGCTATTGTGAATAGTGCTGCAATAAACATAGGTGTGCACATGTCTTTATAGTAGCATGATTGATAATCCTTTGGCTATATACCCAGTAATGGGATTGCTGGGTCAAATGGTATTTCTAGTTCTTGATCCTTGAGGTATTGCTACACTGTCTTCCACAATGGTTGAACTAGTTTACACTCTCACCAACAGTGTAAAAGCATTCCTGTTTCTCCACAGTCCCTCCAGCACCTGTTGTTTCCCAACTTTTTCATGATCACCATTTTAACTGGCATGAGATGGTATCTTATTGTGGTTTTGATTTGCATTTCTCTGATGGCCAATGATGATGAGCATTTTTTCATGAGTCTGTTGGCTGCATAAACGTCTTCTTTTGAGAGTGTCTGTTTATATCTTTTGCCCACTTTTCCATGGGGTTGTTTGATTTTTTCTCATATATTTGTTTAAGTTCTTTGTAGATTCTGGATATTAGCCGTTTGTCAGATGGATAGATTGCAAAAATTTTCTTTCATTCTGTAGGTTACCTGTTCACTCTGATGACAGTTTCCTTTGCCGTGCAGAAGCTGTTTAGTTTAATTAGATCCCATTTGTCTATTTTGGCTTTTGTTGCCATTGCTTTTGGTGTTTTAGTCATGAAGTTCTTGCCCATGCCTATGTCCTGAATGGTATTGCCTAGGTTTTCTTCTAGGGTTTTTATGGTTGTAGGTCTAATATTTAAGTCTCTAATCCATCTCGAGTTGATTTTTGTATAATGTGTAAGGAAGGGATCCAGTTTCAGCTTTCTACATATGGCTAGTCAGTTTCCTCAGCACCATTTATTAAATAAGGAATCTTTCCCCCATTTCTTGTTTTTGTCAGGTTTGTCAGAGATCGGATGGTTGTAGATGTGTGGTGTTATTTCTGAGGACTCTGTTCTGTTCTATTGGTTTATATCTCTGTTTTGGTACTAGTACCATGCTGTTTTGGTTACTGTAGCCTTGTAGTATAGTTTGAAGTCAGGTAGTGTGATGCTTCCAGCTTTGTTCTTTTTGCTTAGGATTTTCTTGGCCATGTGGGCTCTTTTTTGGTTCCACATGAACTTCAAGGTAGTTTTTTCCAATTCTGTGAAGAAAGTCAATGGTAGCTTGACAGGGATAGCATTGAATCTACAAATTACCTTGGGCAGTATGGCCATTTTCACAATATTGATTCTTCCTATCCATGAGCATGGTATGTTCTTCCATTTGTTTGTGTCCTCTTTTATCTCACTGAGCAGTGGTTTGTTGTTCTCCTTGAAGAGGTCCTTTACATCCCTTGTAAGTTGGATTCCTAGGTATTTTATTCTCTTTGTAGTAATTGTGAATGGGAGTTTACTCATG
Source organism: Macaca fascicularis (assembly GCF_037993035.2). Taxonomy (NCBI): domain Eukaryota; kingdom Metazoa; phylum Chordata; class Mammalia; order Primates; family Cercopithecidae; genus Macaca; species Macaca fascicularis. Next base: position 70,105,875 of record NC_088384.1, read on the forward strand.
ATTTGGCTCTCTGTTTGTCCGTTATTGGTGTATAGGAATGCTTGCGATTTTTGCACATTGATTTTGTATCCTGAGACTTTGCTGAAGTTGCTTATTAGTCTAAGGAGATTTTGGGTTGAGACGATGGGGTTTTCTAAATATACAATCATGTCATCTGCAAACAGGGACAATTTGACTTCCTTATTTCCTGTTTGAATACACTTTGTTTCTTTCTGTTGCCTGACTGCCCTGGCCAGAACTTCCAACACTACGTTGAATAGGAGTGGTGAGAGAGGGCGTCCCTGTCTTGTGCCAGTTTTCCAAGGGAATGCTTCCAGTTTTTGCCCATTCAGTATGATATTGGCTGTGGGTTTGCCATGAATAGCTCTTATTATTTTGAGAAACATTCCATCAATACCTAGTTTATTGGGAGCTTTTAGCATAAAGGGCTGTTGAATTTTGTCAAAGGCCTTTTCTGCATCTATTGAGATAATCATGTCATTTTCTTTGATTCTGTTTATGTGATGGATTATGTTTATTGATTTACTTGTGTTGAACCAGGTTTGCATCCCAGGGATGAAACCAACTTGATAGTGGTGTATAAGCTTTTTGATGTGCTGCTGGATTTGGTTTGCCAGTATTTTATTGAGAATTTTTGCGTCAATGTTCATCAGGGATGTTGGTCTAAAATTCTCTTTTTTTGTTGTATCTCTGCCAGGCTTTGGAATCAGGATGATGCTGGTCTTATAAAATGAGTTAGGGAAGATTTCCTCTTTTTCTATTGATTGGAGTAGTTCCAGAAGGAATGGCACCAGCTCCTCTTTGTACCCCTGGTAGAATTCAGCTGTGAATCCATCTGGTCCTGGACTTTTTTTGGTTGGTAGACTATTAATTATTGCCTCAATTTCAGAGCCTGTTATTGGTCTATTCAGGGATTCAAAGTCTTCCTGGTTTAGTCTTGGGAGGGTGTATGTGTCCAGGAATTTATCCATTTCTTCTAGATTTTCTAGTTTATTTGCATACAGGTGTTTATAGTATTGTCTGAGAGTAGTTTGTATTTCTGTGGGATCAGTGGTGATATCCCCTTTATGATTTTTAAATGCACCTATTTGATTCTTCTCTCTCTTCTTCTTTATTAGTCTTGCTAGCAGACTATCTCTTTTGTTGATCTTTTCAAAAAACCAGCTCCTGGATTCATTGATTTTTTGAAGGTTTTTTTGTGTCTCTATCTCCTTCAGTTCTGCTCTGATCTTCGTTATTTCTTGCCTTCTGCGAGCTTTTGAATTTGTTTGGTCTTGCTTCTCTAGTTCTTTTAATTGTGATGTTAGGGTGTCAATTTTAGATATTTCCTGCTTTCTCTTGTGGGCATTTAGTGCTATAAATTTCCCTCTACACACTGCTTTAAATGTGTCCCAGAGATTCTGGTATGTTGTGTCTTTGTTCTCATTGGTTTCAAAGAACATCTTTATTCCTGCCTTCATTTCTTTATGTACCCAGTAGTCATTCAGCAGCAGGTTGTTCAGTTTCCATGTAGTTGTGCGGTTTTGAATGAGTTTCTTAATTCTGAGTTCTAATTTGATTGCACTGTGGTCTGAGAGACAGTTTGTTGTGATTTCTGTTCTTTTACATTTGCTGAGGAGTGCTTTACTTTCAACTATGTGATCAATTTTGGAATAAGTGTGATGTGGTGCTGAGAAGAATGTATATTCTGTTGATTTGGGGTGGAGAGTTCTGTAGATGTCTATAGGTCTGCTTGGTGCAGAGCTGAGTTCAAGTTCTGGATATCCTTGTTAACCTTCTGTCTCATTGATCTGTCTAATATTGACAGTGGGGTGTTAAAGTCTCCCATTATTATTGTGTGGGAGTCTAAGTCTCTTTGTAAGTCTCTAAGGACTTGCTTTATGAATTTGGGTGCTCTTCTATTGGGTGCATATATATATAGGATAGTTGGCTCTTCTTGTTGAATTGATCCCTTTACCATTTTGTAATGGCCTTCTTTGTCTCTTCTGATCTTTGTTGGTTTAAAGTCTGTTTTATCAGAGACTAGGATTGCAATCCCTGCTTTTTTTTCGCTTTCCATTTCCTTGGTAGATCTTCCTCATCCCTTAATTTTGAGCCTATGTGCATCTGTGCACGTGAGATGGGTCTCCTGAACACAGCACGCTGATGGGTCTTGACTCTTTATCCAATTTGCCCGTCTGTGTCTTTTAACTGGGGCACTTAGCCCATTTACATTTTAGGTTAGTATTGTTGTGTGTGATTTTGGTCCTGTCATTATGATTTTAGCTGGTTATTTTGCCTATTAGTTGATGCAGTTTCTTCCTACCATCAATGGTCTTTACAATTTGCCATGTTTTTGCAGCGGCTGGTACCAGTTTTCCTTTACATGTTTAGTGCTTCCTTCAGGAGCTCTTGTAAGGGAGGCCTGGTGGTGACAAAATCTCTCAGCATTTTCTTGTCTGTAAAGGATTTTATTTCTCCTTCACTTATGAAGCTTAGTTTGGCTGGGTATGAAATTCTGGGTTGAAAATTCTTTTCTTTAAGAATGTTGAATATTGGTGCTCACTCTCTTCTGGCTTGTAGACTTTCTGCTGAGAGATCTGCTGTTAGTCTGATGGGCTTCCCTTTGTGGGTAACCCAACCTTTCTCTCTGGCTGTGCTTAACATTTTTCCTTCATTTCAACCTTGGTAAACCTGACACTTAAGTGTCTTGGAGTTGCTCTTCTCGAGGACTATCTTTGTGGTGTTCTCTGTATTTCCTGATTTTGAATGTTGGCCTGCCTTGCTAGGTTGGGGAAGTTCTCCTGGATGATATCCTGAAGAGTGTTTTCCAGCTTCGTTCCAGTTTCCCCATCACTTCCAGGTATACCAATCAAATGTAGATTTGGTCTTTTCACATAGTCCCATATTTCTTGGAGGCTTTGTACTCTTTTTTCTCTAAACTTCTCTTCTGGCTTCATTTCATTCATTTGATCTTCAATCACTGATACCCTTTCTTCCACTTGATTGAATCGGCTACTGAAGCTTGTGCATGTGTCACGTAGTTCTCATGCCATGGTTTTCAGCTCCATCAGGTCATTTAAGGTCTTCTCTACACTGTTTATTCTAGTTAGCCATTTGTCTAATCTTTTTTCAAGGTTTTTAGCTTCCTTGCACTGGGTTCAAATATCCTCCTTTAGCTTGAAGAAGTTTGTTATTACTGACCTTCTGAAGCCTACTTCTGTCAACTCATCAAAGTCATTCTCCTTCCATCTTTGTACCATTGCTGATGGTGAGCTGCAATCCTTTGGAGGGGAAGAGGTGCTCTGGTTTTTAAATTTTCAGCTTTTCTGCTCTGGTTTCTCCCCATTTTTGTGGTTTTATCTTTGATGTTGGTGACCTACAGATGCGGTTTGGTGTGGGTGTCCTTTTTGTTGATGTGGATGCTATTCCTTTCTGTTTGTTAGTTTTCCTTCTAACAGTCAGGTCCCTCAGCTGCAGGTCTATTGGAGGTTGCTGAAGGTCCACTCCAGACCCTGTTTGCCCAGGTATCATCAGCGGAAGCTGCAGAACAGCAGATATTGCAGAACAGCAAATATTATTGCCTGATTCTTCCTCTGGAAGCTTCGTCTCAGAGGGGCACATGCCTGTATGAGGTGTCAGTCGGCCCCTATTGGGAAGTGTCTCCTAATTAGGCTACATGGGAGTCAGGGACCCACTTGAGGAGGCATTCTTAGAGCTCAAACACCGTGTTGGGAGAACCACTGCTCTCTTCAGAACTTCAGTTCTCTTCAGAACTCTTCAGACAGGGATATTTAAGTCTGCAGAAGTTTCTGCTGCCTTTTGTTCAACTATGCCCTGCCCCCAGAGGTGGAGTCTACAGAGACAGGCAGGCCTTGTTGAGCAGCAGTGGACTCCACCTAGTTCAAGCTTCCCAGCAGCTTTGTTTACCTACGCAAGCATCAGCAATGGCAGACGCCCCTCCCCCAGCTTGGCTGCTGCCTCGCAGTTGGATCTTGGACTGCTGTGCTAGCAGTGAGCAAGGCTCCATGGACGTGGGACCCATTGAGTCAGGCACGGGATGTAATCTTCTGCTGTGCCATTTGCTAAGACCATTGGAAAAGCGCAATATTAAGGCAGGAGTGTCCCGATTTTCCCAGTACTGTCTGTCTCGGCTTGCCTTGGCTAGGAAAGGGAAATCCCCTGACCCCTTGCGCTTCCTGGGTGAAGAGATGCCCTGCCCTACTTCTGCTTGCCCTCTGTGGGCTGCCCCACTTTCCAACCAGTCCCAGTGAGATGAACCAGGTACCTCAGTTGGAAATGCAGAAATCAGCCATCTTCTGCGTCGATCATGCTGGGAGCTGCAGACCGGAGCTGTTCCTATTCAGCCATCTTGAAACGGACCTAGTATTTTAAGTTCTTTAAGAAATTGCCACACTGCTTTCCATAATGGTTGAACTAATTTACATTCCTTACCAGCGGCCTATAAGCATTCCTTTTTTTCCGCAACTTTGTCAGCATCTGTTATTTTTTGACTGTTTATTAATAGCCATTCTGACTGGTGTGAGATGGCATCTCATTGTGGTTTTGATTTGGATTTCTCTAATGATTAGTGATGTTGAGAATTTTTTCCTATGCTTGTTAGCCATGTGTATGTTTTCTGTCTTCCTTTCTTTCCCTTCCTCCCTCCCTCCCTCCCTCCCTCCCTCCCTCCCTCCCTCCCTTCCTTCCTTCCTTCCTTCCTTCCTTCCTTCCTTCCTTCCTTCCTTCCTTCCTTCCTTCTTTTTTCTTTCTTTCTTCTTTCTTCTTTGTTTCTCTTCCTTTCTTCTTTCTTTCTTTTTTTTTCTGAGACAGAGTCTTGCTTTGTCACCCAGGCTGGAGTGCAGTGGTGTGATCTTGGCTCACTGCAACCTCCGCTTCCTTGGTTCAAGTAATTCTCCCGCCTCAGCCTCCTGAGTAGCTGGGATTACAGGTGCATAACACCATGACTGGTTAATTTTTGTATTTTTAGTAGAGACAGGGTTTCAGCATGTTGGTCAGGCTGGTCTTGAACTCCTGACCTTGTGATCCACCCACCCTGGTCTCCCAAAGTGTTGGGATTGCAGGGTAAGCCACTGTGCCCAGCTTGTTTTCTTTTGAAAATTGTGTGTTCATGTGCTTTGCCCACTTTTTAATGGGATTGTTTTTTGCTTGTTAATTTAAGTTCGTTAGACATACTGGATATTAGACCTTTGTCAGATGCATAGTTTGTGAATGTTTTCTCCCATTCTGTGTGTTGTCTGTTTATTTTATTGATAGTTTCTTTTGCTGTGCAGAAGCTCTTTAGTTTAATTAGGTCCTCTTTGCCAATTTTTGTCTTTGTCCTAATTGCTTTTGGTGTATTTGTCATGAAATCTTTACCAGGCTCCTAGGTTATCTTCCAGGGTTTTATAGTTTTAGGTTTTACATTTAAGTCTTTAATTGATCTTGAGTTACTTTTTGTATATGGTGTAAGGAAGAGGTCTAGCTTCAATCTTCTGCATATGGCTAGCCAGTTACCCCAGCACCATTTGTTGAATAGAAAAATCATTTCCCCGTTGCTTTTTTTAGTCAACTTTGACAAAGATCAATAAGTGTTAGGTGTGCAGATTTATTTCTGGGTTCTCTATTCTGTTCCATTGGTCTTTGTACCTGTTTTTGCACTAGTACTATGCTGTTTTGATTACTGTAGCCTTGTAATATAGTTTGAGGTAGGGTAACATGAATCTTCCAACTTTGGTTTTTTTTTTTTTTTATTGCTTAGAGTTACCTTGACTATTCAAGCCTTTTTTGATTCCATGTGAATTTTAAAATAGTTTTTTTTTCTCTTTTTTTCTAATTCTGTGAGGAATGTCATTGGTAGTTTGATAGGAATAGCACTAAATCTGTAAATTGCTTTGGGCAATGTGGCCATTTTAAAAATATTGATTCTTCCTATCTATGAGCATGAACTATTTTTCTATTTGTTTGTGTCATCTCTGATTTCTTTGAGCAGTGTTTTGCCATTCTTATTGTAGAGATCTTTAACCTTCCTGGTTAGCTATATTCCTAGTTATTTTATTATTTTTATGGTTATTGTGAATGGGATTGAGTTCTTGATTTGGCTCTCAGCTTGAATGTTGTTAATGTATAGAAATGCTACTGTTTTTTGTACATTGATTTTGTATCCTGAAACTTTAAGTTGTTTATCACTTTTAGGAGCTTTCAGGTAGAAACTATGGGGTTTTCTAGGTATAGAATCATATCATATGCAAATAGAGATAGTTCGACTTCCTCCCTTCCTAGTTGGATTCTTTTCATTTCTTCTATTTCTTTTTCTTACCCGGTTGCTCTGGTTAGGACTTCCTATTATGTTAAATAGGAGTGGTGAGAGTGGGCATCCTTCTCTTATTCCTGTTCTCAAGGGGAATGCTTCAAGATTTTGCCCATTCAGTATGATGTTGGCTGTGGAGTTTTCATAGATGGCTCTTACTATTTTGAAGCATGTTCCTTCAATGCCTAGTTTGTTGAGGATTTTTAATATGAAGTGCTGTTGAATTTTATCAAAAGCTTTTTCTGAATCTATTGAGATGGTTATTGCCTTTTGTTTTTACTTCTGTTTATGTGGTGAATCACATTTATTGATTTTCATATGTTGAACCAACCTTGCATCCCCATGATAAAGTCTACTTGATGGTGGTGGATTAGCTTTTCAATGTGTTGTTGGATTTGATTTGCTAGTGTTTTGTGAGGATATTTGCATCTATGTTCATCAAGGATATTGGCCTGGAGTTTTCTTTTTTTGTTGTGTCTCTGCCGGGTTTTGGTATCAGGATGATGCTGGTCTTATATAATAAGTTAAGGACGAGACTCTGCTCCTCAATTTTTGGGAATGGTTTCAGTAGAAATTGTACCAACTCCTTTTTATATATCTGGTAAAATATGGCTGTAGATCTGTCTGGTTCTGGGCTTTTTCTGTCTGGCAGGCTTTTTATTACTAGTTCAGTTTCAGAACTTATTATTGGTCTGTTCAGGGATTCAGATTTTTCTGGTTCAATCTTGGAAGACTGTATGTTTCCAGCAATTTATCCATTTTTTCTAGGTTTTCCAGTTTGTGTACGTAGAGGTGTTCATAGTAGTTCCCAAAGGTTTTTTTTTTGTTTTCTTTTTTTTCTATTTCTATGGGGTCATTAGTAATGTCCCCTGTGTTGTGTCTGGATCTTCTCTCTTTTATTGTTTGTTTGTTTGTTTTTGAGACAGAGTCTTGCTCTGTCACCCAGGCTGGGGTGCAGTGGCACAATCTTGGCACACTGCAACCTCTGCCTACTGGCTTCAAGTGATTCTCCTGCCTCAGCCTTCCGAGTAGCTGGGACTACAGGCATGTGCCACCACATCCAGCTAATTTTTGTATTTTTAGTAGAGATGGGGTTTCACCATATTGGCTAGACTGGTCTTGAACTCGTGACTTTATGATCTGCCCACCTCGGCCTCCCAAAGTGCTCGGATTACGAGCATGAGCTACCATGTCCAGCCTCTTTTATTCTTTATTAGTCTAGCTACCAGCCTGCCAATCTTATTTACTGTTTAAAAGAACCATCTCCTGGATTTGTTGATCCTTTGTATGGTTTTTGATGTCTCAATTTCCTTCAGTTAAACTTTGATTTTGGTTATTTATTTTCTTCTACTAGCATTCAGTTGCTTTGCTATTATTTTTCTAGTTCCTCTAGATGTGACATTAGGTTGTTAAATTGAGACCTTTCTAACTTTTTGATGTGAGCCTTTAGCACTATGAACTTTCCTCATAACATGCTTTATCTGTGTCCCAGATATTCTGGTAGGTTGTATCATTGTTATTCTTATTAGTTTCAAAGAATTTCTTGATTTCTACCTTAATTTTATTTCTTACCCAAAAGTCACTCAGGAGCAGGTTGTTTAATTTTCATTTACTTGCATGGTTTTGAGTGATTTTCTTAGTATTGATTTCTATTTGTGTTGCACTGTGGTCTGAGAGTGTGTTTGGTATGATTTCAGTTTTTTTGAGTTTGCTGAGGATTGTTTTATGGCCGATGGTGTGGTCTATTGTGCCATGTGCAGATGAGAAGAATGTATATTCTGTTGTTTTTGGGTGGAGAGTTCTGTAGATTTCTGTTGGGCTCATTTGGTCAAATGTTGAGCTCATGTCCTGAATACCTTCATCATTCCAACCAAGAATTTCATATCTAGACAAACTAAGCTTCGTAAGTGAAGGAGTAATAAGATTCTTTTTAGACAAGCAAATGCTAAGAGAATTTGTTACCACCAGACTGCCTTAAAAGAAGTCCTTAAGGGAGTGCTAAATGTGGAAAGGAATGATTGTACCAGTAACTGCAAAAACACACTTAAATACATATAGCATTGACACCATAAAACACACACACACACACACACACACACACAGTCAAATCAGTCGAATAACCAGCTAACAACATGAAGTCAGGATCAAACCCACACATATCAATATTAACCTTGAATGTAAATGGGCTAAATTCCCCCAGTTAAAAGGCACAGAGTGGCAAGTTTGATAAAGAAGCAAGGCCCAACTGTATGCTTTCTACAAGAGACTCATCTCACATGCAATGATATCCATAGGCTCAAAGTAAAGAGATGGAGAAAAATCTATCAAGTAAATGGAAATCAAAAAGAAGCAGGGTTTTCTCTTCTAATTTCAGACAAAACAAACTTTAAGCAAAAATGATTGATAAAGATAAAGAAGGGCATTACATAAAGGTAAAGAGTTCAATTCAACAAGAAGATCTAACTATCCTAAACATATATCCACCCAACACTACAGCACCCAGATTCAGAAAGCAAATTTTTAAGACCTACAAAGAGACTTAGATAACCACATAATAATAGTGAGAGACATCAGCACCCCACTGATAATACGAGGCAGATCATCAAGGCAGAAAATGCTAGCAGGCATTGCCCACCTGGCTATCAGTGACAGGGGTGGGTGGAGTCACCTGCTTTGCCATCCAGATACTTCCCAGGACAGCAGGAAGCTGCAGCTGCTGGCTGAGTTCAGGCAGAAGCAGGATTGCTGGACTGGAAGCCTGGCAGTAAGCTGTTCAGTGAGGGGTGGTAGAGTAATCCTACTGCTCCTTGGGTACCAGGACTGTGGTTTCTACTGGGGCTTGGTGCTGGTGCTGTCTGCTCTGGGGCCCAAGGCTTGTAGAGGTCCCGTTTGTCTTGAGAGTTGCCCCTGCACAATGTCTGGGTGGCTCTCTGCCTCAGTCTAGAAGCCTGCATGGTTGTGGGGGCTGTTGAAGGGCCAGGGGATTCTCCCATTCCCAGTCTTGCACTAGACCCCACGGAGAGCACAAATCCCCCAGGGGCACTCACTCAGTCACTCACTCACTCAGAGAAGTTCTCCTCACTCTGTGCTGAGCTCAGACAAGATGCTGCCTAGCTTGGCTCCTCTCTGCTGTGTCCCCCACTGCCTTGACGGATCCTGATGTGGTTTCTCAGATGATCGGCTGCAGAGTCAGTGTTCACTAGTTCTTTTGTTTCCTTTCCAAGAGAGTAGCACACACGAACTCAGAATTCACATTTTACAGCTTGATTTATTTTATTATTTGAAAACATAGTAGACAGAAAGATCCTTTGGCCGAAGAGAAAGTCTAGAAATAGATCCAAATACATACAGGAATTTCATACATAAAAAGGTTAAAAAGATGAATCATTTTGAATAGTATTAGGATACCAGGATAGATGTGTGGAAAAACAATTACATTTAATTCACCTCTTATGTCTGACACCAAAATGAATTTTAAAAGCATCAAAGGTTTAAATATGAAAACTGGGCCGGGCGCGGTGGCTCAAGCCTGTAATCCTAGCACTTTGGGAGGCCGAGACGGGCGGATCACGAGGTCAGGAGATCAAGACCATCCTGGCTAACACGGTGAAACCCCGTCTCTACTAAAAATACAAAAAATTAGCTGGGCGAGGTGGCAGGCGCCTGTAGTCCCAGCTACACGGGAGGCTGGGGCAGGAGAATGGCGTAAACCCGGGAGGCGGAGCTTGCAGTGAGCTGAGATCCGGCCACTGCACTCCAGCCCGGGCGACAGAGCGAGACTCTGTCTCAATAAAAAAAAAAAAATAAAAATAAATAAATAAATAAATAAATAAATATGAAAACTGAAAACATGAATAATTAGAAAAAATACTTAAAATCTTGGTGTGGTGAAGGCTTTCAAATCATGACCCCACAGCTAGTAGCTATGAACTATTAATTTAACTGCATAAAAAATTTAAAATCTTGTGTGGTAAAACTTATGACAAGCAAAGTCAAAAGACAAATGATAAATAAAAACAAATTGTCCTGTAATCCCGGCAGTTTGAGAGACTGAGTTAGGTGGAACACCTGTGGTCAGGAGTTCGAGACCAGCCTGGCCAACATGGTGAAACCCAGTTTCTACTAAAAATACAAAAAGTTAGCTGGTGTGGTGGTGGACGCCTGTAATCCCAGCTACTCGGGAGGCTGAGGCAGGTGAATCTCTTGAACCTGGGAGGTGGAGGTTGTGGTGAACCGAGATCATGCCACTGCATTCCAGCTTGGGAAATGAGAGGGAAGCTTTGTCTCAAAAACAAACAAACACACACAAAAAACAAACAAACAAAAAACAAATTGCAACTAAGATGCAAAGAGTTAGTTACCTGAACATATGACCATTCCTGTAAATTGATTAGACAAAGTAGCAAAACCACAACAGACAAATGGTAATGGATGCAAATGGATATTTGAATGAAATGGATTGAATGAAATGGAAGTCTGAAATTAGCATCACTGGGTCAAAACTAAGGTGTCAGCATGGCCATGCGTCATCTGGAGACTCTACGGGAGAATCTGTGTCTTGCCTCTTCCTGCTTCTGGGGGTTTCTGGCATCTGTGGTCTTGAGGCAATAGCATCTTCAAATCTCTTCTCACTCTGCTCCCACATCTCCTTCTCTCATGTATTCCCCTCTGTCTCTCTCTTATAAGGATACATGTGATTGCATAGGGCCAACCTGGGTAATATAGAGTTGCCGAGACCAGGTAGGTCGGGAGACCCTAACCCAGCAGCGCAAGAGGAATTAAAGACACACACACAGAAATATAAAGGTGTGAAGTGGGAAATCAGGGGTCTCACAGCCTTCAGAGCTGAGAGCCCTGAACAAAGATTTACCCACAGAATTATTAACAGCAAACCAGTCATTAGCATTGTTTCTATAGATATTAAATTAACTAAAAGTATCCCTTATGGGAAACAAAGGGATGGGCCAAATTAAAGGAATAGGTTGGGCTAGTTAACTGCAGCAGCAGCATGTCCTTAAGGCACAGATCGTTCACGCTATTGTTTGTGGCCTAAGAATGCCTTTAAGCAGTCTTCTGCCGTGGGTGGACCAGGTGTTCCTCGCCCTCATTCCCGTAAACCTACAACCTTCCAGCGTGGGCATTAGGGCCATTATGAACATATTACAGTGCTGCAGAGATTTTGTTTATGGCCAGTTTTGGGGTCAGTTTAGGGCCAGATTTTTGGGGGCCTGCTCCCAACATAGAGTAATTGCCTCACCTCAAGAACCTTAATTTAATCACAGCTGCAAAATCTTTGTCATATCCAGTAACTTTCATAGGATCCAGCGATCGAGACTATTATATTTGGGGGATCATTTTTCAGCCTATCACATCCAGGTGATACATGGCAGCATTGTTTGTCATAATTCAAGCCTGGAAATGACCCAAATACCCGTCAATGGAGAGCTGATTAAATGAATTATGGCATACCCATAAAATGAAATATTATGTCTTTTCTGATACATAAAGGTTGACAAGATGTTGCTTTAAATGAAAAATGTAAAGTACTAAACATGTGTGAGGTATGCTACCACTGGTAAAAAGTACAGACTCCCTCATATCCACATACTTGTATTATGCATATGCCTGAGGATATTTTGAGCATTTCTGAAAAGATGCACAAGAAGTTAGTGACAGTATTTGCCTATTGAAAGGGGACTTGGGGAACTAGATGATTGGGGATGCGGTAGAAGGCAGGACTTATTTTTCATACTGTTCCCTTTATAAACTTTTAAATTTAAAACCATGTAGAGTTGTTTCTTATTTAAAAACAATGGGTTTGAAGATCTCAATAAAAAAATCAGTGCATGTTCAAGAAAAAACACTTCTGCTGCTAGTACTGACTGGCTCTTGTTGTCCACCACATGGTCTACGCCTCCCCTGCTGTGTTGTCCTTCACACAGGGCTCCCTGCCCGGCTCAGTTTCTCTGTACCTGCTCAGATCTTGCCACTGGTAGCTGTACACTGCAGGCGGCAGCCTTCTTGTAGACCAGTTACTTTCTTTACTGTCCACTTGACTGATAGGAAATTTGCTTCTTGCTGACACAGCAACCAGTGGGAGGGAGACTGCCCTTCTGTCCTCTCATCTCTTTCCAATTCTGTTCTTTCCCAGCTCTAGTAAGTAAGTGACAGATCTGCTGCACAACCAGACTGCAACTCAGGCATGTAATGCCATCTCCCTGAATCTTGAGAGAAGCCCACACCCCTGCCTTGCCTTGGGGCAGGAAGAATGGAGCCCCCTTGCAATGGGAAGGTATTCCCCTCACTGCCTGCACTGTTCTCTCCACAAAGCTGAAACTCTAAGGGCTATGGACTAACATCCTTTCTTCAGCCATGGAGGTGGATGTAAGGAACTGCTTGTCTGGAATATTCTTTTATAGATTATTGTACTTCATGGCAAATCGTTAGTAGTACAGCAATCATGTACCTCACACCTTTTAGCTGGAACACAGTTAGAAACTTGTAATAGGCATACAAAAGGCATTTTGAATATCCAAAGTAGATATGAGAATGTTTATTATCTAAATCTCCTGCCTTTAATTTACAAGAGAACACAGAGTTCCTAATTCTGAGCCTTTTATCCCTCACTTTACTCATGTTCCTAACAGTCCCCATGACCTAATTTCCACCCTTAGCAGATTAGAAGCAGCAAGTTATAACTGGGAAGAGGCAAATCTAGTAACTGCATAAAGACAATGAAAGCAGCAACAAAGTTACAACTCCCAACAAAAGGAAAGGCATAGAAACCATTTTAAAAGGAAGAATAATAACAACAAACCCAGTGAAGGAGCAAATTCTTTATTTCCCTTGAGGTCATCGTTTTAATATAGCAAGGTACAATTTTTTGCACATTGACGCTCAGTTTTCAAATATTTAATGTGTCATGTTTTAGAAGGCAGGTAAGTGTATAAGACATTTTTGAGATGTCTTTATCCTCATGTGTTTAGACTTCTTTTAATGAAAAATCGATATAAACATCATTTATCTATAGCAGCCTGTTTCGTCTGTGATACCAGATACTCATCTCTGCAGTTAGGCATTTGACATATTGATACTGGGAACAGCAATACGCTATTCAAATATGCATCTTGGTGGTCTTGTAACATAGAAATGGAACCAACTACTGTGCTTGAAAACAAAATTTCCACTATGCACTATAAACATCATTTATCTATAGCAGCCTGTTTCATCTGTGATACCAGATACTCATCTCTGCAGTTAGGCATTTGACATACTGATACTGGGAACAGCAATACGCTATTCAAATATGCATCTTGGTGGTCTTGTAACATAGAAATGGAACCAACTACTGTGCTTGAAAACAAAATTTCCACTATGCACTATATACATGTAACAAAATTTCTCATGTACTCCATAAATATTACAAATTAAAAAAAAAAGAAAAAGGAGTTTTTACATTGGACCTCTTCAAGTATGCTTCTAGATTCAGGTTAACACTGACATGCACTTATTGTAGATAATTCTCCCAGTTCACTTTTTTGTACTACCAAACATGTGTTTGTTCCTTGACTCCATGTCACTTCCTGCCTTGCATAAGCCCACAGGTTTGCATGGCAGGGTCCAGGTCTATGTAATTTTTTTGTTGAGATTAATATACCTTGAATAAATGCTCATTTTATGTATGAATGAATGATTGTTGACTGAATTAAATATTCAAGCTTGCATGGCTTCTAACAAACAGCGTTTTAAGGGATTTTGTTAAACACGCCCATAGACACAGATAATTGTCTAGGGATGGAGATAGATGCAAGGAAGGACCAGGCTTGGTCTTCCCATAATTGGATTAGAAAATACAGAGGGAAATTTGATTGATGCCAAGTGTCGGACCTGAAGGGTTATGTAGAGTTGGCCAGGTGGTCATATTGGACTATGTTCAAAACAATTAAGTAGAAGTGTTCCAGAATGGCCAGTTGTGAGGGCTACACCACTTCGGAGGATGTGCTTGGAATCTGTAGATCTGGAAGCATAACAAGTATAGTTTCATGAACATTTCAGCTGCCTAAGCATCTCTCTTTCACACACTTCTGATTCCTTATACAAACCTAAGGTCAAGATAACCAGTTGGGGGTCATCAACTATTGAGAAAGAAGGCAGTAAGACATTAATTTTACAAAAACATCTTGAAACTTGGGCCAGAATTCTGCTGCTTGAAGAGTCATGGTTTTGTAGGAGAACCCCAGCAAGAATCAAATGCAGATATTTAGACCCAGGGGTGAAGGACCACAGGACCAGATATTCCTCCATTGCTGTCTGGCGCTGGGGTTTGTAATATTTTAATGAAGCAAGGATTGAGTCTGCTAAAAGTTAGAACACTTCTGTGTCTTCCTTCTTCTCGTTAGGGACTGTGGTCTCTTCAGCAGGTTTGGGTGGGCTCTGGAAAGGGAGGCTTTTCACATTGAGTCCCTGTCCACTTGGACACAAAAAGGCTGTTTCTTGCAGTTGCAGATGTTCTTCTAACCAGAGGAGGCTGGTGTGCTGTGTAGCTGTGAGTCAGGAAGGCTCAACCAGAGAACAAGTTGGAGACAGACAGTGTGGCCCTGGGAGACGTTTCTGGCTCATGGCTTCAGTTGTTCCCACCCTCCACATTCCTTGCCTTGGTCCCGGTGGGACCCAGGTAGGTTTCTTGTCCCTGAACGTTTTCACTTATTTTTTTATTTAAGCTACTTTTAGTGAGCTTCTCTTTCTTGCAATCTAAAGAGACCTCACTGGAACATGGGTTAATTTGTTGACATTTCTTTTTCAAATAAAAAGTGTGCACATCACATAATCTGAAATCAATGCTTATAACATGTAGGCGGGATCAATAATGTTGTGCAAATGCGAAACTGTGATTGTAATGATGTAAATTGCCAAACAGTAATAAGAGAGTGTGAAGAAGCCAGTTTAGACTCAGGCTTACCTGTATTTTAATCTAGACTTAATTATTTATTTGCTGTGTGGCTTTGGGCAAATAACTTAAGCTTTCTGAAACTATTTTTTAATCTGTATATGGAGGAAACAGCACAATAAGTGCTGTTTTGCTGAGAAAATTAGAGATAATATATGTACAGTACTGAGCAATGGACCTGGCACTTAGTTAGATGTTTGATAAAGAGTGACTATCACATGACTGTGAGTACACAGGCAAGGAATTAGTTGATCAATCATGACTGTCATGGCAAATGTAAGAGTGAAATGAAAAACCTGTTTTATGAATAGAATAACCAGATATTGGCAAATGTAGACTTGTCAATAAGCAAGTGTGTGAGAAAGTTTGAAGTGTCTGTGGAGACGTAAGGAGATTCTGATTGAATGAAGAAACTGCCTAACAAAGAGTAAGAATTCCAAGGAATTAACCTACAAAATATACTTGTGTCACATGGAAAACCTGTGAATAACCTCAACTCATGTGGCATGTCATGACAGCTGCCAGAGAGCAGTAAAAGACTGAAATTCCCATATGCTGGATAAAGGAAAGATACTAACCATGGTTACTACAGTAACTATGGAAATTATGAAGGAGATTTGCAGAACAGATGGGCTAACCTCCAGATGCACTTCAGGGATTAACAGACCTGAAAAATCAGAAGCCCATGTGTTTGTATTATTTCATCTGAACTTCTATGCCCATGTGATCTGGAGTCACAAAAGATACTGTCTCTCTTGAATTAGTTGAAGTGCTTTCCTGTAGACTTCAAAGTGCATAATATTCACCTGGAGATGCCAATCCTGTTCCAATGCAGATCCTGAGGCAGCAGATGTGGAGTGGGGCCTGGGATGCCACGTGTCTAACAAACTCCAGGAGATGCTGACACCTGTGGTCCAAAGATCACAACTTTAAGTAGCGAGGTTCTATGAGTCAGAAAAAAATCAATGGTGAAAATAATTTTAAGCATTATTCAGTTTTTCTACCTCAGTAGGGCAGTGTTTACATAAAGGAATCGAGAATGGAATAGATCTCTGAACAATGTACTCCTCAAGCCTACTTGCAAAATCTTGGGCATTGGAGAAGAGCTTTGAGCTCAAAACCTGCAGGTATTAGCCTCAGTATTTCACTTGCTGTCAAACTGACAAGCCATTGCTTGCTGTCTGCTTCTCCATACCTGGCACTTGTGACAACTTTGCCCTGCTTTTTAATATCAGTGCCATTGGCAGAAAGTGGATCTATAGGATATAGGGGCAATGACAGGAAGTGGCCTATGAAATCATGTCACAGTAGGATCTGTAATCCCTTCAACTGTGACAGTTCATTGTCACTTAGCATAAATTATTGGTTATGAATATTTAACAAATTTGCAATTAGCTCATCTACCAACATGATTACTGAGATGGAATAAACCATTGAATAAAGCTGCTAGGATTATGTACATAATGCCTTTCTGATTATACACACTTACACATCTGCTTTTGCTTTTCCCTCTCCTCTGGTACTCTTTTGATTAATTTTTATAAAAACACACGCTACACCTCACTGCCTTCTGTAGTCTCATACTGTGCTAAGTAGATAAAGGCAGTTTTCAGATTCTAGGTAGAAAATTTAGTCTTAAGTTTCTGAGGTGACACCATCTAATGCATGGTATCTAGCAGGAAGAATGCCTAGAATCTCTTGTAATTTATCACCAAATCCATCTGTGGTCCAATTACCAAATTGCCCCAATTTTTTCTGTTCCAAAAAGGCATTACATATTATCTGCTTGATTCATTCTAATTGGGTTGTAATGCAGATTAATTTAAAAATCCACAGAGGAGGGGATAGACCACTTAATTTAAGGTCAGGAAAGTTTGCAACTCACTGGCCATGTGACCTTGTGTCTAATCTCTTCACCTTTCTGGGCTCCAGGTTCTCTTCTGTAAAGACAATGGTTAGTCATTACTTGCTGGTATTTAATTTTTAAGATCATAGGTTGTTCTCCTTGTACTGTTGGAATTAGCATCTTGCTACTTCTTCAGAGAAATAAAAGAAAAAAAAACAAAGAAAAGTAGAGGAGATACTACATAATAGTAAGTGGTAGAATAGGGAAGAGAATCATCTTGCTGACTGCTATTCAGCGGAAGCTTTTTCCTCTTGGTGAAAACAACTTGTAGCAGTAATATGGAAACTACTTGTGCTTGATCCAGAAAACAAAAAGAAAATGTTGCACCACTCAAACAGACACTATCTATACGCTTTGACTAATAATCAGTCCTGCTGCTAAAAGGTTTTCATTTTTCCTAAGTGCATTTCAATCTGTCATCGAGGTGGGGCAGGCAGGTCATATTATCTTTGGGCTCTTTGCTGAATTGTGCTGTCTGCTTTGTTGATAGATCCATACTCTGTTTTTCTTCATGTTTTTAGAAAATGATCTTGATTATTTCTCCCATGCAGCTTGGATTTCTAAAAAGCTACTGTTTTGGAAATGCAAAAGGCAATGAGGAATATTGTAAGAGTTACCAGAAGTTGCCAATAATAATTGTTTTGCTACGTTACTTTGTATAGGAGTGTAGGACTTTTATGTTTGCAAAATGCTTCCACATGCATTAGTTAACATATTTGGCTGATATTCCAAGACACACTACTTTTTAGGATGGGCTTTTTCCAGTCCTTCTGCTGATGGAATCTGGAATCTAGCATTTAGAATCATCCCAGCACTGATTAGACGTTAAAGGCCAAATTTATGAGTCAGCAACCTTCTTATTTCCTCATTTCTTTCCTATTGATTTATCATGAGTCCTAAAAGAATATTTAAGCATTTACTCATACTTATTTACTTATCTAATTTGTCTTTTGTCCAATAGTCATAAGGTGCCACCATCTATAATTTGCTAGATTATGGAGAAACAAATATACATGACAGCATTCCTACTCCCAGGGAGCTCAGTGTAATGGTAAAAACAGACAGGAAAATCCAGGCCCAAGATACGCTGGGATAAGAGCCTTGCTGGAGGGAGACATGGATAAAGATCACCTAGCCAGCGCAACCTGAGGGCGGTCAGCAAATGCTCCCAATGGGTCAGTCATTAGGGCTGAACGTCATTAGCCAGAAGAATGGGTGGTGGATGAGAAGAAGACATCCTTCTTTCAAAGAGAAGAACCAAAACACAGAGATTTGGAGGCCCCAAGCACCATGACCAATAAGCAACAGCAACACAGCAAACGCATTTGATACTTTACTAATACAGTTACCTGTTTAACTCTTTATTGTAGAAATTAACAAATGTACACTCAAGTAAAGGGGGATAGTAAAAGAAGGTCTTGCAGGCCCATAACCCAGCTTTTGTGATTTTGTGTTAGGAAAAATAAAACTCAGATCTGCTGTCAGCTTTATGGCTTCAGGAGACTACATGACGGGACAGAAGAGAGGACTCAGAAACAGGTCCTTGCAGACATGGGAACAACAAATGGCAGACCCGGCACTGCAAATCTATGGAGGAAGGATGAAATATTCAATAGTGATGAGATCATTACTTAACCATACGAAAAAAATAAATTTGGATCCCTCCTTCACAATCTATGTTGCAAATATAAATTCCATGTTGGATTAAAGACTTGAACATAAACAGCAAATCATTAAATTTTTTGAAGAACCTATAGAAGAATATCTTTATGAGCTTGGAGTAGGAAAGAATTTCTCACAGTTAAAAATCACAAAACTTAAAGTAATAAATTTAAATTTACTAGAACAAAAACCCTATGCTTCTTGTAGGCCAAAATGAGAAATTAAAAAGACAAGACATAGTCTGGAAAAAAAAATCATATATATATATTATATAATATATATGTACACATATATATGTATAATCAGTGTATATGATCAGGATTCAATTCCAGAAAATATAAAGAACTCTAACAAAGATGAACACTCCAATAGAAAAATTGGCTAGTTACATGATAAATTTTTAGAAGAGGAAACATGAATAGTCAATGAACATATAAAAATGCATTCAACCTTAGGGTAATTAGGAAAATCATATTAAAGTCATAATGCTCTAGGGTGGGTGAAATAGGAGGATTCACCAGTATTTTGAATGTTTTACATCTTAAACTGGATGGTGGGCGCACAGTGTTTCTTACATTATTCTGTATGCCTTATATGTGTGAAGCTTCACAGAGATCTTCATGTATGTATATATATATTATATATGTATATATTATATATGTATATATAATATGTATAAAAACATGCATTTGTGTATATATGTAGGTATACTATATAAGTTGAATTTTATTAAATAAATTAGTATAAACTCTTTGCAGGGTTTCATTATCTACACAAGTGCCTTACTTAAGAATTGCATTACAAAAAACTAGCCGGGCGAGATGGCGGGCGCCTGTAGTCCCAGCTACTCAGGAGGCTGAGGCAGGAGAATGGCGTAAACCCGGGAGGCGGAGCTTGCAGTGAGCTGACATCCGGCCACTGCACTCCAGCCTGGGCGACAGAGCAAGACTCCGTCTTAAAAAAAAAAAAAAAAAAAAAAAAATTGCGTTGTATGGGAATGATGCAATTGAATTTCATTCTTCGCCAGATATCAAAATTGGCATAATTAATTAGGTGGCCTGGGTTAGTAGAAACGCCAACACATGGAGTGTGCTCTGTGGTAACTGGATGGGTGATTCTGGCTTTTCACTAAACCTCTCTAGACCTCAGTTCCCTCACTTGCAAATGGAGGGAATCCTACCAAAGACCAACCAGTACTGCCTCACATTTTACGATTCTGTGTTATGCCAGCATTTCTCAAAGCGTGTTGGAAGAAATCCACGAGATTCTAATCGGGATTCCTTGAGTACAGCACTCTGCTATCAAACAAGTTGGGAATCATTTATCATTGTAACGTGCTGTCCTCTTCAGAGTGTGGATGCGCAGTAAGAAGGTGTGGAAGGAACAGAAACTGGGAGAAAGAAACCAGGCATGAGGGTCTGTGCTCCTGGGGCATGTTCCCTCATGCTGTCCCACTTCTGGCTCCAGGGGCATCGGAGTTGTTTACTTGACAGATATTTATTGAATCCCTTTGTGTAGCCAAAGATAATGAGAGACAAGAGGAGGGGCTGGGAGACCTTCTGTTCTACACTTCCCCAGTCCCTTCTTTGAAAGCACGCTTAGGTCGAGGCCATATATTGCTTTGGCCTATGAGGCAACAAAGCCAGCTGGCTGCACCTGCTTCCTGCTCAGAGCTTTCCAGATGCAATTGAAATCAGGAGAGGCTCACACGCAGCATGGGTGCCTTCCTTTGTGAGGCTGGTAAACAGCTTCAGCCGGGGTTTTTATTTTTTTGCCAAAGCAACTGTGCGATGAATAGCTGTGTGTTCTTAGGGACTTCACTCAGCCCACCCTGGGTTTCAGATTCTTGTCTTTAAAAAGAAGGGCTTTTATAAGATTAGTTTTGAGCTTCTTCATGTTCCTTTATTACCTAAGACATTTATAAATGTGTCCGTTCAGAAATTCTACGCTAATGAAAACATTAGAAGTATTCGACAAAGGAATGGGTTAGTAAGACATCCGTTAAAAATGTTTGTTGTTGAGAACCTACACTGTCTTCAATGCTGGAGAAATAGCAGTGAACAAAAACAGACCATGTCCCTTCTCTCATAAAGGCTAAAATTTCATGGGAGGAGACAGATAATAAATAAAGAATATGCCTGAACATCAGGTAGTGTTAAGTGCTAAGAATAAAAAAGCAGGCTATGTGCCTAGAGAGCGCCGGCAGGGGATTATTTTGTGTTAGAAGTTTAGGGAAGGCCTCTCTATTAAGGTGCCATTTAAGCTGAAACTTACAGGAGGGGGTAAGCCACTGTTGGTGGGAAGAAGGTTCTAGGTGGAGGAAATGCCAAGGCCCTGAGGTGGGAGTGTGCCCGGCATGTACAGGGAACATCATGGCAGTAAGAGGAGAGTGGCCCGAAATGAAGTAAGGGAGCTCGTGGGAAATGATGAAAATTCTGTATTTCATCCAGAGTGAGATGGTAAGTCAAAAGAGAGAATCAAGAAGATAATTCACATGATCTGAATATAGTTTTGGAGAAACTGGCTGAGACTAGTCTGTGGGAGGTCAGCAAGGGGAAGGAAACAGGGCGTCTAATTGGAGGCTATTCAGCAGCATGTGAGAGAGACAATGGTGGCTTGTAGTGGACTCTGGGGTAAGATTCTGAAAAATCCCAGTGAAGGACTCCAGTTCGCTTAGCTATAGCCAAAAGTTCAAGGTTCTGTGATAGCAGCTCCTCCTTAAAAGGTGACCCAGAGATGAGAGGCAGTGCCCCAGAGGAAGGGGATAAAGCATGAACAGTGGATGTGAACCACACTGTTGCCAAGATGAAATGTGACGACTCTAAAACAAAAAGCACCACGGGAACAAAGAGTAGAAGAGAAGGCATTGAGACTAAAAGTGGTACTCAAAATTATTTTCTCACATAATCACTGTGGTGTTATAAGAAAGAACACAGAGTTATAATACATTTTCTTCTTGGGACATAATCAATATATGTGCATTGATTACTTCTTATGTCCTGGGTGCTGGGTGAGGGAAGGAAGTTTCCCAGCCTGGAAGGAAATTAATAGTACCATGCTGCTTTATCTTTCTCCTTCCTTCTTTCCTTCCTTCCTTCCTTCCTTCCTTCCTTCCTTCCTTCCTTCCTTCCTTCCTTCCTTCCTTCCTTCCTTCCTTCTTTCCTTCCTTCCTTCCTTTTTCCTTCCTTCCTTCCTTTCTCCCTTCCTCTCATTTTTTCTTTCTTTATCTTTCAAAAAAAAAAAAAAAAAAACTAAAAAACCCAGACAGATATTTCTTTCTCTATCACGTAAAAGATATGCAGAGTTAAGATACTGGGCCTGTCAAGACATCTCATAATCATTACAGACTCAGGTTTTCTTCTGTTTTGCAGTTCTGTCCTTACTATGTTGCCACACTTCTTATTTGCGAAGGATGTATTTGATAAAGGACTGTTTCCAAAATACATAAGGAACTCTTGAAGAGTTTTGAAAACAACCCCTTTAAAAAAGGGCGGAAGATCTGAACAGACACCTCACCAAAGAAGATATACAGATGGTAAATAAATATGAAATGATGCTTATCATTGGGGAAATGCAAATTAAAACAATGAGATAACACTGCATACTTATTAAAATGCCCTAAATCCAGAACACTGACAGCACCAAATACTGGTGAGGATATGAAGAAACTGGAGCTTTCATTTAATATAGGTGGGAATGCAAAATGGTACAACCACTTTGAAAGACAGTTTGGTGGTTTCATGCAAAGCTAAACATACTTTTACCATGTGACCCAACGATCACACTCCTAAGTATTTACCCAAAGAAGTTAAAACTTATGTGCCCATAAAAACCTGCACATGTGTTTTAATAGCAACTTTGTTTATAGTTGCTAAGACTTGGAAGTAAGCAAGGTGGTCTTCAGTAGGTGAATGCATGAATAAACTGTGGTACATCCAGACAATGGAATGCTATTCAGTGCTGACAAAAATGAGCTATCAAACTGTGAAAAGGCATAGGAGAACCTTAAATGCATATTACTAAGTGAAAAAGTCCAATCTAAAAAGGCTACATACTGCATGATTCCAATTATATAACATTCTAGAAAAGGCAAAATTATAGAGCCAAGACTGCAATGGCCGTAAGTTTGATTTGTGGCTTAGGTTGCAGCCTTACCTGTAAGACTTATTTAAGACTCCAGGAGCTGCTGAATACAGCTTGTTTGGAAGAAAAATCAGCCCACTCATATTTAGATTAAAAACACCTGCATTTAGAGAAGCATAAATAAACAGCAGGTGCTTTTCTGTTTCCTGAAAACAAAGTGCAAACCTTGCCTTCATTAGATGTTTTTGCAGGTTTTACCCTCTACACCTGCTTAGACTGGAGGTGGTGCTTTGTCACCCAAATTTGCTATTTGGTTCAACTTCTGGATATTTCATAAGTGTTTATTATTCCTGTCATTTCTCCAGATCCACCAAAACCCAGAGTTTATACTACTGGGATTCAAAGAGATTTGAATCTGATCTTAGATGCAAATGAAGAAAGAAAAACAAGCTCCACTCTATATATTTCCCCAACAAGTTAGACTTTAATACATGTAGCTCACGGTAGAGAAAACTTCTGTAAGTTAAAAAAGAAATTTTAAGAGATCTAAATTTTACCCTCTTCTTACATACCTACTACCATACCCGACACAACACTGCTCAACACAAAGTGGCATTTGGAATGTTTGCTTCTTCCCAACTCCTGCAGTCCCTGTAGAAGGAAACAAAGATGCCCCTCTCTTAAACAGGACCTCAGCCCTGTCTGGGCATTAAAATCACCCATGTGGCCTCAAGAGTCTGACACTCAGGTCTTGCCCCGACCCTATTCAATCTGTATCTCAGTGCATGAGGTCCAGGTATAACAGTGAAACAGCAAAAGGACTAACATACCTAACTCCGTTTTTGTTTAAGGGGCTTTACCTATTCCTGCACATAAGCTGGGATAGTTTAGAGCACTGAGATAATATGCAAAATAGCAATTATGTAGTTTTTTAAACTCTAGGATTAAAGAAGTGTGTAAACAACTAACTGCATTTTTAAAGACTTATAGGAACATTATGACCTGACCAAGGATAAGGAAGTTCCCAACCTGCTCAGACCCTCACTGGGACACAGTTGTCCACAGTCATTGATTACGCATTGATCCCAGTCCCCTCCTTTTCCCCCTGCCCTTAACATAAAAAGAGCCTACAATTTATATCAACTTAAAATGGTGCTTTAAGACAATAGTCCACAATCCTCTCAGTTGCTGGTTCTCCAAATAAACCTGCATTTCCTCCCACCAACCTTTGTCTCTCAAATCTGGTTTTCGAGGGGCAAGCAGTTGAACTTGGGTTTGGTTACACAGGCAGGTTGTCTTCAAATGTCCCCAGGTGATTGCAGGGGACACCATGAGTCAGCATTACTGTCTCTTGACTTGGAAGAGGAGGCCCTGACTAATAGCTGGGCTTTCCCTTTATTCGTATTTTGGTTTTGCTTTTAAGTTAAATTAATCCTATTGAACACGTCTTTTCTATTGAGCCACATGAAACTCTATTCTTTCTTTTTAAAGACAGGATCTTAATATATTTAAGCATTTTAGTGAAGAAAGAGGAATTATCTGTAAGTTTCAGATTTGACTTTGTGGAATCTAGCAAATCTGAAAACAGAGATGAGGTGCAGAAGCAAGTAGTGATTCTTTCCTGGAAATGTTAATAAACAAGAAAATCACTATTGTCCCTGGGCTTTGAGAGCATGAAGTGTTGTAAAAGTGTCAGGAAGGCTACAAACACTTGCATCTTCCAAAAGTTTTGTATTTTGTTTGTAAATTCTGAGGAGAGAAAATCTTAGACACCAAATTTAGAAGTAAGTTGCTGAAAAAATTTTCTTAATATTAATTGAGTATTAGAAAACCATAGAGAGTACAAAGAGAATGGAGCTTTTGCATTGGGATCCATCAATACTATGGCTTTAAATGGAGAGATGAATAAAGAAGAAGCAGACTGTTATGAATCTGTCTCCCTCTTCAGCCCATTTTCTCTAAAGTTCATGCATCTCTATCTCTGAGAAAAGACAGTTAAACAAGAGAGTCACACAGCAGGTATCTTGCAACACAGTAATGGCATAGTTGATTGGTCTGTTTAATAATTGTATGTTTATTATATTTGGGAAATGCAAACTGCCACACAGTTATAGTTCATTCTGATTTTTTTTTTTTTACTAGTCTTTGGAACTATAATAACTTTTTAAGTTTTTACATTTTTTGTTGTTTCAAAGATAGTCATCCCCGTAGGTAAGTGGAGTGGACAATGAGGTCACAAATCTAAGCTACTCTTAGATTTGTAGTTTTTTTGAAACTAGAGATGCTGGGAACTCATTAAGTGTTTGAAGCAGCTAAAATTCACACACAGAACTTATATATATATATATATATATATATATATATATATATATATATATATATAAAATACATATTTCTCTAAACAAATTTTTTCCAATTTCTTTTCAACTCTTGTAATTTTTCCATTTCCCTTATTAATGAGAAGGGAGAAGAAACAGAATAACATTACAAGTGTGAACAAATGATATGAAATCCATTTCTAATTAGTTTACCTATTGGTCTGCATTTTGCCTAAATACAATGTAATTAGGTATTTTGTCATTTCAAAATTAAGCTTCAGCTATAATTGTGCCTTTGATGTCCCTCAGTAGGTCATTAAAAAAAGACATTTTCTCTATTTTTCTATAATACACTGAGTTTGAATTATATTTTCATTTTCACTGTTTTGCTTTTTATTGTTTGCCTGCTCATTCAGTGATGTGTGGTTAGCAATTACACACCGCTTTTTAAGAGTTTTTTCACCTTTTATTTCAAACACACCTATTACTTTAATTTTACTACAGTGACTAGAAACTGTAAGTCTGGACTTCTAACACCATTAAATTACATGAAACAGCCTCACATGTAATGATTCAATTATCCTGATAACCTGATATTAAAGTCATAATGAATGATAGAAAGCTCCATTGTCTTTTATTAGTTATGTATTGCTGCCCAATAGATATCTATTATTATCTAACAAATTACCCCAAAAAGTAGTGACCAAAAACACCTTTTTGTTATGATTATGGTTCTGTAGTAAGGGGTTTGGCTGGGGCATAGGTCTAGCAAGGTGGCTTCTGTTCCTAGATGTCAGGAAGCTCAGCTGAAAAGACTGGAAGGAGAGGCATGTCTTGGTGATAGGGCTGGAATCCACCGGACATGTCTCCTCTCGCAGGTCTGATGCTGGATACTGGCTGTTGGTTGGAGCATCTAGGCAGAGCTTCACCATGTGATTTATTTCATCTGGCAGGTTTGATGGTTGAGTTTCAGTAGGAGCATCCCAAGAGACCCGGTGGGAACTGTGTCACCTTTTATGACCTAGCCCTGTAAGTCATGCAGTGGCACTTCTGCTAAAGTCACAAAACCTGCCCAGCATCAGGCAGAAGGACATAGACTCATCATCTCTCTATCAGAGGAGTGTCGAGTCACCTTGTAAGAGGAGCATATGCGAAGGATTTATTGATGTGGCTGTTTTGGGGAGGTGCAACCAGCCGCATACCTACAGTCAATTCTGATTGTTTTTTTTCACTAGTCTTTGGAACTAGAATAATTTTTTAAGTTTTTATATTTTTTTGTTTGTTTCGAAGATACTCTTGCCTGCAGGTAAGTGGAGAGGACCATGAGGTCAGCCACTATAAATCAATGTTTCCACAATCTGCAGAGGGTTGGAATCCATGAAATTAGGAATAAGTTATAGATTTTTAAAAAAGATAACATTGTTTCTTCCCTGTGGCTTCTAAAACAATTGTTTTCTCAGAAACTGTGAGCACATTTGCATTTGTCACAGGAAGATGCTGCGTACTTTGTGAGAGAAGGAAAAAAAAATGGTGAGTTTAGCCTTATAAATCTGCCTGAACAGACACAAGTAATGTGGTCACTTCAAGTAAGCCAGCTTTTCAGCACAGTGTGAGGAAAACAGCACTTGGCCAGTTCTGGATCCTGAACTCTGTTACTTTCCAGCTGTGTGATCTTGAGAAAGTGACTTAACCTCTTGGAGTCTTGGTTTCCTTGTGTGCAAAGGGAAGATAATTGAAGCCTACCCCATGAGCTGTTGTGAAGATCAAATAAGATAATTTGTGAGAATGTATTTGGAAATCTGTAGAGTGTTATGCAGAATAATCTGGGAATCATGGCAGCATCTCATAGAGCTGCTGGGAGGTTTAAATGGTAGAAAAATGTAAAATGCTCAGTATAAGATAAGTATCATCTGTTGTGCAAAGATGAGATGTGATTCTTTCTATAGGTTGTATGCCAGAAGTGGGGGCACCTCTGGTTCACATTTGCATTTCTCCTGTGAACAGCCCAGTGTTTTATATATAGTAAATGTTCACATTCCTTTCAAATGTTCAATGTCTGAAAGATTTCTGCACTTGATTTGCTCAATGAATCCCATATTTGTGCAAATCTTTCCTGGTTTGAAGCTTGGTAATAAGCTCTGATTTAGTCATTCCAACAGCTATATCAAATTCAACACTTCTAATTTTTGACGTGGAATTTGATATTTAAGTTGTTCTTTGCATTCCCAAAGATCCTCTCCAGAAAGGGTTAGCCTTCCTCCAGCCCTCCTCCACACTAGGCCTCTCAGCTCATCAAGGCATTGAACATTCACACAGATGAAACTTGTTACCAAACCAGCTCTCTGCAGAACACGACATCTGGCTCTCAATCCAAGTGCTATTTTTACAGCTCCAGGAGCTGAATTTGGAGGATTGGAGTAAGTTTAACACATGGTCTCTGCTCTCAAATGAATGGCTCGTTCATGGTGTCAAAGTTTTTAGAGTTGATTTATTGTGTAAGACAAGTCTTGCAGAAATAATGGTGTCAATGATATGATCTATTCAAGAAGGATCCTCAATCAACAGTTTAACTTTATAAGTAAAGAGAAGAGAACGGAGAAGAACTGGGAAACCATTCTGAGGGCAGAAACCAAACAACATATTTTAGCAGAAGTTTACAGGCAGGGTGCCTCAACATATGTTGACTGTTGGATGCAAACTTTAATATATAACTTTCCAGGGAAGTGGCTTTCAGCTTCAGTTGCACAGTGCAGTTTCCTGGAAATCACTGCAGCTGGGTCCAGAAGATTAACTCCTGGGAGCAGGATTCTGATTGAGGCGGTACAGGCACAACAAGATATGTGCATGTACATCTCAACCTGTGGTGACATCCTGGCCTCAGTACTGGCTACTCAAGATGTGCTCCCTGGACTAGCAGCATTAGGATCATCTGAAAGCTTGTTAGAAATGCAGAACCTTGGATGTCACTGCTGCAGACCTAGTGAGCTAGAATCTGCATTTCACAGTATCCTCGGGTGATAGTGTATACAGTAAAGCTTGAGAAATGTTGTTTTAATGCAGTAATTCTCAAGCTCATCTGTGTATTGGAGTTATTTGTGAAAATTTAAAAAATCCAGATGCACGTATCTCATTGTGCCTACACCACCTAAATCAGAATCTCTGGGCATAGGATTCAGAAAGAGTCTTACAAGTGGTCAAGAATGCTTAATGTTTCCTGCATAAACTATCCTCTGGCTCACCTACGAGTTTGGATTTTTTTTTAAATTTCTTTGAACAGAAACAATAATTAAATTACAGTGACAACAATAGAAAAAACAAGGGGAAATAATTTGAGTATAGAATCTTTCTACTTTTAACATTTTGCTCCCTACTCTTTTACAGTCATATCATTTTTAATTTATAACTTTTTTTTGCCAATTTTTAAAAATTATACTTTAAGTTCTGGGATATACATGCAGAACATGTATGTTTGTTACATAGGTATACACGTGCCATGTTGGTTTGCTGCACCCATCAACCCATCATCTACATTAGGTATTTCTCCTAATGCTATTCCTCCCCTAGCCCCCTACCACCTGACAGGCCCTGGTGTGTGATGTTCCCCTCCCTGTGTCCATGTGTTCTTATTGTTTAACTTCCACTTATGAGTGAGAACATGCGGTGTTTGGTTTTCTGTTCCTGTGTTAGTTTGCTGAGAATGATGGTTTCCAGCTTCATCCATGTCCCTGCAAAGGACATGAACTCATCCTTTTTTATGGCTGCATAGTGTTCCATGGTGTATATGTGCCACATTTTCTTTATCTGGTCTATCATTGATGGGCATTTGGGTTGGTTCCAAGTCTTTGCTATTGTGAATAGTGTCACAATAAACACACGTGTACATGTGTTTTTGTAGTAGAATGATTTATAATCCTTGTGTATATACCCAGTAATGGGATTGCTGGGTCAAATGGTATTTCTGGTTCTAGATCCTTGAGGAATTGCCACACTGTCTTCCACAATGGTTACAGAAAAACTGGACCCCTTCCTTACACCTTATACAAAAATTAACTCAAGATGGATTAAAGACTTAAACGTAAGACCTAAAACAGCAAAAACCCTAGAAGAAAACCTAATGCAATACCATTCAGGACACAGGCATAGGAAAAGACTTGATGACTAAAACACCGAAAACAATGGCAACAAAAGCCAAAAGTGACAAATGGGATCTAATTAAACTAAAGAGCTTCTGCAGAGCAGAAGAAACTATCATCAGAGTGAACAGGCAACCTATAGAATGGGAGAAAATTTTTGCAATCTATTCATCTGACAAACGGCTAATATCCAGAATCTACAAGGAACTTAAATAAGTTTACAAGAGAAAAATAACCCCATCAAAAATTAGGTGAAGGATATGAACAGACACTTCTCAAAAGAAGACATTTATGCGGCCAACAAACATATGAAAAAAAGCTCATCATCGCTGGTCATTAGAGAAATGCAAATCAAAACCACAATGAGATACCATCTTATGCCAGTTAACATGGCAATCATTAAAAAGTCAGGAAACAACAGATGCGGCCGGGCGCCGAGGCTCAAGCCTGTAATCCCAGCACTTTGGGAGGCCAAGACGGGCGGATCACGAGGTCAGGAGATCGAGAGACGATCCCGGCTAACACGAAACCCCGTCTCTACTAAAAAATACAAAAAAAAAAAAAAAAAAAAAACTAGCCGGGCGAGGTGGCGGGCGCCTGTAGTCCCTGCTACTCGGGAGGCTGAGGCAGGAGAATGGCGTGAACCCGGGAGGCGGAGCTTGCAGTGAGCTGAGATCCGGCCACTGCACTCCAGCCTGGGTGACAGAGCAAGACTCCATCTCAAAAAAAAAAAAAAAAAAAAAAAAAGGAAACAACAGATGCTGGAGAGGACGTGGAGAAATAGGAACACTTTTACACTCTTGGTGGAGTGTAAATTAATTCATAGCAAATTTTAAGTTATTCACCTTTATTGGAATTATACAAAGTATTCAACTAAGTTTTATAAAAAAGAAACCACTTTGCACTTATATTTCAATGCCTTCACATGACATTTAAAGAGTGCATAATTTCAGAATTTGGAAAGTGGTATAAACAGGTTTGGGAACAAACACCATTGCTCTTTATAAAGATAGGACTTAACTCTTAGGAGCAAAAAGAGACAGGCAACTTAGAAAATAGAAATGTAATTGTCTAGGCTAGCCAGGCTCAGCATTTCCCATTTCCATTTGTGAACTGCCTCCAAACAAAGACAAGTACTATCAGAAATTTCACCATCTATTATGCAAAGACAAAGTTGTCTGCTCACATTTTATGTATGAATGGATTGATATGTTGGGTCATTAACTCTCAACAAACACAAAGCCTTCAATTTTTCAGTCTTCTTATATAACATTTGCAGGAAAATACATCTTTAAACTTGTAAAAAATTAACCTTCGGCTAGAAATGAAAGAAATAAGAAAAGGAGTTGGGAAGGACTCATCAGGTGTTGCTTGGATGCAAAGACTTCTCAGGAATCTGGTTTAAATGCAGTTAGCTATTTTCAGATTTAATTTGTTCCCCAAGCAAAATCTATGCAAAATCCAAAATTCCTCTCCAAGCCTCTTTGGAAATAAAAGACTTGCATGTGTCCTGTTGTCTACAGTCCAAACCAACAATGTTGCTTCTGCCAATTGCTACGGTTTAAGCTATTATGGTGAGCAAATGAAACAGTGACGGAAATAGAAACTCCAATTAAAAGATAATGGTATACCAGATCATTCTTGCTGCACATTTACTCTACATCCATAAGCTCTATGATTCCCAAGGAAGACTGATTAAGAATGTATTGCACATATTAAGCCCTGCTGTGTCTCTCTCCTCTCTCTTCAATGTGTAACATTAGCAGATAAATTTCCTCCTATGGGGCCTAGGAAGAATTGATATAAGTGAAGCATATAGTAATATTATAATGAATATAGAATATATGTATTTAAATAAGCTTGCAGCATAGAAATCTGTATATATTATTGAAAACAGACACAATGCATATATCTAATATTGATAAGCAATCTATTTAACTGGAACTTAAGCTGCCCAATTCTTAAGGCTACTTTTCTATTGTGTGATTGGGAAAATGTTTGCAAATTTAAATTTCATAGTTATTTTTTTTGCATACAGTTGGTTTACAACCACTGAATCAAAGAAATATGTATTAAATTATGAGACTATAAATAGACTTATTTACAAGTGGCTTGGCTCATCAATATTTTAAGAAATTGTTAAAGACATATTCACATGCAAAACCACCCTATTCAGAATTGAAACAAAATTATGGTTAATATGAAAAATTCTGACTGCATTTTGTAACAGTAAACTCAAGCACAACCATGTTTATTGAAAGACTGCACATTTTTGAAGGAAATATATTTTATTTCAATTAAAACATCTTTTTAATTTTTCTTCTTACTATAAGAGATAAAAATATTCAATTAAAAATCAGCTAATGCAGAAAAATGTAAACTAAAACTAAATTAAGTAAAAACTGAAAATTTCCTACAATTCTACCACTCAGAAATGACTCTTCTTAATATATAGGTGTTAATTGTTTCAGACTTCTTTATGAGTATACAAATACACTTACTAAAATGCATGCCATAAAAATGTTTGGCTAATTTTTATTTTTAACTGTATAGCACAACCAAAATTTCTTAATAATTGGAGAGAATTCTCTCCAACTCATTCTATGAGGCCAGCATTACCCTGATACCAGAACCAGATAAGGACACAACAAAAATAACAAAAAGTACAGGTCAATATTCCTGATGAACATAGATCCAAAAATCCTCAGCAAAATTCTAGCAAACTGAATCCAACAGCACATCGAAGAGCTAATACACTGTGATCAAGTGGGATTTATCTCAGGGACGCAAGGTGGTTCAGCATATACAAATCAATAAACATGATACATCACACCAACGGAATGAAGGACAAAAACCATATGATCATCACCACCCTTTATAACAGCTCTCAACAAACTAGGCATAAAATGACCATACTTCAAAATAATAAAGACCACATATGACAAACTCATAGCTAACATCATACTGAGTTGGGAAAAGTTGAAAGCCTTTGCTCCAAGAACTAGAACAAGATAAGGACGCCCACTTTCACCACTTCGGTTCGGCACAGTACTGGAAATCCTAGCCAGAGAAATCAGGCAAGAAAAAAAAAGTGGCATCCAAATTGGAACAGAAATCAAATTGTCTCTTTTTGTAGATGGCATGATCTTATACCCAGAAAAATCAAAAGACTTCACCAAAAACCTTCCAGAGCCGATAAAAAAAAATTCAGTGAAGTTGCAGGATACAAAATCAATTTATAAAAGTCAGTAGCTTTTCTATACACCAATGAGGATGAAAGAGCCAAAAAAAAAAAAAAAAAGAAAAGAAAAAAAAAAGAAATCAAGACGGCAATCCCACTTACAACAGCCACACGAAAAATAAAATACCTAGGAATAAATTTAACCAAGGAAGTAAAAGATCTCTATTAAAAAACCTACAACACAAACACATGGAAAGACATCTTATGCTCATGGATTGGAAGAATGTATCTAGTCAAAATGACCACACTGCTCAAAGCAATCTACAGATTCAGTGTAATTCCTATCAAAATATCAACATCATTTTTCACAGAAATAGAAAAAAAAATCCTAAAATTTGTATGGAACCAAAACGAGCTCAAATAACAGAAGCTCTCTGGAGCAAAAAGAACAAAGCTGGAAGGATTACACTGTCTGATTTCAAAACATATTACCAGGCTGTAGTAACCACGACCATATCTATAAAAATAGATATGTAGGCCAATGGAATAGAATAGAGAACATATAAATACATCCGTGTATTTACAGCCAACTGATATTTGCCAAAGCTGCCAAGAATATAAACTGGGAAATGGATACCCTCTTAAATAAGTGGTGCTGGGCAAACTGGATAATCATATGCGGAAGAATGAAACTGGGTCCCTATGTCTCATCATACACAAAAATCAACTCAAGATGGACTAAAGACTTAAATATAAGACCCCAAACTATAAAACTACTAGAAGAAAACATAGGAAAAACTTCAAAAATCACTCTAGGCAAAGATTTTATGGATAAGACTGCAAAAGCACAGAAAACAAAAATAAAAATAGACAAATGGAACTATATTAAACCAGAAACCTTCTGCACAGCAAAAGAAACAATTAACAGAGTGAAGAGACAACCTATTGAATGGGAGAAAATATTTTCAAATTACTCATCAGACAGGGGACTGATATCCAAAAAATACAAGGAACTCAACAACTAAAGAGTGAAAAAAAGTCATTAAGACATGGGCAGAGGACATGAATAGACATTTCTCAAAAGACCTCATACACATGGCCAACGGGTTTATGAAAAAATCCTCAACATCACTAACCATCAGGGAAATGCAAATCAAAACCACAAGGACATATTATTTCAGCCTAATTAGAGTGGCTATTATTAAAAAGAAAAACATAACAGATTCTGGTGAGGATGCGGAGAAAAGGGAGCTCTTATACATGGTTGGATGGAATATAAATTAAGATAACCAGTATGGAAAACAGTATGGAGATTTCTCTAAAACTAAAAATAGAACTATCATACAGTCCATCAATCTCACTACTGGGTATTTTTCCAAAGGAAAAAAGAATCAACCTGTCAAAAGGATACTTGCATTCACATGTTTATCATGGGATGATTTGCAATGGCAAAGTTATGGAGTCAACCTAAGTGTCCATCAATGGATGAATAGATTAAAAAATGTGGTATATATACACAATGGAATGCTATGTGGCCATTAAAAAGAATGAAATAATATCATTTGCAACAACATAGATAGAACTAGAGGCCATTATATTAAGTGAGATAAGCCAGCAACATAAAGATAAATACTGCATGTTCTCACTCATGTAGAGATCTTGAAGGGCTGTGGAGAACCTTTGGTGGTTGTCTGTGAGTGGCTTTTGTATATGGGATGTGAGTGTGTTTCCTGCCTGCCATGGGTCACAGAGTGTATGAGTGTCTCCCGTGGACCATCCGTTGACCTTGGAAAAAAGAGAGTGTCCCTGGAGCTATTCCAGGGAGCACTTAAAACTTATGAACATAGAGAATAGAGTGATAGATATCAGAGACTGGGAAGAGGGGCTGAGTGGGAGAGGAGATAAAGAGAGGTTGGTTATGGGTAGAAACATACAGCTAGATAGAAGAAATAAGTTCTAATGTTTCATACCGATTAGAATGACTATAATTTGCAACAATATTATGTACATTTCAAAGTAGTTAGAAGAGATGACTTAAAATTATACTAATACATAAAAGTGATAAATACTCAAGGTGATGACTTGATAATACACATTCTATGCATGTAATAAACACATGTAATGCATAAATATGTAGAGTTATTATATATGAATAAAAGAGAAAACAAATTTAAATCTAGAAGATTATTTGTAATTACTGTCAAGTTATCCAAAATATAAACTACATTTATGTGTTTAATAAGCCACTTGTATTTTGAACATCTGGATTGTTTCTTAAAGCAGTTTTTAAAATTAATTATTTAAAAATGTTTCATCTCAAAAATTCTTTTGGAATTTGGAATGCACTGTTTAAAACTTCAAAGAGGCACTTGAAATTTAACTTTGCTACTTTTATTTTTGCTGAGTCATGATGGTTTTTTGTTTTCGCATTTGCATGGGCCTTCTTTTTTTCCCCATATAATATATACACAGAAAATCAGGTCAGTACAGCATTAAAGAGAAAGATCATACAGTGCTAGGCCTGTCCAATTTCTGGCAGTCTTTATTAGAGAAAGGGTGTGCTAGCATTTTTGCCCTTTAACACATGTCTTATTCTAACAGGATCTTAAAATTTCGAATGGGAACCAAGATATAATAGAAATGAAATTCCAAAGTGAGGCACCAGCTCATCACATGCAGCATTTACAAAGACAAATCAGCTTCAAAAGTTTTGAGCACTTCATCTAGAGGTTCAAGAGAGTGAGATGTAGAAAGGTGATTTTTTTAAATGAGTAAATGGGGCCACTCAGAACTTGATATGCAGCCCCTAAAACTTTGGAGACCCAGGAGATGGTAATCTGTCTCCTAACCCAAGAGATTCCGAGGTCAGGGAAGGGCTGCTGATACCTTTTTGTGGTTGTCTGCGGGTGGCTTTTGCATATGGGAAATGAGCGTGTTCCCTGTCCACCATGGGTCACAGCGTG
The DNA here is from genome assembly GCF_037993035.2 of Macaca fascicularis. Lineage (NCBI taxonomy): Eukaryota > Metazoa > Chordata > Mammalia > Primates > Cercopithecidae > Macaca > Macaca fascicularis. The sequence continues at coordinate 70,141,357 of NC_088384.1, forward strand.
TATGAGTGTCTCCCGTGGACCAGCCACTGACTCTGGAAGAAAGAGAGTGCCCCTGGAGCTATTTCAGACCCTTGGCAAGGGGACTCCCTCAAAGGGGTGAAGAGACTCCCAACAGTGAGCATCTGACCATGAGCTGGACACACTGTGACCAGCCAAAGAAGAACCATAGTCTACATTATGAGGCCAGCATCTGGAAGAGCCCACAAGTGCATTCCTAAGAGAAAGTGTTGGCAACTACTTACCTGATACCAGAGAGCCGTGTCATAAGGTGAAGAACAGACCTAGTGTGTCAGAATGTGGCTTTTCCACAGCCCATGCTCTTCCCTGCAGTCAGCCACTGCAGGAGGAGGGAACATTGTAGGGAAAGAATGAAGTAGAATCACCCCTGCCTCCACCGCCTGAAATTGACAGGCCACAGTGGGCCTAGCTGGAGATTGGGAGAGGGGGCATTAACTTTTGCCCAAACATTTCATTACTATAGAGAACTGGTCATTCTAACTTTCAAGTTGAGGCTTTATGTGCTAAAGTGACCATGATACTGTCTAGCCTAATTCATTGGACCTATCTAAGATTTCACTCAGGAGCAGAGAATTTCTATTAAAGGGAAGATGTTAGGAAAAAATTACATTGTGCTTTGAGTATATCCTGTGTTTGATAGTTGTTCAATGGGCTGCTTGCCTACCTTTCAGTGGCTTCCAGCTGGAAACATTGGGGTCCACAGACCTGGCTGGTAAGAACACTGGCAAATTGAATGTGTGTGCATAAGCATTTGAAGCCTTGTCATTGAAAAGCCTCTTAAAGGCAAGTGCAGAGCTTCCAAAAAAGCTAGCATACACGGTATACCCCACTTGGATATTCCTTGTGAAGAATCATTTATGTGACAGAGACAAAAACAAAAATTTTTTATCAAAGAAAAATTCAGAGACGTTCATAGTTATTTTGCACCATGCTTATTGGTTGATGTTGCAGTCATATTATTTACTCACATGAGGAGTCAGTTAGTAGAATGAGCCAGGAAACAAAGGCAAAAACGGGAGTCATAAGACAGAGAGGAGAAAAATAAAACTGTTGGTAGTCTGGAAATAGTGAATCTTGTTTGTACAATTTTTGCCTAAGCTGATGATCTGGAAGTGAGCAGAGAGAGGTCCACCTGGCAGTCTGTGTTTGAGTAGGTCAACCAACGGTATCAAAGATAACAAGTTTCTTTGTTCAGGAATTCTCCAGAAAGCTTTGAGGTTTGAGCTTGGAACAAATAGTGGTACCATCTTCCTGGCATGTCTGCAATTGTCCTCCCTTCATAACTTCCTCCTTGGTTCAACCTGCACCACTTAGTTCAGCAGATTTTCTCATCATTGAAAACCTTCTACCATCCCTCCTTTTGTCCATTCGAAGACAGTTTTAAGTGTGTTTGATTAGGAAGGAAAACCAGAGAGTTCCAAAAAGCTGATTTTTTTCTAAGTTAAAAAGGGCAGACACCTTTCCATTTTTTTATTAAAAAATGAATTTTGAAAGGTGGGAGGGGAGGAGGGGACAGGAGAGGCAAGGTTACCTCAGATTATGTTTTGGAAAAAAGGTTTGGGGAGGTTTTTAAGCAGGTGACTCTATAATTTGGGGGCAGCTCCTGCAAGGTGACCAGTTGGCTTTGTGGGAATGGATAAGGATCTTGGGGGCATTTTTACTGTAAATAATGTAGTGTATTTTCGCTCTGGTGTTTCTTAAAGAGTTCTGCAATAAAGATTTAAATTGCTTTTCAATTCCTTTGTAACTCTTCTGAAAGCAATGCTGTGCTGAGAAACGCAATGAAAAGAGCCAAGTTTATTCTAGTCATACATGTTAAAGATTTGACAAGCCTTCAATAAAGACACTTAAAAAAAACCCAACCTTCGTCAAACTTATTTGACCACACTATCCTGCTTTTGGAGAATATGACTTTGTGTGTAATTATTTGGAATACACTTTGGGAAATGTGATTCCTAGTTCACGCGATCTCAAGGTAGGTCAAGAATTCTTAAAAAAAAAAAAAAATTATTCACTCTTTTCATAACTTAATTCAACAGAGCCATATAACATTTCATGAAGTAGGATGACTGTCCGGGGTTGGATGCTGTCCCCTACAAATTCAAGTCCTTTCGGAAATCACAGAATATGAACTTATTTGGAAATAGAACCATTGCAGATGTAATTAATTCAGATACGGTCATAATGGAATAGAGTGGGCCCTTAATCCATTATGACTGGTATCATTTTAAGAAGAGGAGAAGAGACAGAGAGACAGAGACAGTCAGGGGAGAACATCATGAACAGTACAGGCAGAAATGAGAGTGATGTGCCTGCACGCCAAGGAATACCTAGGACTGCCACAATACCAGAAGCTCAGAGAAGGGCACAGTTTTACCTGAGCCTTCCAAGGGAATGTGCTGACACCCTGATTTTGAATTCTAGCCTCCAGAAATGCAAGACAATAAATTGCCGTTGTTTAAAGCCACCAGAAATTTAAACAAATTTCCATTCTTTAAAGCTTGTGGTAATTCATTAAGGCAGCCTTAAGAAAATGGTACAATGACCATGTCTCAAAATTAAAGAAATGTTTGATTTTGTAATCTTGAAAACTTAAGACCACTCAGCAATGAAAAGTAATAAACCATTGACACATAAAAAACCACAGATGAATCTCAAGATAATTCCATACAAAAAAGAGTACATGCTGCATGGCTGCATTTACATAAAATTCTACCAAGGTAAACTAACCTATAGTGACAGAAGGCAGGTGGTTGTCTGTTTCAGAGTGCCTGTAGGGGCAGGAGGGGCTGGAGGATGGGTTTTCAAAAAACACAAAGAACCTTTTAGGATCGTGGGTATATTCACTATCCTGATTGCAGTAGTGGTTTCATCTTGTATGTATATGTCAAAACTTATAAAAATTGCATAGTTTAAGTATGTGCAACTTATTGTATGTTAATTACACCTTAACAAAGCTGCTTAAAATAAAACAACTTGGGGATCCATTAGTTTAAAATAACCAAGAAAACATTGTGCAAGTTTGCATGGAGGACTGGTGGGAGCATTAAAAAGTACTTCCACTGTTGTGCACTCTCTCTCTCTTTCTCTCACTCTAGTCTTGTCCTTAATTGAAATGGTAAAGCAAACACATTACCAAAGCAACTCTAATTACTTTCTCTGGACTAGTCTCCAGCAAATTAGGAAAAAGAAGCTGAGAAAACCATTTCAGCCCTGAAATACCACTGTGGGATCTTTTCTTCTGAGACAATCTCAGCATACAGCAAACAGCATTCATCTTGTGCTCCAGGACAGCCCCATGGCTGTGCCCAGAATGCACCTTGGGAGATATCCCTTCCCCTCATGCAGTGGACACGGTTATTTTCCCTGTCACTTTCCCTCTGGCTTTAATTAAATGTCACAGCAGAAAGAGGTTACCAAAATAAATGATGCAAAATGTTCTGCTAGCTCTGATCCATCCTTGAAGACACCGTCTCAGCCAGTCTTTCTCCATAAAGGCTTGCTCGCCTCTGCCCTGCCCATTCCCCACAGCTCTTGCTCTCATTCTTATGTCATGTAAAAGAGCTTTTGGTATACATTGGTTTCCACTGCTATTGTTTTGCATACTAGTCATGGCTCCCCAGTCACTATGATATTCTTGGCCTGTCGAACCTGATATCTTTCTAGTTGAAATCCTCTTTTCCATTCTAGATTTATGCCTATCCAGATGGTGGGATATATTCTGTTCCTCAAAGGGCACAACAACAGCATGCATACTTTTCTCTTACTCTTCCCTTTCATTTCACCTCAGGCCTGGATGCATCATTTGTTTGTCTAGAATGCTACTATGCCAGTGTGCAGCTGATAACTTTAGATGCCTTCCCTGCAACTCTGTGATAGGGGACTTTTTAACAAGGATGCTGTGCCCACATAAGCCAGAAGTGTTGGAGCATTAAACATTCCCCAGGAGGAAACTCAGCCAGTGAGTGACGGCAGACGGTGTGTGAGTTCCCCAGCTCCCTCGCCCCTCAGGTTAGCTAGCTCTGCAGTGTGTTCCACACTTCTTCTCCTGGCTGTCCCATGGGAAGAAGTTTCAGTTGTCCACCACTTAGTTGTTGTAACAACGCATGCCTTATAGGCTGCCTCCTTTCCTTACATAACATCCCCACTTCCCTGCTGGTGTTGCAGGAAACATCCAGGTAAACTGGAATTTTCCTCTCAGTGTCTGCTCCTGGGGAAGCCCCCCCATAAGATTAAGACCTTGTGTTAGAACCCATTGGATAGTTGAGCCTCTTCCCAGTCCTGATCCACAGCCCTCCCATTGCTGTCTCCCACTCTTTACACAGCCCCATTTCATATGATTGAGTCCTCAATGGCAACTCCACCTATTGCCATGTACTTGAGCCCTTCAGGCTGACTTCCTGCATTTCTTCTCAGTGTGCATTTGCCATCTGGATAGAGATGCACCTCCTCTGCTTGAGAGCCATAGGAGAGAAATACCCTGTAGGGAACGCTGAAGAAACCACGAAAGGCTTCTTTAAGCATTGAATGCACTGGTATGCACTCAGATACTCCGCAGCCCAGTTAGGAAGGACTGCTATGCCTTCTTGACTTTCCTCAGCCCACGGCTTGGATCCTGACATCTAGGTGGTGAAGGCAGGGGAGGGAGAGCAGGAAAAAGGAAAGAACAGAACCATCCTCTTTCCTTCCCCCACTCAAGGCTTTTCTGCAGCTTGAAGTGCTCACTTGGCTCCCAAACTGCGAGACCCAGACTGTGATAGTGCCACTCCTTTCCCACTGCTGTTGTAGGAAAAGGTCTCGCAAAGGCATCCATGCCTTCACCCCTGGTACTCGTGAATGTGTCACCTCACATGCATGGCAAAAGGGACTTGGCATGTGATTAAGGTTACAGAACTTGAGATAGGGAAAAAATATCCTAGATTATCCACGTGAGCCCACTTTAATCACATAAGTCCTCAAAAGTGGAGAACCTTTCCCAGTTGGGGAGAGAGAGAGAAGCTGGAAGAAGGAGAAGAGAGTCAAAGCACGAGGGGAACTCACTCTGTCATTGCTGGCTTTGAATATGGAGAAGGGAGGCCACAAGTCAAGGAAGACAGAGGGCCTCTAGAAGCTGGGGATGGCTCTCAGCTGACAGGTCACAAGGAATCTTGTTCCCACAATCAAAAGGAACTGAATTCTGTCAAAAACCAAATGAGAGAGAAACAGATGTCCCCCTAGAGCTACCAGAAAAGAACACAGCCCTGACAACACCTTGATTCTAGCCCAGTGAGATCCATGTTGCACATCTGACTTTAAAAACTTCAAGATAATGCATTTGTGTTATATAAGCCACTCCGTTGGCAGTTATTTGTTATGGAAGCAATAAAAAACGAATACATTGAGCATCTAGAGAGATTCTCTACATTTCTTCCAAAAGAAGAAAGCAAACCTTTTGAAAGTGCCTCCCTGTCAGGCTGCAAAATAACAAACACTTTGGCAAATCTCTTATTAAGCTGCTGCTGCTTATCAGGAAAAAAGGGAGAACATCAGGGCATGTAACTGGAAGCCAATGCATCTACTCTCATTGTTGCCTCTAAATGGGCAACACCAGGACACCTCACTGTTCATCTTATCTCATTTTTCTCTTTTTCTTATACTTGTGTACCCAAAAGTTTAATGTGTATCCACATTATTGCTCAGGGAGGGGCACTGGAAAGTTCCGATCAATTAAAACAGTATTTAAGTTTTATCCTGCTAATTAATCTACCCTCTCATTGGAGAGAAAAAGCCATCTCTTCATTGAAGCCTGCAACCTCAATTAATACCTTGGCCTGGGTTTTTCCTCTGTAATTTCAAACCAGTTATTTTTCAGGTATCAAAGCCGAATGGAGAGGCCTAATTAATTGATAAAACTATGGTCACCTGTAGTGGATTTGACAATGAGCACAACTCTTAGAACACAGACTCATTAAAAATGCTTCCTGCCTCACAATTGAGATTAAGGAGATCTAAGGAAGACCAAACACCTAACAGTGCATTTATTTATCTGAGATGGGTGATGATGAGAGTCATATCACACTTGAGATCTTGCAATGTTATATGAATATCTTATATTGTTTTTGGAATCAGAAAAAAATGCAGATTTTATTTTTGTTTAAAGAGAATTCCAAATGAATTCATCCAGAGATTTGAGGGTGTTTTTGTTATTTCAGGGGCTGAGGTCACGTTTTAAAATGATTTTGTTTCTCCCAAGGATGACATATACATTTTTATTATACTTTAAGTTCTGGGATACATGTGCAGAACGTGCAGGTTTGTTACATGGGTATACACGTGCCACGGTGGTTTGCTGCACCCATCAACCCATCATTTGCATTAGGTATTTCTCCTAATGCTATCCCTCCCCTAGCCCCCCCAGCACCTGACAGGCCCCAGTGTGTGATGTTCCCCTCCTGTGTCCGTGTTTTCTCATTGTTCAGCTCCCACTTATGAGTGAGAATATGTGGTGTTTGGTTTTCTGTTCCTGTGTTAGTTTGCTGAGAATGATGGTTTCCAGCTTCATCCATTATTAGAGAAATGCAAATCAAAACCACAATGAGATACCATCTCATGGCAGTTAGAATGGCGATCATTAAAAAGTCAGGAAACAACAGATGCTGGAGAGGATGTGGAGAAATAGGAGCACTTTTACACTGTTGGTGGAATGTATTAGTTCAACCATTGTGGAAGACAGTGTGGCCATTCCTCAAGGATCTAGAACCAGAAACACTCCCATTACTGGGATTTATAATCCCAAAGGATTATAAATTATTCTACTATAAAGACACATGCACATGTATGTTTATTGCAGCACTATTCACAATAGCAAAGACTTGGAACCAACCCAAATGCCCATCAATGATAGACTGGAAAAATAAAATATGACACATATATACCATGGAATACTATGCAGCTATAAAAAAGGATGAGTTCATGTCCTTTGCAGGGAGGATGGTATTGTTTAAACATCAAGTTTTGATTTCTGCTATTGTTCAAATCTTTACCCTATGCCTTGAAAAAACTTTCTTTCCTTCAATTGCATAGAAGGAAGAATTAAGTATCTCCTACTAGAACAGTGGCTTTATCATTTTTTCCAGTCTTAGGGTGAATATATTTATTTTAAAAGCTATAATATCATTATTGTGAAATTTGGAATTCCTGTATTGCTCTCGTGCACTGAAACCTTTATCAGTTTTTAGTGCCTCACTTTAACACTGCTGATGCTTTGTCTAGAAAGTCTGTTTTGCTTACTATTAATATCTGCACTAACTCTTCTTTAGTTGGTATTTGTATGGTATCTCATCATTTGTTTTAAGTATTTATAATACCATGTTCTTCACATTTGAAAAGATCCAGACTGTAAATTTTTGTCACTTAACAAATCTACATTGATAGTGATTGCAGAAATATTTGGATACACTTTTATGTATTTTTAAAATTTGGCCTTTTTCATTTTTTTCTTTTTTATTTTACTTGACCTTTTTAATTTTTAAATTTTCTTTTGGATCTTGTGTGTGTTTCTCTAATTCGCTTATTTCCTCTCCTAGTTTTGAAATTGTATATCCTATTTATATACCCTATATGTAACAGTAAGTCCTGTTACTTAAGTCTATTACTTAAATGGTCATCCTAGTGATTTCTCTTTTATGTTTTGAATTTTTACTAAAGTATAATTTACATATAGAAAACATGCATATCTTACAAGTGTACAGCTTACTGACTTTTCCCAAATGAACACCCTTCTGTAGCCAGCATGTAGATCAAGAAACAGAGTACCCCCATTCTCAGAAGGTTTCTGCATGCCCCCTTGAAACTGCTACACCTATTGAATGTAAGTTTTAACAAGGTCTAAGATTCAGCATAATCTTTAGGCTTCTCACAAAGAAAGTAAGATTTTACTGTAGAATGTTTTACTTCCATTCACCAGCTCCTAGTTTCTGTACTATTGTCAAGGATTTTAATTCAACTTTATTTTTTAACCCCAAACATTTACTATGACATGCTTATCATTTTCTTTGTTTACCATTCCTTCTTGTGTCTTAGATTTTCCAGGCATCATTGGCTTTCGTTTTGAGGTTTCTGTGGTTAAAATGTTTTGGCAAAATAGTCTCCATTTTGGTTGTCTGAAAATGTCTTTAACCTCATTTCTACCGCCCCCTGCAAGTTTATCTTTGCTAGTTGTACAATTCTATGCTCACAGTCATTTTTCTCTTAGCACTTTGAAATTGTATTCCACAGTCCTGTGCCTTTGGCTGTCATTGATACAGCAGTTCTCTTTCTAGTTTCATATGTTTGTCTTTTTTTCTGGCTATTTCTAAGATTTTTTTTAAGATAAAAATATATTATATAATTTTACAGGGATATGTCTACTTATGAGTTTGTTTTTATTTCTGCTGATTGGGTTCAATATGGTTTCTGCATCTGAGTTAATGTAATCCTTTCAGCAGGCAGTTCTGGGAATTTCTCAGGTGTTATATCTTCAGTTATTGCTTCTGGCCCACTGCCTCTTGATTTTCTTTCTGAAACCTTGATTACACATGTTGGACCTCTTCATCCTATACTCCTTCCTGTCGTCTCTCTGCACTGCATTTTTCCACACATCTCCTTGTACTTTTTTTCAGATCCACTTTCCCATTCGTGCATGAGCTCTCATTTCAGATGCCTCTAACCTGCTGCTTCCCCCATCCGTGGAACTTCTGATGTTAATTGTGACAGTTTTCTTCAGAAGTTCTATTTGTTTCTTTTTCAAAAATACCTGGTCAATGTTGGGTGTCTTTTATTCCTTCATCATATTTCCAATGCTTTTATATCTGTTCATGTATTAACCATAATTATTTTGTGTTCTGTGTCTATTAATTCCCGTATCTGTAGTCATTGCCAGTATGATTATCTTGTTATTTTTCCTGTCACTCATGTTACCTTGTTTCCCGTGTGTGATGATATTTGATTGTGAGCTCATTTTTTTTGGAGCTTTGTCTCTAGTAATGCTTTGGAGTTTTGAGTCAAGATGATAGTCCTCTAAAAAGAATGTGTCATTGTTTCTGCTGGTTTCTTACACATACTACTAACCCAGGAACACTTTAATTTACAGTCAGGGTTTGGTTATTTCAGAACTCATAGGTTAAGGAAATTCTGCCCTCAACCTGGTGATGGTAGTTATGGTCAGAGATTTCTAAGGAAGTTTATTTAAAAAGTTATTATTATTAATGTTTCTCCCACCACCAAAGCCAAGACATGAGACACGAATGGATCACCATACTCTCTCCTCTTGGAAGGGTTTTTCCCTTGTCTACGCCTGACAGCATTATCTCTTGAAGGTCCCAGCTTTATGTTGAATATTTTTTCAGGACTCCCACCCATTTTGGGTACAAGTTTTGTTTTCTGCTCCCCATCACATGTCTCACTAAAATTCAAGGTTGAGAGAGCCTGAGATCAGAGACACACAGAGAGAATGCTAGTTCCAGCCTTGTTTACTTCTTTGAATTTGGCTTTTTCTTTATTTCCACTTTTCAAGGAATTGTCTTATTTTTTCACCAGCTAGTGTGTCCATAGATTTTTAAAAATTACTTTAAAAAAATCCAGTATTGGTTGATATGTGTATTATTAACTAGGATTTCTTCTGATATTTTATTATCTCATTACTGGAAAGGAAATTCTTACTATCTCATTCATCTCTGCTGCATTTGTAACTATGTATATGACCCAGCAGGTTCCCACTTTGGACAACTGGAGTATAATTCAGGGGAGAACTCTGGGAGACTGTGTAGGACGTGCCTAAGTAATCACAAATGAAGAACGAGGAAACTGAAATCTTTAGGGCCCAACTTCCTGTTCATCATTAGTTAGGGGCCGCTTCTGGAGATATCTGACACTTTGGTTTTTCTTATACACAGGCAAGAGAAACTTCTCAGGCAGAGAATCACTGGTATTTGCTTTCATTTTGTAAAAGTGAGTGCTGTGAGGTTATGAAAGGGATCCTGACAGTATCTGCCAGGACATCAGGTGGCACAAAGAATAATGCAAACCTTTATCTGGGAGAACTTGGGTTTTGAGTTTCTTGCCCTCAGCAATTCATGGACACATAGAAGTAGGAACATTTTTTTAAAAAATCAAACAGAATAGACTTCGAGATCACTAAAGCTCTGAAAAGCTGGCGGAGCTATCTAAAGGTATAATCTGTTTTTCTTATACTTCTAGCACAAGATATGAAAGTGTGGAAGACATCAAATTATGTGCTACAAGAATGATGATGTAAAGAAAGCAGACAAAGCCATGATAACTAGAGAAGGATAGCAACAGGCCTGATGCCCTGACTCATGGACCATCGTTTTGCACAACGGAGCTGATAGTCACTGGCTGCAGCCAGTTGGATTCTTTCTTATAACAGGAGACTTAATGCTTTACACTTGAAAGGTCAGAACATGCTCGGAAAACATCTGTGTGTAGCTATGAAAGGCATTAGGGAAGGCACTTGGCTCATTATCCCCAGGATATAACAAGGTTCTAAGTCCAGGGTTCCAGTCTCAGTTACTCAATCTCTATTTGCAGAACTTATTGGTCCAAGTCCCTGATGTCCAGTAATGAGCAACAATCAAGAAGATGATGACAGTAACCTCCCCTCTGTTTTCAACCTCATTATTTGATTGGAGCCCGGTGGGCTAATTTAGGGCTCAGGTCAAAAGGTTTGCTTATAAAAATGCAAGGGTTGAACTGGAGAATCACAGTCTTATCCTCACACAGAAGTTACCACTTTCTAGCTTTTATTAAACCCTATTGAATTTGCCCAATCTCCTTGATGAGGAAAGCAGCCACCCATAAGAGAAAAAAAAAAAAAAAAAAGAGAAGAGAAAAAGCAGACTATTGTATAAACAACAAAAGTGACATGAGAAACACAACTTATTTGCTGCTAAGTAGAGATTTGCCAAAACTTGAACCCAAGTTGCTGTGTGGTCAAGGATATCGGTTTCCATGGTACCCCACATTCTGGATAACAAAGGAGACACTTGTGTATTCTTGAGATATTTAACGCATTTCTTATCTTACATAAATGGTAACACACTGTGTGCATCATCCTGCTTTTCTCCTTTTCCCACTTAACATTAATTCTTGGAACTTGCCTTATGTGAGTATGCAAAAGGCCACATTCTTTGTGGCTACCTGGTTTTGCATTCTATGGATGAGCCCACCAATCCCCTATTCATGGATATTTAAGATATTTTCAATCTTTCTTGATTAGAAACTATGATGCAATCATTAACTTCAAGCACATATCATTTTGCACTTTGGAAGATAAATATGAGTAATATTTCCTAGAATTAGAAAGACATTGCTGAATTGAAGGATGTTTGTACTTGTAATGTTAATAGATTTTGCTCAATTTCACTCCATAGAGACTGTATTGATTTTCTTTCCCACAGCAATACATAAGAGTGCTGATTTCCCCCCATGCTGCATGCTCTCTCATACAGTGTGTTGTCAGGCTTGTTGAGCTTTTCCAATTTAATAAGAGAAAAATGATAATTGCAATTTTAATATGCATTTCTCTTTTAAACAGCACTGAGCAATTTTCCTGCTGTCTAAGAGCCGAGGATTTCACTGTTTTTCCTTAGGTCATGACTAAGACGGTTTTTCTCTTTTCGGATCCCAGGATTTACTAGAGTTGTGTCTGGAGCAAATTGAGGCTGACTTTTGGGCATAAGAAATTCAGAGTAGGTCCAATTTGAGATTCATTTTCCCTGAGTCTGCACATGTAAAACCTACTGCGATGGGAAATAAACTATGTCACCAAGATGCTGCCACAAATGCTCAAGTTTAATGACATGGAACTTAGATTTATAATAAAATATTAAAGGAAAAATGTAGGTTAAAATACAGTACAATGTGATCTCTCTTCCTTTTTTAAAAATATGGGATCCATCTGTAGAAAGGTGCCTGGAAGGATGTATATGGAAAATTAACATGGTTATTTCTGGCTGGAAGGACTATATGATATTTTACTCTAATTTGTGCTTCTCTGTATTTTTGAATTGTTGTCAATTACTAATTTCTATCTGAAATAACTAAAAATAATATTTTAAAAGTACAGTTTGCCTCATGGGTGGAGAGCCATAAAAAATACACAAAGTGATGAGAAGAACATTGGACCAAGAGTCAGGAAACCTAATTTTTAGTCCCACTTCTGCTGTTAATATGCTCTGAGATTATTGGGCTTATAATTTAATTTTCAGGCCCTGGCATCATTTATAAAATGGGGAAATTGGGCAAGCTTGTTGTTTTGAATCCCTAGAGCTCTAAAATAATACCTTAAATGTTAAGATGAGACACTTATGAATTAATGTTGATTAAATTCTTTTATAGATATATGTTTATGCTCTGAATAGTTGCATTTCATAAAATCAAGGTGAATCTGTGTGTGTCGGTTGTTTCTTATGTAAATGATTGTCTGTGAACTGTATTGGTGTGCCATGCAAAGCAAAAGTCTTCACACTGAGTAATTATCTTTTCAAGGCTCATTGAAAGAGGTTACCTTGGTAACAAGAAATCAAAACCCACCCACTTCATCTTAGGGATCAGAACAAGGTTCTCCATGTAATCATCATTTCTGTTCTTCACGTACAAACTGTGAAGCAGCCTCGGTGATAATGTTCATATATTAGTAACAAGCAGTTTTGTACTCCAAGACACAGTTCTTTACATTGTTCTAGTTCAGGCCCGTTGTCCTGATGGATATATTAAGAGCACAACTTTTCATTTTCTGAAGTTTGCAAGATAAATTAGTTTGGTTCCTCCAGCTCCTCAGCACCTTAGATAGCTCTTTGTTTTTAAAAAATTATACTTTAAGTTCTGGGATACATGTGCAGAACTTGCAGGTTTGTTACATAAGTATACACGTGCCATGGTGGTTTGCTGTACCCATCAATCCATCATCTACAATAGGTATTTCTCCTAATGCTAACCCTCCCCTAGCCCCCAACCCCCGACATGCCCCAGTGTGTGATGTTTCCCTCCCTGTGTCCATGTGTTCTCATTGTTCACTCCCACTTATGAGTGAGAACATGTAGTGTTTGGTTTTCTGTTCCTGTGTTAGTTTGCTGAGAATGATGGTTTTCAGCTTCATCCATGTCCCTGCAAAGGACATGAACTCATCCTTTTTATGGCTGTATAGTGTTCCATGGTGTATATGTGCCACATTTTCTTTATCCAGTCTATCATTGATGGACATTTGGGTTGGTTCCAAGTCTTTGCTATTGTGAATAGTGTCACAATAAACATAAGTGTGCATGTGTCTTTACAGTAGAATGATTTATAATCCTTTGGGTATATACCCAGTAATGGGATTGCTGCGTCAAATGGTATTTCTGATTCTAGATCCTTGAGGAATCACCACACTGTCTTCCACAATGGTTGAACTAATTTACACTCCCACCAACAGTGTAAAAGCATTCCTATTTCTCCACATCCTCTTCAGCATCTGTTGTTTTCTAGCTTTTTAATGATCGCCATTCTTACTGGTGTGAGATGGTATCTCATTGTGGTTTTGATTTGCATTTCTCTAATGACCAATGATGATGAGCTTTTTTTCATGTTTGTTGATTGCATAAATGTCTTCTTTTGAGAAGTATCTGTTCATATCCTTTGCCCACTTCTTGATGGGGTTGTTTGTTTTTTTCTTATAAATTTGTTCAAGTTTCTTTTAGATTCTGGATATTAGCCCTTTGTCAGATGGATAAATTGCAAAAATTTTCTCCCATTCTGTAGGTTGCCTGTTCACGCTGATGACAGTTTCTTTTGCTGTACAGAAGCTCTTTTAGTTTATTTAGATCCCCTTGTCACTTTTGGCTTTTGTTGCCATTGCTTTTGGTGTTTTAGTCATGAAGCCTTTGCCCATGCCTATGTCCTAAATGGTATTGCCTAGGTTTTCTTCTAGAGTTTTTAAGGTGTTAGGTCTTACATTTCAGTCTTTATTCCATCTTGAGTTGATTTTTGTATAAGGCGTAAGGAAGGGGTCCAGTTTGTTTTCTGCATATGGCTAGCCAGTTTTTCCAACACCATTTATTAAACAGAGAATCCTTTCCCCATTTCTTGTTTTTGTCAGGTTTGTCAAAGATCAGAGGGTTGTAGATGTATGGCATTCTGAGGTCTCTGCTCTGTTCCATTGGTCCATATATCTGTTTTGGTACCAGTACCATGCTCTTTTGGTTACTGTAGCCTTGTAGTATAGTTTGCAGTCTGGTGGGGTGATGCCTTCAGCTTTGTTCTTTTTGCTTAGGATTGTCTTGGCTACATGGGCTCTTTTTTTTTGTTCCATACGAAATTTAAAGTAGTTTTTTCTAATTCTGTGAATAAAGTCAATGGTAGCTTGACAGGGATAGCATTGAATCTATAAATTACTTTGGCAGTATGGCCATTTTAATGATATTGATTCTACCTATCCATGCGCATGATTAAAGCATGGAGGTGGAAGGACCCAAGGGCACTCATGTCTTTCTCCCTTGGCTTCTGTGCTCACTTCACTGATCAAGAATGAGGACTATTAATTACTAGGGGTATGCTTCTAGAAATCTCAGACCTGTGAGAGGCAGTGGAGATTAAGTAACGTTTCTTCATGATTTTATAGATGAAGGAGCTGTGAAGTTGGAAGCAAAGCTTCTGAGTCCAGTGGTCTTTTCAGGCCAGCACTTCGATCAAGGGAAATTCCAGTCCTGAGGGCTCACTTGCATGTGAGCCCTGTCTTCCCTTAACACAGTCATCAAGGGTTAGCTTTGAAATCCCTGCAGAACTGTACAGAACCTCTCACTTCTTTCTCTTTTAAACCAGGAGCACACAGTGTTCACCACAGAGCCTCCTACTCACTTCACGGAATTGACAAGGGAAAGCACTGTTCTGGTGAGCCAAGTACAAAATGGGAAGGTGATTCAAGCAAGGGTGAAGTCTGGGACAAGACTGCCCTGGGAAACTTTCTGTCCTCCCTTAAGGTTCTTTACCCACAAGTTTCTGAAGGCTCAAGCCAGAGCTTACAACACTTGTCTGGAGAGACTCAGCCACAGTCTCCCACCTGCACCAGGGCAGCCCTGATGAATCAGTAAAGAGAATGTTATCAGTGTAGCACTTGCAGGCTGTTGCTGAATAGCTTTTAATCAGCAATCTAGGGATCCCCTCTCAGGGCTTGGGGAAAACAAAGCGAAGAGAAGCAGGTTGTATTCAAAGCACTGAGTAGGCAGCAAAGGCAGCATAAATTCAGCCAAATGGAAATTCACTTTAAATAAAAACACAATTTTATACTACCAGCAAGCTTACCTTGGAAACACAGCCCCACCTTTCCCCCAATACAGCTCATTTTATTTCCTCCACTAAAGAGAATTGCCTGAAACAATGACTGTTTCAGTGCCTGTGAATAATACAAATACAATCAATAAGTGTAGCTGTCTCTTGGTTAGCCCTGGGTTTGGAGGGGAGCTATGGGGAGATGCGCCCCCAGCCTGACCGTCTCCCAAGAATTCCAACAACATTCCCCAGGAGGCAGGTGCCGGCTCACTCTCCTGAGAACTGACTGACTCGGAGTACTTGAGCTGAAAGCGATCAGTAAGGATTCTTGCTTAACCTTCTTTTATAAGTCTAGAAATGGAGATTCAAAAAAATTTAGGAGACTCACTGAAGTTACATTATTTGCTGTTTCATCATTTTACTGATTGTAAGGGCATCTCCTGAAGAATGGTTGAGATGAGGGATGAATGTCAGATCAAATGAGTTAGCAAGTAATTAGTGAGCACCCATAACATACTTGGCTTTCATTTCAGAGATGAGGACAGGTCCCAGGAGACCGGCTTTGTAGGCGCCTGCCACAGCACCACGTGTACTTACAAAGACAAGCCCACTGAAAACCCTTTCTTCCTGCCTGTTCTACCAACCAATGGGACTGTGACCCCCCCCCCCCCATACTGTATTCTGGCTCTTACCCTCTGACCTGGACATTCTTATCACAACAGCTCTGTCTAGTGTTTTTGCCTCCGTTACTGATCCATTGAGTCATTGTCCACAATGCTGCCCAAATGAGCTTCTGTCAACATCATGGAATCATATCGCTTCCGTGATTGAAGCCTTTGATAGCTATTTAATTTCATACTTCTACCTAACATATGAATTTCCCCTTGAGGTGAACTTGGCCTATCTGCCCATCCTTTTTTTTTTTTTTTTTTTTGAGTAATGAACTAATTATAACCCCCAACATGTGGCTCCATTCCTAGTCCAGTGACTTCATTGCTGCTGCTTTGACTGGAAATCCCTCTCCCTGCCTCTACCTGGTGAACATCTACTTTATTTCACAGAAAGGTGTCTTATCTCTTGTGAAGCCTTGGTTCGATAGTCGAGGTCAGGAAAGACCAGGAAGCCAAACTTAGATTGGGAAGCAAACTTGGCCAGAGGGGAAAGTGGAATGCAATGGTCTTAGCTATCCTTTGGTCACTCACTCTGACTGGTGAAATGCTCATTTGGTTACTCGTGGGTCTACTCTCATTCTTTATTTCTCACAGTATGTCAGCATTCATTCCAGGCCACTCCAGGCATTAGACTTTAAAAAAGCGATGACTCTATGAATGTGTGTGTACATGTGAGTGCATGTGAGTGTGTGCACGCATGCTCAACGTTCCATAGCTCGATGGCCAGAATCCTCGAGTAGCAGAAAATTCCCTGAAATGCCTTGATTTCAAGAACATACTGTCCGGGCGCGGTGGCTCACACCTGTAATCCCAGCACTTTGGGAGGCTTAGGCGGGTGGATCACCAGAGGCCGAGAGTTCAAGACCAGCCTAATCAACATGGTAAAACCCCATCTCTACCAAAAATACAAAAATTAGCCAGGCGTGGTGGTGTACACCTGTAATTCCAGCTACTCAGGAGGCTGAGGCAGGAGAATGGCTTGAACCCAGGAAGTGGAGGTTGCAGTGAGCCGGGATCACACCACTGCACTCTAGCCTGGGCAACAGAGTGAGACTCCGTCTCAAAAACAAAACAAAACAAAACAAAACAAACAAACAAAAGAGAACATCCTGCAGCCATTTTCTAAAGGCCTTTCTTTGACAGTGTTTATCATCAGGTTTTTTAAAGGACTATATTTCCCACTCTCCTGGTTACCTACTTGTACTGAAAAAAGCGGAAAGGTAATTAAAATAAGTTCATATATTATAAGAAGAAAAAGGAATATCTAACTCATTGAAGTGGATTTCCTGCTCCCAGTTCTCTTCAGGGAAAGCTCAGTGACACCCAGGGTTAAGTTATTTCAAGAAACGTGAGGCTTCCACATGATAAGCAGACCTGCGCCATTTTGGTAATTACATTTTGCAGTCACTGGGGGCTCTGGGAAGGGAGACATACCTCTCCAGCAACCTGCAATTATAATATAAATCAGCATGTGTGTAGATTAAATGCTAAATGGATCTTATTATTATTAGATCCGGCTTCTTCCTGCGCTCTCATTTTACAGTAAAGCATGCAGTTCAGCAAATGGCAGGCTGCTCCAAATTCTCATTCTGGGAGGTTTGAAGGAAATGCAATATCCTTCCCGCAGGACATTGCAGCAAGGTCGATTCTTTTTTGTGTGCCCATAGGAGACCAGAACTAGGTGTGACTCCAGAACTCACACTTTCCTAACTCAGAAGGTTGCTTTTTAGTGATACCAAACAGAAAGGAGGCTTTTAATAGACCACTTGATGATGCAAAAGCTTTAGGAAATGTTAGATGGTCTCCTGAAACTCTGAGTAGGGATTGACTTCAGGAAGAAAAAAAACAACGCTTATCAAAGCCAACAAGGTACTATGAGAAAGGCTGCTTACTTAGGCCAGTTTCCATAAGAAACAGAGCCCGATATAAGAATTCATGTGCAATGTTGTGTATATATTTTAAAAATCCCAGAAGGACACAGTAAGAGAATGAATACAGTCCCAACTGGAAATAAGGGCCCTGGGCTTCCATATTCCTGCACCATCAGTTAGTCAGTCATCAGCCAGGACTACCGTGGGGAAGATAATTTCCATGGGACCCCCTGCTTTCTGTGTTTGCTGCCTCTCTGCTCCGTATGTGCAGTGTGGTGACAGTAGTCCCAGGGAGTTCCTTGAAGAGAGGCACAAATGCAAGCCATTGGAACCCAAACACTCGGAAGCCAAGGGAAGGGCTCACAAAACCAGTAAAAAGGGATCCAAGGAGTATACTACACTTGCCCTCTGTGATAGTTTGTGTCCACTTGGCTGAGCCATGGTACCCAGATATTTGGTAAACATTGTTCCAGGCATTTCTGTGAGGATGTTTTTGGGTATTACTCACATTTAAACCAGTAGATTGAGGAAAGCAGACTGTCCTCCCTCATGTGGGTGGGTCTCATCCAATCAGTTGAAAGCCTAAATAGAACAAAAGGCAGATCCTCTCCCAAGTAAGAGAAATTTTCCTGTTTCTGGACTTGAACAGAAACCTCAGCTCCTCCTGAGCTTGCTGGCCTTCAGACTGGAACTAAACCTTTGACTCTAGGGTCTCCAGCTTTTCAGCTCATACTGCAGATCTTGGGATTTGCCTGCATTCATTCATAATTACATAAACTCAATTGGCTCATGTAATACATATATATACATACCTATATTATTATCTAATTTGTATACATATATGTATATGTGTGTGAGAGAGAGACTTGACCTTCCAACTTGACTCTAAATGGATGAATATTTTGTTGTGAGGATTCAGATGCAATTGGTTTCTTATATTGTCTGAACCTCCTGTGCGTCTTTGGATGCAAACTGCATAGTGTAATGCTAATACTTTTCAAATGAATGGAGAGAGGGAACAGAATGAGATACCAACTGGGACTGGCAAGATAGATTTGATGACTCAAAGTAGCTGCATGGAATTCAATGCCTGGGACTGTGGAGGTCATTCATTCATTTCATAGGTTCTCACTGAGCCACCATTTATTCAAGGTCACAGCATTGGCTGGGGTCAGGGCACTCTGAGAGAAGGTGGAGGATCTGTCTCCCTGACCCAAGGAACACAGGAATGGCCATGACAGCGAGTACCTAAAGGAAGGTACAGATAAAGAGTCATTGATATTCCAAGGTTGGAGAGTTAACGTTCTTAAAGATGTGACATTTGATCTACGCTTTTTTAGACAGATGGGGAGAATGCAGAAATAAAGGCAGCCTGGGAGGGAGGGATGCTCTTGGGGGAACCTAAAAGAGTACAGCCAGGTGGGAGTACTGAAAAGGGAAGGGGACAGATGTTCCCCAAAGCCCCATGCTAATAATTGTGGGCTTAAATGTCTAGGAGATGGAGGAACCAGTGATGACTTCTGAAGAGGGAGATGGTTTGATTATATTGCCTTCAAGGTATATCACTGTGGAGATATTTGGAAGGGTAGCAGAAGGGGCAATCCTGTGGACCAAGAGTGTGCTTTGGAGGAAGGCTCTGTAATTATTTGGGTGAGAAATGATTAAAGCAGAACAGTGACAGAAGATGATTCAAAAGACATGACCTTAGCACCCAGTTGGATGAGGGGAGTGGAGACAGTGTGGTTGTTGGCATGCACTCCAAGGTTTCTGGCTTGAGAAACTTGGCGGAGGGTGACGTCATTCACTCACAGAGTGAATACAGTGATAGAAGCAGGTAAAGCAGAGATGACAAGTTCAGTTGTGATCTTGTAATATTTAAAGTGTCTTTGTAATTTCAAATTTGAGATGTTTGTTAGGTAGTTGGATATGTAGGTCTAAAATGTAAAAGTGTTTTTGGCTGTAGCTGGAAATCTGGAAGTCATCAGTATTGGGCAACTGTTAATTCATTCAACAAATATTTATTGAGCGTATGCTATGTACCAGACACTGTTCTAGGCCATGGAGACACAATAGTGGACAAAATAGATAAAATTCCCTTCCTCGTGGAACTTACATAGTAGCACGTGGAGTCAGGTAATAAACAAACAAATATGACATACAGACTGTCAGATGGTGGTTGGGACCCTGGAGAAAAGTAAAGTGGGAGTGGGGCAGGGATAGACTGGGCTGCAAGTGCAATTTCAGGAAGGGTGGTTGGAAAGGCCTCATTAAGAAGGTGATATTGAGCAAAGCCCTGAAGGTGATATTGAGCAAAGCCTTGAGGAGAAGATTTGATCCATGTGGATAAGTGGGGAGACAGCATTCCTGGTTTGATCCATGTGGATACATGGGCAGAAAGCATTTCCAGTAAAGAAAACAGCAAATGCAGAAGTTCTCAGGTGGAAAGCGGCAGAACATGTTTGAAGAGCAGTAAGGAGGTCAGTGTGGTTTCAGCACAGTCATCTAGAAAGAGTTAAGAGATAAGGTCAGAGGGAAAATAGGGAGCTAGATCATGTAATAACTCGTTTGCCATTAAAAGGCCTTTAGCATTAATCCTTAGTGAGGTAGGATTTGGTTGAAGAAATGTGATCAGACCACTGTGACAGAAATAGATGGCAGCGTGGGGGACAAAGATGAAGGCAAGGAGACCACTTGAGAGGCAATGTCAATAATCTAGGTGGAGGATGACAGTAGCTTGGGTCAGGATGGTGACCAAGAAGGTGATAAGAAGTGGTCAAATTCTGAATATATTTTAAAGATAATGCTATGGAAGACTTTCTGGTAGCTTAGAGGTAGAGAATATGAGCCTAGGATTTTCAATCTGGAAATATGGACTTGCCATTTACTGAGATGAGAAAGATTCAGAGAAACATTTTTGGGGTAGTAGGAGATCAAGAGGTCAGTTGTGGACACTAAGTTTGAGATGTTCATTATTCATCTACATGTAGAGATCCAGTAAGGAGTATGGTTTGGGGTCCAGGGTGAGATTCAGGCTGGAGATAAAAATGTTACAGTCTACAGCATAAAAATGGTATTAAATCTATGTGACTGAGTGAAATAATCAAAGGGATGAGGATAATAGAAAAGTTGTACTCAGGAATATGCATAAAGTAATAAAATGGAGCATGAGAGAAGAACCCAGGCAAGGCTGTAGATGGTGCCAGTTTACATATATGGGCACAGGAGCCACAGGAATGAGTAGAGTCAACCAGCATGTAAGACTGGTCCTGAGCAGGTATGAATATTCCCGTGTCAGAGAGTGGAAACCAAGAACCACAGTAACTAGGAGCATAAAGAATGAATAAAAAGGTTCATGTAGTTGAATGGCAATGTTAGGCTCATCTGCTAATATTAGACAGGCTGCTTTCTGTCTGGTTACCTATTGTCACATGAAAACCACCCCAAAACTTAGTGGCTTAAATCAACAACAGCATTTATTTTTCTCGTGAATCTGCAATTTGGCTATGGCTAGGTGAGGACATCTGTTCTACACTCCCCATCAACTGGGTAGCTACAGGCTTGGGGCTATAATCATCTGAAGACTCTTTCACTCACACGATTGGCAGTTGATGCTAGCTGGTGGCTAGGATTTTAGTTGGGGCTCTCTTCCAGGACACCTACTCATATCCTTGTCCTGTACTTTCTTGTAACATGGTGACAGATTCAAAAGGTAAACATCCCAAAACAGTGAGGGCCAAATGGAAGCCATATTGCTTTCTAGCCTTTATTTAGACAGAATCACTTGTCCTGTACTGTACTCTATTCATGAAAGCAGTCATGAAAGCCCACACAGATTCAAGAGGAGAGGAAATGAACTCCCATTTCTTGATGGAGGAATGGGAAAGTTCTGGAAGACCATGTGGAACCAGAGATCTTGCTGTGGCCATTTTTTTTGAAAATGTAATCTTGTGTACGTAAATGTGTCATGGTCCAGGGTCTTGGCTCTCAGACATGCAGGCTGTGAAACTCACCACTGGCTGGCTTTTTGAATCAAGATACTGATGTATAAGGCTGGAATGCCCATTTATTATTTGCAATGAGAAAAAAAATGTCATTGACATAGAACTACTCAAATTCTCTATGCTTTCCAGATACTTGGTGAGCACAGAATCGGAACAAAAGAGAGAGTTGAGTCGATGACTTGAATAGCAGCAGGTCAAAATGAGGTTTGAATTTCTGTCTTGTCAATCTGATGTGAATTTTTGATATCCATCGACTGACACTTCTGGGGTCTCTCTCAGTGCACCCCTCCCTTATTCCCCTTTGTGTAGCTTCTAGTTGTAGGAACAACTGCTCCTTTGGAATGATCTGTCTTCGGATGTGCTGGTCCACTCAACCTTATCAGTCTGGGTTTGCTGAGGGAAGCCATTCTGCTCCTACAAGTACGACTTTCCACTTTTCTTTTCTGATTGGTCGTATAGCTTGTATCTCAGAAAGCAACCTTAGTTCTTTTATTTCCTACTTCTTGTGGGAGGGGGGAAGAGTACAACTATTGAGAAGAGAATGCACAGTAGTCAAGGTGGAGAAGCTGGTCTGGACTAAGGTGATGTTGGTGGGGTGGAGGGTGATTCAGTGAGAGAGAGAACGGAGTTCAGGATGGTACAGTCAGCTCTGTCAGGACTCCATACAGGCCCCTTCACCACACTGGTGCCTCTATCCCCAGTGGGTGTGAGTGTTGCTTACTAATGGAACTCAGCGTCCTCCTTCTCTGGAGAATTGACCTCAGGCAATGGAGCATACTCATCTAGAAAAGTGGTGGGAGCGGGAATCTTGTAACTAATAACTCACTGAGACTGGAGTAACAAAGTCCCGTTTCCTTGTCTCAAAGTAAGCCAACTCTTGGGTTGCTCATGCTCCACAGATGCCCATGGCATCAGGCTGATGCTAGATTCCAGCTGCAGCCCTGTATTTGCTGTGTTCCCGCTTCTACCTTGTCTGGCTTCCTGCATAGCCTGGTGTTTCCTGAGCGCTCCCTTGCAATGCATTAATTGGACAGAAGTCCCCTTCTGAGCCTCTGCGTCTAAGAAAACCAAACTAAGACAGACTCCAAGGTTTCTGGTTTGAGTAACTAGGTAAATAGTGAACATTTACCTAGAACATTTACTGAAATAGGGAACACCAGGGTATAAACAGGCATGAGGGAGAAAAATGAAGGGTTCGGTTTGTACTTGCTAAGTTTAAGATGCCTGTGACACCTGACGGAGACATCAAACAGACAGCTGGATATCAGAGCAGGAAATTCAGATGAGAAGTTTGGGCTACAGATGTGAGGCTCGAGTCAAAGAATATAATTTAGACTGGAGGGTCAGGGTGTAGCTCCCTGAAGAAGTGATATTCATTCATGACTTGAAGTCTGAGCAGGAAATAGTGAGGCCGTGAGTGAAAGGAAGAGCCTTCCACGTAGAGGGAACAACAGGTGTGAAGCCTGAGCCTTTTCTTATTGATGTCAGGGGCGGAGAAATTCTTAAGTCTTTGATTCCAGATGCATCGCTTAACCATCGTCAGAGTGAGCAATATTTCTTTGAAGTTCATAATTTAGGGGACATTTATTGCTAAGTGACATCCTCATCTTATTTTCCTGGTATTTTTCAGGAAGATTCTATGTCTAGCAATAAGCATTCATTCAGCAGTCTTCTTTAAAAAAAAAAAAAAAAAGACTTGAGTGTCAAAGAGCTTGTAATTCTGTGCTATCAGATGACACTGAAATACGCAGAGGCATTGTTAATAGGAAGCAAGGAGGATTCAGTCAGGGGCCAGCAGAAGGGACCCTAGGAGAAACAGTAATCAATGGTAATTTTGATTATGAAGTTTAAAAAAGAATTTAACAGTGAGAGAATTAAAAGGAAGTGAAAGTGAGCAAGAAAGGTAAAAATGAGGTAAGTGCCAAGCGAGGGAAGAATGGTGATGCAGAAAGCAAATACTGACTGAGTTGGAGAAAGGACTGACTGCAGAGAGGAAACATTCCTAGGATAAAAGCTGGACGCATCCAAACCCATAAGGAGAAAGATTCCAAATGTAATAAACAGGGAAAGCCAGCTCCTGAACTGGGGTCCTGGGACAGGATCACCTGGGAGCTGGGAGCATCTTAATAGAGAGACTGCCTGACTGTCATCCCAGCCAAGGGACGATTAGTGTGGTCACTGTCTCGCCATAGAGCCTAAGAGCTCATCATGTCTGCAAAGGAAAGGGGCCTTGTTACATAAGCAGAATGTTTACATCTGGCCCATCACCAAGGGAAACGCTAACTCCACACACAAAGAAGAAAAGCCCCAGGGAGAAAAAGTCCTTGCAGAGCGCAGGCCTGCGGCCTTTGCAGGTAGGACTGATGAAGAGAGGTAATCAAGTGTTCTTGCTGCAGATATGCATGTTAAGAACTTGGGTTATTTTTATGTGTCGTGCAATGGCAATTAAAGGCCCAAAAGAGAAACAACACATGACTGAAAGGACAGCTTAACTGAAGAGAATACGCTGAAACAAAAAGTGATTCAAGCTTCCCTCAAACCTTGCTCTTTGCCAATAAAATCAATCTAGAGGATCAGGCATGTCTACATAGATGTCGTACAGTTCTGATCTGACTGCTGGTTTGCTCTTCCTAAAGAAGATGACAGCAAAGAGAGTGGGTGTTAGCCTGCATCTGCTCTGGCTGTGTGATCTTGGGCAGGTCATTTATCTCCTACAGAGCTTCAGCTTCTCTTTAGAGAAATGAGTAAGGGATTTTTTTTTCTCCCAAATCTCTGAGGTCTTTTCTAGTTCCAAAATAGTTGAATTCCAAAAATCATTTTACTTGATAAAGCCACACGTCCCAGAGTCCAACCAGAGAAAGCAGAAGGCTTGTGATAAACGAATGCGAAGAAAGAGTGCCCGCAGAGGAGAAACCCAGGTGAGTGCATGTGGGCTGCATTCATGCTTCATCTTCCTGTTGTGTCCTTCCCAAAGTCTATTTCCCACAGACTACCTTCTGCTTTTTTGGGTTCTATTTCTGATGAGGCAGAGATTTTTTTAAAAAAGTTATATATCCATGTAACCTTCTCAATTGTCAGTGGCTCAAAGCCAATATACAGAATAGAAAATAAACAGCAATTTCAATTCCTCATTCCTTCCTTGAAGTCTTGGGAGTCGACAAGATGTTCATGGTTCTCTCATAGACAACATTTCCAGGGTTCATTTCATGTGCATATACAGAATAATTTCAAAGTTCCTACTCATTAGTAGATTCAAAGAAAAAGAAAATTTTCTGAAATGGAAAAACCTACTGTTCACCATTTTTTGTTCTATGTTATCATTTTTGTTATTATTATTCAGTGACATGGCAATTAAAGGCACAATAGACTTAAAGCTAGTTTATTAAAGGGGGGCACCTTTCATATGTAAAAGGGCATTATTTTTTCTTTTATAATTCAGCCTTAGAAATAATCAGGTAAGGCGGGTGCAGTGGCTCACGCCTGTAATACTAGCACTTTGGGAGGGTGAGGTGAGCAGATCATGAGGTCAGGAGTTCGAGACCAGCCTGATCAGCATGGTGAAACCCCGTCTCTTCTAAAAATACAAAAATTAGCTGGGCGTGGTGGTGCACACGTGTAATCCCAGCTACTCAGGAGGCTGAGGCAGGAAAATTGCTTGAACCTGGGAGGCGGAGGTTGCAGTGAGCCAAGATTATGCCACTGAACTCCAGCCAGGGCAACAGAGTGAGACTTTGTCTCAAAAAAAAAAAAAAAAAAAAAAGGAAAGAAAGAAATAATCAGGTAAGCCCTTTGGAAGTCATTTAGTTTGTAGGATTCCCATGGTTTTTCTCAAGGGAAACTGTATTCAGGCTTTGGTGAGTAATAAAACTTCTCTTTAAAGAATGTTCTCTCTGAGTACATTTAGATTTAAATTGGATATACACTCATATGTTTTTATAGGAATTATGATTTTCCTACTAAATTTCTAAAATAGTGCCCGAATAATATCTGCTTTAATGAACAGAAAAAAAATTGTTAGAACAGTTTCTTGGTTAAGTTCATTGTATTGGTTGACACTGTAGATTTGTATATTCACAAGAGTTTCACTGCAAACTGACTTTTCAGGGCAAATTCACCACCCAAAAGTCTGCAGTGAAAGGTGAATGCTGAGACTGAGTCGCCCATGAGATCTGCTTACCTAGAGCAGAAGTTGAAAACTGTAAACTGGTTACATGTTACAAAACACTTAAATGGCAAAACTGACAAATATCTGGAGGCTGAGTATAAGACTAGCATGAGAAGGAGAAATTCCTGGGTCTTAAGGGGACCCTTTCACTTTTGTGAACTTGACCTAGAGGAAATCCACCAGGTTCTCATGGCGAAGAACTGAGAAAGATCCCCTTGTGGCTCTGGCAAGGAGAGAGAAAGAGAAATCATGAGAAACTAAGGAATTTAAAGCTTCTGTCCCTGGAGCTAAGGAGAACATTAAACAAAACCCAACCCCTGATCAGAGTAACAAATTTTCACACTACAGGACTGCTTACCTCAGTTCCTGTTACCTGATATGATATGTCCATCACTCAACAAAAAATTACAAGGCATACCAAAGAGAAAGAAAAACATTGTTTGAAAAAACAAAGCAAGCATCAAAACCAGACTCAGATGTGACATAGATTTTGGAATTATCAGATAGGGAATTTAAAATTACTATGATTAATATGTAAAGGGCTCTTATGGAAAAAGTAGACAAGATTAGATACAAGAACAGATTGATGGTAAAAGCAGAAAGATGGAAATTCTAAGCAAGAACTGAAAAGAAATGCTAGAAATAAAACCACTGTAACATAACTGAAGAATGCCTTTGACGGGCTCATGAATAAACATAACAAGGTTGAGGAAAGAATCAGTGGACTTTAAGACAGGTCAATACAAACCTTCCAAACTGAATTGCAAAGAGAAAAAAAGAATAATAAAAACAGAACGTCCAAGAACTATAGGGCAATTTCACAAGATGTAATATATGTGTAATTGGAATACTAGAAGAATAGAGAGACAATAGAACAGAAGAAATATTTAAAGTAATAATATCTGAGAACTTTCCAAAGTTAATGGCGTACATCAATCCAAGAAGCTCAGAGATCATTAGGCAGAATAAGTAAAAACAAAACCCCAAAACCAAAGCTCTGCATTTAGGTGCATCATATTTAAGCTGCAGAAAAATCAAAGACAAAGAAGAAAAATCTTAAAAGAAGCCAGAGAAAAATGCCACCGTATCAATAGAAAAGATAAGAATTACATCACATTTATCATCAGAAGTCATGCAAGCAAGAAGAGAGTGGCATGCAATATTTAAATTATTGTTAATTAAAAAAACAAAGCATGCCAGGTGTGGTGGCTCACACCTGTAATCCCAGCACTTTGGGAGGTCTAGGTAGGAGGATCACTTGAGCTCAGGAGTTCAAGACCAGCCTGGCCCACATAGCAAGACTCCATCTCTAAAAACAAAAAACAAATCAAAACAAACAAGCAAAAAGATAATCCAGCATTCTATATCCAATGAAAATATCCTTTAAAAGTGAAGAAGCAAATACAACTTTCTCAGACAAACAAATATTGATGGAATTTATCCCCAGCAGACCTGTGCTTCAATAAATGTTAAAATAAGTTCTTAAGGGAGAAGGAAATAACATAGGTCAGAATCTTGAATCTACAGGCATGTATGGCATATAGATATATCAGTCAAGGACAGACTGCGTATACAGTGGTGGTTCCGGAAGCTTATAATGGAATTGAAAAATTCCTATTACCTAGTGAAGTCATAGCCATCTTAATGTTGTAGCACAATGCATTTCTCATGTGTTTGTAGTGAAGCTAGTGTAAAGAAGCCTACTGTGTTGCCAGTTGTACTAAGGTCTATCATGTACAATTACGTAGAGTACATAATACTTTTTTTTTTTTTTTTTGAGATGGAGTCTTGCTCTATTGCCAGGCTGGAGTGCAGTGGCACGATCTTGGCTCACTGCAACCTCCACCTGCCGGGTTCAAGTGATTCTCCTGCCTCAGCTTCCCGAGTAGCTGGGACTACAGATGTGCACCACCATGCCCAGCTAATTTTTGTATTTTTAGTAGAGATCGTGTTTCACCATATTGTCTGGGATGGTCTTGATCTCTTGACCTCATGATCTACCCACCTCGGCCTCCCAAAGTGCTGGGATTACAGGTGTGAGCCACCGTGCCTGGCCACCAGTACATAATACTTAATAGTAATAATAAATGACTACGTTACTGGTTTATATATTTATTGCACTATACCTTTTATTTTTATTTTAGAGCGTAGTCCATCTACTTATTTTTTAAAAAGTTAACTTAAAAGAGCCTCAAGCAAGTCCTTCAGGCAATATCCAGAGGAAGTCATTGTTATCATAAGAGATGACAGCTCCACGCCTGTTACTGCCCCTAAAAACCTTCCAGTGGGACAAGAGGTGGACGACAGTGATATTGATGATATTGATGATATTGACCCTGTGTAGGCCTAGGATAATGTGTGTGCTTGTGTTTTAATTTTTAACAATAAAGCCTGAAAGGCAAAAAATTAAAAATTTTAAAAATAGAGGAAAGGTTATAGAATAAGGATAAAAAGAAAGAAAATATTTTTGAACAGCTATATAATGTGTTCATGTTTTAAGTTATGTTAATATTATATGAACAGCCAAAAAGTAAAAAAAAAAAATTAAAAGTATATTAAGTTAAAAAGTTACAGTAAGCTAAGATTTAGTTTATTATTGAAGAAAAAATAACTTTTTCATAAATGTAGTGTAGCCTAAGTGTACAGTGTTTATAAAGTGTACAGTACTCGACAGTAATATCCTAGGCCTTCACAGTCATGCACAACTCACTCACTGACTCACCCAGAGCAACTTCCAGTCCTGCAAGCTCCATTCATGGTAAGTGTCCATGTATGGAGGTGTAGCATTTTTTAATCTTTTATACTGTATTTTCTTTTCAACTTTTAGGTTCGGGAGGTACATGTGCAGGATTGTTAGAGGGGTAAATTGTGTGTCACTGGGTTTTGGTATACAAATGATTTCATCACCCAGGTGGTGAGCATAGTACCCGATAGGTAGCTCTTTGACCCTCACTCTCCCTCCCACCCTCCAACCTCAAGTAGACCCTAGTGTCTATTGTCCCCATCTTTGTGTCCATATGTACTCAATGCAGCTTCCACTTATAAGTCAGAACACGTAGTATTTAATTTTCTGTTCCTGTGTTAAATCACTTAGGATAATGGCCTCCAGTTGCATCCATGTTGCTGCAAAGGATATGATTTCATATTTTTTGTAGCTGTGTAGTATTCCGTGATGTATACGTACCATATTTTCTTTATCCAGATGACCACTGATGGACATCTAGGTTGATTCCATGTCTTTGCTTTGGGAATAGTGCTGCAATGAACGTATATATGCTGGTGCCATTTTGGGAGAATGATTTCTATTCCTTTGGGTATATACCAAGTAATGGGATTGCTGGGTCCAATGATAGTTTTTGTACCATAGTTTCACTGTACTTTTTAAATGTTTATATATGCTTAGATACACAAATGCCATTACATTGTAATTGCCTACTGCATTCAGTACAGTAACATACTGTGCAGATTTGTAGTCTAGGAACAATAGGCTATATCCTGCACCCTAGGTGTGTAGTAGGTTATAGTAGGTTATACTACCTAAGTTTAAGTACATTCTGTGATATCTCCACAACAATGAAATTGCCTGAATGTGAATTCCCCAGAATATATTACTATCATTAAGCAACATACAGATATATATAGCCAGGTGTGGTGGCTCACACCTGTAATCCCAGCAATTTGGGAGACCAAAGCAAGAGTATTGCTTGAGACCAGGAGTTTGAGATCAGCCTGGCCTGGGCAACATAGCAAGATTCCATCCCTAAAGAAAAATTTAAAAAATTAGCTGGGCATAGTGGCATGCACCTGTAGTCCCAGCTACTTGGGAGGCTGAGGTGGGAGGATCACTTGAGCCTGGGAGGTTGAGGCTGCAGTGAGCTGTGATCACACCACTGCACTCTAGTCTAGGTGACAAAGTAAGAGTTGTCTATTTAAAAAAAGAGAGATGAAGAATCTTGGAAAAAGGAATCAAGGAAAGTGAGTGAAATAAAATATTTTGTTTTTATTATTCCAAAATATAACTGTACAATTTAATAATAGTAAGAATGTACTGGGTGATTATAACATAGGAATAAGAGAAATTAAATGACAGCAATATCACAAGGGATAGGAGGGAGAAATTGGGAGTATTTTTACAATGTACCTGCAGTACTCATAAAGCAGAAGCATGTAATTTGAAGGTGGAATTAGATTAGCTAAAAATGTATATTGTAAGCTTTAGGGAAACCACAGTTTTTTTTTCTTTGAAGAAGTGAATAAGAGAGGAGATAAAATGGAACCATACAGAGACTTAATTAAAAACACGGAAAGCATACAACAACTACAAACATGGTGGATGTTAAAGCAAATATATGAATAATCCCTTGGAATGAGTAGTCTAAATATACCAGCTAAAAGACAGAGACTGTCAGATAAAAATGCAAGACCCAAGTATATGTTGTTTACATAAAATTCACTTTAAATATAAAGACTGCAATAGGCTAAAATTAAAGAAATGGACAATGGAGAAAGAGAAACCATACTAATCAAAAGAAAACTGGAGTGACTATATTAATTTCAGGCAAAGCAGACTTCAGAACAAGGAGAATTGTCAGAGATAAAGAGCAGCACTGAATAATTATGAATGGATAAATTTTTGAAGAAGACATAACAATTCTAAACATGTATGTACCTAAAAACAGAGCACCAAAATACATGAGGCAATAACTCATATAACTGAAGGAGGGATAATTTCACTATTATGCTTGGAGAATTTAATACCCCTTGTCAGTAATTGAAAGATTAAGCAGGCAGAAACAGCAATAAAATATAGTTTACCTGAGCAGCACTATAATCAACGTGCTCTAATTGAAATTTGTAGAATACTGCATCCAGTAATAGTAGAATATACATTCTTCTTAAGCTCACATGGAACATTCTCAGACATAGACAACATTCTAAGTCATAAAACACACCTTAAAATTTAAAAGAGTAGAAAACATACAACGTAAGTTCTCAGACCACAATAGAATTAAAATCACCAAATAGTTGGAGATTACACAACACAAATCTATATAACACATGAGTCAAGATGCCACAAGAAACATTTAAAAATATTTTTAAATTAAAATAAAAATACAACTTATCAAAATGTGTGGGATGTACCTGAAGCAATGCTTAGAGGAAATTTGATAGCATTAAATACATGTGGTAGAAAATAAAAAATATCTAAAAAGAATAACTTAATATTCAACCATAGGAAACAAGAAAATAAGAGGAATTTAGGCCTAAAGCAAGCAGAAGAAAAAAATAGATTATAAATCAATGCAATTGAAAGCAGGAAAATAATAGAAAAAACTAACAAACCAAATCTGGTCCTTTGAACAAATCAATAAATTGATAAACTTCTAGCCAGACTAACCAAGAAAAAGAGAAAGAAGAGGAAAAGTTACCAATATCAGAAATAAAGGATGGAATGAATCAATATTGGCTCATCAGTTTAACACATGTACCACATTAATGCAAGATATTAAAACTATATTGGTGGAGATTGAGGGGTATATGGGAACTCTGCTTCTCAATTTTTTTCTGCAAACTTAAAACTCTATCAAAAGGTCTATTAAAAAACAAATAAAAAAAGGCTAATAATATTTTTAACTTTTAAGTTCAGAGGTACAAGTGCAGGTTTGTTACATAGGTAAACTTGTGTCATAAGGGTTTATTGATTATTTCATCACTCAAGTATTAAGCCTAGTACCAATCAGTTAATTTCCCCGATCCTCTCCCTCCTCCCAATTTCCACCCTCCAAAAGGCCCCAGTGTGTGTTGTTCCCCTCTATGAGTCCATGTGTTCTCATCATTTATTTCCCATTTACAAGTGAGAACATGCAGTATATGGTTTTCTGTTCCTGTATTAGTTTGCTAAGGATAACAGCCTTCAGCTCCATTCATGTCCCTGCAAAAGACATCATCTCATTCTTTTTACGGCCGCATATTATTCTGTGGTATGTATGTACCACATTTTCTTTATCCTGTCTATCACTGATGGGCATTTATGTTAATTCCATGTCTTTGCTATTGTGAAAATCACCATCATTACTATACACCAACAACAGACATGCCAAAAGCCAAATCAGAAAGGGACTCCCATTCACACCTGCCACAAAAAGAATAAAATACCTGGGAATACAGCTAATAAGGGAGGTGAAAGATCCCTACAAGGAGAACTACAAACCACTGCTCAAAGAAATCAGAGATGACAGGTATGGAAAAACATTCCATGCTCACGGATAGGAAGAATCAATATTATTAAAATGACCATACTGGTCAAAGCAATTTACAGATTAAATGCTATTTCTATTAAACTATCATTAACAGACGTTCTTCATAGAACTTGAAAAAGCAATTTTAATATTCATATGGAACTAAAAAAGAGCCTGAATAACGAAGACAATCCTAAGCAAAAAGAAAAAAAGCTGGAGGTGTCATGCTACCTGACGTCAAACTATGCTACAGTGTCACAGTAACCAAAACAGCATGGTATAAAAACAGACACACATAGACCAATGGAACAGAATAGAAAACCCAGAAATAAGACCGCACACTTACAACTATCTGATTTTTGACAAGCCTGACAAAAACAAGTAATGGGGGAATGGATTCTCTATTCAATAAATGGTGCTGGGGTAACTGGCTAGCCATATGCAGAAGATTGAAACTAGATCTCTTCCTTACACCATATACAAAAATTAACTCAAGATGAGTTAAAGGCTTAAATTTAAAATCCCAAACTATAAAAACCCTGGAAGACAACCTAGGCATTACCATTCTGGACGTAGGAATGGGCAAAGATTTCATGATGAAGACACCAAAAGCAATTGCAACAAAAGCAAAAATTGACAAGTGGGATCTAATTAAACCAAAAAGCTTCTGTACATCAAAAGAAGCTATCAACAAAGTAAACAGACAACCTACAGAATGGGAGAAAATTTTTGCAAATTACTCATCCAACAAAAGTCTAATATCCAGCATCTATAAGGAAGTTAAGTTTACAAGCAAAAAACAAACAACCCAACTAAAAAGTGGGCCAAGGACATGAACAGACACTTTTCAAAAGAAGACATACATGCAGCCAACAATCATATGAAAAAAAGGTCAATATCACTCAATGTCACTGACCATTAGAGAAATGTAAATCAAACCCGCAAGGAGCTGTCATCCAACACCAGTCAGAATGGCTATGATTAAAAAGTCAAAAAATAACAGATGCTGGCAAGAATGAGGAGAAAAGGGAACCCTTATACAATGTTGATTGGAGTGTAAATTAGTTCAGCCTTTGTGGAAGACAGTGTGGCAATTCCTCAAAGATCTAAAAACAGAAATACCATTTGACCCAGCAACCGATTACTGGGTACATAACCAAAAAAATATGAATCATTCTATTATAAAGACACATGCACATGTGTGTTTATTACAGCATTATTCACAATAGCAAACAGCTAATAAATTTTAAAAGTCCCCCAAACTTGCAACTAGAAAGATTTCCTCCTGCAAATTAAGTAGAGAGAAAAAAGCAACCTAGAAAGAACTATAAAAATAATTATAGCATAGGCTCAAGCTGGCCCAAATTCCTCTAGTTCCAAAACAAAGTCTAGCAATGAGGTTCTGCACTGCAAAACAGAATGCATCATGGGGCATCCTAGGATAGAAGAAGGTTACTTACGGCCATCTGTGATGCTTTATCAGTTATTTCTACTCCCCAAATTCTGTTCTCAAGTGGTGTTCTGCTGATTCATGCTTTTACAACACCATTCAAAGGACGTTACCCACAGTTCTGTCCAAACACACTCCACCTGGGATTTTAGCTCCATTAAGCTCTTCCAAACAATTGGTAAAAGAGAGCCTCCACAGCTTCATTAGCAGAGGCAAATATTTGACTTTATGAAGGAGTAACGTCCCATTGATTCCCACTAAAAGAGGCTCTTGGTCAGCTGTTTTTGCCTGTAGCAGAAGGTCATGGATTTATACTTAACCACTCATAATTTTTGCATAAAAAGGAGAACTGTCATCTTTCTCAGAGGTCCTGGTGGCTTGTTCCAGGTATCTATTTCTTTTTTTTTTTTTAAATTTATTTATTATTATTATACTTTAAGTTGTAGGGTACATGTGCATAACGTGCAGGTTTGTTACATATGTATACTTGTGCCATGTTGCTGTGCTGCACCCATCAACTCGTCATTTACATCAGGTATCAGGTATCTATTTCTGTATAACAATCTACCCCGCACATAGTGGTTAAACATCTTATTTTGCTCATGTTTTTGAGAGTTGGGAGTTTAGGAAGAGTTTGGTTAGGTGCTTATTCTCTTGTTCATGTGACATCAGCTGGAGCTGCAGGAGCTAGAGGAATCAGATCACAGATGACTTCTTCATCCACATGTCTGGTGTGTTAGTATCCCTTGACCTCTTTCCCTTTTCACATGGTGTTTCACCAAAGCCTTCTTTATGTGGCTTGGGCTTCTAATGGCATGGTGGCCTCAGGGCAGTCACACTTCTACTTCTTACATGACAGTAAGCTTTCCTTGGGAAGAGCAGTCTTAGAGTGAGTGTTCCAGGAGACAGGAAGTGGAAGCTGCCAGTCTCTTATGGGCTGGGCCGGGGGGCATCTAGTGTCACATCTGCTGTATTCTATTATTCAAAGGAGTCCCAGAGCTTGCCCAGATCAGGGAGAGGAGAACACAGACCCCATTTCCACATGGGAGGAATGTCAGTAATGAGTTGTCATCATAATTTGTCACACAGAATCCAATATCCTACATAGCTGTAAAGATGGCAGTGCCTGGTCTAAGCCAACACATATCCTACGTTATAAACTGAAATAAATATCACTAGAAACCAAACTTCCAAGGAGATACTATTTTTCTTAGGAATATCTTACCAAAAAATCCACAATGTCTGGTACAAACTGGGTAACAATTAAAATAATCTCAACCAAAAAATTGGTGGGAAAAAATTGTTAGACCACAATGAGACTTGTATTCTATGTTTATTTTTGTTGTTTGTTTTTTGTTGTATTTTCTTCTCATTTGGTGGAAAACAAATAGAATGTCATTATTATAATAAATCTCCAGAGTGAGTTGCCTTGTGATTAGTTTTGTCATCTTATGTCTAAGTGTGGGAAATTTTTTGAAAGGTTCTCGAAACTTCCATTCACTACTATGTGGCATTTTGGATCTGTAAGCAACGTGTTTACCATTTAATATACATTCCATTCTTTCATACTTGAGAAAACTGTGACCAGAGTGGTCAGTCATCCCACAGCATTGTAATGTATTAACTAGAACCAATATTTGGACAGCCAGTTCAGTGTTCTATAGTCACGTCAGGTACTGTGGGAAAATATAGGACCAGTTTTATTTGGAGGTATGTGGAAGAATTTTTAATCCTTCATTCCTCAAAACTGCCACTGATGCCTGAAATTTTTCCAGTAGGCACTCATTTGATGCTACTCCTAATTGAGAGTAATTACATAGAGATAATTTCATTGTGTATGATAGGAAGGGAAAGGAATTCGAGCATGAAATGACTGAGGGTTGGTGTAGACCGGTTTGCTGAGCCATCCCTTCTATCTGGGACAGCCTGGAACACCACAAAGACCATGGTAGATTTTGAGATGGAGATTATGCCAGTAAACATCAAAAGGAAAACGTACAGAAGAAATGGGAGGGCTGGGAGAAGAATGGGCCCCATGACCCTTTTGTGGCTTTTCTGCATGGCTGGGGGCCGTATTTAAAAGGCTATGTCCCTAGAGGAAATGAGAAAAATAAAACTATCATTTTAGCCTCAGATCAGAGTCCAGGAAGTCCAGGTTGACACAAAGATGTAAGTTTAAAACAAACAAACAAAAAACCGCAACAACTTAGAGAAAGCAGCCAGATAAGAAATTGGTAGCTGTCAAATAATGTTGAAAAATAATTCAAGCCTAGATACAGCATAACTGTTACTGTATATGTCACTGTATCATGTGACTTAAAAAAATTAGCAGTGTCTTGTCTGCTTTCTTGTCAGTTCGGAGGAAAATGCTACATGCCACAGATGTTCCCCATAGAAAGATGTCAAACCTGAAATGGCAGTGCTAGCAATCAAAGACATTGTACAACGGAGAATGCAAAATGCAACAAATCGCCATCTACTAGCAGTAAATTCCATCTGATTGCTGTGCTCAACCCGCTCCCTCCCAAACTGCCAAATCTTAAAAGATGTGACATCGTATCATAGGCGACCCAGTTTCCTGTGAGCTGAGTGCTGGACCCTCTGTCAGCCTGGGCCATCTGAAAGGCCCACATCTGAGAAAAGCAGGTGATTCAGCCTACCATCGCCATAAAATAAGTACTAATCCACAAAAATTAAACCTCATTGTGTGAAGCATCCACTTAGATTCATTCATTACAAGGAGATCCTGTTTGAGCTTTGCCAGGTTTACTGGGCTGTGGAGGTAACACAGACCTTGGCCTGTTAGTGACTTTGTTATATTGGGTACAATTTGGATACCCCCACTTGCCTTACTTCACCTCATGTTGAGACATCTAAGGACAAATATTCAAAATGATGTCTGGAAACCCCCTGGGACAAAGGATTAGAGAACTGTGGTGCCAAGGAGGACTTTAGAAATATATTCATTCAAATACCATGCTTAACATATTTAATTTGATTCAGTTTAACATGAATCCCTGCTGCCTCCTTAAGTGTCTCAGTCAAGCTCTGGATACACAAAAATAAATACAATATAGCCTGATGCCCTTAAGAAATATCCAGTTTATTGAAAGAGAGTGAGCAGTAAACAGGCAATTCAGATCCCATGTGATAATCTCTCTATTAACCTCCACGTGGGATGGTACAGGGCTTGTTGAGTGCAGCTAATAAGGAGACTTACCATAAAAGGTGTCATTGGTTGGTTCTTTTCTTTTTCTTTTTTTTTAATGAGTCAGGGTCTGTTGTCCAGGCTGGAGTGAAGTGGTGCGATGATGGCTCACTGCAGCCTCAAAATCCTGGGCTCGAGCAATCCTCTTGCTTCAGCCTCCCTAGTAGCTGAGACTACAAGGGTGCACTGCCATGCTTAGCTAATTTTAATTTTTGTAGAGATGGGGTTCTCAGTATGTCGCCTATGCTGGTCTTGAACTTCTGGCCTCAAGCAATCTTCCTGCCTTGGCTCACTGGTTGTGAGTCAGATGGATGGGATGACAGGTGGTGAGGGAATGGACCAGTTCAAGCATTGCATGACCCCCATATAAAATTGACAAAAAGCAAAAGGACTATACCACAGGATTAGGCTTTTGAGTGGGGCTGGAAGGCAAGCCAGAGAGGCACACATGCTTCAAAGTGCTCAACTAAAACTAAGAAGGTGGACATTATTTTGAAAGACAAGGAAAAGTGAATCCCAAAGTCATTAGTTAACTAAGGCAATGTCAGTTAGTTGAGGAAAAGGCTGTGGATCTGAGCCTTCAATGTGGGTAAAATTTTATTAAACAAGAATTCACTTTTTTCTTTTGGCAAAATCTATGGAGCCTGTAGAAAATGACTTTATTTTTTCTTTACCTTCTTATTCCTCTTTCCTCTCCCTGGCTCTGCTCATGCAAATGCCTGTATTAACTTGGATATTTGCTCTCTTTCTGCTTACCTAATCAATTTCCCCATACCTTTTTTTCCATTACGCATTTCCACAGCTAAAAATACCCATTTTGTACTTTTAAGCATTCAGCCCTACTTTTTATCTTGAGAACTTGAAAAATATGACATTTTAACATGTGCTTCTGTTCTGGGGCATCTAAAAATGCAGTCTTCTCTCTCTTTGGACATATTTTTATTTAACTCATTTTAAATGCATTTTTATTACAATATGAAGCAGAGAATTTTGTTTTTATATTAAGGATCCAAGAGGTTTTTGCTCATCATATCCCACTACGTAATTTTGACTCTTTTGAAAAACTGATTTCAATTACAACCACAGTATGACTGGAAAAAGCGGAACTTATGACCTTTGGATTCCATGACTTCTTGCTCACGTGTGGGATTTTGTCAGTTTTATAGGGCAACAGAAAGTAGAGTGAAGGGGATTAGACAGCAGATCTGCAGGAGCAGAGAAAGCACCCAGCATGCCATGTATAGCATATTGTGATAATATAAGACTGTGGTCACCTTAATTGGGCAACCATGTATGCGTCATGCACAAAGCCACAACCAAACTCACTTTGTTACAAATGAGCAAGAAACAAGAAAATTCCCCGTGAAGATGTAAAAACTGGAAAATCAGTTTAGTAAGAAAGAACTTGCAGGTTCTAGATGTCTGTGTCCATCTGTATGCCATCTCCACGGAAAATAGCTCCTCTAATTTTATAAGGCAGTGTGGTGTAGTGAAAACCATCGGGTATATGTGAGGCTGAATCTAGTTCTCCTACTTATTAGTGGTGTGATCTTGGGCAAGTTACTTAATTACTCTGTGTCTTGGTCCACCAAGGCTGCTATAACACTATACCACAGGCAGAGTGGCTCATAAACAACAAAAGTTTATTGCTCACGGTTCTGGAGGCTGAAGAGTGCTGGATCAAAGTTCTGGCAGATTCAGTGTCTTGCTTCTTGGTTCACAGACATTTGCCTTTTCACTGTGTCCCTACATGGAGCAATAGGGTGAGGGAGCTCTTTGGGGTCTCTTTTATAAGGACTCTAATCCCTTTCATGTGCACTCCACCCTTATGACTTAACTACCCACTAAATATTCCACCTCCTAATACCATCACATTGTGGGTTAGGATTTCAACAGTGAATTTGAAGGGAGCACACTCAGTTCGTAGCACTGTGAATCCTAGTCTCCTTGTCTATAAAATGGGAATAAAAATGGTTTATCAAAAGTATATGAAGATTGTCTTATTTTTTTCTTCCTTCAGAAGCTCATCTCAAAACAAGGATTATCCGCAGGGTGATCTCAAGAAACTGGGAGAGTAGGGAGGTAGTAAGTGAGATTGGGGAGGAAGGAAGTCAATGTAGAGTACATGAGTGGACAGGATATGCTGAGGACACTGGGGCATAAAGCCTGCTGAGACTTCTAAGAGACATTACAGAACACGCTCAAGATTTGTCCCGCCTGAAAGGCTGGTAAGCTAGGATATTGTTCATCATGTCTTGTCTATTATTGGCTGGGAGATGACCTCAAGGGTGGTAACTCTCCAGCACATCTGGTCTGATCTATACATGGCTTATCATGCTCCTATGGCCAAAGAATTTAGAAAAAAAACCCAAATAGAGAGATGCATGTGATTTGGGTAGGAAGCTGACAGTGTGTAAGGGCTGGTGGGTGTTTAGGGATATGCACAGGACACCAGAGCATCAGCTACGGAAATTAGATGAGACAACACAAATAAAGCAATGAGGACAGTGCTTGGAACCTAGGATGTGCTCAATAAGCAGTGGCTTAAAAAATCATAGAGGGCATGGATTGATTTTAAAAACTTAGGACTCAAGGGATTGGATCGCTTGAGGGTCCATCTGCTCCCACGTGCCCAGGTCACATGCACTCTAGTTCTTTAGGAACAACCTTTCTACAAGTACTGACACATACTCTTTAATCATCCACTCAAGATAGGCTATCCTAGCACCCCAGAGACACATGATAACCTATCATGCCAAGCAAACTGGTTATGCCTCTAATAGTCACTGGCAGCCACTTTCTTGCCAAAGTCCTC
Organism: Macaca fascicularis; assembly: GCF_037993035.2. Taxonomy (NCBI): domain Eukaryota; kingdom Metazoa; phylum Chordata; class Mammalia; order Primates; family Cercopithecidae; genus Macaca; species Macaca fascicularis. The sequence continues at coordinate 70,181,077 of NC_088384.1, forward strand.
TGAATACCAAGACTACATCTGAAAATGTGTCCGGGGCACTGCCTGCTGTTATAAAGTTCTAATTGGGAAGGATTGGAGCTGGAAGTAAATACGTAAAAGAAGAGAAAAGTTTGAAAATTTTAATTTATAGTATCCTTTTTGATGTTGTTTTGATGAAAATGTAAAGCTACAAGAGGGCAAGAGAGGAATTTCCATACATGGAACAGAAACACAGTTTCTCAAACTCAATTAACTGAACTGTTTGTTTAATCATTTACTTGGCTTTCGGGAAGAAGAAGCAAGTTCTGAGAAAACCAGCTTCAATTTCTTACATTTTGAGCTTAATTGGTGATAACCAAATCTAGAAGGCTGAACATCTGGAGTAGCAAAATAATTTTTTTCTACCAGAAAGAAAGGCTCATATTAATTATTTCAATACGTAGTTGATTTTGGTAGACACTCTTCTATGTCCAATCAGCCAAAAATTTACAGCTCATGGGGTACCAAGCAAACTGCTTAATTATTATAATTCACTACTAGCATTATTTATTATTATAACATATGAACCCACCTTCAGTTAGAACATCAGTACATGAAGCGCTTGTCCTGATGCCTAAATGCTAAAAATACTTAAGATCCACACAGGCTGTATATCATACACATACGAAAATTAGTTAGAGCTTCTTACAAAATAGCGCATAAACAGAGACTTGTGAGGAATACAATAAAAACTAAAGATGAATCCATCAGCACTAGGTAGATAGAGTCACCTATATCACATGTAACTGCAAGCAAGGGGGATCCCCGGGGGAGGTGAGCTTATGGGCTTCTAAAATGAATGCCATGAACAGAGTGGGGGATATAAAATAGCCCATGTCGACTTGCTTTTGTAAGGTTATGTTTGAACGACTTTAAAGTAGAATTCACACCTGAGGAATTTTTGTAACATTTAGAAATGAATATTTGAAACCTAAATAACTATTGTTAACAGTCACCACACATATGAATTTAGCTACATCAGTATGCAACAATTCTGCCTTAAATTTACAAAGTGCTCCTCATATAAATACCATAGCCAACCATCCTCTCTCTAACCTAGTCCAAAGCATATAATAAACCCTGATAAATGTCCCCTGCTTATATGAACAAAATATTTAATTCTGTAAATAAGATTTTAAGATTAAAAAAACTTAGTTTAATTATTTTTATTTAGTTTTTGAGACAGGATCTCACTCTGTCACCCAGGCTGGAGTGCAGTGGCACAAACACAGCTCACTGCAGCCTTGACCTCCTGGGATCAAGTGATCCTCCCACCTTGGCCACCCAAATAGTTGGGACTACAGGCATGTACCACCACACCCACCTAATTTTTGTATTTTTTTGCAAAGATGAGGTCTCGCGATATTGCCCAGGCTGGTCTCAAACTTCCAAGCTCAAGCCATCTGCCCTTCTCACCCTCCCAAAATTCTGGGATTACAGGCATGAGCCACCATGCCTGGCCGAAAAACACATAGTTTAAAAACTCTTTTTGAAAATGAACATATGTACAAAAAAGTGCACAAATGTTAAGTGTACAACTCAAAGTATTTCTACAAAACAAACATACTATGTAATCACTACCCAGATCATGATGTAGAACACTTCCAGCACCCCAGTGAACTTTCTTGTGCCCCCTCCAAATCAATGCCCCTTCTAAACGATAGATCCAATTCTGACATCTCTCACAAAGTGAGGTTTTTCTTGTTTTTGAACTTCATATGAATAAGATCATGCATTATGCACATTGAGTCTGGCTTCCTTCATTAATACCACGTTGATGAGCTTCGTTCATGCTGTTTGTTTTATTTCGTTGCTGTGAAGTATTCTACTTTGTGACTACACTACCATTCATGTATCCATGCTACTATTAATGAACACGTGGACAGTTTCCAGTTTGGGACTTTTATTCTTTCCTGGGGTTACTGCAACAAAGTCACCAACAGACTTGGTGGCTTAAAACAACAGAAATGTATTCTCTCACTGTGCTGGAGGCCAGGAGTCTGAAATTAAGGTGTTGACCAGGGCTACACTCCCTCTGAAGGCTCTAGGGAAGAATCCTTCCTTGCCTCTTCTAGATTCTGGTGGTTCCATTCACTTCGTGGCTGTGCAACATTCCAATCTCTGCCTGTCTTGACAAGATCTTCTCCTCTGCTTCCTCTTCATCCCTGATCTCTTCAGTCTCTCATAAGAACACTTGTTATTGGATTTAGAGTTCATCCAGGTAATCCAGGATGATCTCATTTCAAGATCCATAACTTAATTAACATCTTCAAGGATAAGTTAGGGAATATTCACGGGTTCTGAGGGTTAAGATGCAGATATATCTTTTAGGGAGGGCATAATTCATCTCACTAATGAGCTATAATGAATAGTGCTGCTGTGAATATTTTTATACATGTCTTTCGATGGGCACATATATACATTTCTATTGGGCTTATAGTTAAAAATAGTAATATAAGTTATAGAGTGTTGGTTTATCTTTTGCATATTCCAATCAAACAGTTGTCCAATGTGGTTGCAGCGTGCCTTGGAAATCACCGACACGGATTGCAGCATGTTACAAATGCAGAATTGGAAAAACAATGAAGCTTAAATACGTTAACTAATTTTCTGAAGTTTCATAAGGGATTAGTGGCAGAGCACTAATAAACATATTTTTTTAAATAGTGTAGGGCTGTGTTTAGCAATGCTAATATCCCCTAATGTTTTCTTTGAATTTCACATTTCACGTAAAACATAATTAGCAGATCTGTTCATTAGTCCAGATGCCAATATGCTGACATTTCTTTTCCACATGCACAATGTGGGCTCCCCAGTGGGCTTCAGCGAAATGCCAAAGTGGGGAATCACAATTCAACCTTGGCATTTCAGGGATGAGAAACTCAAGCAACAAGATGAGAAGTGTCTTTCTTTTTGCCACTATACAGAGGCAAGTCTTACTTTATCTTACTAGTTGCCATCATGATTTCAGTAAGGTACAGAACTAACTTTCTTTAGGATCTTGTGTTCACTGGAGCTTGAAAACAAAAGAAACAATTTAAAAGGTCTGTAGGAGAAAATGCAGTTGGGGGAAGTGGGCAGTTTGTTCTTTAGAAGAGAAAGAAGGGAGAAAAGAGGAGATAGGAGGGAGGGGCAAGTAGAGGGCCCAGCCCATAGTCAAAGGTAACAGCACAGGGCCAGAAAGACTTTAGGGGTGGTAGGCTTATGAGAAAGAGTTTACAGAGTGGGAACACCTGCCATGTGTTTCAACACTACTTGCTACATGATGCATAGTCATCTTCCTCCTCCAAAATGCTTGATGAGAGTAGGTATTTTATGTGCATTTTGGGGAAGAGGCTGGGTTTTATCTTTGGGTTGGGAGGGTTTAGAAGAGACGACATGAATTGAAAGATGAATCCAAGCTAGAGGTACCACAAGAACATTTGTTACATTCCAGAAATTCACAAAAAATCTGGTAGACTGTGGACTTTCCTAGTATGTGGAAAATTGAGGTGAGGCAATTGAGTAGAGGTCTCAGTGGACTAGAAACCCTCAGTGGATACCAGGGTTGCATTGTATGAATTTTTTTTGTAATAGAGTTGGTTTAGTACCAAAATATTCTTTTTAAAAAACTTTAATTTGCTTTGTATTTTAATTTTTACATTAACAGAAAAAAAATGTATTTAATTTGTACAACATAGTGTCCAGATGAGTTTGGAGGTATTCCCTGCTCTTCAATTATTTAGGAGAGTTTGACAAAAGTTGATAATAGTTCCTCTTTAAATGTTTGATAGAATTTAGCAGTGAAGCCATCAGGCCCTGGGCTTTGCTTTGATGACAGACTCTTTATTACTGATTCAATCTCCTTACTCATTATTTGTCTGTTAAGATTTTCCAGTTTTTCATAATTCAGTCTTGGTGGGTTGTATACACCAAGGAATTTATCTGTTTCTTCTAGGTTATCCAATTTGTTGGTGTATAATTGTTCATAATGTCTCTTATTATCCTTCGTATTTCTGTTGTATCAGTTGTAATGACCACATTCTCATTTTTGACTTCATTTATTTGAGTCTTCTTGCTTTTTTCTTTTTTCTTATTCTAGCTAAATATTTGTTGGTTTTGTTCATCATTCCAAAAAACCAACTCTTGGTTCCACCGATATTTTCTATCATCTTTCTAGTGTCTATTTAATTTATTTCCTGCTGTGTTCTTTGTTATTTCCTTCTTTCTATGAACTTTAGACTTAGTTCTCTCTCTTTTTTTTTTTTTTTTTTGAGATGGAGTCTCTCTTTGTCACCCAGGCTGGAGTGCAATGGCATAATCTTGGCTCACTGCAACCTCCACCTCCTGAGTTCATGTGATTCTCCTGCCTCAGCCTCCCAAGTAGCTGGGACTACAGTCATGCACCACCACACCTGGCTAATTTTTGTATTTTTAGTAGAGATGGGGTTTCACTATGTTGGCCACGTTGTTCTCAAACTCCTGACCTCGTGATCTGCTTGCCTCAGCCTCCCAAAGTGCTGGGATTACAGGTGTGACCCACAGCGGCTGGCTCTTAGTTTGTTCTTATCTAATTTCCTGAGGTGCAGTGTTAGGTTGCTTATTTGAAATCATTCTTCTTTATTAAATATAGATGCTCATTGCTAGAAGCCCCCCTCTTAGAACTGCTTTTGTTATGTTCCGTAGGTTTTGGTATATTGTGTCTCCAGTTTCATTTGTCTCAACAATTATTTTAATTTTCCCTTTAAACTTTTCATTGACCCAGTGATTGTTTGGGAGCATGCTGTTGTAATTTCATGTATTTGTAAATTTTCTGAAATTCCTCCTGTTATTGATGTCTAGTTTTATACCACTGTGGTCAGAAAAGATACTCGATATGATTTCGATCTTCTTAAATTTGTCAGGAGTTGTTTCGTGGCTCAACACATAATCTATCCTGGAGAATACTCCATGTGCAATAGAAAAGAACAGGTATTCTGCAGTTGTTGGATGAAATGTTCCGCAAATCTCTATTTGGCCCATTTGATCCAGAATGTAGTTTAAAGCCCTCGATAAGTACCAGAATATTGTGGAAATTGGTGCAGTTCTCTTTTCTGTAAGTCAAACATGGCTGAAAATGCCCAAGTATGACCCCAAAAGTGGATAAAACCTTTGGAAAAAGTATCTTTGCTGTTCTTGTAGACTGTAACGTGCATTTTATATATATATATATAAAATGTATATATATAAATATATATATATATATATATATATATATATATATACCTTTTGATTAAGGATTCGGCTGAATTCAAATAGGACACTGGTAATCAATAACCAGCTTGGTAGCTGGTAATTTTGGATTTTATTGCTGTTTATAGTTTTTTTCTCTCTTTGTCACAAATCATTCCTCGGCCTTTGAACATTTTTTCTGCCTTTCCCAGGGTGACTTCCATCCATAATGCAGAGGGTCTTTTCTGCTGCCACAGAAATCCTACATTTCATCAAACGTTTCCCTCCTGCTCTGAGGACAAGCTGATCCCCAGAGTGACCCTGTTTCAGGGCATGGCAGTTTGAGGGCCTGCATCTGCTTTTTGCTTTGATTGCTTTCTCTTACTCCTGTGGATTAGAATCAAACTGTCATTCTTAGGAGCAAGTGTCTAGTTCCGAACAAGATATGTTTTCGCTGTAGCCTGATGTAGGAGGAAATTATGTATTGTCTCTCCCCTCAGATTGATGAGGAAAGGAAATTGAAGAGGCCTTTGCCTTGTTTGGGTTGATAAGGGGCACTTGGGTATGTGGGCATTGTTTACCACCGAACTCCACAGATGTGAACTTCGGGACAAACTCCAGGAGTAGAGGCTGGTCTGATCACCTGAATTAGTGACTTCACCTGAATGAAACTTTCGTGAACAGAAAGGTTCATGTCTGGTAGCTCCATCAAGAGCAGAGCTTCGATGGCCCTGGGAGAAGGATGAATGCTTTTTCTGGTGACTATTTAAGCAGTGAAACTGTGAATGCTCTGACTGGTCACCAAAGCATTTGATACATTCAGTTAGTCTAAAATATTAGTAAATCAACTAGGCACAGTGGCTCAGGCCTGTAATCCCAGCACTTTGGGAAGCCGAGGCAGGTGAATGATTTGAGGTCAGAAGTTCGACACCAACCTGGCCAACATGGTGAAACCCCAGCTCTACTAAAAATACAAAAATTAGTCGGGCTTGGTGTTGCATGCCTATAGTCCCAGCTACTCAGGAGGATGAGGCAGGAGAATTGCTTGAACCCAGGAGGCAGAGATTGTAGTGAGCTGTGGTTGTGCCACTGTACTCCAGCCTGGGTGACAGAGCAAGACTCTGTCTCAAAATAAATAAATAAAATAAAATATTAGTAAGTCATCTTCTGTGGGTCTGAATGAGAGCTTGTCTTCTGTAGATAGAGGAAGGGGAGTGGGAAGAAGTAGGAGAGGTCATCTAAAAATAGAGGAGACCTTTCAAATTTGTATAAGGCAAGGAGGACGTATCTCCCTCTTAAGGTTTTCCTATAAGAGAATACAATCCTTTGAGGCACCAAAGGATTGAAAATTTGCTTTAAAAAAGGATAAAGTAGACTTTTATTTACTTTTTAAAATGTGTGCTTCAGAAAAGAGCCAAGTTCATCTTGAGCCACTTTGAGCTCATACAATCCTCTATTTGGCTTTCACTGAAGCTTGCAAATTGTGGAAATTTGAGGGGTTTTGTGGGCTGTGGAATGTCTCTCAGGATAGAATATGATGCTCTGTTTCAAGGCTTGCAAGAAAGCCAAGTCTAAGCTTAGCCAGTGTTCCCATTACTGTTGCTGTGTAACAAACTTCCCTAAAACCTAATAGCATAAAACAGTTATTTGATTCTGCTCATAGATTCTGTGGGTCAGGGATTTGGATGGGGCACAGTGAGAATGGTTTGTCTGCTTCTCTATGATGTCTGGGGCCAAGTTGTGGGATTTCAAAGAGAGTGACTAGATAGCTTGGGCTGGGATCATTATGCCTGGTAGGTTTTGCTGGCACTTGGCTGGGATCTCAGCTGGACTGTTGGATGGTACACCTATACATGGAATCTCCATGTAGCTTCTCTGAGTGGGTTAGTTTGTTTTTTCTGCATAGAGCTGGGTTCCAAGACCAAGTGTTCCAAAGGCAGAAATGCATAGCATTTTTATGATATATTCTTGGAAATCACATAGCATTATGTATACTATACTTTATTGGTCATGACAATGAGAAGGCTCTGTCCATGTTCAAGGACAGGGCACATAAACTCCAACATTCAGTGGGAGGAGTGTCAAAATTACAGTGTAAGAAGATCACATAAAATGGGAGATATAAGTACAGTCATGTTTGGAAAATACAATCTGCCAGACACTAATGATTTCTGAATCACATGGGAGATAGAAAGATTGGTGATGGGTACAGAAATAGATAGAGCAGCCCAACTCTTCACTGCAGAAATAACAAAGTTGAGGTAGGCCAAGGTCATGAAATCTGCACCTGTAGGCTTAAGGCCACAGTCTCTATCATGAACACATTTACAAATGTGTATGGCTGGTCACAACTGGGATCAGTAGGAAAATTCAGGTAGTGTCTTAGTTCAGACTGCTATAAGAAAATACCATAGACTTATAAACAGCAGAAATTTATTTTCAATTTTAGAGACTCGAAGTCTAGATCAGGGTACTAGTGGGATCAGGTTCTTGTAAAGACCCTTCTCTGGGTGACAGACTGCTGTCTTATTCTTGCATCTCACAGGGTAGAAAAAGAGTGAGCTAGCTCTCTGCTCTCTTCTTACTAGGTCACTACTAAAATTCACGAGGAATCCAACCTCATGACCTAATTACCTCTCAAAGACCCCACCTTCACATAGCATCACAATGGGATTAGAATTCCGATGTATGAATTTTGGAGAGACACAAATAATTTGGTCCGTTGCAGATAGTTTAATGAAAATTAATCTCCACTGCTAGTCAAACAACTTAACATGCACGTCTGCTGGTGACTTGGCAGTGTACCCATCTTTATACAGAAATGCAAAGATCTCCAATTTCCTTCGCTTGTTAGTCTGTCATCTAGAGTGGGTGTTTGATTAACTCCTGGGATGCTACATGAAGAGTGTATAGCTTAATTGGCTGTATAATGCTACCTTGTGTCTATTTGCTTAGATTGTTGGCTGGATGCTATTATATTTTTAGAATAATTATTTTGAGTCTGGTTCTTTGGGAGATTCAACTCATAGTTTGCACCTCCTGTAAGAATCACAAGAACAGAAAACCAAACACCGCATGTTCTCACTCATAGGTGGGAACTGAACAATGAGATCACTTGGACTCGGGAAGGGGAACATCACACACCGGGGGCTATCATGGGGAGGGGGGAGGGGGGAGGGATTGCACTGGGAGTTATACCTGATGTAAATGACGAGTTGATGGGTGCTGACGAGTTGATGGTTGCTGCACACCAACATGGCACAAGTATACATATGTAATAAACCTGCACGTTATGCACATGTACCCTAGAACTTAAAGTATAATAATAATAATAAATTTAAAAAAAGAATTACAAATGAACGTTATCACCTTTGAAAAATAAAAAAAGAGCATTTAATTATTCTTGTTTTTCTTAACATTATATATAATTTCATATCTATATGGTCTCTTAAGAAAGGTTTAAAAGTCAGATGATTTATTTCAGGCACTAACAGGGGCTTGTTCTGTTAGCTTAGTACTTAATAAAATCATTAGAAGGTGCAAAAGGTCTGCTTCTCAACAGTAATAAAGGTTTTCAGAGTGATAAAAGGCTTTTTCATGTCCTGGGGTCATCTCTTTTATAAGAACTGCATGTGGGACTGATGGTAGTAGCCCCTTCACTTTGTAGTGTGCTTGGGAACCTGTCAGCATGATCCCAAGGCTGGGTACGCTGCTTTCCAAAGTATCAGAGGCCTGGTTCTGGTCATTTAAGTCCAGATCCCATGGCACTTTCATGTATGAAAGTATTGGTTCTGGAATTCTAACTTTTTTGTAAACAGTTAACTCTAAAACAAAATAGGTATCTATGTCTTGAAATAGATCAAGGCTTACTGCTAGCCCACTTGGCAATTGCATTGGTGTTCTGAAAATAGTTGCCAAGAGTTATCAACCAAGTTGCTCCTGAAAATCTAACATGGTCTTAAATGTTTTTGGTATGCCTAAAAATTACTACAATGGTGACTCTGGGCAAGAAGAAGATGGGAGAGAGAACAAGAAGACCCGCAGTGCCACAAAACCAACAGTCTCAATGCCGTTTTACAAGCCTCTGCCTGAAGAACTTTAAGAATGGAATAGATAACACAGTCAACCTTTTTGTTGACAGTAAAGTGACATGGGAGTGCCATGTCTGGTTGGCTCCATGTGAACCCAGCACCTTTCCCCAAGTGCTTTCATAACAAACGAAATAAACTGAGAAAAGACAGGACAGGTCTAATGGAAAGGAAAGAGCTTTAGAGATCCCAGAATTTAGCCCTTCAAAGGACTGAAATATTTGGGTTCTTCTTGGAAAGCATTATTTTTTTTCCTGTTGCGTGTTCCTCAAGAGAGTGTTTCTAATCATATTTATTAACTTCCTTTTGAAAAAAAAGGGGATGAATAAAGTAAAGCTAGTTTCACACAACTTTGCACACTCACACACGTTCCTATATATTCCTTAAATGTTTCTGTAGCAGTTGTTCCTTCAGTAGGAATATAGAAATGACAACAGAAAAACAAAATAGACTTCTAAAGGAAAACCAGTAGGATCGACTCACATCCTCAACCTGTGCTGTCTGAGAAGCCCTGGGTGTCACCATCTGCTTTCACATCCAGAAGTTAGCAGCGATGATTAACGTCAGCATCATCCTGCCTCTGCGTGCACAATACTTCATTAAGTCTTCCCAGATACACAGCAAACATGACATTTTATAGCAAACACAGCTCAACTACTCCAGGAGCGTGAAAATCCAGAGACACATTGCCTGCCACTGTGTGCACATCCAGACTGCAGGCTGAAAAGATTCTAAGGAGCTGGTGAACAGGAGCTTGAGTCCTGGACATTTCAATGCATGTCAGTCTAGGCACCCTTTTTACAAAACAAGTGCATTTCAAAAAAGTGACCTTGCTTCGGTAAAGGCTAGTTCTCACGACAAGGTGAAGGAAATAACATTCCTTTCCTTCCAATAGTTTCTAGGACAGCTTATCATTACTCCTTTCTAAGATTCTGGAAAGTGGCATAGTCTATTATTTTCCAAAACAAGATGGACCTTAATAACTCTTAAATCTACATCTCTAGCTTCAAACCAGCTTCTCAACTTATTGGCAAAGTGGAGACAATACTACCTCATCATGTAGTTGACAGAATTATATGCAGATATATCTGTAAACAGTCTTTATATCGACTGATCATCATTGATCATCACTACTTAAATATGAGGCAGTTCCAACATTGACTTCATAATCAGCATTGATAGTTCATGATCTGCATTTATGAAAAGTATAGAAAGAGGGTCCAGCATTTTTGGCCTCACAAATTGACAAGACAAAGCTCACAAATATTCCAGCAGGATTTCACACAACAGTGATTTAGAAGGCACTGCTACACAAGTGGCCTGGGTATTTTTCAGAAACATGCATTTGTTTATTGTACCATCAATTCCATAACCTTCAAATGTGCACCCATAAACTAACTACTAAGCATCCTAGTTTATACATCACTATTTAAAGAATTAGACCAAGTTACAATGTCAAATCATGGGTCTATAAGAAAGAATACTTAATGTTCTCCCATTGAAAAATACATAATCTGGGAAAATTTTAATTAAATTGAATTTAGGAAAGCAGTAATTGAGGATTATTGCTTTTCTATAACTCAAAGTATTCATTACCTATAAATAGGGCAAGTAGTGCCTTAATTGCTATGCTGCCAAAATGTCAGTGGTATGTACAGGAACACTGACTGATTAAACACTAGAATATAAAGCAATTGACTTAATCATTCCATGGCAATTAATTGAGTTTTTCATATTATCTGGTGGCAGAATACCAAATATAGAAATAAAGAACCAATTAGACTCCATCAACCATAAAGCTGTCCCATGACAAATCAACACTTATGTAATTGATTCACCTCTACAGATATATTTCTAATTTAACCACTAGTCAAAACAGAGTGAGCTAGGCTTCTCGCTACCTCTGGGTGTGAGGAGTAGAAGGTGGAGAGAGAAGAGTGGGGTAGAGAGAATTAAGAAGAGAAACTGGAAAAGGTCAATCTAACACAAGCTCTACATTTCAGTACTCTGGTGTGGTCAGAACAAGGCTTCTACAGGTAGTCATGACTGCTTCTTTGTTCAGCTACTGACCACAAACATTATGGGAATATGTGATGTGACATCTCAAAATCACAGTGCAGCACTCTTTACAATTATCCTTTAGATGAGTTTCACTCTGTCCCCACAACAACCCATACCTGATACTAGGCAGAAGATCGTCATGAAAAGTAGAGGGAAATGAACTCTATTTCTGACTTGCCTTTGCACCTAGCTAATGAATCTTTATGATAAGGCAGTTGTTTTAGTTTGTGATGTCATGAGCTCTTTATATAGACACAGGCCAAAAAATACTTTAAAGTCATCATTTTGGTCCACGTAATTAGGACTACTTGGTACCAGCATGGCAAAGCTGTGGTGCCTATACCATTTAACATTCAAACCATGGCCTTTTCACAGGGAAAGGGAATGCTATTAACAAGTATTCCATGACAATAGACATAAGTCAACACCATCTTAGGCCAACCAGATATATAGGTAAGATCCCAAGTAAAGCCTATTTCGCAAATAATGGGAAGGTAAAGAATTTCCACTCTAACTGTTCCAACACTACCCTACTCATGAAAGAAGGTGTGAAACATCCTAAGACTGGCATGTCATCAATTAGATAAAAAGCATCAGGTATGTCATTGAGGGGATGGATGAAAATAGAACACAGTCCTATAGGGGTAAATTGCTCTTATGTGTGTGAACATGTATGGACAATTATTTCATTTTCTCACATGAAGAACATGATCTCCCAGACAGCTCACCCTCATTCCTTATGAGAATATTCCTTTCCAAATTCCTCCCTCTGTTTCTTTCCAAACTCCAGTCATAGTGTAAGAACTTAATTTCTTTTCTTTTCTTTTTTTTTTTTTTTGAGACGGAGTCTCGCTCTGTGGCCCAGGCTGGAGTGCAGTGGCGCGATCTCAGCTCATTGCAAGCTCCGCCTCTTGGGTTCATGCCCTTTTCCTGCCTCAGTCTCCCAAGTAGCTGGGACTACAGGTGCCTGCCAAGATGCCCAGCTAATATTTTGTATTTTTAGTAGAGATGAGGTTTCACCATGTTATCCAGGATGGAACTTAATTTCATAAATGATATTTATGAGTAGATGGTTCAGAGCAAGTTGATCCAATGGCCCTGCCCTGTACTCCAGGGATTCCAGCTGCAAGATTCTTTCCACCTGCCAAACTAATAAGGCAAACATCTCAAGGGCATTCCTATTTTCAAATGTATTACAGACCTGTGGTTAGTGCATAACATCGTAAACAAATCCAGCCTCTGGTAGGAGCAAAAAGTTTCAAGACAAGAAACAAATTCCTTCCCATGAGCCCGAAATGGGATTCACTAGCCTGAGGCTTTACCATCTACAAGATAGCATTTCATTTTGAAGCCTTCAAAGCAAGATAATAGAAATAACAGAAGATGAAGTCAGACATGTCACCTACAGTGGCCAGCAGTCTCACATTATTCCATTTCTAAGAGAGACAATACTTTGAGGGAAGACAGAAAGGATATGTGTTCAATTAGAAAGGACACTGATCTAGGAACTGAAAGAGAGTTAGAGCGATAGGCTTAAAGTCTTAAAAAGAAATGGCCTTATCATTCAGGTTATCATATGCACAGGTATTCCATCATTCTAGAGTTGACTAAGGCAGGATTTTACAAAATTTATAGTATTTTTCTTGGAAAATACGAAAATCCATATATACATTGAATAAGAAGCACTAGTGCCTTCAGGGTATGCTAAAGAGGTAAAACAAAAATTTCCATAGAACGATACAAGGTAGATCCATACAAATTATAGACTTGCAGACAATTAATAAAATTAGTCCCATTAAAACTACCCTTCATTCAACCATTAATGGAATCCATTTGGATATTCCAGAAGGCTCTCTCAACCTTGAAACCCATTGATTCAGAATCCCAGCAAATGACCACCCTTGTGGCGATCACTACAGTGCCCATTCTGGCCCTTTCTCTTGATGGCACAGGAGTAGTTCTACAATGTTACCTACTCCAGCTCTCTGCACTGTCTCACCATACCCCAAGTAGGACAACTAACCCGACGGTAGAAAGTGACGCTCCACTGCCTGCATGCTGAGGTTTCCAGATCTGTACAACACAAGGAGAAAGAAGCTCACATTCAGAATTCAGGTCTTCCATTTTATTGGCAAACACTTGCTATTATAGCATCACTATTCATTAGAACTAGAAAAGATAATTTTCTTTATTCAACTTCTCATTCCACAAATGAAGAAGCCAAGCCATAAAAAGGTGACAAGGTCAGTCAAAGACCACATGCCTCTGGAGAAGGTAAGTCAAGGACTAGAATCCAGGTTCCCTGACTCTCCATCCATGCTCTTTCCATTACAGCATACTGTTTTATGTATCATTACTCATATGCTTCCCTAGTGTTTTATTTAAAAATAGGAAGATTGAATGAAACCTTGTTTAGGACTTCTATGAAGGTCCTAGAGGCAGCCATAATGCCTTCTTGCTACTTTCCTTTGTTAGTGCACAGTCCAAGCACTGAGGGAGCCCACAAACTTCCCTAGAACCCACAGATTGATGTGTAAGACCCTGAACTTGAAACAATGACCTCTTTTTTTTCTAATTTGATGCTTAATTTTATTTTTTTGCTTGTTCATTTCTTTCTTTCTTCTTCTTCTTTTTTTTTTTAACTAAAAAGTCTATTGCTATCAGCAAACAAAAAATTTATATATCAGAGCCTTCAAGACTGATAAAGTTTAGATTCTATTTATTCATCATTCAGAGCTTCCTGCTAGTAGGAAATGTATTCTGGAGACAGCAAGAGCAGAGAAATAAGAATCTCAAAGGGAAAATAAATAAATAGTGCAATTAATGTGATCTGAAACCAACACAGGAAAATCTACTTGGGATAAGAAACATCACAAAGATACAGGAAATGTTTCTTTGGCTAAAAGAAGAATGTTTTGCATCTGATTTCTCTGACAATGAAGTTTTCAAGTTGAAAAATACTAAGGGTTAAGAGATAAAGCCTGCTTCTCAGAACCTTATGTTTATGCATGTTTTGAGATATTTTTAGGAATCTGAAGGTAGACAAAGATTATAAGGAACAAATTTAGATGTTTTGTTTCACACAAAGAATAAAGTGATTAGAACTGAAATTAATTAGTATGGAGGTGGAAGAGGGGGTGTTTATCAAGGCATAGAAGTTTCCTGGTAGATTTTACTACTGTATAATCTTCCTATTAACTTTAGGAAAATGAGTGATATGCTGGCATGCACAGAGGAGAAAAATGAGACAAGACCAAAGTTATAATGCACTGAGATAAGACTGGTTCAAAGAAACCTGTCCCAAGCATGTGGAATAGAAACCAAAAAGGTGATCAGAATGGTTGCTGAATTTTCATTGCACAGTAAAAGAATTTCATCGTACTTGAGAAAAAAAAAAAACTCTTTAAAATGAATCACACGTACTATGTGTCTCTAAATTTGTACACTCTAAGGAAGTCCTGTGTATAGAAGCAAAGAGAATCCCAAATGTTAAATAAATATGCATGGATCGAACTGACCTATGCTGTCTCCCTCCCTCCCTCCCAACCCCTGATCACTGTTATCCCATGACAGCTTTCTTGGATATTTTCATTCTGTTAATAGACTTTTTTATTATCCTGGCATGTGGCTATTTAGAGACTCTTCACGGTTCCAGTGAATTAGTTTGACTCAGGGCTGTGATAATCTCTCACAATACTCAGCACCATACAGGGTTTCAGAGAAGTTGGTTTTCCTTGTAAGTTCTGCCAAATGAACACAAATATATAGATGGGTTTGAGTCGATATACGTGGATCAGCTTTATAAATGAGAGACTTCTGTACTCTTTGGTAGCTATATATTATTTGTAGGGCTCACAGAAAACGTACTAAGTCTTATGCTGAAGAAGGTTATTTTATCAAAGGACCTTAGTATAATTAAGAGATCAAAATATGGTTAAATCACAAAGTGATAGAATGTTCTAGTTACAGGATCTTCTATGATTGTGGGATTTACAAAGTAGTTAAGATGGAGGAACATTGCAAAGCAGGTGCTTCTGCAGCTCAAACTGGTACATCAGCATAGGTAGAACACTGACCTTCATTTCTGTTCCTTTATCTGATGATAGCCTCTCAGGTCTTTATATTGATCATTGTCTTCATGAATGGATTTGAAATAGACAAGAATCTCAAGAAATGCATAATCAACACAAATGCTGTGTCACCCTGGGGTGCCTCTTGGAATAGTCTCAGTGCTCATTTCTGCCAATCAGATTTCTTCCCTTCAAGGTCAACTCCTTTCTTCTCAGAACACATCAGCCTCAATGGAAAATGCCCGCCCCTGAATTCTCAGCTCCTCTAGCTTTACCCTTCATGAAATGATTGTGCAAAGGGCTACCTTATGACTTTTTTCTGCATTATTGTTTTGCAGAATTAGTCAACTTTCCCTATCTTCCTGTCTGATCTTCCCAGCTAAATACCAAGTCAAGTTCTCTACCAAACAGTGTAGTTATTTTCCTGCTCATCTTTCAGGCCACTGTTTGGACGCGTACTTAGTGGAAGTACATATTTTAAAAACATACAAACAGCAAGATAAACATACAGAAAACTCTCAATGCTTGTGTAAACTCTGTCTTACTCAAGACTCAATGAGTCCACAAGGAGAAAAACACCCTAAGTCGACATGATTCACTGAGTTCGCACAGCAGGAGAACCTATTTTCCTTTATGATTGCTTCAAAAGAACTTGCTGAAGATAGGTGTTATATAAATCT
Source organism: Macaca fascicularis (assembly GCF_037993035.2). NCBI lineage: Eukaryota > Metazoa > Chordata > Mammalia > Primates > Cercopithecidae > Macaca > Macaca fascicularis. The sequence continues at coordinate 70,197,184 of NC_088384.1, forward strand.
AAGAGATTCCTGGTATTGCAATGCAACCTAATGAAATTCTTAACTGTTAAGTACCTTATTGATTCCAAAGAATTCATCAGAGAGAAATGGAATAATAAGGTACATTAACACTTTCCATGATGCATGATCCTTTTCAGAAAGCTTTGATATCCTAAAGGCCCAGAGCCAAGAAAAATAATTTGTGTTCCAGTCTCCTGTGACTCTTCTCCAAGAAAGAAGGCAATTTCTTTTAGCCAGGTTTGCATTTCAATGACTGTTTGTTTTTCATATCCAGGTTGTTATTATTGCATTAATCTTCTGCTTGCAAATGGATGTGCAATATTTACGAGGGTTTATTTTTGCTGTTGTTCTTTAAATAATACATGTTGTTTCTTCAAAAAGCCTGAAATGAAAAGAAACTGTTTAGTTCTGACTGCATTCAACAAAATAGAAGAACTTATATGCCCTATATTAATCCAATTCATATCAGCTCTCCCAGCACTGGGTCTAACCAGTTGCTCTTTATCTAGAAGTTTGGGATGTAGAGATCAGTGGGTAAAAAAGGGGTTGGGAAGCTTGGAATTCCCTGGCCACGATAGCATTCCTGAACTGAAGATTAATAGGGGAGGCTATTTAATCATTTATTTATTTTGTCATGCAAATAATTTTTTTTGTTTTCTACCATATGCCATAGCCATAAATATAGACATCAACAACTGACACCTGGTCCTTGCCTTCATGATGCTAAGCACTCTAGTTGGGAAGAAACCATTAATTCATAACCGCATGCATAACCGCATGCATACATATGCACTTATAGTACACCAGGGCAGGTCAAGGCAAAAGCAGAGGTTAAGAGAGTATGTTCTTGACCCTGTGTTCTCTCTCTAGGCCCTCTAACTTACACCTTAGGCACCTTAGGCACGTTGGTCTTCTAAGACATCGTGGTGAAAATCACAATAAAAGTTAGACAAGAATAAGCTTGGAAAGAATACTTAGGTCTTACTATGGGGCATGGGGAGATACTGAGTTGTGCAAGCTAGATTTTTCTACCCTAGCTCTGCCATCTTGGATAATTCATTCCTGTCTTGAGGACTTGAATTTTGTCTCCTGTATAATCAAGAAGTCTGGCTGGGTGATTAAGGCTCCTTCCAGAGCTAAGATTCTCTGTCTCAAACCACAATGTTTATATCTTAGACTTTCTCCTGAAATCCACCCTCCAAGTAAGGGTAATGAGTGACAGACTTTGAATAAGTAAGCCTTTTTTAGACATTAGTGTGGGCTCAAGTTGACAAATACCAAGAGCTGTGCCAAACCCTGGGGACACAAACCGCGAGTAGGACATGAGACAGTTCTTGCCCTCAGCAAACTTCAGTTCAGCTGGGAAGACCGAGACAAATATAAAGTATTTCAGGACAAAATGGCACACATTGTCATGAGGAAGGAACGTTCAAGGTCCATGAAGCACAGAGGATGCCTCCCTGCTGTTTATTGGACTGCCCTTCTGGGTTCCCACACCTCAACCAAGGGGCCACACGGACCTAGGGCATCCACTAAGTCTTACCTTTATCTTGGTGTGAAAACAGTAACACAATGACTATGGGATGAGAATGTAGTGGCTGGGGTACAATGCCTCGTCTGCTGTCAAAGCAACACCATGAACATCAGGGCTGGAGATCCCTGGGCTTGTGTTGGTTAACCTCTCGTTCACGTCCATGACCTTCCACCTTGCTTCCATCATGTAGATGAACTGCCTTCCTCTTTGACTTTTCTCTTTCCACTGTGTTATGTCTTTCCTGGTCATGATCAGTCTCTTGGAGATGACCAAGAACTATCACTCTCCTTGCAGATAGTTAATAATCAGGATTTATCACCCTCCTTTGAGATGGTCAAGACCTATCACTTTCTTTGAAGATAACCAAGACCTACAAACTTCCTTGCAGATGGCCAAGACCTATCACTTTCCTTGGAGACAGTCAGGACACATCAATTTTTTTAAGATAGCCAAGACTTATCACCTTCCTTGGAGATGGCCAAGAACTATCACCCTCCTTGAAGGAACTACCTCCTTGGAGATAGTCAAGACTAATAACCCTCTTTGGAGATGGTCAAGACCTATCACTCTCCTTGGAGATGACCAAGAATTATCACCCTTCTTGGAAATGGCCAAGTCCTATCACTCTCATTGGAAATCATCAAGACTTAGAACCTTCCTTGGCCCCTGCCCCACCTCATGCAGTCAGTTGCTAAATTCCAGCCAAGCTTCCTTCACAGTCCTTCTTTTCACCACTTTTCTTGGTATTCCCATTTCTCCCAGTCCTGCATTATTGCAATAGCCTACTCTGTCCCCTCCATTTCTCTCTTTTTAGTCCATCATTTGTGATGTGTATGGCATTATTCTTGGACGGCAGCAACTGCATATTTACCTTAGTGCATTAATAAAAGAACCTGGGAATCCCTTGTGTCTCGCCAGCTGATCACACAGCGCGGAGCACAAACCCTCGGGCCAGTGGGTATCCATTAAGGGTCTGAAAGAGACCTCAGTGATCCCACCTGTGCCACCAACCTTTCTCTACTACGTATCCCTCCCCTCAAAAGGAAAACGGGTGATTTCTCCCCAGAACCTTATGGCATCCCTTGGTGCTAAGATAGAAAACTTACTGATTCTGTGTCCTTAGGTAAGTGACTTAACCTTATGAAGCCAAATAAATTAAGAATAATTTAATTAAAATGAGATAATATTGAGAAGTGCTTTATATGGAACCTGATTTGAAGTCAGGGCTTAGTAAATATCAGCCACTCTACATGGGCAGTCTGGCTTTCTTTCAGATCTTCTGGTGTTTTTCGTGCCTCCTGTGACAAGGTCAGGAGGCCATTCGTTCTGCATGGAATGATCCCCCTCTCCTCCACCTGATTAGCTCTAATACACTATGCAACTCTACCCTGAAGGGTCACTCCTCTGACCTCTTCATTTTGGCTTACGTCGTCTTATTGCATGACATCATAGCTGCCCTCATGCCTACCACCTCTTCTTAATACAATAATTTTGTGCTTGCCTATGTGTATATTTATCTAATGACCATCTCTCCAACAAAGCTGCAAGCTCCTCAAAGGCAGGGACCTTGCTATGGAACTCATTGCTGTCTTTCTAGAACTTGGCACCTAGTAAGTGCTCAATAAATACTTGGTGACAGAATGGATACATGAGTTGAAAAGACCAATTTCTTCATGTTAGCTCATTTTTATGTTATGTTCTAAACATAATTTCAGTTTTCACATATATTTCCTTCTTTTTTTTTGAGGTGGAGTCTCCCTCTGTGGCTCAGGGTGGTGGGTGGTACAGTGGTGCCATCTTAGCTCACTGCAACCTCTGCCTCCCGGGTTCAAATGATTCTCCTGCTTCAGCCTCCTGAGTAGCTGGGATTACAGGTGCACACCGCCATGCCTGGCTAATTTTTGTATTTTTAGTAGAGACAGGGTTGGTCAGGCTGATCTCCAACTCCTGACTTCATGATCCACCTGCCTCAGCCTCCCAAAGTGCTGGGATTACAGGCGTGAGCCACCACGCCTGGCCCACGTGTATTTCCATTCTAAGCTGAAATTCTTTGCTTCAGAAGACTTCAGGAAACCTTTCCAATCCCTCTTTTATTTGTTAGTGTTCTGCTGCTGTTTGAAGTAGTATTTTTCACAGCATCTCTCTCCCAAACTTGATCAATTACCAGTCACTTAGCAAGCTCTTCTTTAATTTTTCCCCAAGTGCTTTATAAAAGGTTAAAACAAACCTTTTCAAAAGATAAGCTTTTATTGGCAATTTATTTCTGTAATTGATGGAATTAAAATAAGAGTGGCAAATTAGCCGAGTTTGATCTCAGGTACAGAGATCGACATGAGTAATCCCTGTAATGCAGTCCTAATTGCTATCTGCATGACTCTGATTAGAAACATTGCATTATTTATTTAGCCTTTGATGCCAATCTCAGAACCAGAACCAAGTAACAGCTTTTTAAATTTCCACTCTCAGATGCTGTCTGCTGTCTCTATGGATTTAGACTAGGAAGCTGTATATGGAGTTTTCAAAACTTACTGGGGGCACCATTTCTTCTGCAGAGTAGGCTGGGAAGGAGGAGCTGTCTTGCGTTCTGAAATGGTGGGCAAAGTGAAGTTTATCAGAATAGCAGTGGGGCCAATGGGACTTTATATATGGCTGTTCTTTGATGTCTTCGATGAAGAGCCACCTGGCAAATCTGGAATATTAACAAGCTCAACAGTGGGACTAGTCAGAGACCAGATTGCGAGGTAGGCTTGTTTCACCCGTTGTGTCCCCTCACCAGGGGTCTAAGCTTGCTGCAGAATCTGCCCATGTCCACAATTAGGGGCTCCCTAGTGTGGTCTGTTCTTCACTTCTCATCAAAATTGCTCTCAGAGGTGCCAATTTCAGGGCCTACTGAGTTCTCCATTAACTGATAAGGAAGCACATGCAGTGGTGGAAAGTGCAAGGGTTTTGTCACAGGGATGTGGATTTAAATCCCAGTGACAACCATGAGGCCTTCAGCAATATTCAACGACCTTTTGTGTTGAACCAGTTTTCTCATCTAATACCTGATGATAAGAAGAGCTACCTCATAGAGTTTTATGCAGTACAGACTAGACTTAATATTACTTTCCTTTTATTTTTAACTGTTAAAGGCTTCATTTGTTAACTTCAAGGTAAGATATTTGCATTTTAACAAGAGTTGTTTTTTTTATCAGATATAATTTCTCGTCCAAAGAAGTTGTTAAGCATTGGTGAAATTTCAAATGCTGAAAACCACTGTAGTGTGTGTGTGTGTGTGTGTGTGTGTGTGTGTGTGTGTGTGTGTGTTGGGGAATGCGGTAGTTTTGGCCCAATATGCTGGATTAAATTACTGGTCTCTGATTTTCATTCCTCTGCAAGGAATGAGAAGTCGACCTTTTCATCCACTTTCTTGCCTTGCCTCATGAAACCAGTAACTGGGCTTTTTCTTTAAGCTGAGAATCCCCCTGTCTCTTGTATCTACTACTCCATCAAACAATCTCATCTCTTGGCTGCCACAGGCGGGGTCTACATTTAAACTCCAGGTGCCCATGCTCACCTGTGTGGTTCACTTTCATTATCTGCAGATTTGCATACACATCCTGTATCCTCCCAGTGAGTGGAGTGTGTGTGATTCTTGAATTCTTGTTATTGATGATCTAGTTCTTTCTATCGTTGCTTGAAGACAAGTTGTGGCAAGTGATTAGTTGCCCTTTTTTACAAACTTCTGGTGGTATGAAGCCATGTGATCAGCACAGACATTCAGGAGGTGGCCCACTGGGAAACTGCGTTTGGAGCCAGCTATGTTTCTAGCAGGCTTACCTGCACAGAGGACTTACTGCTATTTTTCTGCTATGAGGACTGGTAAAAGATTCGTAATTAATTCTTTTTTTTTTTTTTTTTTTTTTTTTTTTTTTTTTTTTTTTTTTTGAGACGGAGTCTCGCTCTGTAGCCCAGGCTGGAGTGCAGTGGCCGGATCTCAGCTCACTGCAAGCTCCGCCTCCCGGGTTCACGCCATTCTCCGGCCTCAGCCTCCCGAGTAGCTGGGACTACAGGCGCTGCCACCTCGCCCGGCTATTTTTTGTATTTCTTAGTAGAGACGGGGTTTCACCGTGTTAGCCAGGATGGTCTCGATCTCCTGACCTCGTGATCCGCCCATCTCGGCCTCCCAAAGTGCTGGGATTACAGGCTTGAGCCACCGCGCCCGGCCCGTAATTAATTCTTAAACCACTGAGTGGAGACAAAGAAAGGGAACAAATATTCAGGGTTTTTATAAAGTGGGTTAGTCAAAAAATGGCACCTTTGTCAGGGAGATTATATCTATGTGCTTAAGATCAGGTACATAGTTTCTAAACACTCAAGAGGCCATTTGAGAGAACTCACCACACTGGTCAGCACTATAGAAGTGGCTGATTATTTATTTTGGAATTAAAGTTTTGGTGAGAAGAACTCTTGAGAGATCTCCATGCAAAGCTCTGTTAGGATACAGTGAGAATGCAGCCAATAACTTCCAGGAGGTTTCCTCTGCTGGTTTTCATTATAACTTAGAGTGTTACCTATTTTTCAAAAGAATTAAAACAAATGCATTCACTGCATATTACCTGTGAGTACAGCACTGTGCTAAGGATTTTGGGGGAAACAAAAGTATATGATACGGTTTCTGCCATTTAAGTGACTTATCACTTATGGGAAGGTAAATTTCTACAATGAAACAAGCAGGGATGAAATAAATTGAGAGCAATAATTGATTATGAATTTAACTAATGGCACAACTAACACACCATTCATATTTAACAAATATCAACATAGTTTATTTCTGATTCTCATTTTTTTGTTTTTTCTTAAGAAATAAAATCTTCTGACTGGGTACAGTGGCTCAAGCCTGTAATCCCAACACTTTAGGAGGCCAAGAAGCGTGAATTGCTTGAGCCCAGGAATTCAAGACCAGACTGGCAACATGGTGAAACCCTTCTCCACCAAAAATACAAAAATTAACCAGGCGTGATGGCACACACTTGTAGTCCCAGCTACTTGGGAGGCTGAGGTGGGAGGATTGCTTGAGTCTGGGAGGCAGAGGTTGCAGTAAACCAAGATTACCCCATTGCACTCCAGCCTGGGCGACAGAGCCAGACCTTGTCGTAAAAATAAAATAAAATAAAATAAAATAAAATAAAATATTCTAGATACAGTTGATTCCTTCACCCATCACATTTCCTTCTGACCCAGAGGCAGTCATGATTCTGAATGTGGCGTGCATTTTTACCAGCCATAGTTATACGCTTTTAAGTATTTATTGAAAAGTACACAGTCTCATTTTCTTTGTTTTTAAATTTTACACAGCATCACACTCTGTATATTTCTTCCCAGTCTTCATTTCTGAATCAACATTGTTTTAAATTCATACATATTTATACATATGTTTTAATTGTGGTATATTTTCCCATTTTATTTAAATACTGTAATATATATGTGGCATATATATATACACACACATACACACATTTCTCCTATTGATTGACAGTTAAACTACTTGATTTTTATTTTTCCTTTATATACAGTTCTACAATGAATATTCTAGATCATTTCTCAGTGTTCATTTCTGATAATTCTTCTAAGTACATGCCTGGAAATAAAATTGCTGGAGTTACAGAGTAGTTGCAATTTCAACGTCCCATCTATGAGCATGCTATAATCTTTCCTTTTATTTAGATTTTTTGGTACATATTTCACTAAAGTCTTACATTTTTCCCCATGAAGGTTTTTATACTTATTTTGATCGATAAATATTTCTTTTTTCTTTCCAACTTTTACTTTAGGTTCAGGGGTACATGTGAAGGTTTGTTACATAGGTAAGCTCATGTCTCAAGGTTTGTTGTACAGATTATTTCATCACCCAGGAATTAAGCCCAGTTCCCAATAGTTATCTCTTCTGCTCCTCTCCTTCCTCCCACCCTTTGCCCTTAAGTAGACCCCAGTGTCTGTTGTTTCCTTCTTTGTGTCCATATATTCTCATCATTTAGCTCCCACTTATAAGTGAGAACATGTGGTATTTAGTTTTCTGTTCTGTGTTAGTTTGCTGAGGATAACAGCCTCCAGTCCACTCATGTTCCCACAAAAGACATGATCTCTTTCTTTTGATAAATATTTCTTACATCACAGAATTTTTGTTGGCTTTGATTATGGGTTTATTACTGTTATTATCATCATTATTATATTTTCTAATTAGCTGCTGATTCATATTGATCTGGTATCTAGCAGTCTTTCAATCTTTCTGTATTTATAGTAATAAATAGTTTATTGTATATTGGGATATTTTTCAATGTAGATAATCATATAATCAGTAAATAATGACTATTTTATTTCTTTCTCTTCAATGCTTGCAATAATTTCATTCACTTACAGCATTGACTATCAACTATTTAGGTGGAAATTACCAACGTGGCTGTCTTTATTTTATTCCTAGAGATACGCAAAATATTCAGTGAAGATTGAATGCTATTAATCAATCATTTATAAAAAGCAAGGCACGTAGTGACTGTATGTGAATGCCTTGTCCACCTCCATGGTATTTCATATATCATTGCTTCTGATCAAGGAATTCACTTCACAGTAATGGAATATCACAATGAACCCATGCTTTTGGAATTCACTGGTCTTACCATATTTCCCACCATCTTGAAGCAGCTGGTTGATAAAATGACAAAATGGCCTTTGGAGGATTCAACTACAGCAACAGCTAAGGGGCAAGGTACTCCAGAAGGCTACATATCCTCCAAATCAACATCCAGTGTATGGTTCTATTTCTCTCATATTCAGGATGACTAGAACTACACCACCAACTTTCCTGATCCACAGCTTGCAGATAGTAGATCATGCGACTTTTTAGCTTCTGCAATTGTGGGAGCCAATTTATTTGTTTACATCAATCAATCAGTCAATCTATCTGTCGATATCTGTGGATATATATATTTTTTATATGAAGAACTTTGTTTACATATGTGTGTGTATGTGTGTCCTGTTAGTTCTGTTTCTCTGAAGAATCCTGGCTAATATGCCATATATGCCATAAGCATATGGAGCCTACTCAATGTGAAGATCAATCCTTTGGCAGGCCTTTCCAATGGTAAATGAGATCTTGCCTATATTTCTACTATCACACGAAGTATTCATGTTACCATTTAAGGCATTTATTATGAAAATTTAGCCTAGCTTATATTTTTGTATTTCTAAAATTTCTAAAACACTAAAATATGCTCCTTGCTGAAATGGGCATTAATTTTTCTTTGCTTTGTTTTCCAGGGAAATGCAAAAGATCTTGCTATGGCCCTAGAATGACAATTTGTCTTTCTAAAAATCAGAACCAATAGCAAAATCAAGATGGTTCAGATTTAGAGACTTTATCAAAGCCTCTGAGGGATTTTGAAAAACATAATTTGCAAGCTTTTGGAGGAAGAATTTTTAATGTGTCTGTAATGTTCTCAATCAGAATAGATTTTTGTCACAAAATAACTCCTCTGTAGGGGTCTGATGGAGGGTGTCTTTTAAAACATCATTTCTCATCTTTTCAGAGGATCAAATACTTAAAAGAGACTTTATTGAGAATGCTTTCCTTTATCTGTTGACAGTAAGCCAATCACTGAAGGAAAAGAAGACAAAGGCTGGCAGGAAAGCTATGCACTCAAAAACAAGCAGCCAAATGAAGTTCTCATCCTGACTGCACCTGCTTCTGAGCTCACAGGGTGCGTACCTGAGATGAAGGTGATTATTAAACATAGTACCCTGACCACTGCCATTTGGTATGGCACTTCCTACTGACTGCGTATCAGTGGTGTTGAGAAGATTAACTCCTCAGGGTCTCAGTGAGGCACAAACCTCTTCTTAACACATAACTATGTGTAGCTACTTAAGAGTGCTTGGTACTGGAAGCCATTATGTTAAGTGAAATAAGCCAGGGACAGAAAAACAAACTTGGCATGTTCTCACTTATCTGTGGGAGCTGAAAATTAAAACAATTGAACTCATGTAGATAGAGAATAGAACAATGGTTACCAGAGGCTGGGAAGGGTAGTTGGGGGAGGTCAGGGGGAGGTGGGGATGGTTAATTGGTACAAAAAATAGAAAAAATGAATCAAATTTAGTATTTGATAGTACAACAGAGTGACTATAGTCAATAATAATTTAATTGTACATTTAAAAATAACTAAAAGAGTATAATTGGATTGTTTGTAACAAAAAGGAGAAATGCTGGAAGTGGTGGATATCTTATTTACCCTGATGTAATTATTAATCATTGTATGCCTGTATCAAAATATCCCTTATACCCCATAAATATATACACCTAGTATGTAGCTACAAAAATTAAACATTAAAAAAATCTAAAACAAAAGAGTGTTTGGTACTTTCTCTGCGGTGAGGTCCCACTCCAGCCACGGAATCTCCACAGAACGAGAGAGAATAACTGAAACCACTTGAGAATATTTGTGGTACTGAGTTAACAGGGCTGGGCCATCTGTACAAGTTTGCATTAAATTTGGACAACAACTTTCCTTTAGATTTCTTCTGTTGCTTACTTTAGGTGATGTCTGAGAATGAAAAAAAATCTTCATGAGTGCAATATGTGAACACATTGGATTTATTAGAATTACTATTACTTTTTCATAATATAAAGAACCATGTTTGAAAATAAAAGTTGTTTTGAGTATTCCCTGGAAGTCCAGATTTCATTTAAAATTCCTGATGTGTACGTTGAGAGTTGCCGACAGCTTCTAGAAAATCCCAGGCCCATCAGTGTCTCTTTCCAGAGTGTTCTTTTAAGTAGGACAGCTGCTAAAGTTACAAAGAATGAACACCACTGACTTCTCATTCTGTTTCTTCTTGAACCTGATCTTAGGGATGAAGGCAGTTTGCTTGGGGACTCTGACATGACCCTAAGCCCTTTCCTTCCAACAGAGCCAGTGCTGCAGTAGACAGGTCAGGAGAGAAACTCCATGCAAGATTTTTAGTGAGGCCACCAGCTACCAGGTCATGTGTGAAAGTCCTGAGTGCTGTTCGTGAAGTGTCACACAAAGGCACTGTTCAGAAAGCCTGTAATAAAATATGTGCATCTGGTCCCCGTTAGCACAAATTGGTTTTATTGATTAGTTTATTGGATGGCGCCCAGTGCTGAGAAGGTTCCCAAGAAGATAATAGCCACACAGTGGCTGAATGATTTAATTAGAGAGAAAGCATATAGACACACAAAGACACCATGTGGAAGCCAACAGCATAGGACAGGTCATGAAGAAGGTGCCATGAAGGGGGTGATAGAGCCTCGGTTGTAATGCCCACCTGCCCTTCATTGATGGTCTTGCTTTGCCACTTGTTAGCTGTATGTCCTTGGGCACATTTCTTAACCTCTCTGAGCTGCGGTTTCCTTATTCATAAAATGAGCAAGATACTATTAGTACCCATCCTTAGAAGCTGAGTAAGCATTAAACGAATTAATGATGCCATCTGCTTCATTTGAGTAGATGGCGTACCCCAGAATTTCAGTCCTTCTTGGCATCTTCCTCTCTTCACTCCTCACACTCATAAACTCAAGTCCTTTTGTTTTTCCTCCTGGGATGTCCCCGCTCCACTCACATCTTCTGTTTCTACTCCTGCCGTCCTCCCAGGCTACTTTCACCTCATCACTAAGTTCCTGGAATAGCCTCTTCACTGGTCTCCCTGATTGTAGCTGACCCACTGCAACAACTTAGAACTCTGGAACCTGAGCAATCATTTAAAATGTAATTCGACTATTCACCCTTCTCTACCCCTTGACTGTAGCTTGAATTTGTCAGGGCTTCCCACTGCACATACCCTTCATGCATCCTTGTTTGTCTGCAAGCTTCTCCCCACCACTCTCACCTCACACCTGCCTGATTCCTCATGACCCAGCTACACTGATCTATTCTGAGTTCTTCCAAGTGTTCGTGCTCTGTCTTCCTGCAGAAACTTTGCACCTACTATTACTTCTACTTGAATACTTTGCTCCTTCTTTTCTCTTAGTTTTCTTTGCTCATCCTCCAAGTCTCAACTTGAATGTCATTTTCTTGGGCATTTTTCTCTGAACTACCAAATAATCAGATCATCGAGAGGTGCAGTTTATCCCTCAGGAGCCTCATCCCAGTATATTCATTTATTTATACAATTGTTCAACTCATACTTGGCCCCCCGCTTGTCTATCCTCCCTGTAAGGGCAGAGGTAGCACCTGTTTGGTTCATGCTTTTGCCCCCAGGACCTATTGTAGCCCCTGGGATTGGGGAATGTTCTATACATTTTGGTTGAATGATTGAATAAAGAAATAACTGATGAAAGGAAAGAGCTGAATACAATAAATGATACACCAGCAGCAGCATTCCATACTTGTGACAGATTATTATTGTGGTAGTTTGTGGGGGCAGCAGAGAAAAAGAATGGTGAAAGGGGCTTAGAAATATCATCATGTGTTCAATGCTTTAAAAACTGCAAAGGAGTTTAGTGCAACCCCTCACAAGTGCAAATGATGCCAGTGCCCTGCCAGATTCCTGTGGTAGTCACCTACACACCCCGGAGGCTGCTTATTTCAAACACGTAAGGCTCTCTGCTGAGAGGGTTTGGTTTGTATGTTTTGTTTCTGGATATACGAGCCCTTTCTACAATTACTCAGGACAAGCCAGGAGTGCCACAAAGTTGGCACCCCTGGAAATAACCTTCAACCATTAATGGCCAGGGTTTGGAGGAAAATGCTCCAGCTTCCTCTCCCCTTGTTGGTTTGCATCACTTTCTCATTTCCTACTGGTATTTCCTGGGATCACTTCACAAGCAAACCACTTGTATTTGATTTCTTTTTTAAATTTTACTGTATTTTAATTTCTGGGATACATGTGCAGAACACGCAGGTTTGTTACATAGGTATACACGTGCCATAGTGGTTTGCTGCACCCATCAACCTGTCACCTACATTAGGTATTTCTCCTAATGCTATCTCTCCCCCGGCCCCCCACCTCCTGACAGGCCCCAGTGTGTGATGTTTCCCTACCTGTGTCCATGTGTTTCATTGTTCAACTCCCACTTATGAGTGAGAACATGCTTTGTTTGGTTTTCTGTTCTTGTGATAGTTTGCTGAGAATGATGGTTTCCAGCTTCATCCATGTCCCTGCAAAGGACACGAACTCACCATTTTTTGATGGCTGCAAGTATTCTGTGTTGTATATGTACCACATTTTCTTTATCCGGTCTATCATTGATGGGCATTTGGTTCCAAGTCTTTGCTATTGTGAATAGTGTCACAATAAACATACGTGTTCATGTGTCTTTATAGTAGAATGATTTATAATCCTTTGGGTATATACTCAGTAATGGGATTGCTGGGTCAAATGGTATTTCTGGTTCTAGATCCTTGAGGAATCACCACACTGTCTGCCACAATGGTTGAAGTAATTTACACTCCCGCAAACAGTGAAAAAGCATTCCCATTTCTCCACATCCTCTCCAGTATCTGTTGTTCCCTGACTTTTTAATGATCACCATTCTAACTGGCATGAGATGGCATCTCATTGTGGTTTTGATTTGCATTTCTCTAATGACCAGTGATGATGAGCTTTTTTTCATATGTTTGTTGGCTGCATAAATGTCTTCTTTTGAGTCGTGTCTGTTCATATCCTTCACCCACTTTTTGATGGGGTTGTTTTAATTTTTTCTTGTAAATTTGTTTAAGTTCTCTGTAGATTCTGGATATTAACCCTTTGTCAGACGGACAGATTGCAAAACTTTTCTCCCATTCTGTAGGCTGCCTGTTCACTCTGATGCTAGTTTTGTTTGTTTGTTTGTTTGTTTGTTTTTGCTGTGCAGAAGGTCTTTAGTTTAATTAGATCCCATTTGTCACCTTTTGCTTTTGTTGCCATTGCTTTTGGTTTCTTACTCATGAAGTCTTTGGCCATGCCTATGTCCTGAATGGTATTGCCTAGGTTTTCTGCTAGGGTTTTTATGCGTTTAGGTCTTACATTTAAGTCTTTAATCCATCTTGAGTTAATTTTTGTATAAGGTGTAAGGAAGGAGTCCAGTTTCAGTTTTCTCCATATGGCTGGCCAGTTTTCCCAACACCATTTGTTAAATAGGGAATCCTTTCCCCATTTCTTGTTTCTGTCAGGTTTGCCAAAGATCAGACTACAACTTACAAGTGATGTGAAGGACCTCTTCGAGGAGAACTACAAACCACTGCACAAGGAAATAAGGGAGGACACAAACAAATGGAAAAACATTCCATGCTCATGGATAGGAAGAATCAGTATCATCAAAATGGCCATACTGTCCAAAGTAATTTATAGATTCAGTGGTATCCCCATCAAGCTACCATTGACTTTTTTCACAGAATTAGGAAAAATTACTTTAAATTTCATATGGAACCAAAACAGAGCCCACATAGCTAAGACAATTCTAAGCAAAAAGAACAAAGATGGAGGCATTATGCCACCTGACTTCAAAGTATACTGCAAGGCTACAGCAACCAAAACAGCATGGTGCAGGTACCAAAACAGATATATGGACCAATGGAACAGAACAGAGGCCTCAGAAATAACATCAGACATCTACAATCATCTGATCTTTGACAAACCTGGACTTGATTTTGTCTGCGCTCATACTCTGCTCCTGAGAATCCCATGTGATACCCACAGTTTCACCGAGACAAGGGCAAACTTCAAGTTCATCATGATTTGGTCAAGAATTGTCCAGAGATCTAAGCTTGATCTCAACACATTTTACCTTGCAGGACATGCTTGAAGTCCTGGGATAGACACTGTAGTTCCTGGTTGTGTTTCAGACCCACATCTGAGGTGGAACATGTGCCTTCCAAGGATGCTGTTTTAGAAGGAACTGCAGAGAGTGGCTCAACTCCCTGAGAGGTAGGCAGACCCCCTCTACGCAACCCAAAACCTGGAAGAACTGAGGGGTGCCTTTTCAGTGACATCAGCTTGTAAAAGCAAGAGTTAAAATAGAAGGAAATTTAGAAAACATTCTTTTTCAATCCCAATGTGTCTCAGAGCTTCTTACTTACCTTCCTTTTGGCTTCCAACACATCCCATGGAAAATGGTGACTTCCGCAGCGATTCAGTAATTCTCAGATGAGTGAGTGTTGGTGTGTACACAAACCCTGGTAGAAAGGAAGGATGAGGGCTATCGGATATTGGGGAAAGAACAGCATTCAAAAGTCCACTTCCTGTAGCTGACTCTCCACCAGACTTATCAGATACATATACCAAGGTCCAGTGAGTGCAGTGACTTTCCTCAATTATTTTCTTGTTAGCAGAACCAAAACTGAGCCCCTCAACCCCTCCCTCCACATCCAGACTTTCTCTCCATTCTTCGTTTTATCTTTCCTCTCCTAAGAACTATCCTCTGTAATCTCTAATTTAAGTACCCACCTGTGATCTGTAGCCAGCATTTATTTTTGTTTGGCACCTAAATCTCACATGAATGCATAATTGATTGTTAATCGTATCTCAATGTTTCCACTCTGGGTGGCCATTTTGCATTTTTGCCATTGAATCTTAAGACCGCAACTATTGTGGTTATTGTTGCCATTGTTGTTCTTGTTGTAATATTTAAGTTATTCAAGTTATTCCTTACACAAGTTTGCTTAGAAATAACAGTGTAACCAGAGTAATGGTTGCCAAGATGCTCAATATGGTCAATCAAGTCTATGGTTCAGAAAAGATGTCTGATTTGACAACTTTTTTGGGACTTAAGCAGGCTGGAGAGCACTCCCCTTGAAATCTCATTATTCAAATGTGGCCCAGTCTAGCCATACACACTTTTAGACTTTGAGATCCTCCAACAAAGGACGTGACTCCCTGAGACAAGCCCATTCAGGCAGTGAGGGACACAATCGGACTCACTAATTGATCTCCAATTTTTCTGGAAAAAAATATTGATCATAAGAGGCAAATGTGAAAGAAAACAATGTACTTAAGGCTAAGACTTTAAAGTAGAGTCAGGAGATTGTGAGAGGATTGCACCCATACCTGCTGAGTCAAACTACAGGATGTTCCAATAGACTTGGATAATAACAGAAGTCAGTATACTCTAGCCTTTAACATCTCTCAGCTGGGATACCCTAATTAAACAATCAGAATGGGTTTTTAATTTAGGATTTCTGCATAGCCAATGAACTTTCTTTGAAAACAACTTTTTACGGAGAGCCCATATTAAACAAACAAACAAACAAAAAAACCCTTTCCTGAGTTTCTATAAGAGAATTCCAGAAGGTGGTAGAAGATTTCTTTAAGTGAGAAACATGAATAAAAGAGCCAATGCCTTTTAGTTTGGCAGCACTGGAATTCGTAAGAAGTATCTGAGAGGGACCTTTCCATCGAGGTTGAAGGAAATCCTGATGTAAATTTCTCTTCCAACAGAGAAAAATCACCAGGCTAAAGGTTGTGATGTTTTGTGTCTTTGTCTCCTGGCAGCACACTGTTGAAACATTGTGCTACCAGAGAATGATTTTTGCCTTTAACCTTAATTATTTCTTTATTATATTGGAGAATGTCTCCTTTAATTGACTGAATATTAAAGCCGGAGGAAGCTAAATGCATTTGCCATCCAGTGATTATTTCAAAAGGTAACAACTCATATTTTCCAAAAAATGCAGACCTTTAACAGGACCAGAAGCAATTGTAAAATTTCCACTAATTTTACCAGTTGAGTTTTGATGATGCCACTTGTTCTTTCCATTAATGTGCAAAATTGGAAATGGTAGGTGCAATAAAAGGTGTTGTTATATGGGGCATATTTCACAAATGTGTTTTATAACATGGCTAGTGAAATGAGTTCCTTGGTCATTATGTAGCTCTGAAGGTATGCCCCATCTAGGAATAATCTTTCCTAATAACAGTTTTATAACAGCTGAGACAGTGGCATGTCAGCACGTGAACCATCTACCAAATGAGAAAACACAAATCATAACAAGAACATATTTATAACTTTGAATGGGAAGAAGCTGGATGAAATCCATTTGCCAAATCTCAGAAGTTTCACTAGACAGGTCAAGATGACATGTAACTGTCTGAATTGTCTTTCTTGGGTTGAATTTTGGACAAACAATACAAGACAATTGTGCCTCTTTGGAACCCTTAAAATGTTTTCCCCATGAACACTGTTTAATGAAACTCATAACTTTGTTTAAAAAAAAAAAGGCCAGTGTTAAAAATCCACCCCTAATGTGCTTAACTGAAGTCAACAAGGTCATTTCTCTGGCCATCACATGTTAAAATTTTTAAATTTTGAATATCCCTGGGAGGAGTCTGGACACTTCAGCCTGGCAAAGTCTTCATCATGTCCTGCTGCTTTCTGCTGACAACACACACACATGACTGTCCTGGCTTTTGAAGGCTCCTGGGCTTATAATCTTTGCTAAGGCTCAGTTCAAATAGAAAATCTCAGTGAAAGTTTTCCTGACTACTAAGGCTGAATGAATCCCTGCCTCCCCTAGGTCTTCTCACCAATATATAAGAAATGTGCAAGATTCCATTAGAATCCATCATTATGATGCAGTGTGGACACCTCCCTCGCCTCTTCCTGCCTCCTCCTCCGTCTTTTATTTTCATTAAGATGAAATTTACATAGCATAATTGATCATTTTAAAGTGAACACTTTAGTAGTATGTAGTACATTCACAATGTTGTGTAACCACCACCTCTGTCCAGTTCCAAAATATGTTCATCACCCCAGCAGAAAACCCCATAATCCATTAGGCAGTTCCTATCTCTTCCCGCGCCAGGGCCTCAGCCCCTGGCAACAACCAATCTGCTTTCTGTCTCTGTATTCTTAGCACTAGGTATGTAGTCAGTATTCAATCAATTTTTTTGGTGGGGGGCAAGTAAATGATAATTGGACATGAGAAGAGGCCGGGGTGGCCTGGCAGCATCTTCACATCAAGGGACCCCATGATTGAGAGAATCACTGGATCCAGACTGCCTCAGTTTTGTCATCTGTATAGCTCAGCAAGGTAGCTGAGCTCTTGTAACTCCATTTTCTCACCTACAAGATAAAAACAATAATAGTATCTACCTGTAGAAGTTGTTATGGCAATTGAATGAGTTAATGTGTAGAAAAGCCTCAGAACAGTGCCTAGCACATAGAAAGCTGGTGTAGGGAGTGTTAAATGCAACTGACGCCATACTCCATTGATGTCGGAGTCTCCTGCGAGTTCGTCTTCCAAGAGAGAATCAGAACAAAAATCTAGGACTAGAAAACTGCCATGCTGAGATGGAATGGCTCTTCATAAAAAAGAACATTCACGCTGTTTGCTCTTGAGTCATTGTCTGCTTCTGATTCTACTCCTGACACCTGGCCACCCCGCTCCACAGCCCTCCCCTCTCCCAACACCCCGACTCCTGTCCCAACCTAAGTTTTGACCTTGAATTCAACAGAATGTAAATTCCAGGAAGATAGAGACCATGTCTTCTTTGTGCATCTCTGTATTCTCTACCGTAGCACATAATCAAACTCAATGATTGGCTGTGGATTAAATTGATAAATTCCTGCATAAAATGATCTATTATTACGACCATAAAACTTCAGAATGCATCAACCCCTTGCCGCTCAGTGGCTCCCTGTGCCTCAAAAGGAAACTTGTCAGAGCTCAAAAGCTCATGCAAGGCCTGCTCCTCCCTTGACTTCCTGTCTGTTCACACCTCCTTTCACCACCTCTGCCCTTAGTAGGAGATGGAGGTGGTGCAGACAGACAAGACCACTGATCCCTGGAGTTTTTTTTTTTTTTTGCTGCTGAGATCATCATACTGCTTTACACCCCAACCAGGCCTCAGCCTTGATGTAAAACTCTCCAGTTCTATGTAAATAATGGTCATAATTAATAATAAATGAACGGCCTGGGGAATTGCAGAGCAGGATTTAGTGCTGGAGATTTATACAGCTGCATTTGGTGCCAGTGTAAGATGTGGATATGGAAAAAACCCAGGGAGCTATCATTTCAGAGCCAGGGCACTGCTAATAAGCACTATGCACCCAGCAGCTCACAGCCTCGTAGAAAACCACACATTTTCCTGGGTGTAAAGGAGAGGAGGATATTTTTATCTTTTTGATCTCTGTTCCTCTAAATCAGGGTTAAGCCCCCAAAGTCCAGGCAATTTATATGGGGCAAGGCAGAAATCTGAACATGAAGAAGAGGCTGGAGAAAGAATTTGGACATACAGAAGAAAACTGAAATAAGGACATCGTGTACTTTTAGGAGAATTGATGGAATCAATGGGTCTTGAACAGATGATAAAG
The DNA here is from genome assembly GCF_037993035.2 of Macaca fascicularis. NCBI lineage: Eukaryota > Metazoa > Chordata > Mammalia > Primates > Cercopithecidae > Macaca > Macaca fascicularis. The sequence continues at coordinate 70,216,005 of NC_088384.1, forward strand.
ACCTACTTCTGCAGAAAGAAAACAAAAATGCATCATTCAATGCATAAATGGGGGAAAATCCCTGCAAGCCTCTTAGCTCTAAATATTTCAGATGCTCTAACTGGGCACTCACTGAGTGCATACGTTGAGTTTTTTCATAACATACAATCCTTTCAGTCCACACACGTCTATATTTTTTAATCCAATTCCTCTACCTTCTTCTAAATCTTGATTTCCTGAGTTGGAAGTTAGCACTTGCAAACATTTTGAAGGTCACTTGACTAATCAACTGCTCATAGTTACAAGGAGGCAGGAGATGGAATAATATCAGGTTGTTGGCGGGATTTCCAGGCAACACAGGCAAGGGGCTGAGCATAGGAGCTCATGTAAGAAGCTCTTAATGAATGAAAGCTATTGCCACAATGTTCCAGGTTCAGGTCTGCCTCATGGTCATGCATCATCCCATTGACTCCATGTGAAACAAACTTAAGATTCAGGCTACTACTAAAAAGTGCCAGATAACCAGTGGCTCACAGTCTTGTAAGAAATCAGAGTTGTTAACACACATTATTTCCAGGTGTAAAAGAGAACATTCTTGTTCTTCAAGTATCATTGTCCTTAGTTTATAGAAATCAAGGCTTATTGTTAACAAATTTGACCAAGAAAACAGCTTACAAATAACAAAACCATGATTTGAACATAGATGGGCAATTTTCAGAGCCCATGCTTACTTTATGCCCTTCTCCTTCCCTGAACATCAATCTCAACTCTCCTGGGGCTCCAGGTTAACATCTTCATGTAAAGAAAAGGGAGAGTGGGTGCTAGAAACTCTCAGGGCTCACCAGGTCAAAACCTATCTGACCAGACACAATTCTTTCCAGTGATGAATAAGGAGGCACTACAGACATATGCATATCTTGTAAGATACTGGATAAGAAATCATGATGGCCATGTGGTCAAGATGAAGTGAATATTTCAGATGACGGGCTATTGGAGTAGACCTTGAGGTGGTTTCCAGTGTCAGTCCTAAATAAAAAAAAATCTAAATTTTTATATATTCCATGTATAGTTACAGTTTGTGACCTGTGCATGGTACAGGGAAGGTACTAAAAGAGACATCAAAAGACAGGTCAGGTTCCCTAGGAGCAGAGCCTGAGAAAAAGGACTTAAGTGCATGTGATTTTATGAGGACATTCTTTAGGAGAAAACTGCAGGGAATAAAAGAAGCAAGATAGAAAGGAGATAATCAAGAATGTGATGTCAAAGAAAATTTAGACTTGGCCTGATTCACAGGGGGCTCTAGAGCATAAATTATACTGCCAAATTACCCTCCCCTTGAGGCAAGGAGGCTGACTTTTGTATTCCATATAAATCAATTATGTCTCTGGGCTGCCACTTCCAGGGTAGGATGTCCCATCAGTAGAAAGATGTTCCATCTGTTAATAACCCCAGAGAAGGGGAACACCATGAACCATTAACAGCCAACACTCACCCACAGCAGCTGGAGAACGGTTGCATGACAGTGTGTACAGATCACTGACTACAAGCATTTTTCCCCTCAGGAATGAAAATGCCAGGACAAATGAGGACAAATAAGTCCTATTTGACAGACCTAGCCAGGTGCTGCAGTTAGACTGTGTCTCCCAAAGTTCATGTGTTGGAAACTTAATCCCCATGCAATAGTGTTAAGAGGGTGGAACCTTTAAGAGGTGATTAGGTCATGAGATATCTTCCCTTGTGATGAATTATTGAGGGAGGGGGTTAGTTGTCATGGAATTTGATTCCTGATAAAAGGATGAGTTCACTTCCCATCCCCTACTTGCGTGTTAGACCTTCCGCCATGGGATGACACAGCATGAAGGCCCTTGACAGATGTTGGAAACTTGATCTGGGAATTCCCAGCCTCTGGAGCTGTAAGATATAGATTTTATTTCATTATAAATTGCCCAGTCTGTAGTATTCTCTTATAGCAGCACAAAACAGACTAAGACACCAGGCAATACTACAATAGTTAAAGAAAGGCCAAGAGACCATGAGAGTGGGTATTATTAAGGCTCGCATGGAAGATGACTTTGAGCATGAGAACAGTGTGGTGGGTAGCATTATTGCTCTCAATTTTTTACTCTGTTCAGTGATAGAATTAAATGTCCCTGCAGTTTCCATGGCCTCATGGTAGGGTTAGTGCACTTTTTCACTCCTTGATTTGGTCCTGACCCATGCCCTCTTGCTTCGGCTAATGGGATATTAATGAACTCCATTGGAATAGAGACCCTAAATGTGCTTATGCACATTGGCTTGCCTCTCCCACTGCTGTGAATCTCTATGAGAAGAGCATATCCCCAGTAGCTGGTCAAAGAGAATCATGTGGAGTAGACATAAATCCAACTTGCAGCCATGAGCCAAGTCCAGCTGATTCTAACCAAGCCCAGCTGAGACACAGCCGATCCACAGACTATAAACAAGAAGATAAATGTTGTTGTAAACCGACTGCTTTGTAGGCAGCAAAATCTGACTACTAGTGATGGGGATTTTTAAAGGACAGAGGAAAAGATTATAACTTTTCACTCTTATAAATGGAACTAAGATTTTTTTAGGACAGCCACACTAAAGACACAAGTTGAAGAAGAGGAGAGAGTTAGCGTTTCTCCATCTCCTGGTAATGCCATCCCTCCTTATAGGTGTTTGTCTAGTATACCTTTACCTGGCCTAGAAAAATAGTCCAATGACATCATTTCCCAGATGGAAAGTTGGAGGCTCAGAGAGAGTAGGTAGTTTTTCACCCCTGCAAAGCTCATATTTGAACCATAGAAAGGAAGTCAAAACCCATGTTTGCTGATCCTCTGTCCTGGGTTTATTCATTAGGGCATGTTTTATGTAGCTGATGCTGTTGATGCCATACCCCACATCCCCCAGTTCCCCTGAGTTCACCTGCAGCTCTACCTGTCTCCACCTGCCTGAGGGCTCTCTCTGGCACCCTTGGAGCTTGTGGAGCTGCAAGCAAGATCACACAAGAAGAGCAACGGAGTTCATACCTTTGGGGCAACCCTCATCCAACAGAGGATGGAAGGAAGTGGACAGAGTTCCAGCCTTTCTGTCCACTGGGATATTGACTCTGAGGCTGATTGTTCATCAGTGTAGAGCCCAGGGGTAACACCCATAAAGATACTCTTTATTGGCTCTGCTGTCCTCCCTGTCACACTCTCCTCACTTCCTCATTGTGTTTTGTGGGGCTATCTCCCAAATAAATGATCTACTCTCAAGTCCTTTTCTCAAAATTTGCTTCAGGGGAGAACCCAAGCTAAGCCAACTACACTTCTCTTCAGTGCTTGAGGCAGCAAGAATTGGTAAGATTTGAGAGGGCAAGGGGAAAAATGTCTTTATTAATAATGGTTTGATCAGAGAAGCAGAACTACTATGCATGATATAAAATGAGGGCTTATGATGGGGATTAAACCTTCTTCAGTGCTAGGAGCTGGATGAGCAGTCTGTGCAAGTCTGTCACCTCTGGATCTTCTCAAGGCAATCCCTTAAGCTGCTATTTTGGCATTTTATTTCAAAAGACTTACAGTTTGATACAGCTCCTCCACAAAAAGAGGTCTGAGTAGTTTTTCTAGATGTACAGTACATTTCTCCAAACAGAGGCATTAAATTAAGTGAACAAAATTTATGTTGGGAAACCACTGGTCAAAATAGTTGAAGTAATTTGCTGACCTGGCATGTCAGTTGACATGCTTGGGCCTTCTCTGGGAGAAATGAGCATCATACATGAAGATAAATGGCAACATCCCTGGTTGCCCAATGGAAAAGCTAAGAGACCACAGCTCTTTGCCACTTTTGTAGCATTATTGCCTCAAAATGATTTTCCCGAGTGTGCTTCAAAGAAGGTACAGGACTTACACATTCTAAGGGATGAATGTCATGTCCAATCAGTTTTAGTATCATTGCTTTTTCTAGCACAGAACGTTGAGAAAATTGGCACAGGTAAAAATTATGTGTTCCATTCATTGTCATCCTTACTTGATTTGTGTCTAAAGAGTGTGATCTTGAATAATGAGAAATTAAAACTTGGCATAAGAGAAAGAGTTGTCTATTTACCATATATGTGCACATGCATGTACAGAAAACCACAGTGCAGGATCCAACTTCATAGTGATAAACATATTCCAGCCATTCAATGACATGATCAAATGAGACCAAAATGAAAAATGAGAGGGGAAGACAGAGAAAGAGAGAGAGAGGGAGGGAGAGAGAGAGAAAGAAAGAGAGAGAGCAAATGGAATGTAAAAAATAAATAAATAAAATAAATAAATAAATAAAATAAAATAAATAAAATAAAAAATAGAGTATAGTTACAGAAGGAAAATATTTCAAGATAATCACTTCTACTGATATTTTGAAAAGCTATTTATATAATTTAAGCAGGCAGATGTATATTTATAAAAATATTTTTGAATTAAAAAATAGAATTTCGTAATGTAATATATTGCAAAAATGGGCACAAGTTCTTTCCCTCCCTATAGCCATGCCATTATTTTTCCTCCTACACTAACTCTGATTTTGGCCATGTGACTTGGTTCATGAGACAATAGTAAATGTGTCACAAGCGAAACAGGAAACGTGCTAGCACATTGGAGATTTCCTCTCTTGCTGTTCTTGGAAATCTGCTAACTGTATGTAAATGAGCCAGGGCTAGCCTACTGGATGATGAGAGACAGGCAGCCCAGCCACCTCTTCACCCCAGTCAATAACTAGCCAACTCCCAGAAGCAGAGCTGCCTAAATGACAAGAAACTAACCACAAATGCATGAATGAGCCCAGTCAAGGCCAGCAGAGCAGCCCAGCTGAGCCTAGTTCATGTTGACAATCCACAGAAGCATGAGCTAAAAAAAATACCATGGCTATTATTTTAAGCTACTAAGCTTTGGGATAGTTTGTTATGCAGCAAAACCTAACAGATATGGTTGACATTATGATATGAGATCCAGGAGAAGGAAGTATAAAACAAGATCCTTACCAATAGAACCTACAATCTGGTTGAAAAACAAAGAACATAGAATAAAATATCTAGTCAGTGAGGCAGCAGGATGTCTGTCACCATTGCATTCTGGCTTAATAAATTATAGAAAAGGTGCTAATTAGGAGGTATAAGCAGGAAGTGAGAAAGAAGTAAAAGGTTTCAGCTAATAATGTATCTTTCAAGAAGAAAGGCTTGAATTAGTGCAACCTAGGGAGGTACATGGCAGGGAGAGACACAAGAAATAGGGAAGGTTAGTGAGGTGGAAGCAGGAGGCCTTGGGATCTTGGCCAAGGCACTTAGCATTAAAACAGAAAGCAATAAGCAACAGCTCAAATGTCCAGACATCATTTAATATTTCGTAAATTACATAATGCATTTGCCTTAGAGGCTGCACTGAGATGACGATGAAAGATAATAAAAGTAAGAGTCATAGATATCTGGGGCTCCATTTTCCCTGCAACCTTCTTCTCTTGGGAGCAGGATCAAGTGGCACCGAACTCCGTGATCCAACTGGCAACTCTGGGTTGCCCTGGTATTACTTTAGCCCCTCAATTAACCCAAGCTAGGACAACAAATCCTTCCAGAAGGATAAAAAGAGGGGAAATTCAAAGTCTCTCCTCTCTTTGATGTTGAGAAATATAAAACTTGGGAGCTGCCATCAGCCATGGTTTTGTCCTCATGGGAGAGAAAACAACACTATCACAGAAACAGACACAAAACCGAAGCACACACCAAATCCCCACGTGCACGTGGGGCTCCTGGGCCCTGGTGCGTCCTTGTCAGTTTCCTTCCCACTTCCCTTCTCAGGGTGGTGCCACCTGTCTTTGGATGTGGCTTGGGCCAGGTTTGTGACCAAATTGTTACTCTGTGAAAACTGAGGTGCATAAGTAACATGCAGATAAATCTTCCCCAAATGGAATCTGGGCTCTCTTTTTTTCAGGCACCTACCTGACTCAGAACAGAAAGTGTACTGGGTTAAGGATTTTTAACCAAAGCCAGGAAAGAGCATCAATTGTGGTTTTACAGTGACTAGAGAGGAAGAGAAGGATGCTCTTAGAGTGGGAAAGATGAAGGGCATACCATGAGAAAAAGGGAAACCTGTACTGATTGAAAAACTGGAGAAAACCCCTTTCCCCTCCCACTGCTGTGTGTACACAGATGGAACTGGCCCCTGATGCCTTGCCATCCCTCAATACTGCCACCTCTGTGCATTTGCACATACTGAGCTTACCTCCTGGAGGCTTTTTCTGCCTCCCTGCCCCCTTCAAAGTCATGATGTGTCCTCTGATCCTCCTGTCAGAACAACTCTCCCTTTTCTGTGTCCTCCTAGCAATCTGGGTCACACCCAAAATACTACATCCTGCCTTGCATTATTGTTGATTGTCACATGCACAATCTCCCCATCAGGTATTAACTCTGAGAGTGTAGGGAGAGAAGGCAGAGGAGTTGAGAATATGATAAACTCCATGTAGTTTGCATGGATGAGCTCACCATTGAGGGTGATCCTTGTTTTGTCCTCTCCTAGGTGTGGTTCAATCAAGGCTCTAATCTTCCTAAACCGGGAATTGGAGAACAGCAATTTTAGTAATATCAACTTTACCACAGGCATCCTCAGTGGCAATGGAGTCTGGCAAGCTGATACCTGGTAACCAGGCACACTGAGCAAATCCAGGATCTGTTAGAAAGGGGAGTAGATAGCGGATTCCAGCCAGAGGTCTTCTGAAAAGTCATTCCGCTTCTCACACCAACTCAGGGAGCCCAGTAACGAAAGTGTTTTCATCCATTCATCTGGGCTTAAGATGTGATTTAGGACAGGTTCCTCATCTTTAAAATGGGGATGAGAATCGTCCCTAGCTCACAGCGCAGTCCTGAGGATTACGGGAGACAATATGAGCATGCTGAGAGCACTCAGGTGCTCAGGAAGTGTGAGCTACTCCAGTGAACTGTGAACAGCCAAGATACTGAGGCCAAAAAGGCCATGTGACCAACTTATAGACCAGAGCATGGGAAGAGCCTGCTGCAGTGTGTGTGAGTCACAGTCGGCCTCCTGCCACCATGAAGGAGACATGGTACAGCGGCAGCCTTGTCACTGATCCCTGCCTACCTTCTAGATCCCCTCAAAGACAAAAGACACAGGCTCCAGTGTCTGGGTGTCTGTTGTTCAGAGCAGGCATTGCAATAAGACAATTCAGTGGTTCCACAGAGTACTCTTTGCTGTGTCACAAATCCTGCCAGGCCCACCAGGCCACCAGCTCATTCACAGGACATTTTTTGTCATGAAAATGACAAAAGTTTCAGCCAAGCTCATTCGGGAAATGCTAGTCCAGAAACCATTGCTCTTCTTTCTTTGATGTCTGCACAAAGCAGTAAACACAAGGAAAGATCGACTTCCTTGGAGTCCAGGCAAAAAAGCAGCAGAGATAAAAGGCAAAGAAATTCCCTCTGTGGCCAGCTTTAGACTGCTTCCGCCGTAGATTACAGTGAGGAAGAACTGAACAGAGAATGCCTGCAAAAGACTAAGAGGCCAGGTGTAGGAGACAGGGAATGCCCACTCCCAGGAGCAACCTGCTTGCCTGATTCTGAAACTGCCTTTCAAAATTATAACTAAGGAAATTATGACAGTGAAAGACATCAGACCTAACCAACTCCATCTTGCTTATAACCTTGAAACTGTCCTTAGCCATTCCCGGGCATAGGCTGAACTAACCTTGGGAAGGAAGTCAGTTTATAGTTTAAATAATAGCCCTTCCCAAAAGCTAAAATGTTCTTGTAAAATGAATGAAAGGCCACCAGCCACCAAGTTAGAATAGGAGGGTATGGAATTCTAAATATTACCTGCCATTATTCTGGAGGTCATAAGATTTACAACCTTCCCAATTACTCTCAAAGGTAACATCACTATTGTGAACCTAAGATTGTCCTTTTGAGATGTCTGTTCAGATTTTTGCATTTCTAACAATTAGATGGTCCCACCTGGACCTGTCTACCAGATCTGTGGCCCCCACCCAGGAGCTCAGCATAAGAGAACAGCTTCAACTCCCAATGATTTCATCTCCAAGTCAACTATTCAGCACTCCCGATTCACTGACCCTCTATCCACCAAATTATCCTTAAAAACTCTGATCCCCAATTTATTTAATCTACTACTCAAATCAGGGAGACTTATTTGAGTAATAATAAAACTCCAGTCTCTTGCCTCTTGCACAGCCAGCTCTGCATGAATTCTTCTTTTTTTTTTTGAAACAGTCTCTCACTCTGTCACCCAGGCTGTAGTGCAATGGTGTGGTCTCAGCTCACTGCAATCTCTGCCTCCTGGGTTCAAGTGATTCTCTCACCACAGCCTCCCAAGTCTCTGGGAGTACAGGTGCATGCCACCACATCTGGCTAATTTTTTTTTTTTTTTTTTTTTTTTTGTATTTTTAGTAGAGACGGAGTTTCACTATGTTGGCCAGGCTGGTCTTGAACTCCTAACCTTGTGATCCACCCACCTCGGTTGCCCAAAGTGCTGGGATTACAGGCGTGTAATCCCACCCTGCCGAATTACTCTTTCTCTATTGCAATTCTGCTGTCTTGATAAATTGGCTCTGTCTAGGCAGTGGGCAAGGTGAGCCCCTTGGGCAGTTGCACTTCCTTTTGCCCATCCTCCTCCCTTCCCTTCCTTCTTCCCCTCCTTTATTCCACCACTCCTCCATCATTCCTTTCTCATCTCCATGTCTTTTCTTTCTAACTTTTTTTTCTCCTTAGCATGTATTTCCAGAGTGCTCATTGTACTCAAGGCACCATGCCAGGTGCAGGAATGAGAATGGTGATGGAAAAACACATAATTCTTGCCGTATGGGCAAAAACCTTTTGTGTGGAGCAGTATATATGGGGGTGATAATATACGTCTGCTAGCCAGTGGAAATGAGTCCAGAGCAGAAAACCTGTGGTCAAGTGACACATGACTGATGTAGGGAGAGGGACCACGCTCCTGGAGGGTGGACTGTGTCTAAGTCAAAAGTACCAAGAATAGGATGACTTTCTCCTTTATTTTGTCACAAGGCAAAATACAGCATCTCAACTCTGTAGTGCGGGCTAGTTCATATTCTCGTCATGTGAAAAACCTCCAAAAGGGACTTTTTTTTTTTTTTTTTTTTGAGACGGAGTCTCGCTCTGTCCCCCAGGCTGGAGTGCAGTGGCGCGATCTTGGCTCACTGCAAGCTCCACCTCCCAGGTTCACGCCATTCTCCTGCCTCAGCCTCCTGAGTAGCTGGGACTACAGGTGCCCACCACCACACCCGGCTAATTTTTTTTGTATTTTTACTAAAGACGGGGTTTCACTATGTTAGCCAGGGTAGTCGCGATCTTCTGACCTCGTGATCCACCCACCTCGGCCTCCCAAAGTGCTGGGATTACAGGCATGAGCCCCTGCACCCGGCCCAAAAGGGGCTTCTTAGAATAATATTTAGGGTCCTAACTCTCAACTCCACCTGACACCTCTTCTGATGCTCTAGCATCCCACCAGCCTCCTGGGATGCAGCAAACCTGTTCCCACCTGGGACTCCTTGTCCTTGTGTTATCCCTTCTTCTTCCTCACACACCACTCCCTGGCCAGTTGGGCCATGACTGGTTCACGCTCAGTCCCCCATCTCAGTGCAAACATGCTCACACCCAAGAAATTACCACCAACCTCCTCATTAATGTCCAGTTTAATTTCTTCCTGGCAACTATGACTCCTTCACTTCATGGCACTGTCACTCTGAAAGTGTGTTTTTTATATTTCCTTGTTTGCCCATTTCTTCTCTCTTTTAAATAGACAGCACCGACTAATAGTGAAGAGTTTAGACTCTGCAACTAGACCACCTGGTTCTACTTCCAGCATTGCCACTTTCTAGCTATGTGGTCCTGGGCAGGTTACTTTAGCTCCCTGTGTCCCAGTGTCCCCCTGTGTAAGATGGGTATGTGACAGTACCTACCTCATGGGCAGTTTTTCAGAGGCAGTGTGGATGCCTGCAGTGGTGCTAGGATAATGTGTGGCACACTGGAGGTGCCATGCAGCACTTGCTGTTACAGCTGCTTCATATTGCCCACTGAACTGTGTGTATGCAGGTTGACCTGTGCATTTGCAAAGTGACTAGAGCATAGCAGTTGCACAATAAATGGCTGTTGAATTATTCAAACTAACAGGGATCACCACCAATGACAAGTCTTTCAGTTATGTATGACAGTTTTGCCAGGCTATCCTTTCCTGAGAAATTTATTATTTGGTAATAATGAATCGATAAGCACATTACTTAGTAAACATGCATAAAGGGTACTAAATGATTTGAAAGAAAACAGAATCATTCTAGAGGAGAAAAATATAAAGATAGACCTCATGTGTAAGTGCTTTGGAGAAAGAATTTTTTGTCCTTGGTGAGTGTGGATGTAGCACAAGGTTTTCATTAATTTGAGGGAATGAAGACTAGGGTTGCTCTCCAATCCTAAGGGTCTTGTTCTCCTAAATACATTGTTGAGGAAGTTTACACTTTATGAGAAAAAAGTTTATTTGAGAACCTATGAAATTTTTTCATTTAAGCATTTTATTTTGCATTTGCTGTAATATAGTAGTAAATAAAATACTTAATGAGAAAATATAATGATATTTTTAATTAACCTGACTCCTGTTGACTCCTGTGGCTTCAACACATTTTGACATTTTACCTATTTGTGTATCGGTGTAACTCTTGTAAATTTCTTCTATTTCTCTAACCCTGTCCCCCTTCATTCTGCCTAGCCCATGATGGGGAATCTAGGCAGGGAGGCATAATAATGGTATCTTCTAATACTTATTGGACACTTACTGTATGCCAGGAACTCTTCCATGTTCCTTACATATATTTACTAATTAAGCCCCTTGAAAGTCTCTGTAGTAAATAGTATTATAATCCTGTTTTACAATGAGAAATTAAGGATCAGAGAGGTAAAGTCACATGCCCAACATCACATAGCTATTAAGTGGCAGAGTAGAAATTTGAATACATGTCTTCAAATTCTAAAGACTGTGCTATTCACTGCTACCTTACTACCTTAGATTATTTTTCTGGACAAAAAGAACCAAAGAACAAAACTTTATGGTTATCCTACAGGGCCCTTGATGCCTCCAGACATGAATCCTGGCCTTGGATTTGAAGGTTCCTCTTTTCAGCCCACTACTTGTTGCCCCGAGCTGGTCCCCAAGGAAGCTTCCTAGGACAATGCCAATATCTACTGCCCTAAGCTTGGACTTCCCAGCCATCTATTACCCTTTATTGGCTTCAGAGTTATTGGGAATTCTTAATTAGGTGTTTATCCTATTTTATCCTATTACAATGACATTTTACCAGCACCAGTATTTCAGAAAAGACACCCTTTTAAATGTTCATGGCCCTTTGTTAATTAATTCAGAGATGTCCTCTCCCTAAATTAAAATCTTCCTATCTGGCTTGGAAATACTTTTACTATCTTTGCTGCCATAAACTGGCATGTTCTTTAACTCTTTCCTGTAACATATTTATCTGAAAGAATATTTACAACAAATTTGCACAACTAAAAAAAGTTGGGGAAGGTGGCCATGGCCAAGATGGCTGACTAGAAGCAGCTAGTGTGTGTAGCTCTCACAGAGAGGAACGGAAGGGGTGAGTTAATACAGTACCTTCAACTGAAACATCCAGGTACTCGCATTGGGACTAATCAAGGAAATAACCTGGCCCATGGGGGAATGGAGAAGAGCAAGGCAGGATGATGGCCCGCCTGGGAGCAGCACCAAGCCAAGGAAACATCCCCTGCCCGGGGAGGCTGTAAGTGAATGGAAGGAAGCCATGCTTCTCCCACAGATCTTTGCAACCCTCAGGTCAGGAGATCCCCTCATGAACTCACTCCACCGGGGTCTTCAGAGCTACGTGGAGTCTTGGCAGAGCAGCCATCTGGTACACGTGGAGACTTGGGAGCCTTAGATACTTGGGCTCTCCAGGCTTCCTAGCAAAAGTACTGCAACTCCAACAAAGCAGGAGATTAGACTCCCATAGATACCCCTAGGAAAGAGGCTGAATCCAGGGGACTGACCAATGACTGTCTGCAGGCCTCACTTCCATGGCACCTCACAGGATAAGACCCACTGGCTTGGAATTCTAGCCAGCCAGCAGTGGCAGCTTTGCACTTCCCTGGGATGGAGCTCCCCAGGAAAGGGATGGGGTGCCATCTTTGCTGTTTGGGTGACTTAGCAGTTCCAGTTTTCAGGGTTTGGAGAGTCCAAGCCAACCAGGGTTGAAAGGGATCCCCCAGCACAGCACAGCTATTCTGTGAAGATGTGACCAGATTGCTTTTTTTTTTTTTTTTTGAGATGGAATCTTGCTCTGTCACTCAGGTTGAAGTGCAGTGATGCAATCTACTGAAACCTCTACCTCCTGGGTTCAAGCAATTCTCGTGCCTCAGTCTCCCAAGTAGCTAAGACAACAGGTGCACCACCATGCCCAGCTAATTTTTGCATTTTTGCTAGAGACGGAGTTTCACTATGTTGGCCACGCTGGTCTTGAACTCCTGACCACAGGTGGTTCACCTGCCTCGGCCTCCCAAAGTGCTGGGATTACAGGCATGAACCACCACACCCAGCTCAGACTGCTCTTTAAAGTGAGTTCCCAATTCTGTTCCTCCTCACTGGGTGGGACCTCCCAACCGGGGTCCCTAGCCACCCCTGCCAGTGCTCTCTCACAGCCAACAGAGATTTGAAATCTCCCTGGGACAGAGCTCCCAGAGCGGCGGGGGTGATGGGCCATTATCTTTGCTGTTTCGGTGACTTAGCTATTCCAGTCTTCAGAATTTGGAGAGTCCAAGGCACCCGTAGGCTAAAGTGGACCCCCCAGCACAACTGCTCTGTGAAAATGTGGCCAGACTGCTTTTTAAAGTGGGTCCCTAATCCTGTTCCTCAGTACCAGGTGGTGCCTCACAACCATTGTCTCCAGCTACCTCCTACATGTACTTTTGGTCCAGCAACAGGTCCCTACCATGTAATTACACAGAAATTAAACAACATGCTTCTCAATGACTTTTGAGTAAATAATGAAATTAAGGCAGAAATCGAGAAGTTCTTTGAAACTAATGAGAACAAATACATAAAATACTAGAATCTCTGGAACAGAGCTAATGCAGTGTTAAGAGGGAAATTCATAGCACGAAATGTTTTGTGTCTCTGTGTGTGTGTGTGTGTGTGTGTGTGTGTTGATTTTCTTCAGTTCAGCTTTGATTTTGGTTATTTCTTGTCCTCTGCTAAAGTTAGGGTTGATTTGATTTTGCTTCCATAATTCTTTCAGTTGTGATGTTAGGTGGTTAATTTAAGATCTTTCTAACAAAAAAAAAAATTCAAAAGATCAATGAATCCAGGAGTTGGTTTTTCAAAAAAGTTAATAAGTTAGATAGGCTGCTAGCTAGACTAATAAAAAAGAAAAGAGGGAAGATCCAAATAAACACAATTAGAAATGATGAAGGGAATGTTACCACTGACCCCACAGAGATTACATTAACCATCAGAAACTACTATGAACACCTTTATGCAAATAAACTAGAAAATCCAGAAGAGATGGATAAATTCCTAGACACATTCCTCCCAAGACTGAACCAGGAAGAAGTTGATTTCCTGAACAGACCAATAATGAGCTCTGAAATAGAATCAGTAATATGGTTTGGCTGTGTCCCCACCCAATTCTCATCTTGAATTGTAGCGCCCATAATTCCCATGTGTTGTAGGAGGGACCTGGTCGGAGATAACTGAATCATGGGGGTGGTTTTCCTCATACTGTTCTCATGGTAGTGAATAAGTCTCACGAGATCTGATGGTTTGATAAGGGAAAACCCTTTTCACCTGGCTTTCATTTCCTCTTTGCCTGCTGCCATGTAAGACGTACCTTTTGCCTTCTGCCGTGATTGTGAGGCCTCCCCAGCCATGTGGAACTATGAGTCCATTAAACATCTTTTTTCTTTATAAATTACTCAGTCTCGAGTATGTCTTTAACAGCAGTGTGAAAACAGACTGCTACAATAAGTAATAAATAGCCTACTACCCTACTTCCCCAAAATTAAGAACTTATGGATTCACAGTCAAATTCTCCCAGATGTACAAATAAGAGCTGGTACCATTCCTACTAAAACTATTTCAAAAAATTGAGAAGGAGGGACTCTTCACCAACTCATTCTATTAGGCCAGCATCATCCTGATACCAAAACCTGGCAGAAACACAACAAAGAAAACTTCAGAGCAATATCCTTGATGAACATCCATGCAAAAATCCTCAACAAAATACTTGCAAACCGAATCCAGCAGCATGTCGAAAAATTAATACACCACAATTGTGGTTAATACACCACGATCAAGTAGGCCTCATCCCCTGGATGCAAGGCTGGTTCAGCATATGGAAATCAATAAATGTCATTCATCACATAAACAGAACTAAAGACAAAAACCACACGATTATCTCAATAGATACAGAAAAGGGCTTTTGATAAAATTTAACACCCCTTCACATTAAAAACTCTCAATAAACTAGGTACTGAAGGAACATACCTAAAAATAATAAGAGCCATCTGTGACAAACCCACAGTCAACATCATATCTAATAGGCCAAAGCTAGCAGAATTTCCCTTGAAAACCAGCACAAAACAAAGATGTCCTTGCTCACCACTCCTATTCAACATAGTATTGGAAGTCCTAGCCAGAGCAATCAGGCAAGAGAAAGAAATAAAGAGCATCCAAATAGGAAGAGAGGAAGTTAAATGATGTCTGTTTTCATATGAGATGATTCTATATCCAGAAAACCACATAATCTCAGCCCAAAACCTCCTTCAGTTGATAAACAACTTCAGCAAAGTTTCAGAATACAAAATCAATGTACAAAAATCACTTGCATTCCTATACAACAACAACAGCCAAGTCAAGAGCCAAATCATAAAGGCAATCCTATTCACAATTGCCAAAAAAAAAAAAAAAAAAAAACAATAAAATACAGAAATACTGCTAACTAGGGAGGTGAAAGATCTCTACAAGGAGAACTACAAACTACTGCTCAAAGAAATCAGAGATGACACAAACAAATGAAAAAATCATGCTCATGGATAGGAAGAATCAATATCATTAAAATGGCCATACTCCCTAAAGCAATTTATAGATTCAATGCTGTTCCTATCAAACTGCCAATGACATTCTTAACAAAACTAGAAAAAACTATTTTAAAATTTACATGGAACCAAGAAAGAGCCCAAATAGCCAAGGAAATTGTAAGCAAAAAGAACATAGCTGGAGGAATCCTCCTACCTGACTTTAAACTACACTATAGGGCTACAGTAACAAAAACAGTATGGTACTGGTCCAAAAACAGACATATAAACCAGTGGAGCAGGACAGAGAACCCCAAAATAAGGTGCACACCTATGACCACCTGATCTTTGACAAAGCTAACACAAGCAAGCAATGGGGGAAAGGATTCCCTATTAAATAAATGGTGCTGGGATAACTGGCTAGCCATATGCAGATGACTGAAGCTATGCCCCTTCCTTACACTATAAACAAAAATCAACTTATGATGGATTAAAGACTTAAATGTAAAATCCAAAACTATAAAACCCCTGGAAGAGAACCTAGGTAATACCATTTTAGACATAGGAATGGGCAAAGATTTTATGACAAAAATATCAAAAGCAATTTCAACAAAAGCAAAAATTGGCACATGGAATCTAATTAAGAGCTGATGCACAGCAAAAGAAACAATCAACAGAGTTAAAAAAAAAAAAAAAAAAAAACAACCTACAGAATGGGAGAAAATATTTGCAAACTATGCACCTGGCAAAGATCTAATACCCAGCATCTATAAGAAACTCAAAAAATTTATAAGCAAAAACAACTCCATTAAAAAGTGGGCAAAAAGGCCTGGCGCAGTGGCTCATGCCTGTAATCCCAGCACTTTGGGAGGCTGAGGCAAGTGGATCTCCTGAGGTCAGGAGTTCGAGACCAACCTAGCCAACATGGTGAAACCCTGCCTCTATTAAAAGTGCAAAAATTAGCCAGGCGTGGTGGCACATGACTGTAACCCCAGCTCCTCAAGAGACTGAGGCAGGAGAATTGCTTGAATCTGAAAGGCAGAGGTTGCAGTGAGCCAAGATCACGCCACTGCACTCCAGCCTGGGTGACAGAGCAAGACTCCATCTCAAAAAAAAAGAAAAAAAAGTGGGCAAAAAAACATGAACAGACACTTTTCAAAAGAAGGCATGCATGTGTCCGACAAGCATATGAAAAAAATCTCAGTATCACTGATCATTAGAGAGATGAAAATTAAAATCACAATGAGATACCATCTCACACCAGTCACAATGGCTATTAGTAAAAAGTTAAAAAATAACAGATGCTGGTGAGGTTGCAGAGAAAAGGGAACCCTTGCACACTGTTGGTGAGAGTGTAAATTAGTTCAACCATTGTGGAAAGCAGTATGGTGATTCCCCAAAGAGCTAAAGGAAGAACTACCATTTGCTGCAGCAATCTCTACTGAGTATATACCCAGAGGAATATAAATCATTCTACCATAGACACATGCACACATATGTTCATTGCAACACTAATCACAATAGTCAAGACATGGAGTAGTCAACCTAAATATCTATCAGTGACAGATTGGATAAAGAAAATGTGGTCCATATACACCGTGAAACACTATGCAGCCATAAAAAAGAATTAGATCATGTCTTTTTCAGGAACATGGGTATTGGGCTTAATTCCTGGGTGATGAAATAATCTGTACAACAAACCCCTGTGACATGAGTTTACCTATGTAACAAACCTTCACATGCACCTCTGAACCTAAAAGTTTAAAAAAAACAAAGATAGAAATAATGCTTTAAAAAAAGTCATAAGCTTTTAAATATAACATAAATGTTATGGTTCCTCTTCTCCAAAAATACCAATGTTATTATTTTCTTAGGGAAAAGTAACATGGATTTCCATGAAAGGAAATTCACAATTTCCAACCAGATGAACAATTTCTGTTCTTGAAGACAGAGCCTAGGAAGAAACACTCAGGTCCTTGCAGCTTGCTGCTAAATTAACTGGGCACCGTGGCTCATTCCTGTAATCCCAGCACTTTGGGAGGCTGAGATGGAAAGATTGCTTGAGCCCAAGAGTTCAAGACTAGCCTGGGCAATATAGTGAGACCCCCATCCCTACAAAGAATTTTTCAAAATTAACTAGGTATAGTGGTGCGTGCCTGTAGTCCCAGCTACTTGGAAGGCTGAGTTAGGAGAATCACTGAGCTTAGGAGGTAGTGGTTGCAGTGAGCTCTGATCACAGCACTGCACTCCAGCCTGGGCAGCAGAGTGAGACCCTGTCTCAAGAAACAAACAACAGCAATAACAGCAACAAAAAAAAAACCCTTATTCCACAAAGAATTCACAAATGTAAAATGGGACCAGTAGTACTCAAGTCTTAAGAATATGGCAAGGATTAAAGGAAGTAAAAGCATTTAGAATATCATCTGGTACATAGTAGGTGTTCAAAGTCACTTTCTATTTAGTAGTTCAAGAAGTTCTTGGAGGGACTCTAAGATACATTTGCCTTCTTTTTAATTCTGGTCAATAGAGAAAGCTCATAGCTAGATTACACAGCCTTATGGTATTTGTGCAAGATTGCTGAGGGCCTAGAAACGTCCTAAACCTCTGTTCATCCCTAAATAAAATTACCAGGAGCTCCTCCAAATACTTTCTTCAAGATCCCCCAATGTAATGTTTCCATACCCTCAGTGAACATTTACACTCAATTATGATTTTAAGATTTCCCTCTGCCATTCTGAGTTCCAAATCTGTCTGAACATTGCTAGCTCTCACAGATAATAATGGCCCTTACAGGGGCAGCATGAAAACATTTAACTGGCTAAACACAGGCAAAATGCTGTGGCATCTCTGCTCCAGAGGTCTGAGTGGGAGTGCCTACTCTAAGTGCAGAAGGGCAGTATACATCCCCACGTCTCTTGACATAGTGATTTAATATTGCTCTACTTCCGTTCAAGCTGACCAAAACATAATTCACTGCTGCCAAAACAAACAGCTTGTACTTTTTCATTCCATTTTATTAGATTTTTTCTAAAGAGCTGTTTTAGCATGAAATAGAGCAAACCCATGTTTCCATTTTCAGCCACTGAAGTTTATTCCAGTAGGGCTCCATGGACTCTTTAGGTCAGAATAGGAAAGAAGAAGGAAGTAGGTTTGGTTTTCAGGTGTTTGTCCCTTATTTGGAGGCAGCCTTTGTGGCTATCTTTAGAGTAGACCTGGTGACGCAGCCAAATTCCTTATCCCACTTTCTATATTGGCACCCCTCTTTCTCTTCTCTGCCTCTTGTATCATATAGCAATTTGGATAAATATCCATTGCTAAATACCTCTTAACATGTTGCTTCCAATGAGATTCTGCTGGTGATTTGGCTTCATCACCAGCACCTGAAGGGGTGGCCAGTAACATCTACAAGGTTGGTTTGTTTGTTTTTTCATAACTGCCTGGCAGAAGGATAGAGCCTGTGTGCACACGTTAGTGGTTTGGAAACATATCTGAGAAACAAACATCCCGGGAAGTAATTAATACTTAAAACCCTGACCCAAGCTCAAAACAAATGTGTTATCACAGAGAAAGATGAGCCTTTGCACTGCTGTGCAGGGAGAGTAACAGGATGCTGGTGTCCAGTGCATGGGGTATGTGACTCATGGCCAGAAGCTTTCAGTGGGTTGGTCTTGCCTGTCATTCTAGGTTGACTTCCTTCACACATCTGTTGAATGACATTGAAGGATGCTAAAGAAAAGACCAACTCATTCCAAACTGAAGCCAAAGTGATGAGTTTCCTCTGGCAACGCATTCCTCATAGATCTTAATCCAGTAGCCTTGGCATTTGGTATCTGCAACTTTCAATCGCCTTCAATCAGTGATTCTTCATCTTTATCTGCCATGATTCCTCTGGCAGTCTGAGGAAGCTGGTGGGTGTGCCCCTTCTCAGGATAACTTTTTAAAATCATAAAATACACAGGATATCAAAGGAAAATAATTATATTGAAATACATTACCAAAGTATTATAAAAACATATGATAGGGTAATATGTGTGATTCTTTACTTTTTTTTCAGTTCCCAAATGTAATACTTTAATTTTTAATTTTGAAATAAACGTAGACTTATAGAAAAGTGGCAAAAGTAATATAGAGTGCTTTAGTACACTCTTCACCCAGATTCTCCTGAGGTTAACAACTTAAATAACCACGGCACCCTTAGGGACTAGGAAATTAACACTGAGGCAAAACTCTGAACAAAACTGTACACTTTATTTGGATTTCAACAGTTTTTTCTACTAGTGTTCTTTCTCTGTCCCAGGATTCAATCCAGGGTTTGACACTGCAATGTGGCTGTTTCACAACCTTGTTACTTTTAAAGAATTCTGGTCTTAGAATGTCCTGAAATTTGGGTTTATCTGGCATTTTTCTTATGATTAGGTTGTGGTTATACATTTTTTCCAAAAATATGTTTCCTTATACATGCATTTAACAACTAGCTACCCTAATAAGTGCAGTAAGTAACTACCCATTTAATGTATTAAATAACTGCCTACCCTAATATATAACCACCCTAATTTTGAAGCGGTGATGGATAAAAATGATATTTTGTGAACTGCAACAACTGAAACATGGTGTGAAAATATCTATGACTTCTGTTGGTGACAAGTCAGGGATACTGCTAGCAGTGCTATGGACTGTGGCCTAGATTTAAGTTGGAAGCAAATGGAAAATATCAGCTAGGAAAACAAAGATTTTTAAGACTTTTTTTGTATCCAAGTCTACAGACTTCCCTGCCAATTTCTATCTGTGGATCTCTTAGGGATCTGGAGACCCCTAGTTAAGAACCCTTCTCTATAGCTACTGATAGTTACAGATGGCTAAAATTAAAAATTATATGTTAAAAGTTATTACTACAGTTGATTTCATTTTCCCTAGACACTGTGGAAAAATGACTCCAGTTAGATGATTTTTTCATGGAATGCCCCCAGATCGTTCACATGTAAGTCCACGACAGAGAAGAGTGACTATGAGACTATGAGGCTGTGTCAATTACTCACCTGATGTTTCACTACTTCCATGGGATATCCTCTTGTGTGTGCATGTATGTGTGTGTATCCATATTTTTTTTCCTCATACAACTCACATTGACAAACATAGCTTCCATATTTTCATCCTCAGGACTTTATTGTCTATTTGGACAAAAAGCTATTGAAGCAGTGGTTTCCTGACTCTAATTTTGAGACAGTCAATGGCCAGTGTCAGAAAGATCCAGACACTGAGTCTTGCCATGACTAAGCTCTAGAAGACTGAGGTTGAGAGGAATGTGGCCTCCAACCCAAGTCAGGGCTGAAGTGGAACCAGCAGCAGTTGGTGAGGACTTCCTAAATGGCTCCTCATCTCTGTGTAAGAGCCACACAAGCATTCTGTACTCAATTCTCCATCCACCAGATGAGGTAGGCATCTCATTTTGCAGATGAGGAGACTGGAGCACAGAAAATAATTCCAATTTCTCAGGAAGTGACTTAGCACAAATTCAATGTTGTCTGACCCCAAGGGTCTCATTTATAACTCCTACACTATCTCGTGATGAGTGGGGTTTCTTACCCCATTCAGCCTGGGCTTCACTTGTTGCAAATCTACCTGGTAGGATGGCCTTCTCAGGGGATGTTTTATTTCTTAAAGGCAATACAGTCACAAACTTAGTCAAAGGGCAGGGCCCTGGAGAGCAATGGCAGAAAAACAAACAAGGACATCAGGGTTAGGCAGTTTTATCAACCAAATCTTCCAGGTATCAGGCTGAGGCAAAGGGTCAGACACGTACCTAAGGTCTAAACAAGGGCAAGCATCTGGAAGTTCTGAGAGCAGCCTGGATTCCAAGGAGGAAGACACAAAAGACTAAACTCCAGTGCAACCCTCAATTCCTTATCATCCTCTTTTTTGTTTCCTGCAGCGGACCTCTTTGGCTCACATTGGCTCCCGGGTGTGTGTCTAGAGCCCTAAGTCATCACATAGAACAGAGGTGCACTCTGCTCACAGCTGCGACTGGGACAGAGGTGCCTACAGCAGGAGACAGAGAGCCTTTCTCTAGTTGACATGGGAAATGTAGGGAATCTTCTAAGGGGAAGTTCCCTACCAAACAAACGTTTCCTTAAAAATAAAAGGGGCTGGGGTCCGCTTAGACATCGTGTGTGTGTCTGTGTGTATGTTCTGGTGCACATGTGTAAGAGAGGAGACATTGGCTGGGCGCGGTGGCTCACGCCTGTAATCCCAGCACTTTGGGAGGCTGAGGTGGGCAGATCACGAGGTCATGAGATCGAGACCATCCTGGCTAACACAGTGAAACCCTGTCTCTACTAAAAATTAAAAAGAATTAGCGGGGCGTGGTGGCAGGCACCTGTAGTCCCAGCTACTTGGGAGGCTAAGGCAGGAGAATGGTGTGAACCTGGGAGGCGGAGCTTGCAGTGAGCCAAGATGGCGCCACTGCACTGCAGCCTGGGTGACAGAGTAAGACTTCGTCTCAAAAAAAAAGAAAAGAAAAAGAGAGGAGACATTAGTTCTATTGCTGTTTAACAAATTACCACAAATTCAGTGGCTTAAAACAAGACCCATTTATGATTTCACAGTTTCCACGGGTCAGGAGTCCAGGCACAGCTTAGCTGAATCCTCCACTTAGGTCTCAAAAAAATGCAAAGTGTTTGTCAAGACTGCCATGTGCGGAATCTTCTTCCAAGATCATTTAAGTTAACTGAATTCAGCTCCTTTTGCCTATAGAACTCATGGCGGATTTCATCTTCTTTAAGGCCAGCAAAAGCAGGTCTCTTGATTTCCTGCCTCTGACCTCTAACCTTGCTTTTAAGAGATCAGCTGATGAGATCTGGTTTATCCTGGATGATTTTCCTTTGATTAACCCAAAGTCAATTGATTACTGACCTTAGTTATATATTCTAAATATCTCCACCAGAGAAATATATATCTATCTATAGGAATAATATTTTACTTGTTTACAGTTTCTGCCCACACTCAAGGCCGGGGAGATTATACAAGTTGTTTACACCAGGAATCAGGAATATTGGAGGCCATCTTAGAATTCTGCCTACCATGGGTGAAGAACAGAAACAGAAAAAAAAAAAAAAAACACACACACACACACAAATTATTAACTTCCTAATAAAGAGAATTATTGAGTTCCAAGGGCTGTATTTAAATATAATTGACATCTGGATCATAACGC
The DNA here is from genome assembly GCF_037993035.2 of Macaca fascicularis. Lineage (NCBI taxonomy): Eukaryota > Metazoa > Chordata > Mammalia > Primates > Cercopithecidae > Macaca > Macaca fascicularis. The sequence goes on from NC_088384.1 coordinate 70,238,294, forward strand.
TGTCATGTGACATTGTGATGTCTGCTCTGGATATAGTAGAAAACATGAAATGGGCCATTCCCCTTCAACAGGGACTCAAATACACATGGATGCTGACTACAGTGAGTGTTTTATTCAGATCCACATAATCATGGAGAAGGGTCAGTTAGAGTTAGAATTTTATTTACTGCTTTGGAAAATGCACAAGAAGAACCTTACTTGTAAATCCTGACCTGTAGATGATTGGGTGAACCTTTAAAATAATTGTCAAGACCATGGGCGGATCCTTTTAATGAGACAAGAAAAAGAGCTGTAACTCTTACAGTATAGATGAAATAAGAAAAGTGAGGCCAGATCTCATCTTGATCGTAGAACTGGTGGCTCCCAAATTCCTAAAAACCAGCCACAAAAGCTTATAGATCTGACCCTAATATGTTTTATTCAAGTTACTCTCCTTATCAGCAGCTCGCATTTTCCTATGAATTGTATTTTCTTAATTTCTAGGAAACAAATTGCTCTAATTTATAAAATAATTAGTATCTAACTTGACTTAATCATTTCACAATGTACACATATATGAAAACAGCATATTGTATGCTGTAAATATGTACAACTTTTATTTGTCAACTATACCTTAATAAAGCTGAGGAAAATAAAAATTAATTAATGAATAAATTATTTTTAAAAAGAGCTGTTTCACTTGTTTTGGAATATTATGGTAAAATTGTGGGCCATGTTATCTGGCCTTCATCAACAGATCACCTTCAACTGGAGCAAAAACTGAGAAAAAAGACTATGAGAGATGCTGTATTTTTTGAAAATTGGAGGGATATTTAAAAACTCATTCTCTTCCCTTTGAACAGAAATTTTGTTAATTGTCAGAGACAGAGAACACATGGAGGGTCTTATTAAAATTTTAGTTAGTAGTTTTACCTACAGCTTTATAGAAAGAGGGATCCAGGATGAATATAGGACACTGTCACACAGCTTCTAAAATGCTTTCTCTATTCGGATTACAGCAAATAGCCTGAAGCCAGAGCACACTACGATTAAATTACTTTTCCAGTAGGAAGGCTATCCATGCCTAGTGATTCTCTAACTGGCATCTCAGCACAAAGTTCCACTGTATTCAGAGTTCCTGGATCTAGGGGCTTTCCTGGAGCCAAGGAGATATGTTTTTAGGAAAAACAAAACCAGCTTGTTATATCATCTTTTGTGTTTATAATAACAAGCACGCGCTCATTATGGCTCATTTATGAGTGAAAGAAAAGGTCTGGAGAAAGACCATCTTGGTCCTGAGCACCATGACTATTTTGCTCATACATTGGACAGATACTTGGGGAGTATCTTCCCCGCCTATCTGTTGCTAGGCCTTGCTCTGGGTGCTGAGATACAAAGGTGAAGAGTCCCCTGTGGTTGGGTTGCTAGGGGTAGGGTATTGTGTGAGGTTGTCTGTCTCTTGTCAGGTCCAGGCCTTGGAGTTTCTTTTAGCCTGGTGGTGACACAAATGTGCACCGCATGTTCCTGTTGATGTCCTCATTTTGGGCACAGCTTTCCAACAGGGACAGGCCTCCTCCTCCCAGCTTCCTACCATGATGCTATCAGCTCACATTTCCTCAGCATGCTTGCTTGTCACATCCAGGAAAGTGTTGGTTTCCATAGTAACAGTGATCATATATGCAGAAGATCTGGCTTTCTGACTTATTAGTAACTCTTTTTCCTTAATATGACCTATTCCAACAGTCCCAGGGAAATTTAGATGCAATACCTAAGAAAATTTACTAATATGTTAACAAAAATTATCTGTGTGATTCCTTTTTGCATTGATCTGCATTTTTTCAAATTTTATGCACTGATTATTTATCACTTCTGTCATTAGGAAAAAAAAACTTGTCAGGCAGTCACATAAAAAGCATCAAATACAATGGGCTAATTCTCTGCAGTTTTCTAAGGACATGTGCATCAACTCAAGAGAGTGGCATGGGCAGAGCAAATACGAATCTTTTATGACTATTTGCTCACCAAAGCTGTACCGTATACCCTTCAAAACAAGGCAAATCATGTAATGATTAATATAATGATCGATGGTTTATGTACAGATGTCATTTTATTTGTAAAACATGTGTTTGAGATTCTGGCACTCAGTAACATTTTAGGCCTCTGGGGAAAAAAAAAAGGAAAGAAATCAGAAGGCTTTCTTGCATTCCCTTGGTTAATTTTAAAATAAACCTATCTTTGAAGGAGAAAAATCTCCCACCTTTCATAAGATCTTGGTACTATTTGCTCATTACTAGTTTACTTTCTTCCAACAAATGTAACACAAAGTGAGAGAAGTAACTTCAAACCTTTGGAAATGACTAGGCCCAACGTACCTTCCATAACAACTGGTGTGGTAAGGCATACCAGTATACTGGAAGCCTTCATGTATACAGCCCAAAATTTTAAATTATAATTATAGAAATGCCATTGATGGAAAGTTGACATGAATTAAGTTTTAGACAAGGTATGGAGTAGCATCAATCCAACACTAGAGATAAATGAAATTTTTACTAAAATACCACAACGTGCTAAAAATTTTCTTGTGAATACAGACAAGAGTCTCTTGTGACAATAAAAAGTTCAACACAGTACTAGAAGAAAAGTGAAGAGAGTAATGTACAAACTGTGTCTAACTTTTATAGAGTTTTTGGGATATTGCTGTGCCACAGTGATGATGGTACTTAATTATCACCGATGTGTTTAAAGCTGTTTTGAGTCTGTTAATCTCTCCTGGGACTACCAAAAATTCTAGTTTTCAAAGTTTGCCATGAATACACAATTACACGTACACAACATGGACACACACACACAGAGCTTAAGAACTCTTGTTATAAAAATCCCTCTTCAGCCTCCCCCGAAGGCAGTTACCCAACATGTGCTTAACTTTGTCCATGACTGGAAGCTCACTATCTTACATGGAAGCTCTCTCCACTTTGAAAAAAAGGTTAAGTTTAAATATAGTTTTGTTAAGTTGATGTGAAGTTCACCTCCCCACAATATCTACCCACTTGTCCTAGTTCTGACCTCAGGAACAACAGTGGGTAAGTGTAATTCCTCTTCTGTAGGACAGATTCTGAAATACTTGAAGAGCAACATTGTGTTCTCCCCAAGTGTTCTCTTTATGCACTACAACACGAATGTTTGCCTTAGAAAACAAGACTGTTTAATCATGTTTTGGTCTAAGAATCATTTACGCAAAGTCATTTCACTGTGCAAGAGGATCAATAATAGTTTCATATTTCAAGTATTTTTTGTTTCACTCTGCCAAATCTATCTACTTGTAGAAATTTAACTAGTATACCCAGTGTGAGATTAAGCCATGCTTCTACCGATTCTGGTGTGTCCTATCTGAGGATACCAGAAGTTGTTCTCTGCAGCACTGACCACCCCTGACAATGCCATGACATTAACACCTTTATCAAATCCGATATTTAGGACTCTATGTGCTGAACTGATCCTTGGGAAGGAATTTTGCTCCTTTCTAGGTATGTGATTCTCAAAACGTTTTGCTGTGCACTAACCAGATATGATGAAAGATAAATTATCCAAAAATTCAAGAGATGAAATTTCATCCTTGAATAAGGCCAGAATAGTTGAGAACTTCTTATTGTGCTCTCTCCTTCAACCCAACAGAAGTTGACTATGGAGTCTTCTAATAAATCAATGGGTTTTCTTAAAAATCAATTTTTTTGATGATTGCTGAATGTGGATAATGGGGAAAGGTGTTTTTACTCTTCTACTATTGGGTGTTCTGACATTTTCAAAATAATTTTTAATGGAAATCTCTGCATCTCCAAATCCCTGACACGAGAGAAAAATGACATTGATGACATTAAAGAAGCCTGCTGCTTTACTCTTGTCAATCTGTAAAGGTTTTCTTTTTTAAAATGTAAATTTCATGAGGCAAAAGTGAACATCACAGAAGTCTGCAAGTGTTGTTTTGTAGTGCTGAGCTGCTCATGCTATAAAACAAGGCTTGGTTGAAGAAAAATACGGCAGAGCCAAGGTAAGAAGAGGGTCAAGCCGGGGGAGAGCTTGAGATCAAATGTATGTGATTAGGAAAAAAAAAACTGTGTCCTAGGAGTTACTGAAGAAAAAGTTCATTTGTGAGAATCAAAGGAATATACTGAGGTTGAAAACCAGTGCTGAGTGTAGTTGTAGAAATAAGGACAGATTGGGCAGAAGCAGAGATTAAGAGGTTAGAGTTCTCAAACTCTTTGTGGTAATGCTTGAATCCAATGTATATGACCAGTAGGCAGCACCAGCCATGTGCAAATTGCCTTGTGAGTTCTACTCCTGAACCAGTTTATACTGAGCTCAACAAGATGAGTTCGGTCATCATGCACTTAGATATCATGTTGTGGTAGCTAGCCTATCCATATATGTCCCCTTCTTCCTCTTACATCTGGGCTGTGCCTGTGGGTGTGAGCAACAGAATGTGGTAGAAATGATGCTGTGTGACTTCCAGGCTAGTTCACCAGAAGCTTTGCAGTTCCCAATCCTGGATACTCGCTGTGTGTTTTCTAGGAGAAGCCACCCACCAGTTAAGATGTAGGTCTATCCTGAAACCATCACAATGAGAGGAAGCCCAAGCTATCCAAATGGAGAGGCTGCATGGAGACAGATGCCCAGCCAGCCTCCAGCTGTGCTAGCCATTCCAGATGAGGTGCCTAGTACATGAATGAAGGAACCATCCTGGAGGCCTTGTCCAACTGAGTCTTTAGTTAACTCCAGCTCCAGCTGCCTTCTAAAAGCAAAAACAAGACAGACACCACATGAGAAATGCCCAGCTGAGCCCAATCAACCCACATAACCATGAGACATAATACATTTTTGTTTTAGACTACTTTGTTTTATTTTGGATGTTTGTTAAACAGCAATTGTTAACCAGAACACATGGCAATGGCAAATTTCCATAAAAATGTCAAAATGCTCTCAGTTTTTGTATTTCTCTCTTTGTGTGCAGTTAATAAGCACTGACTTCCACTTTGAGTGAGATCAGCTTATCTGCTTTTTATCTGCTTATACAGAATCCAGGTAAGACTTAGAAAAGGAGAGAGAGACTACCCCTGGCTTTACCTGAGCTTGTTTTGGGCCTCTCTGTACTGAGTTTGCAGGTTATAGAAATGACTAGAATCTGCAGGGGTATCCCCTATACTATCAACTCAAAGTTGCTTCCTTTCTTTGCTTTCTAAAGTTTCACTCTAAGATTTGTTACTTGGGGAGGACTTCAGGACAAATTTGGCCTGTTTTAGTTTCTTTTTGGTGGTTTAAGTGACCAAGAAGGATCATTTTAAACTCAGCTAAGATCAAGGGGATTTTGATGAGGAAAACTGTGCCTGGCATGTTAACTTTTTTGGGAGAACACAGTCACAGGCTTATAGTTCCAAGAATGATCTCAGGTTTCCCTATGATGTATTTTAACCATTACAACTAAGATCTAATCCTTACAAATTCCCTAGTGTAGGAGACTGAACTTATCCTGAGTTGGTAGGGATTTCAGGATTCCAGATCTCATCCATTTAGCATTAAGTTACCTTGTTGGTGCTCCCATTTACCTTGTATTTCAGGTTGGGAAACTAGACTCTTATTCTTATGTTGTTTTCCAGGTACCTTTTTTGAGCAATCCTCCATTCAAAGTTTTTAAAGTAAGTTCTGAGTTCAAATCCTTTTATGGGAGTTGTATGATCCTTCACATGCAATCAAGCCCTTCCATGGCTCCCTTTCTTTGCCTTACAGAGTTCAATAGAATATATTTCCCTGGCTTTTGGGAAGGTATAACAAGTTTGTATATGAAAGACATTAGAGTATTCAGCATACGGTAAGAGCTTAAATGGTAGCTGTAATAGTGGTAGTAGTATTCCTGAGAGGATGGTGATTCTGAGCACTTAACCTTTTCAGAAACAAGAATTCTGCTTCGGAGCAAAGCCTTGTTGGTAGTCTTTTGCAGGTATCAGATGCATTTGATTTTGTGCTTTCCCCTCTCAGGAGATGAGCCAGTGGCCTCTTTCTGGACCTTTAAGGAGGGTACCAACTCTTCTCCTGGAACCTACACTGATTATGTGCTGTGAGCCTACGGGTCATTTCCACCTATTCTGCCACTGATCAGGCTCTAAATTCAATACCAAGAAAATGTTCTCCAACAAAAATGTTTCAAAGGGAACTGTTTTTTGTGATCTTGTTTTGAAATCCTGAGCAGGTAGCTCCTTAATCCACAAGAATAAAGGCATGGATTAATCTATGGTTCCATTGATGTAAAGGAAGATTTTCATTTTAATAAAAAGCACATTGAAACAAGGCTTATAGCTTAATCAGTGGACCGAGTTTTGCATTTGCTTTTAATGCCTATTGAGTTTCATTGTGTTGCTAGCACCTAATGTGCTCTGCCCTATCACTCCATTTTTCCTTTTTCCATGTGGCTAATCTTTGATGCATCCTATTTCCACATATCCAATAGCTTAAAATAAAGGAGAAGTTGAAATCATTTAGAATCTCGCTATAATATTGTTTTTGTCATAATCTTTTGAACACTTATCCTCAAACCACGTCCCTTTGCTTTCAAAATACAGAAGCATGTGTTTTATAAAAGTATATTGCTTGGTTAATCAATAGCAAAGGTTTTATTCTTTCTCCATATTTCTCAGTCTTATTTCCAGTCTTTTAAAATGATTTCACCAAATTAAATGAGTTGCTGTAGTTTATTCACTATGCTGAAAGTCCTGATGTAGAAAGGGAAAATCATTTCTCAGAACTGAGTTTCCATCTGCTTTCTCCAGTGGGTGGAGATATTTTTAGACTTATGTGAATGCCTAAAAAACATTTTATTTGGCCAGGCTTGGTGGCTCATGCCTGTCATCCCAGCACTTTGGGAGACTGAGGCAAGAAGATAATTTGAGGCCAGAAGTTCAAGACCAACCTGGGCAATATAGTGACCCTACCTTAAAAAAAATTAAAAAAGTATTCAGGCTTGGTGGCATACACTGGTGGTTCTAGATACTCAGGAGGCTGAGGCAGGAGGGCTGCTTGAGCCCAGAAGCTTGAGTCTGCAGTGAGCGTTAATTGAGTCACTGCTTTCCCTCCTGGGAGACAGAGTAAGACCCTTACTCAATAAAGGTAGAAAGAGAAGAAAGAAAGGAAAGAAAGAAGGAAAGAAAGAAAGAAAGAAAGAAAGAAAGATTGTATTGATTCAAGATGAATTGTATGATCTAGTACTACAGACCTGTAAATCAGCATGTTTCTAAGTAGTATGTGGCAGTAGATATCAAGAGCCTTAAAATGTTCATTTCTTCTGAACAGCAATTTTGCTTCCAGCAATCTACCCTAATGAACATCAGAGATGTACCAAGATTTATTTCAAGCTCACTGCTATTCCCAGTGCTTCCCAGAGAGCTTGGAATATAGTGGGTGCTCAATAAGTAGTTCCTAAGGAAATGAATGAGTAGGAGAGGCTCATTGCCACATCATTTATAACAGGAAAATATCAGAATTCACAAAATTTCTAATAGTAAACAATAGTTAAGTACATCATAATACAATCATATAATACTCTACCATGTGGACATTAATAATAAGCATGTTAATATTATAATATTAATATTAGTTAAGAATTAACAGTATAAAAAGATCTAACTGGAAAGGGCTTATTTCAATATTAAATAAAAAGTCAAAGGGCAAATCACATGTTAGGGCACCACAAATGTAAAAATATACAAATGTTGACTCTCATCTCCCAATCCTAAACCCCTAGGTGGAAAATTGAACAGAATACATTTTCTAAAGTGTGGAGAATGTTATTGAAATAGAAAAAGCCCCCTCCCCTTGTTACTAATGCAAGCCATTTCATAAACCCTGCAGGAAAACCCATTTGACCGTGTCTTAATCCTCAGGTTTCTTCCATGCAGCAATGGGCAAGCAATGCTTCAACACCTCAGCTTGTCTACACTAGCACGATCAAGACACTATGGGACAACAATAGCTAATATTTATCCAGTTACTTTACTATGAGCCAAGTAAAGTGCTGTTTAAAGCATTCTACATCCTCTAATTCTCACAATCTTCATTACAAGCATTACCACTCTCATTTTTCTATCAAGGAAACGAAGAGGCTAGGTTGCTTGCTCAACCAGGATTTGAACCCAGGGAGTCTGAACTCAAAGCCCACCCCTTTAAACACTCTCTGAATCTGCCTCTCTGACCTGAGGGCCCAATAACATTTTTTTCTACTTGGAATCCCAGTCCATTTCCCTCATGATCTCTTCCTTTTCCCATTGAGCAAACCTCTCAGACTCCTTTCCTGACCTTCCCTTGGTAGAACTTTCTAGAACACACATACCTTTGTCCCTAATTACTGCTTACTTCAACTGCATACAGCATTTCTCATTGTATTAGGATGGTGCAAACATAATTGCAGCTTTTGCCATTTAAAAGTAATGGCAAAAGCTGCAATTATGTTTGCACCAACCTAATAATATCATTGCCCTAAGAAGCAGGCCCCGATAATTGGGGAAAAAAGGAGTCGTTCCTACTCAGTTGCATGTTAGTAAGACCTCTGCTTTATTTGTTTGAACTCCAAAATGAATTCTTGGCTTACTTCTTTATTGTTTCAAAAATGTAAATATTGTGCAGTCTCTTTCTGCCAGTCTGTTCCTCCCAATGTGCCCTTTTCTTGATGCATATCATTTCTAGTTGCATCACATTTAGAGCATACTCAAACATACCTAAACTCAATTCAATCTACCAGTTACATTTTATGTTTATTCTTAAACAAATACATTACCGTCCCCTAACACAATAGATTCCATGTCCAATTCTCTCTACTAAACCATAGGAAAAATAAAAATGTTATTAGTGTTATCTTTAGAAAGGTGGACTTGTGAGTAATTTTTACCTAAAATTTTTTCCCGAAGCCTAATAAATTGTATTTTAAATAAATAAATAAATAAATATGTAGTTTTAAATGACAGAGTCCCTTTTATTTCAAAAATTGTGAGCTTATAAATGGTAGTAAAAGGGGCCAATAAATGAGTAATCTATTTTAAAGCTTGAATCAGGTTTATCTCTTTCTTTATGAAGGTGTCTATTGCCCACCTGTGCATAAGCTGGCATGAGACAATAGGCTGGCCTCTGCTTATGGTCATAAAACTGTCTGGTCATGTGTAGTTTACCTGACATATGTTATACAATTGACAAATTTACAAAGTTAAAAGTGATTTATGACAGAGACTTTACAAATATTTTTGGAGCCAGAAATTTTACGGCAACACTAAACCTTATAAATACGATGGATTTCTTAGAGAGTAAACAGTCAAACCCAGTGCAGAGAACCTACGATGTGTGAAATAGACACAAATGACTTTCTGCATATAAAGCAGTCTTATATTTTTCTTTAGAAAATAATTGGCATATTAAAATTGCAGCTCTGAGTCATTTTCACTGATCATGTTGAAGCCAAGCACAAGAGGATGCATCTGGCTTCATTAAGGGACTGCGTATTGCAAGAACTCTAGAGAGAATAGAAACAAAAGTCTTTACTCCACTTTCCTATGACTGGCTGCCTTGGACAAATGCTTGCCTTTATGTAGGAAAAGTATATATGAGTCTTCAAAACTACCTCTTCAGTTAAATACCACACATGATAGTCAATAACGGGGTCAATAAAATGGCCCATCAAGTCCAAATGCTCTGAAGAATCCACCAGATCAAATGACAATGTGTATAAATACTTGAGCTGGCTGTGGGATAATGAGCCAGTGAGTCACCAAGGAGGGTTGCTCAAGAGTGGTTTCCATCTGGTACCTAAAGGAAAGCCAGGAACATCAGCCCTACACAACAGAAGGGTGGGAGAGGGTTTGGCTCTACTTCATGTGCCATCTGCAGATTTAATCCCAGTTGTGTTGGAAGAATCTCGCCTCTTATCATCTTTTACATATCCCAAGAGTTGCGTTTAATTAACAATAACAACAAAAAGGTTAAACTCTTTTGACCATGCAGACCCATGTAATTACTGCCCTTCTCACCTTCACAACCAAGTTTCCAAGAAAAGCATTCCTGTTTGATGATGGGATAGGTTAGTGCAGTCATTTTCATGCTGCATTGTCAGCCCAGTTAAAATGTGAAATCATGGTTTCTTATTACCTGTTAATGCATATGGTTGATGTACCTGAATATTACTCTATGCCTGTCTCTTACCCCAATCTTAACTCCAAATCCAAGTATGAGGACATTTATTTATTCATTCCTGTACTGTTTAAATGATCTACAATTTGTGATTTTTCTGATTAAAAAGATGAAGATCTACCCTGGAGCTGAGAATAAGAGATCTCACTGTCAACTAACTCCTCCAATGCCCTCACAGTCTAAAAATACTGTACCAAATAAGGTTGGCATAACCAGAAAGTCTTTGAAAAGAATGTTGTGCACACTCTGCAAACTTCAAGTGGAAACTGAAATGCGTTCAATTAGTAATTAGTAGCTAAGTCTATTTATTAGCAGAAAATAAATGAAAGCACCTATTGTAGTTTCAAAAGAGATGCAGATCATTCAAGATCCTTGTAAATGCTCAGAGAATAAACAAACATGGCACTTGAGGATCATTCCTGAGACTATCAAGTGTGGTAAACAGATGACTCCACATCACACACTTTTTTGGGTGCAACCTAATTCTGATAAAAGAGTTAAGAGGAAATCTTAGGCAGATCGTGAAAGTATAGGAGTCCTCAGTAAGGTTTTCCTTTTAATGTAAAGGAGTCCCCAAATCATTTTCTTTTCTAACAAAGGACAGCCTGTAAAACTGAGCTGCAGACATAGGCAAGCAAGTTGGAAGCTTGCAAGGATGAATGATGGCAGTTGTGCCAACAGGAAAAGGCTACTTGGGGCTAGACATGTCCAACGTGGCGGCTTCATCTTCCTTTCTGTTTGCCAGCCATATGTACAGTAAGGAGCAGACAAGATGGCACTGACCAAGTGGAAAGCTCATTTGCATAATAAGATTAGGATGGGGTGGGCAGCCTTCCCCGCTGGCTATGTAAATGTCACACCTGGTCCAACCAATCTGTGGGCCTTACATAAATCAGACACCACCTCCTCAAGCCTGCCTATAATATCTGGTGCTCTTGCCACAGGCCAGATCTCCTATTTGGGAAGCCCTCTCTCTCATGAGAGAGAGCTATTCTCCTTTCTTTATCTTTTACCTATTAAACCTCTGCTCCTAAACTTACTCCTTGTGTGTGTGTGTGTGTGTGCGTGCATGTCTTTAATCTTCTTGGAGTGAGACAATGAAACCCAGGTATTTATCCCAGGCAACGACACCACTTCAATTCCAACCTAATTCCTTTTCTGAACTTTTACCCCAATCCCTGAACCAAATCTGTACCCTTCCCAACTCTGAGATTACACAGCCCTATCCCTAACACAAATCTAAGAGTCTGTGGTAAGGAATAGTAAAAGTTTAAGGATGGGGGGAGAGTTTGTTTAGCATACTACTTTGCGTAGTAGGATATTTCAAAGTATCCACTGATGCTCAATTTTCAGCCTACATGGTGTAGCTACAGGTTCTCTCCTACTCGCCCTCTAGAGAGAAGAGGTAGCTGCAGTTATAATTTATAGCTAATGCAGAACTACTACATCCATCTTTCAATGATCCATCATTCTCCCATGTAGAGTTGTGCAGATTTGCATGGTGATTTGAAATCCCTTCTACTGTAGGGCACAGTCTACTAGATAAAAGGGAGTTTCAAAGACAAAAGGAGAGGAAAGGCTTAGAAAAAGGAAGTGGGCAAAGTGAACTCACACCTTGATGTTGGGTGAAGCGAGAGTGGAAGAGAACCAGTGCTCTGCTTCTGTTTCCCGTCTGGACCTTTGGAGGGTAGAAACACTGCATTTTCTGCCCAATTCATCCTTATGAAGGAGGACAGTAGAGAGATGACATCATGGCACCTCTTGGTGTCAAAGACACCTCTACTTCCCTTGGATTTGAGTGGTGTGCACAGGATCCTATAGTTTATCATGATCCTAAGTCGGGTATGAGGTTGGCAGAGAGAGGGAGAGAGTGACAGCAAACAGCTGTGTGCCTGCTCCTGGGGTCATTTGGTTAAGCAACACAATATGTATTATTTCATCAAAAGTTCATGCTGCATATGTCATAATAGAAACCAGGGGTAAATGTAGTTAGAGCTCCAGAAGCCAGAGTGAGAGTGAAACTCTTCCTGAGAAAGATGTGCACTACTGGCTTCAAGAAGATCACTTCAGCCAAGGAGCAGTGGACACAGTCCAGCCCCTACTGATGCTCCTGTTAATTTCCTTGGGATATTGGAACCATCTAGGTGGCTAGAAATTCTGAGTTCTGGTCTGTGACTTGTACACAAAAGTAAATGAAAAGAAATCACTGGATTCAACAAGGAGAAGATCAGGAATAGGCTAGATCAAATGGTACTAGAGAGACAGGTGCGAGCCACAGATATTTTCAGTTACAAAATCAGAGAACACTACCTATATGACACATCTGGGTTTGAGACTCTGGCTCACAACCCAGTGTATATTTTTAAATCTAAAAGTTTGTTCTTTTGCACTTGTCACCATATCCTCACGTTAAACAAAACAAAACGACAACAACAACAAAAAAACTTTTGACCTGGTGGCAGTTCAAATTACTCCTGTCAAAAAGTCCCATGCCCAGGACTTGAGGCTCACAGGGGCAGTTTGAGAGCAGGTTGCTAAAACTCTTTTTTTTTTTTTTTTTTGCACACAAAATAATAACAATACTCTCAAGAATAAAAGAGAAAAACATTATAATAACAAAGAGAACACCATCATAAACTATTAAACAGTCAAAACTATGACAGCGTTGGGGAAACAAGAATGAAAGAGCAAGAAATGTCTAAGAATCAGCACAACTTAGTATAGCTAAAGCTTAATTCTTAACACACTTTAAAGCCTTAAATACTATATAATCAACAGGAAATTAAAAATTAGATAAATTAAGCATCTAAATAAAAAAGACAAAGAGAATAAAATAATCTAAAGAAAACAGAAGAGAGGAAATAATGAAAATAAAATAAAATAAGGAGCTAGAAAATGTTGGCAGGGGGAAGCAGAGATTATACATAAAACCAAAACAAAGTTAAAAGGAAAACTATATTTAAATAATGGCAATAATAAACTATGAAAATGACAAACTTAACTAGGAAAAAAAGGGGCAAGAATGTAGAAACACAAAAGAAGTAAAAAAATGTAAAAAGAAAAACACTAATTGATACAGAGAAAATTAAAATCATCACAAAACAGAACATGTATAAAAACTTTAGAAATAAATCAAAAGCCTAGATTAAAATAACTGTTTTCTAAGAAAATAGTTACTAAAGTCAATATCTTAATGAAATATTAGCAAATAAAACTCAGGAGCATATTGTTAATAACAGGCAATTGTAATCACATATTTATTCCAGGAATTCAAAAATCTAATATAATGCATAACTTGTTAACATAATATAATGTAAATCAGATGACATAAAACATAAGATCAACTCATTAAATTTTAAAAGGCAGTTGCAAATATCCTACATTTCCCTCTCATATAAAAGGAAAAACAGTATAATAAGAATAGATGGCATATGAGTCATGAAGTGGAATAATCACATATAGAACATGAATTACCATACTTAAAGGTAAAAAAAATAGAAATATTTATATTTTGTAAACTGTACAAGAATGCTATTAAAACTTATTTAACATTATTCTGGAAGTACTAACCAAAGAAGTTAAACAAGAAAAATATACTAAGTGTATATATATATGTGTGTGTGTGTGTGTGTGTGTGTTTGAAAGAAGCATGCAACATATATTATTTGCTCTGATACAACCTATATACCTAGATTGCTCCAGTCAAATAAATTACAATTTAAAAAATAAACTAATTTATTAAGATGACTAGTAACTAAGTTAATATACAAACATTAAAAATCTTATCTAAAAACTAAAAAATTAGCTTGAAAATAAATTTTAAAAATTCAATTAATTGTAACCTAAAATATGCAATACCTATAAATAAACTTATCCAGAAAAACATATATTTAAAGATTCAAGGCTCTATTAAACTTTTCAGTTAAACTTAGTGGTTTGACCTCATGCGTTTTAATTGTCTCCTTCTCAAGACCTTACTAAAACAGCGTTTTAAAAAAAGATGACTCTTTAAACCCACAAATTCAAAGAGAATGAGAGAGAAGCAACATTGATTGGATTAGAAGTGTCCACTGAGAGTAGGAGGAAAGAGGCAGATGGGAGAGGAGCAGAAACGCCATCTACACTGTAGGGCATGGCGGAAAGGGCTTCAAGAGCTGCTCAGACTCTCAACAAAGAGAAATCTGGCACAGCAGGGAACAGGGCCCGACGCGGATGAGCTCGTGGAGATTGGCTGAAGGTCTCCATAGAGAAAGCTGGGGTTTTCGGGCTCTCCCCATCCTCGTGGGGCTCCATGGTTAGTTCTTATTCACTTGCTGCCCATCTATCGTTGCTTGTATCCACCCTCCTCTAGCCACAGGGAGACCGACCTCTAAGGGTGGCGTCTCCTGGGCTTCTTCGCCCTCTGGCCTTAGTTGGATTAGCCAGTGAGAGGGATCATCATCGGGAGCCTGGAGGGTGGAGACAAAGAGAGCAGTCCTGAGATTTCTTCCCCCTATTTCTCTGTAGCTTCTTTGCAATTTGTCTGCTCCCTCTGTTTCCCTGTAGCTTCTTCGCGATTTGTCTGCCTCTGTGGCCTCTGCTCCTGTCCAGAGCCCCCTCTTCCAAGGATCTTCCTTGGAAGAGGTTCCAATAACATGATCTCTCCCCTTGCTCCTTCCACCCTTGAGATGGTGACGTCTACCTACTGCTGCTGGCCTTTGGGGGCTTCACCCTGCCTTACTTGGGTCCTCAATCCTGCCCACTTCATTCAACTCTCTCCAGGCAAATGCAACCAGCCTGCTTTCTGTTTCTTATGGAGCCCCTGGCTGACTCAGGCGGGGAATGAACACCACCCCCTCCGACCCCCACTCATAGAGCCTAAGGGATTGCAGCTGGGGAAATCTCCTGACTCCAGGGCCAGGCACTGTGGTGATCCAAAGAGAGGCAGAGGCCGGAGGACCACGAGGCAGAGGTCAGCCATGCAGAGGAGGACCCGCTAGTACAGTAGAGTGTGCGTCTGTGTATTGATACAGTATTTGGGTACAAGCATGAGTTTTTTTTCCCTGGCAAGAGACTAAAAATTGGCAAACTTTTGGGAAGAAAGCCAGCAGGGCATGGTAGAAGGCTTTGATCTACATTTTATAGCTTTTGGTACATCCAATCATTCAGTGCCTTAGAGCACAAGCCTTAAAACCAAACTTTCCGGAATTAAATCCTGGTTCCATCAACAGCTGTGTGATTTCCACATTCCTCAGTTCTCTTATTTATAAAACAGGAATGATAGCTTTTACTTCAGAATGCTGTTTTTAGATTATATGAGTTAATATATGTAAAGTACCTAGAGTAGTGTCTGGCACATAATAAGAATTTAATAAATGTTGTATTTATTATGACTAAAAGTGTACATGTACTTTAAAAATCTGCAGGAGTTATCTAGGAGTAGAGCTCTCAGACCATAATGTTTATGCTTTGCAGTATTTAGATGAACAATGCTTGTTATTCAAAAGAGAAAAAAATGCGTGAGTCCACATTCACATGGCAGCACAGATTATTTTTTCATACAAACTGTCACCCATTAAAACACAGAAAGTGTATCAAAGACCTCGCGGCATAGGGCAGAAACATGCTTTTATTGGGAGGAGGAGCCGGCACAGGGTTTCTTGAAAGAGCCTTGGTCCAGACGTCAGCAAATCTGGCTTGAAATCCCTGTTCTGCTTCCTAGCAGCCATGTGGCCCTGGGTAAATCACGACCCCTCTCTTGTCTTCAGTTTGTTTGTGAGAATTGAAGTGGTTGCTTTCTTAATTCCTACTCAGCTCTGAAAGTCTACCCCATTCGATGGGAGACCGGGGACACTCACTCCAAGAACAAATGCATACAGGAGCCTCTGAGTAGAAAGGTAGGAGGAGACGTCACTTCCCTACCTCCACCTGGCTTCTTCCTTGGACATAAAATTCTTCCAAAGATAATCAGTGAAGTATGTGGAGTCATTCCATTTGCCAAAGATGAGCCCAAAGACACAAAAGGAGAAAAAGTGCTCCCTAATGACAACGTGGTAACACCACCAACTTATTGCTCACCTGGGGGCAGTGAGGGTGGGCCTGAAACTCGCACCTCCTCACAACTAGGCCCAGAAAAGGTTGAAAGAAGAGCTCTTGTCCAGTGTCCTCCTCTCCTGCCTGTTGTTTGTCTTTAGATTATACAACCAGTTTGGCATCTCAAGAGAAACTGGAAGTAGGCAAGGTAGCTCTGTTAATTTATTGCCAGGAAATTTGATGAGGTTGCTTTGCTTGACTCGGGGCTTATTTTTTCAGTCCTCCCCAGATCTCCTTCTTTTCGTCTTTGTTTTCTTTCTGCTTGGATTATGTTAGCCGTATGAATAATTAGCAATTAGCAGCATACACATTTCTGTGTGCTAATGGCCGTGGATTTATTTGGCTCCAGAATGTACTGCTTTATTTTTAGACCATTTTAATTTCATGGCTAAATGTTTAAGTTGTGAGTTATAAATTATAAAAAGCAAATGGAAGGCCCAAGGGATGAGGCAGTTGGACAGTATATATGCAGTTAAGATCAACTCATTCTACCTTTATAAAATAACCCTGTCCACTTTTTAATATTTACCCTTCTTTACCACTCTAGCACAAAAACTGTTCTGTGTACTTACTGCTTTCTATGGCCAAATTTAAATTACCCATGGGATGGAAGAAGTGCTAATAATTTAAACCTGCTGACAAAATAAATAAACAGCACAATCACCTCATTTTGACAATTCAAATGAGACTGAGTATGTCAGCTAAGGGAAGCCTCAAGTTCCAATGAATTCTCATTCCTCTGCCTTCTTTGGTCATGGTGGAGACTTCAGTAGAGAAACATGGATGGCAAAGCAATGGAGGCCTGAAGAAGTTCAAGAGAAGCAGAGAAGGTGAGCAAGACCAAAGGTAAATTGCTCACTTCCCATGAGTTTACTGTTGGTTTATTTGGGGTGACTTATTTAGAGTCATATTTTTGAGCTACAGAGTGATCCATAAAGGTGTCCAATCTCTCCATTCCTCAAGGAGAATGGCAAGAAGGGCCCTGACCAGGACCCTAGGCAGATGGAGTATTTTCCAAGACAGCCCAAAGCGTACAAAAGAACAGGATAGAACGTTGATTTTATTAGTCTTGTTCTAACAGCATGTTTTCTTCCTGTTGCCCAACTTTTGCTTTGCTCAACACCCTCTAAAGCAACCAAACTGGAGAATAAATAGCAAACTTGAAGATTCTTCTGGATGAAGACATCTTGTTTCTCTGTTTCTACACTGTCCTAACTCATTTTTGGTGGGATCAGAAACCATACTTCTTTCTACAAGGCACAATGCATGAAACAAGTTTAATGATAACAAAGTCAATGTCTGGTATAACTCCAGCCTTGCCTATCTTGTGGGATTATTGTGAAGGTAGAAGGAAACAGTTATGTGGAACACCTGCTATGTGCTTGGCACAGAGATCAAAATCAGAAAGACATGGTTCTGGCTTTCAAAGAGCAAAAGGTCTGACTTAGCAGACAGATGTGAAAATAGATGACTACAATTTCATGAGGGGACACTGCTTTATAAAGGTTATAACCTGCAAAACGAAATATAAATGTTACTGTGCATGGCCTCAAGTCTAGCTTTCAAAGTTTCCTCTCATTGCTTTTACCTTCAGCAATACTGTTCATAATCTTTGGGGTCCAATATTCAATGTAATCGTGCATTCACAGAGTTCTGTTCTTAGCTGTTGCAGCCTTGGTGCTGTATGGCAGTTTGGTTATTACTTCTTTAGATACTAAAGCTAAAATGTTTGTCTGTCTTCCTTATCCAGCTTTTCTTCCTGCATAGTTTTGCCTTTCTCATATTTATAAATTTCTTGTCATTGTGTATCTTATTTTTGGCTGTTTTATTTTCCTTGACGTTTATCTAATATTGTGTGTGTTGGGAGGTGAGCAGGAGGTCTTGTTAAAGTTATGTTGAAAATGTGAGAAAGGTGAAGATGTTCTCTTGCTCGGGACCAGAGCTCCTAAACTGTAGGTGCAGAAAAATCAGAGGCTGAGCTTACCTTCTTAGCAGCTTATTATTTCTTTTTTCTCTAGCCATGGTTTAGGCAGAGGTAGGTTAGAGTTGGTCAACATGGGAGACACAGGGCAGAGAGGCACAAGGACATGCAGCCTGGACGAGTCCATTCAGGAAATGAGGTTTCAAGTCTGGGACAGCAGCACAATGGAGAAGAGGGAACGTGTGAAATGTCACAAAGTTAAGGAAGCCCTGCTAAGGGCCTGGGGTATGGGGGCAGAAACTTGGGTCCTAAGTAACTGAACAGTGGAGTCAGTGCCCAAATATTGCAGAATCAGGACACAAGAGGCCTGAACAATGGCATCAGAATCCAGCTGCAGAGTGATTCGTAACAGATGACCAACATTTCCACTCCAACTAGAGTGCCAGGCATGTGAAGTGTATTTCCAGGACAGCCAGGGGCATTACAAAGTATAGAGTCATAGCCAACATATGAGAGGTTATAAATGCCATAGATCAAACCAGCTCCCAGGCTTAATAACAACAGCTAGCACCTACATCATGCCTCTGTTTGCCAGGCATGCCTCTAAGGAATTCACACACATTACCTATCAATGTAATTCATCTTCACTACCAGCTTGAGGGGTGAAGATTATTACTCTCCTCATGTTGCCAATGAGGGAACTGAAGCACATGGAGGTTAAACCGTTTGGCCAAGGTCAGTCAGTAAGGAGGTGGGGGACTCAGAAATTGAGCCCAGAAAGTCTCTGAAGCTTGGGATCCTAAGTTCTATGTACAGCTTCTTTTCTGTTTTGTTTTATTTTGTTTGTTTGTTTGTTTTTTGTTCAAGCATTAATTTGTAGTAATTTGGAATGAGTTGTCAGCATTTAAAGACTGGAAGATCTATCAACCTGGGTCTGCATTTCCCCCATGGGAACACATTGCTGGAGCTGGTAACCACTACCTGTTAGATGGTGCATGAGCTCTCTGGTTTGCCACAGTCCTTTCCACTCTTTATTGTTTACTCCCAACTCATTTCACTCATTTGTGTTATCTACACTGTACCATTGAGGTAGTGAGTTTGTCAGTCCCTGGCTCAAGGATCAAAGTGAGGAATGTGCATAAATAGGAAAGGATTTCAGGGGTCAGAAGCTGAGCAGAATGGAGGTCATTGGAAATAGACTGTAGGGGGTCCAAGATAGTTATCACTGGATATTCATGACTCGCTTTTAGAGGTTCTTGGGATCAAGAGCATATGGATTGTGTAAAATGTTCAAGGTCAAGGTAGCAGAATGTACAGAGATTTTGAAGACAGGTTCTGAGTACACTGAGCCCAGGTCTTCTTTATATGAGCTCTCTGATCATAATTTAAATTAGGGCCACAGTGGATTTGACTACATTTTTAGAGACAAGACAGCGTAAATATTGACCTACAGGAGAGAAGTCCAGGGTGGTGAGAAGACTGTTGTCCCTTTCATTTGTCAAGGGCAATACCACAAATTCTCTCTGCCCTTGTCAGTGTAAAATTGTTGTCTGGAATGATGACTATGAACAAATACCACCACAAATAAATTCAAATTTGTCATCCACTGAGGTATCTTTGCCTTAGAAACCTGAATAAATCGCAGTCCAAATTCCACTTCCATACTCTGTGGATGTTGAAAGTCCTGCCCAGGATTTCTGGACATATTCACAGCACGTTTATGTTCGCGGCAACCTCTGTCTCCCGGCTGCTGCTTGCCTGCCTCAGAATCCAACCAACCTCTGCACTTTGTTTTCCACACACAAAATATCCTGCACACAGAAAATGCTTACAAGTAGAGTGGGGGAGAGAAGGAGCATTTCTAGTGCAGTAATACAAATGTTCTTTAATATAATATTAAGCATCTAGAAATTTCCTTCAACCACCCAACCACAGAGGATTCACCACTGCCCCTTTCCTCAAGATGAGCTTCGGCATCACCCTGTGCATCACCTTCAGCATCACCCCTCCCACCTTCTGCTTTCTCTCATCTCCTCTCTTCCCTCGGGCACAGCAGGGTTTCCGCCTCTGGAATCATGCAAAGTCCTTTGGTGTTATTTTATAGTTCCACCTCCTTCAGATAGCACTTTTTTTTATCCTCCCGATCTTAACTACCAAATCAAAGGTTAATTTCCCAAATAAGAAACATTCTAGTAGCAGTTACTAAGAGGATGAGAATTTCACCTCCGTACGTCAGCACAATGCCGCCTTCTTTGAACCCTGGAGAGACTGCATGATTGTGCAGATTCTTTTCTCCGTTGTGGTATGCTAATGGAAGAGCCCCGCCATGGGAGGAGTCAAGGAGAGCATGTCCTCTGGCTCACAGAAAGGGCATGCAGTGGACAGGAGCCCACAGTTCTATTCAACACAGAAGTTGGAATCTCAGAGTATGGGAGTTAAAAAGGATTAATGTAAACTTTTCAGGTTGTAACATTTTTTTCCTCTCGAAGTCACCTAAAAGAGAATATGAGCCTCATTTCTACGTGAAAGTAAACATTCAAGCCTTCATTCCCCAAAGCACAACAATTAACTATAATGCCAACATTACTTTAATTTCCTGGATAACTAAAACTAAAGAAGAGAACCCTTCTCGGGTCTGGCCCATAGCACTTACTGTTTTTTTAACATGGTGATTCTCCAACCTGCACGCACATCAGAATGCCCCAGAGCAGTGGTCCCCAACTTTTTTGGAACTAGGGATGGCTTTTGTAGAAGACAATTTTTTCAGGAATGGGGTCGGGAGTGAGGGGAATGATTTTGGGGTAAAACTGTTCCACCTCAGATCATCAAGCATTAGTTAGTTAGATTCTCATAAGAAGTGCACAATCTAGATCTCTTGCATGCACAGTTCACAATAGGGTTCCTGCTCCTTTGAGAATCTAATGCCACTGCTAATTTGACAGGAAGTAGAGCTCAGGCAGCAATGCTCACTCACTTGCCACTGACGTCCTGTGCGGCCGGGTTTCTAGCAGACCGCGGACAAGTACCAGTCCACATCCCAGGGGTTGGAGACTCCTGCCCTAGAGTTCTCATTGAAACACAAATTGTAGGGCTTCACTCTGGACTTTTTGATTTTAAAAATCTGTGGCGAGGCCTGCGAATTTGTATTTCTAGATGCAAATTTAGAGAACTTAAATTTAAAGACTGAATCACAGAGCTGTGCGTGTGTGTGTGTGTGTGTGTGTGTGTGTGTGTGTGTGTGTGTGTGCTGATCCTACATTGTCTCCTATAAATGGGCTTATTTTTCAGTTTTCATCACCACAGCCTCAGCTGTTTCCAATTTTCTAGGCAAACCGAGGAAGGCTTGGGGATGGAATGTGATAGCACACCTGATTATTCCACTTTATTTTGGAAGGTGGCACTTAATCCAATTCAGAAATACAGAGCCCCTAACTGGCTTCATATCCTCCCAGAAGAGAGGACTGTCTCTCTTGGATAATGTTTGCAGATCTTTCTAGGTAAAGGAGAAAAAGGTCAGTCCAGACTCAGGATGATGAGTCCAGCCAAATTGGGAATGTACCTTTAACTTTCAAGGGTTTTTAGATGCAGAATAAAATAAAGGTAATTTTGAGACAGGGAGAATATAAAGGCATATGAATCAGTCACTCTGTCTAGATGTCACCCTCCCAGAATCCTCCTAAGACCCTGGGATTTCCTCACTGTGAGCTCTCTGCAACTCTAGTAACCATCAGCTTACCCTGACAATTGACATCTGCCAATCTTGACCAGTGTCACCATGGCAACCACTTTTTCCATTGGCTGAGGCATGTCTTATCCTATGCCGCTTCCTGCCAAAACTGAATACTCCTTTATGTACTTCATGGCTCCATTTTCACTGATTATCTTGTATAGGATTATTTCAATAACCAAAATGTTTTCGTGTTTGATTACATGAGCCCATGAGACATCATGACTCTCCGATGAAGGTCTTTGTAATCAAATGCCGTTTAGAATAACTTGAACTTTCTTCTCGTCATTTGGTCCTTTCTTCTAAAAATGGAATGCCCCAAAAGAAAATACAGTTAATAGTGTTAGCCTGAGGTTAGCCCAGTTAGTTGGGTTTTACAGGGAGGAATAGCTTTGTTATTAAGTCCTTTTCAACAAAAAAGGATTTGTGCTTAAAAGAGTCCATCTTAAATCCTGAGAAGCTAGATTATCTTGCAGCCCAGAGGCAAAGCTTAGCTGAGCGTACATTGCTGGATTCCACCAGCCAAAAGTGTCCTGCAAATGTATGGCTATTTATCCAATAAATGTCTGCAACGTAATTGAAGAAGAGGATGGTAAGAAGGAACAGCCCTCGGCAAAGCTGTGAATTCACAAAAGAGAATCTTTGTCCTCAGCCTCCTTTTTGATCTTTTACCCTTACCTGATTGAGTTTTGAGGTGCGTTGCAACTTTCAACTTTTCTGTAATGTTTAAATCATCAAAAATAAAAAATTTAAATATACTTTGACCTTACTTATTATTGAATGAAAGTGAAAGATAGTTTCCAACAGTGACCCACATCCTTTTTCACTTTCCTAACGTTCTGTGTCTCACCTCTTCTCATCCAAAAATATTGCTATTCCTAATCATGTTGTTCCTGGGGGAAAAGAAGTCTTTCTGAAATACAATTTCTGTCCAATTTATTAAAGGAAACTATTACTTTGCAAGTTGTTTTACATGTGTTACTTTATGGGATCCTCACAAAATCTACAGAAGTAACTAATCCCCGATGAGGAAACTAACACAGGCAAGAATGAGCAAATTGCCCAATGTCATGCCGCTTTCAGTGGCAGGCCAATGTGACAACAAAACCCATCCTATCTTCTAAAGATGTGCACCCATTTCTTTCTTCCCAATCGAAGGAAAATCTGATGCTCCATCGGGGGAAGGACAGGTCCCACAATAGATCTTGCCAACTATGAAATAGACTATTTCACGTGGAGACATAAAAAGCAGGCAGAAAGGTGATGTTAATGATACTTGAGACTCCTTCTCCGTATCTGTGCATTTCCAGATGCTGAGTGCGAAAATCTATCTGTCCCTAATTACTGTTGACAGTCTTAAAAATGAAGTCAGGTCACAGCTACAGACTATTCAGTTAGTATACTCAGGCTGCAGCTGAATTTATTACAAAAGGACAGAGAAGAATTTCATTTTCATATCTACAACTCAGTCACTGCTAAAAAAGAATCAGCAGAGGCAAAGCTGAAACTACAGATAATTGAAGGAAAAATAATAATTGTTACAGAAATGCAAGGTACATTTCTATAGAACCAGATAAATACCAAAGTCAGCATTTAAATCATAGTTTCTAAATTTATCCGTCCTCTGAGATGCAAAAGCAATGTTCTAAACAATCTGCAAAAAAAGATTGAACTGAACAATGAAAATAATAAAACAGAACATTATCCTTGAAACCTCAATGGCCTTTAAGTCTGTTCTTCAAAAGAACGCATCATTTCCCATGGTGAGATCCTGAAGCTCTTTTGACTCAAGCTCCTCCCTCATTCTTTGAACTCACCGTGTTCACCTGGGCCCTGGCACGTTTCCTCCTGCCATTGTCCCCGACTGGCATGCCCCTGACACTGTCCTCTGCCTTTTTGGGTCCTGTATTCCTCCACAATCCAGCTCAATTTTGCTCCTCCAGGTGTTCTTCGCTGACCACCCTCCGTAGCACAAATGGTCCATTCAAAAGATAGTTATCATACATATTCATGTGGTCATTCTCACATTATGATCTTCAATGACAATCGAGATCTTGAATCATATTTTAACTTTCTGTATGTAGCATCCTTGTCTCTTTATCCAGTTTTGGAAGTTCTTTAAGGCAAGTTTTGCATTCAGCACGACTAGATGGAGAGAGGAGCCATCAGCTCTGGTAGGAAAGGCAATGGGGTTGTTGGACAGAGTGGAAGGTAGAGGGGAGGAGGCAACAGGCAGAAGAGATTGGGTAAAGTGGGATATTCAGCCAGCAACTTATATGGGTATGGGGTTCAAGGAACAAGTCTGGTAGATCTATATAAAGAGATTAGAGAAAGAAAGTTATTAGCAGTGGCAGTGTTAGAGGTTTGGAAGCAAAAGAACAGAGAAAGCTAGATGCTGATCTCTAAAATTGAAGAAAAAGTTATCCTTGGAAAATGAGACAGAATGATGTAAAAGAAAGAACATAAGTTTCGGAGTCAGATGACCGTACTAAGACCCTGGGTCTCCTACTTCCTATTGGAGTCAAATCAGGCCGGTTCAACTCTGTGGTTTCCTCATCTGTAAAAAGGCATTAAGGGGACTTGTTTCTAAGCACCAGCTGGGAAGATAAAATGAGATACCATACATAACCTTGTAGCTGTTCATCCATATCCTTCCCTCCTAGAAGGAAACTATAAGATGACTACTGGGGTCCCAGGATGGGATGTGGGGCCAGTGGGAAGGTGTAGAAGACATTTTGAGAAGCAAGGCCAGTCTAACACACTTGAAGCAAGTCTTGGAGTTCACCTTCATTATGGTGAGAACCAGGGGACAAAGAAAATGACATCATAGAACTAAAATATGATTAAAATAATATCATTTTTCCATCATAATGGTGCTTGCACTCTATTCCCAGCATTTGGTGGGTTCTAGAGACCAAAGGATGGTGAAGAAAGCACAGTTCTTGCAGCCCAAATGCTAAATAACCATATGTCTCAAAACAGAAACTATCTGGTTCTAAAATTTTTGAAATATCATTACTTTAAATCAGAATATGAGCTGGAGTAACTAATTACATGCTAGCCAGCTTAACATCATTCATGAGAAAATACCAGAAACAATTGTGTGAAAGAAACAACTTAACAAGCATATGGTAATTTGATTAGGAACAAGCAATATGCTTTTAATGGGAAAAGGTGTTCTAACGGCTCACTGGCTGGCTTCTTTTAAAGTCATTTACTGCCTTGATGTCTGAGTTTTGACCAACATTTTTCCAAATAACTAGAATATATTTGGGGGCAACTATATTATAACCAGCAGCTCAGGATATTTTTTAACTGTGGAAGCAGAACTAATAATAAAAACAATGGAAGCCAATTTCAAGATATCTAAATGCTCAAGTGAAACAGACAGTGTGGGAAAAAGATATAGCTCAAATCTGAGAAAACCTCAAATAAAACATATATATTTAAATTTTAGAGTTTGCATTCAAAATAAGTATCCTCAACCTTTCAAAAATATTGTGTAACAACCGAAAGACCCATGGTGGAAAACTTTTAGTTAGTTGACAAATGGAGCAATATTAGGCAACTTGATTCATTATACTAAGACTGCAATTATTCTTGCTATGTATATCTGGGAATTCAAACATAAGGAGACAGTGGATAAATGAATAAACGAAAGAAAAAGTAAATAAATGAGTGAGTGAATTAATAAAGTCAAGAATAATATAATGAAAATGGTTAAGTAGAGATATCTGAAACTAAAACTCTGGAGATAAACCTCCTTCAATGCCTTATATAATTCATGGCACAATTAACCCCTTTTAGTTTCCCTTGGCTCTGCATGAGTGCTCTGTCTAGCAACATGCTGCTTAAAAGTCAAAACCTAAAAGGGGGCCAAGCATGGTTTCTGTGCACCTTGAAAGCCAGACAGGCACTGTCTGAGGCACTCTCTGAAGGCCTGGTGGAATGTGGTGCGGGAATGACCAGGGGGTCAGTCCATGCAGATTCACTCCACTCTGGGTGGGGGGGTTGGCTCCTCTAATGTTGATTCAAGCCCTCTATTTTTAGGGTGTTTGATTCCATCCTACCTGAGAGCAGCACATTTATATTAATATTTTGCTTCATTTCTAGTGATGAATTCTTGCTTTACTCTAGCACTAACCTGCTATGTGATCCTAGGCAAAACACATCATTTATCTTTGTCATGGTGAGATGATCACAGCTATCTCATGGTGCTGTAGAGCTATAAGGTGCAATCCTTCAACCAGCATTAGAAAAATTCCCTCTATCTCTTCAGAGATTTTTCTAAGATGCCCACTGGTTTGTAATTGTAACACCTGCACTACCTATCTCACCAGGTTATCTGGGGATTGACATAAGCGAATTCATGCTAAAGGCTGTTGAAGATGTTGATATTACTACACAACATCAAAATAAGACATTTTTGACAAAACTATTTTCAAAGGGATGAGTTTTATCAGACTTACTGGAGGAGATATTTAATAATATTAGTTTAAATGATCTCTAAACCTTTGGCTCTGCCATAAAAGAAAACTTGATAAGTAAAACCTCTTCTGTATTCATTTCTCTCTAGAAAACTAGAAACTGTAAGTGGTGAGATGAAAATTAATAATGTGCAGACATTAAACCTGCACTCCTTGGTAGCTGGGTCTGTACTTTATTGTTTCCATCTCCCCAGGATCTAGCAAAGTGCTGATTCTGTAATAGAAGCCCACAGATAATTCTTGAATTAATTGAGAAACATTCTCCAGGCCACGCAGCTCATCAGAATGACACAGATCCTCAAATTCTTGTTTCTCTACAAAGAAAAGGAGAGTGCACAATTAATTATCTTTCCATAAATGTTTGTGAAATGCTAAGCATCTTTTTGAAGAATTCAGTGAATTATCTCCAATTTCTTTACTATTGCTAATGATGATGAACATTCCCCAATTCTCTCAAATACACGTGGAAGCCTTAGATTTATCCTCTGCAGGTCAGAGTGTTGATGAACTACCTGTCACAGTGACAGGCAAAATGACAGCTCTCGTGCCAAATTCACTTACATGTCTAGTGCGATCTGGGTTGTTCATTATTCTGTGTTAGTGAAATTGAAAGGGAAATGAGAGAGAGAAAAAAAAAAAAGGTCTGGAAATTAATTCAATACAAAAAGCTTCTTATTGGCTGGTAAAACAACTGAGAAACCATGTGACATTTGACCATTCCCTGGAATAATCCTCAATTTGATCAGAAGTCTGAATACTGACTTTAAAATTGGAGGGACAGAAGTGATGTTACCAACATGGTGAAACAGGAGTTCCCGGAGCTTGGTCCCTCACAAAAACATCCGTTTAAACAACCATTCATAGTTTAAATACCTTCGAGAGAGCTAAGGAATTCGGGTGAGAGATCAAAAAACCTTGGCAGAGCACAAATGAGGAAGGATGCTTTGAAGAGGGTAGGAAGAATGGTTTCATGTTACCCACATCACCTCTCTCTCAAGTCCATGCAGCAGAGCACAAGGAGATGCCTTCTTCATGGGAGTAGAGTGAACATCTGACTTCATGATGGACCGCAGCACCAGGCCTGCCCCAGTGAATGTGAGGCTGACCCCATGGTCCCAGGCCCCAGGCCCACCACTTCTATTCAACATAGCACTGGAAGTTCTATCTAGAGTATTTAGGCTAGAAAAAGAAATAAAAGGCATTTAATTCAGAAAGGGAGAAACAAAATTGTCTTTGTTTGAAGATGACATGATCTTATACATAGAAAACCCCAAAGATTCCACCAAAAATCAGAACTAATGAATGAATTCAGTAAAGTTGCAGGATACAAAATCAACATACAAAAATCAGTTGCCTTTCTATACACGAATGAGTTTTCTACATACAACAAAGTTTCATTACACCATGTCTGTGTATGTGTGTGTGTGTGCACGTGTGTGTATGTGAAATGGACTTTCTATACACAATGAATTACCTGAAAAAAAGAAATTTAAAAAAGTCAATCCCATTTATAGTTGCATCTAAAAAAACTTAGAAATAACTTTTGCCAAGGAGATGAGATGAAAGACTTGTACACTGAAAACTGTAAAGACACAAATAAATGGAAATATATCCCTTGCTCATGGATTAGAAAAATTAATATTATTGAAATGTCCATAGTACAAAGTGATCTATGGAAGCAATGCAATCCCTAAGAAAATTCAAATAACATTTTTCATAGAAATTAAATAAAAAACAATCCTAAAATTTGTTTGGAACCAGAAGCAATCCATAATAGTTAAAGCAATCTGTAGCAATAAGAACAAAGCTGGAGGCCTCATACTACTTGACTTCAAAATGTACTACAAAGCTATATTAATCAAAGCAGCATGGTACTGGAATAAAGCAGACATATAGGCCAATAGAATAGAATAGAAGGCTCAAAAATAAAGCCATACCTTTACAGTCAATTGATCATTGGTAAAGGTGCCAAAAATATACAATGAGGGAAAGAGTTTTAATAAATGGTGTTGGGCAAACTGGACATCTACATGCAGAAGAATAGAATTTAAACTTCATCTCACACCATTTAAAAAATCAACTTAAAAAGATTTAAATGTAAGACCTGAAACTACTATAAAACTTCTAGAAGAAAAAACATGAAAAACTTTCTTGGCATTGCCTTTGGCAATGATGATTTTAGATGTGACCCCAAAGCCCAGGAAAAAAAGCAAAAATTTACAAATGAGATTGCATCAAACTGAAAAGCTTCTGCACAGCAAAAGAAACAATCAACAGAGTGAAGAGACAACATACAGAGTAAGAGAAAATATTGGCAAACCAAACATACATCTGATAAAGGCTTAATATCCACAATATGTCAGGGACTAAAACGACACAACAGCACAAAACAATTTATAAATTGGCAAAGTACCTAAAGAGACATTTCTCAAAAGGAGACATATAAATGTCCAGTAGGCATATGAAAAGATGCTCAACACCACTAACCATCAGGGAATGCAAATCAAAACCACAATGAGATGTCACTTCACACATGTAAGAATGGCTATTACCAAAAAGCACCTGCATAGAGTTGCCATAAAAAAGGGTGAGGGGATAAGGATAGAGAAAGCTTGACAGATTAAGAATATAGCCAGAATGAGCAGAGAAAGAAGAGTGTTTACTTTAATACTAATCGAGCTCTTAAAAATCACCAAATTTTGTATTTCCTAAAGTGAGTTGTGTTCAACAATGGTCCTGTAAGATGAGAGCAAACTATTCCAAGATCAAATAAATGTGAGAAATGGATGAATGTTTTATCAGTACATATCAGCATAATATACAGGCTTTGAGAAGTCCTGTAAAAAATATTTAATTTATTTCCCTGGATATTCCCCAAACTTATTTCAAGTGATACCTAGTCCAAGATGCCATTGAGATGCCATTGTCTGAGCCAACCCTTTCGTGTAGACATAAGAAAAGCTGTGTGGCTCATTAGGAGACAGTGGTAGTCAAGAACACAGGCTTTGACAGACATTTGTCTGGGCCTGTTGTATCACATACTTGGCAGCAATATCTTGAACAAGTCATGGAAGCCCTCTAAATCTCAATATTCCTTCTGTAAAATGGGATAAACCATAGAACCTAAACTAAAGGGTTGTTCTGAGGACTAAACAAACAATTCATGTAAAATGCTTAGGACAGCATTCAGTATAATGCAGGCTCTAATAAACACTAAACTTCATGGGTCAGTAGAGAAGCTGTGACCGCAATGTGCATTTCAGACATCCTCCTGTCCATCACCTTGTACTGCTGATCCATCAGTGAGGAAACAACCCTGAATGGGTCAGGATCTCCCAGGGACCTTCATTCCCCACACTTAGTATTCCATTCCATAACTGATCTCCTCCCTTCCTGTCATTGCCATCTTACAGGAAGCATGAGGGGAAAGCAAATGATGCAGAAGGACTGACTCAGAGTGGAAGGGGAGTCTGTCCTCCTGGGGCACACTATGAGGGTAGGCATGCTGCTTCACTCCAATCAGTTTAAACTTTTTGGGTCATTTTTGTTGTTCTTCTAAATAAGGATACAATGAACCTCCATGAGGTGGGCGTTTGGGGTGGAGAGAAGCATTAAAGTATCAACCTCAGAAAAATCTCTAGAAAACAAAACAAAGTAGAAAACAGGGCTCCACTTGGGCTACCTGTAATGAACACGAACCAAACATCCAAACATTTAAATTACTAAGAAATGCTGTTGGTTCTTAATATTAAGACACGCTTTTATTTGATTATCCTGCTCTATTCACAAGTCCTCATCTCCAAATTGATGACATGAACAATCTGCATCCCATTAGACCTGAAACCTCCCCTACCTACCTCCCCGCACAGCATAGGCAGCCTTTCAGAACACATGCTGGGAAAAGATGGGGTTGCCATAGCAACAGCATCCAGCACTCGGGAATCCTCCCTCCCCTTAGCACCCTCTGTACCAGGCCCTCATCTTCCCTGGCAGATTTCTTTAATTTTCCTTTATGATTTGCATGCGGGGGACTATTCTTGCCTCACCATGCTAAGCCCTGGATCTCTGTGTAGGTAAAGCATCCAGGATCAATATGATAACTATGTCCTGTTATTCCCAAACCCGGATGTACATGAAAATCATTCATAACTTGAAGCCTGAGTGCCCATGCCTGACTCCAGACCAGTGGATTCAGACTTCCTAGGAATTCAGTTTGAAAATCTGGACATATTTAATAAGCTCCACTAATTTTGAGAGCTGCTCATTTACTTCAACCCTTTTATTTTAACCATAAAGAAAATGAGATCCTAAAGTTTCTAGGAGATAAGTGAACCAAACCTCCTGACCCCCTGGCAATTTATGTATATTTGACAGGCAAACTGAGTTCAATTTAATGTTCTCAAGTTCTGGGAGAATTCTCTGCATGTGTTTGTTATGTGGCCAGTTTTATAACATATCCTTTTCCCAAATTCCTTGCCACTAATTTGCTTGATTGACTGGCTGCTTGGCTTGTTTCTAAGTGTGGCTAGTTATAAAGTATCTCTGGAAGTACTAAGAGATGGCTTCCAGCTGCCACGTGTTTTTATTGACTTCTGTATAGATTTTCTATCAAATAAATATTTCTGGTCCACAAAATGGCTAAAAATTCCTTCCTCCACTTTGCCAATTTATTATGATCCTGTGAAGTTGGATTCAGAAATAACACAGAGACAATGGATTCTGATTCTTTGTAAACTATTACAAATTTATTTTCCAGTCTTTAGAAATAAATGACCAAGAACTTTTCTTTGTTTCCGAGAATGTATGAAAGATGCACTAAACACAGAACACACTGGTTGGAGCAGATGAATAATAAACTATTTTCTATTTATTTCTAAACTACCAGCTCTTGGAAACTGATTCGAATGGTGGCAAATTTCTACCAAGGCAGACCCCGGGTGGTAAGCAACTCTAAGAATCAGACTGTAGACAGTTAGACTGTGAAATTCTTAGTATAAATGGTACATTAGGTGACAGCTTCCTATCTCTACTTAACCCAGACTCCTTTGGTGGGGTGGAGGTGAGAAGAACAACCCTATGAAGCAGGCGCTTTGCCTAACTCCTTTCCGCTAAAGCACGATTTCTCAACTTCAGCACTGTTGACATTTTGGGCTGAGAAGCCTTTGTTGTTGGGAGCTGTCTTGTGTGCATTGTAGGATATTTAGCAGCATCCTTGGCCTCCACACACTAGGTGCCAGCAGAAACCCTCTCTCATGTGATAACACAAATGTCTCCAGACACTGCCAAAGGTAATGTCCCCTGGCGGGCAGCGTCACTCCCCCACTGCTCTGGAGTTTATTGGTCTGGATATTCCATCTGTGATTCATCCCTATAGCTACTTTTAGGGTAATGTTTCCCTCCCCAGTCTCAACCAAACTGCCTCGTTAATCCTTTCTTTTTAAATCTTTATGGATATACAATTTACATGCCACAGAATTAATCCAAAGTGTACAACTCAACGGTTTTAGTACATTCACAGAGTTGTACAATCATCACCATGATGTAAGTTTAGAATATTTTTATCACTTCAGAAATAAACTTCTTACCCATTAGTAATCACTCCTTACTCCACCCTCCCCCCAGCCCTAGGCATTCACTACTTTACTTCTATCTCCATAGATTTGCCTATTCTGGAATTGTTGCATATTTAGAATCATACAATATGTGATCTTTTGTGATTGCCTTTATTCATTCAGCATAATACTTTCAAGGCTCATCCATTTTGTAGCATATGTCAATACTTCACACCTTTTTATTATTGAATAATATTTAATTGTGTGTAAGTACCATTTTGTTTATCCATTCTTTAGTTCATAGATATTTGGGTCATTTCCAGGGTTTTTTTTTGTTGTTGTTGTTTTGGTTTTTTTTGTAATAATGAATAATGGTGTTTTAAACATGCATGCACAACTTTTTTTGCACGCATGTGTGTTTTAATTTCTCTTGGGGATATACCCAGGAGTAGAATTACTGGGTCAAATTTAACTCTATGTTTAAATTTTTTAATAACTCCCAATTAGTTTTCCAGTAGTTGCCCTATTTTACATTTTTGACAGCAGCGTGTGAGGATTCTAATTGCTCCACATGTCTACTTTATGCTTGTGATCTACCTATATTTACTGGGGAAACCTCTCCTTGGTGGTTCTTCAATTTAGTGATATTACATAAATACTTGGCTAGACTGGGTGCATGCCCTTTGGTGGTAATGTAAATATAAAAGGATTAGCATTCTGTTATGTCCAGATGGCAAGGTTTTATTATTACCACCCATACGGGTTATTATAAGGATAAAGGGCTACTGAGCAATCATTGATAGCCAAAGTCTTTGGTTTGTCAAACCACTCCATCTCTACCCACCTTCCTTCAAGCTCTGCATATTCAACATCCCTACGAAACAAATCACCTATTCAAGTGTGCACTCTGCAGTTAGTTACTTTTGGAAGAAACTGACCTTCCAAAATTGGACTTTCTGTTTATGAATTTGTTGAGCTTTATTTTACTTTTTATATGGCCAAAGTAACTGCTGGTTAGATCAGCTTTAGAAATTTTCTACAACCATGCTTGGAAGATATAGTTTGCCCAGTTATCCATGTGGTTAAACCAATAAAAGGTTATTCTCTGGGGAACTTGTGGACTGGATGACAAACGCTTCCTCTGATCAATTTTAAGGGGAAATGGAGAAGATGTTCATCCAGAAACATGTCCTTCCCCTTGTCTTTTAGACAATAACAATCCTACCCCCACGCTCTTGACTCATTTAATCAATGGTCCTGTAGTTAACTAACACCACGGGATGGCTGCACTGCAGGTACCAGTAGCACACATGGGTGACAGTAACAGGAGCTCATATGCATTAAGCACTTGCTGTTTGTCAGGAGCTATGCTTACTCAAAACTTTCTTCTCACTTAATTATTACAACAGCACTGTAAGATAGATATTATTTTACAGGTGAGAACATTAGGGAGCTTAAATAACCTCTAGATATCCGAGCTAGGAAATGACAGAGTTGTGATTTTAACTAGGCCGACCTGCACTAATACTCACTCTGCTCTGGCTCCCTGGTACTTGATGGGCTATATAATTTGGAATGCTCAGCTGCTCAACATCTTCAAATGTTCAGCAAAAGAAAAACCTAGGATTTAATTAGAAATGCATGATGGATATGAAATCCTTTTATTCCTCTAGATACTTTGAAGTATCCCTGGATTAAGGTAGATTTATAAACAGCCACACAGCTGATCCAGATCACTTTGCTCCCCACAAAGACTGTTTATTCTTAACTGTGCTGTGGCATGATGCCTTCAGCCTGCATTGAGAGATGTTGTCAGAAAGAGCCTGGTGGCACTGATCTTGGTTTCCAGGATGGAAAGGCAGTGGTCAAGGCCATGGACAGCCTTATTTGTATGCTTGCTCTGTCACTTGTAGCTGGATGAGCTTGGACAACTTTTCAACCTTTCTGTGCTTCAATTGCCTCATCTGTAAAATGCAGGTGTTGACTGAACTATGGGGTGAGGGGAAGTTTCTTTCCACCTTCTGAAGTCTTAATAATTTCAGCCTCTGGTATAGACTTGACAGCTGACAGGTTAATAGGAGAAAGGCATGCAGATTTAACATGCATATACACAGGAGCCTGACAAATATCAAAAGACTCAAAGATGGGCAAGGCAGTTGAAGCTTAAATAGCTTTTTGAGCTACAGAAAGAAATAGGATCTTGAGGCTTCTGGTGAGGAGGTGGTGACACAAGCTATGGGTGGGTTAAGGGAGGAGATGCATGATGAGCATAGGCTGTCTTATTATACTGGTAAAGTCCCTCAGATAGCAGTCCTCAGAAATCTCCTTTTCTATAAGTTATCTACTCTGTTTGATGACATTCCAGTGGGAAGGCTCATGAAAATTACATGCCTCTGGAGGAACTTCCGGTAGTCAGATAAGGGAACTTCAGAGAAAGCCCCTCCCTGCATTTTGAAAGGGAAAGAGAGGTGAGAGACAGGGGGTGGGAGAAGGACAGAAAGAAAATGGTTCTCCTTTAGTTCAAAGTATTCAGCATTCCAAACTGCCATACTTTAGGGCATTGTTTTCCAAACCCAAATAGTACTTCATGTAACTTTTCTGAGCCCCAGTGGTACCTACTTCAAGTAATTACTTCATGTGATTAGAAGTTAACATGTATCAATTACCTGGGACAGTAGCTCTCACTGAGTTGAAGCAAAATGTGTGCCCCATAAGGGTATTTGGATCAAACAGGCATCTTTGGTTCCATGCAAGAGAAATCTACTTTGCCTAAATTGAGCAGAAAAGGCAATTTAATGGAAAGAAGCTCACAGAACCTGACAGCCTGGGGAGGGTCAGGAACCCAGCAACGGTGAGAACCCAGACAGCAGAAAGAGATGGAGAGCCTCTTGAGGATTCACAGTATAAAATGCTATCCATTTGTAAAACCATAAAGAGTTGTGCCTCTTATGAACAGTTGGTTGGTTTTTTCCTTGTAGATATTGTGAAATTTTTAACTGCTCGTGTTTCTTTTATTGGGATGGTTCGTAGAAGGTTTAAAACTATGTTAGTGGCTCATCTCTGGCAAATGGATAAACTGTGTGGCCAGAAGTTTCCATACTATCCTGGCTCTGTCATTTTCACTATGTGTAATTATCAGTTGCCTCAGATATTTCATTTATTATAAATCCGCTCTATCTTGGGTGCCATAGTGGCTACCATTTATTTAGTGGTTTCTATCTGCCAGGCATGTGCTTAGCAACTTAAATGCATTATTTTATTTAATTCACATCCCTTATCCCCCAAAAAAGCCTGAAATGAGGCTGCTGCTGTTATCCCATGTTACAGTGGAAGATACTAAGTTTCAGAAGAGCTAAGTAATTTGCATAAGTTCACATAGCTATGAAGGGGTAGAATTAAGTTGAGTTTCTAGCATTTAAAAGTGACATAAACTTTTAGTCATATCAAACTTCTCAGTTCAGTTTTCGCACACCCTCAACTGTATTTTTAAACAATAGTGGTGGTGTAAATACCCACTGGTAACATTAATTGACTATAAAATGTATAGCAGCACTGTGCTAAATGAGTCACATTTATTATCTCACAGAATTTTGAGTCGGTGCTGTGAACTGAATTGTGTCCTCTCAAAATTGATAGATGGAAGCCCTAACCCTAATGTGACTGCATTTGAAGACAGAGCCTTTAAGGAGGTAATTAAGGTTAAATAGACTCACAAGGGTGAGGCCCTAATCCAAAAAGATTGGCGTCTTTCTGAAGAGGAAGAGGTACCAAGAATGTGCACGTGTAGAGGAAAGGCCATGAGAGGACACAGCGAGAAGGCAGCAGCTGTGAGCCAAAGAGAGAGCCTTCACAAGAAACCAACCCTGTCGGCACCTTGAGCTTGAACTTCCTGCCCCTAAAACTGTGAGAAAATTCATTCCTGTTCCTGTGGTGGTGTTACGGCAGCCCAAACAGACTCATACAGGCAAATTGTTACCATCGCCTCTTTAAGGAGAGAAAAGCTTCAGACATTGGATTTGGCTATATATATTTATTTTTTGATATGGCACCAAGAGCATAGCAACAAGAGAAAAAAGTTGAACATCATAAGAATTAATAAACCTCTGTGCATTAAAGGACACAATCAACAGAGCGGAAAGGTTACTTATAAAAAGGGAGAAAATATTTGCAAACCATATATCTGATAGGAAATTGTAGGACCTCTGAGCCCAAGCCTGCACATATACATCCAGATGGCCTGAGGCAACTGAAGAACCACAAAAAGAAGTGAAAATGGCTGGTTCCTGCCTTAACTGATGAAGCTACCTTGTGAAATTCCTTCTCCTGGACAATGAGTCTGTGAAGCTCCCCCACCGAGCACCTTGGGACCCCTGCCCCTGCCCACCAGAGAGCAACCCCCTTTGACTGTAACTTTCCACTACCTACCCAAGTCCTATACAAACTGCCCCACTCCATCTCCCTTTGCTGACTCTTTTTTCGGACTCAGACTGCCTGTACCCAGGTGACTGGCTTTGCTCACACAAAGCCTGTTTGGTGGTCTCTTCACACGGACGCGTGTGGCAGAAATTACTGTCCAGAATGCTTTTTAAAAAACTCTTATAATGCAACAACCCAATTAAAAAATGGCCAAAGGACTTGAATTGGTGCCTTTTTCCCAGGAAGGCATATAAATGATGAATAAGCACATGAAAAAATCATCAACATCAATAATCATTAGAGAAATGCATCAAAACCACAATGAGATGCCACCTCACAAACATTAGGATGACTACGGTTAAACAGAAATTACAAATATGGGTGAGGATGTGGACAAATTGGAATCCTTGTGCACTGTTGGTGGAGTTGTAAAATGATGTTGCCACTATGGAAAACAGTATGGCAGTTTCTAAAAAAATTAAAAATAAAATTACCATTTATCATCCAGCAACTTCACTCTTAGACATATATTCCAAAAAAATAGAAATCAGAGGCTCAAACAGATATCTGTATGTCCATGTTCATAACAGCATTATTCCCAACAGACCTTATTCATTTTGGTGGAAACAACCAAATGTCCACTAACAAATGAATGAACAAACAAAATT
The DNA here is from genome assembly GCF_037993035.2 of Macaca fascicularis. Taxonomy (NCBI): domain Eukaryota; kingdom Metazoa; phylum Chordata; class Mammalia; order Primates; family Cercopithecidae; genus Macaca; species Macaca fascicularis. Next base: position 70,275,331 of record NC_088384.1, read on the forward strand.
TCTACCCTACAATGGAATATTATTTAGTCTTGAAAAGGAAGAAAAGTCTGATACGTGCTACAACATGGATGAACCAGAAGACAGTTATGCTATGTGAAATAAGCCAGTCACAAAAGTACAAATGTTGTAGGATTCTACTTATATGAAGTACCTAGAGTAGTCAAATTCATAGATACAGAAAGGAGAATGAGGCTAGGGAATGGGGGATGGAGAATAGGGGAATGGAGAATGTAAGAGGCTAGGGAATGGGAGTTGTTTAATGAGAACAGCTTCAGTTTTTCTAGATAAAAAGAATTATGGAATGGTGATGATGGTTGCAGACAAGGTACGTGTACTGAACTGTACACCTAAAATGGTTAAGATAATAAATTTTGTTATGTTTATGTTTACTATACTTTAAAAAAAAATTAAGCCACATAAATGCCCCACATATTTGTAAATTTTTTTAAATTCTAACTTTCTTAGAAAAGAAGAAATCAAAATAATTTTTAAATCTTAGAACTGAATCATAAAAACTCTCTGTAAATAACAGATAAGATAAAGATAATGTGGTATTTTAAATCCTTAACACTTTAGAAGGAAACATAATAAAACAGTCACTCAACCTCAAAGCAGGAAATGATTTCTTATGAAAAAGAGTGCGGACTTTGAAAGAAAACACGAATATACCAGAATCTATAATTTCTGTTCATCAATAACCCCATTAGAAAGTGAAAGGGCAAGGCACAGCCAGAAATAATATGTCTGCAGCTCATGTAACAAAGGAAGAATTACAATCCGGAATATATAAATAACTTCTACAAATCAGTAAGACAAACTACTTAACAGCAAAATGAATAAAGTATGTGAAAGGAACAGTTACAGAAGAGAGAAGAGCAAAGAACAGTAAATATGTGAAAAGACACTTGATCTTGCTACTAATCAGGGAAACGAAAATTCAAACAGTACAGTAGCATTTCCTAACCATCAATTGGCTAAAATGAGAAACCTGAGGCTCTCAAGTGTTGAAAAACATACTGAGCAACAAGAGCTCTCATTCATTGCTGCTGGGTGAGTAAATTGGCACCAACATTTTAGAAAAGAATTTGGCAGCATTTACTAAAACTGAAAATGTATATATCTGATGACCTAGCAATTTTATTCCTAGGAATATATCTGGAGAAACTCTTGCACATGTTGATCAAGAAGATATATACAATATGTTCATGAGGGAATTTTATAATAGCAAACATTTGGAAATAGCATAATTCCATCAGCAGGGGCATGGGTAAATCAACTGTGGCATATTTATATAATGAAATACAATGCCAGCAATGAAAATACATAAGCTGAAACTGCACGTAACAATATGGTAAAGTCTTACAAACATAATATTGAGAAAAAATCAAGTTGCAAAAAATATATAATAGTTCTATGCTTCTATGTACATTTTTAGAACATGCAAAATAGTATGTGCCTAAGAATAAAATTGCTGTGTCCTAGGGTATGCTAATCTTTATGTTTACTAGGTAATACCAAATGTTTTTTAAAGATACAAGCATATACTTAATTCTTATATAAATACATAGACATTGTAAACATTAAATATTGAAGAGTAGGCATCTGTGTATGAGGAAGGGAAAGTAGATACAATTAGAGAGAGGATCTCAACTCTATTACTGAAGGGTACTTTATAAGATGAATAATAGGTGAAGCAGAGTTGTATTTCTCTTCCTATCTTTGGACTTGACGTAAAGATTTTATATTAATGATCGAGAAGTAATATAATTGTGTAGTTGGTTCATATTTCTGGTGGCTGCCCTCGGTTGTCTGCCTGGCATCCATCCTTTACTGAAAGAGTCCTAAATTGCTTAGATACCCAAATTTCATCCAGATGGGACTTCATCTAGTTCTCCGTATGCAACACTTCATCACTGCCCTAGCTCCAGATCCTGTAGGGATAATCCCTTATCTTTGACAATGAGTTTGTGGTATCTTGACCCAATCTGGTCAACGGGAAGAACCTTGTTTTGTGAAAGAAACACAAAGTCTCTCTACTTCTGTGGACATGACAGTGCCTGGATAGGATGCCTAGAAGTGCATCTGGGCATCATCTTGAGGCTGCAGCTGACAATGAGTGTGGGAGGATAAAGAGAGGAAAAGAACCTGGGTCCATCTTGACATAATGGAGCCACTGAATTGAGCAACCTGCTGGGCATCTGAATTTCACGTCAACTTGTGACCAAGTTGTTTATTGGTTAGGGTGGTTTGAGTGAGGAATTTTCTTACTTGCAGCTGGACACCTACTGATGTGTATACTGTAATTGCTTTAGGAGCTTGGAAATGAATGTTCTCTTAGAGCTATAGAAAGGGCAACCTTCAGTACGGAGGTAACTTTTCAGCAGGAATCTTGGTAGGATACAATGTGTTAATGAGAAAATAAAGACTTGCAAGCCAAAACAACAAACAAACCAGCAGAGTTAAAGACATATAAGTTACTAATAAATTGTCTGCAAATGACAGAAAATACAACATGACAGTGACATAAACAAAACAGAATTTGTTTCTATTTCCATGTAAATAGAGTCTGGAGGGGAACATTTCAGGGCTAGCAGCTTCATGGTTTCCCAAGGACTCAGTCCTCTTTGTGCTATGCTGTCACCATCAGCATGCTGACTCCAACTCATGTGCCAAGATGGCTTCTAGAGCTCCAGCCATCACAGTGGTGTTTTAAACAGCAGATGGAGAAAGGAACAAATTAGTGCTTGTCCTTTCCATTAAATGTACTCCCCAGAAGTCACAAGATGTTTTTGCTTAGCTTGTCCCATTTGCCAGAAAACAGTCACACAGTAACACCCAACTCCAAAGTAGACTAGAAAAATATTTTTATTCTTGGTAGGTAAGCTGAACTAAAATGCTGGGCTTCTCTTTTTGAGAAAGAAGGGGAGAATGGATATTGGGGCAGAAGTATCCATTTCTGTTTCAATAACCCTAAGTGTGTGAATGAGAATAGTGATGTGCGAAAGAAAAAGAAATCTATAACAAAAATTCTGCCTCCTAAAAATTTGTGACAAAATTTTAATTTGTGGTAAAAAAGGAATCTGTTTTTCCCTCTCCCTCTTCCTCTCCCTTTCACTTACAGAGAATGGGGTGGAGGGGTGTGGAGCAGGAAGAAAAGAAAAGTAAGTTTCTGAAGATTTCTCTAATCTTCTTTTTGCTGCTGCTAAAAGCTAGCAACTGGCTTGCTTTCTTCCCTCCCTCCCTCCCTTCTTTCTTTTTCTTTCTTCTTTCCTTCCTTCCTTCCTTCCTCCCTTTCTTCTCTTTCTTTCTTTCTTTCTTTCTTTCTTTCTTTCTTTCTTTCTTTCTTTCTTTCTTTCTTTCTTTCTTTCTCTCTCTCTCTCTTTCTTTCTTTCTTTTCTTCTTTCTTTCTTTCTTCTTTCTGTCAGGACATCAGGTTTGGGATGTGCAAAAGTCAGCCTTAGGCTGAGTAGGAGCTGTCCTATCTGGACTGTGCTGCATATTGGAAAGAGAAGAGTTTCAAGGAAAGTCAGAGGGTAGAGACCTGAAACAACCAGGGGGATGTGACTTTTGGGACTTTTCAAGTCTTGAGGTTAGGACAATGAATGATTTGGGCATTTAAAATCCCTCTGCTTCCCAAGTTTTCAGTAAAGCCTGCTGTACACAGAAATGACAAGAGAATATCAGCTTCTCCAGGATTTGGAGAAACCTTTGGAACGGGCATTGGATTTATCCCAAAACCAAGGATAGAGAGGGCTCATTCTTAGGATCCATTTCCATGTTCACAGTGCAACCCCGAAGTAAGAAAGTAGCATTATTATGGTAACTCACCTAAGTATGCATGCCCTCAGCATGTCCCTGGAGGGCTGCGAAATGCTGGGTGTCAGATACTCACTTTTGCCTTTGAAACCACGGACACTTGCTCACAAAGCCCAGCTGACCTTGAACTATCTGGACAAGCATCTCTAGCTGTAGGCTGCCCTTTCCTACCCCTGGCCCAAAGTGAGACCCTCTCTGTGATGGTTAATATTGAGTGTCAACTTGATTGGATTGAAGGATGCAAAGTATCGTTCCTGGGTGTGTCTGTGAGGGTGTTGCCAAAGGAGATTAACATTTGAGTCAGTGGGCTGGGAGAGCCAGGCCCACCTTCAATTTGGGTGGACACCATCTAATCAACCACCAGCATAAAAGCAGGCAGAAGAAAACGAAAGGGCAGACTTGCTGAGTCTTCCGGTCTTCATCTGTCTCCCGTGCTGGATGCTTCCTGCCCTGGAGCATCAGTCTCCAAGTTCTTCAGCTTTTGGACTCTTGGACTTACACCAGTGGTTTGCTAGGCGCTCCTGGGCCTTTGGGCACAGACTGAAGGCTGCACAATCAGCTTCTCTACTTTTGAGGTTTTGGGAATCGGACTGGCTTCCTGGCTCCTCAGTTTGCAGATGGTCTATTGCGGGACTTTACCATGTGATCGTGTGAATCAATTCTCATAAACTCCCCTTCATATTCACCTGTCCTCTTAGTTCTGTCTCTTGAGAGAACCCTGACTAATACACTCTCTCTTTCTGAACAAGGGAGTAACAATAACGTTCCTCATTCAAAGATGTTCAGAACAGCAAACTTCTCCGCAAAGTCTGCCTTCAGCAAATGCAACACAGTGAACATCCCCAGCAGCACTAAACTTGGGGAATCACGACTCATTTCCTCAATGTTAACAATGGTATCAATTTCCACTGAGGAAATATCAGATACACAGTGATTTTTCAGTCTCTGTTTGCTGCTCAATTATGAAAACACAAGCTATGATATCACTACCTGCAAGCTAATCTTTTACGGTTTCATTTCTTAAAGATTTACAGCATCTAGAATGTATTTAGAATAAGGAATAAAAGATCCACATGTGCCTTTTTACACACAGCTAGCCATTTGGTTCAGAGAAAGTTATTACGCAATCCTTCTCCTACTGATATTTAAAACCACCTTTAAATATAAGCAATAACTATGCATATTTGGGTCAGTGTCTGAGCTTCCTATTTTATTCTATTAAAATGACTATTTTCACTGATACCAAACTGTTTTTAAATAGTTTAGATTTATGTGGTGGTTTTTCTTTTTTCTTTTCTTTTCTTTTCTTTCCTTTTTTTTTTTTTTTTTTTTTTTTTGGTGAAACCGTCTTGCTCTGTCCACTAGGCTGGAGTGCACTCATGCAATCATGCAATCTCGGCTCACTGCAACCTCTGCCTCCTGGGCTCAAGCAATTCTTATGCATGCTTCAGCCTCCCAGGTAGCTGGGATTACAGGCACATGTCACCATGCCTGGTTAATTTTTGTATGTTTAGTAGAGATAGGGTTTCACCATGTTGGCCAGTCTGGTCTTTAACTCCTGACCTCAAGTGATCCGCCCACCTCAGCCTCCCAAAATGCTGGTATTACAGGTGTGAGCCACCACACCCAGCTATATAATGCTTTAATAACTCATAAGATTGGTGACCACTTTCATTCTTCATTCTCATTTTTAAAATTTCACTGGCTATTTTCACATGTTTGTTTCTCCAGCTAACCTTTCCTATCATAAGCTTAAGTTCTAAAAATAGTGCCGACAGTATTCTCATTGGGAGGACATTGAAAGTATAGATAATGTCAATAGACTTGATATCTCCATATGACCAGTTCCTTCTGGGTGTCCTTCTAGTAGCCTAAGTGATGTCTTACGCACCTCAGTCCCTCTGCAAACCTTTCTTCGTGAAAAAATTTAAAGATATTGAAAAGTTAAAATAAGAGTAAAATGATGAGCCATGTACTCACCATTTAAATACATATATTGTTATTTGCTGTATTTTATTTATAGTTATGAATTTTTATTTAATTCATTTATTTTTTGCTGAACTATTTGAGAACAAATTATAAGCATCATGATACTTTAAATACTAAATATATCGGCATGTGTCTCCTAAAAAAGACTTTGTCCTATAAACCACAATACCTTTATCATGCCTACATAATTTCCTTAATGTTATCTATGCAATCTGTACTCAAATTTCCTCACTTATTTTAAAAATGCCTTTTATAAAGCTTTTGGGTTTTGTTATTATTTGCAGCTTCACTACATTTTTAAATTGATTTTGAAGTACACTGTAAATGTCAACCTTTTAAGGTGTACAATTTAGCGGTTTTTAGCATAGTTGTGTAACCAACACTGCTATCTAATTCTAATTCCAGAATATTTTCATTAACACAAAAGGAAATCCTATCCCCATTAGCAATGACTCTCCCATTTCCCCTTCTTCATCCATGGCAACCACTAATCTACTTACTGTCTCTAAGAATTTGTCTATTCTGAGCATTCCTTATAAATGGAATCCCACACAGTATGTAGCTTTTGTGTCTGGCTTCTTTTACCTCGCATAATCTTTTCAAGTTTCATCCATGTTATAGCATGAATCAATCTTGCGTGAACATATACCATATTTTATTTAGTTATTCATCAATTGATGAAGATTTGGGTTTTTTTAAAAACCACAATCCAATCAAAAGACACTCATTTTACTCTGCAGTTGTGTGCTTCCAGTGTCTTCAATATCAAACGGGCCTCTCGCCATTAAAAAAAAATTGTCTATGACATTGACTTTTGAAAAGACCAGGCCAAGTGTCCTGCAGAATATGTGATTATTTCCTCAAGGAGTTGTTTTACTTTCTCATCCCTATTTCCTGTAAACCTAAAGTGAAGTCAAAAGTCTTGGCTAGGCCCACCATTTTTTGGTGAGAGTAGTTAATAGAAGATACTGTCTCCTTTAGACTGGATCAGGTTGGCATCAGGTTGTTACAGTGCCAGTGATACTCAGTTTCAGCAGTTGGTCCAGGTGATCTTGGCACTCTAAAGGTTTATGTTTTATTTTGTTGTTAGTTAGTGCTTCTAGAGGATGCTACCTGAGCATTATGACTATTATTTCTAGCAAACTTCCCACTATTTCTTATGCATTTTCACATAATATCACTTTTATGCATTCTATTCAGAATAGAATACTTTATGCATCCTATTAAGTTTATTTATAGTTTAAAACTAAGTTTCTCTTATAAATGAGATCTATACTTCAATTATATTTTCAGGCTTGTTAGAGCAGATCGTCCCCCAGTATATCACCTCCTTTTATTTCTTACCAGTAGAAACTTCCCCAGTAAGACAGAGCATACTAGTGCCTGCATTGCCCACCTCTGAACATGATCTTGCTCAGGCCACAGTTATCTTTGTTTTGCTGTCCCAAATATGCTGGCTATTATGTGTAGCTAGAGAACTTTAATGTTTGCATTTTAATTTTGTAACCAGCAAGCTCTCTGAATTATCTTATTGCTTATGATATTTTTTGTTTGTTCCTCTCTTTTTCCTAGATTTTCTGGGTAGAAAATAAGATGGTCTACAAATAACGATAAATTTTCTGCATTCTTTTCAATACATAAACCAAACACACTCTTCTTGTCTAATTACATTTTACTTCCAGGACAATGCTAAAAATAGTAATGGTGATATACAACCTTGCATTTTTCCTGACTTAAATGGGATTTATTAATTGTTTTCCCACCATTAAGCAGCATGTCCCAGTGCCAGCCAAGAGTCCAGGCGCAAGCCACAAAAACTGGCCTTGGTGACCTTAGGCAAGAAGTAATTTTTGGAAGAGTACCAAGTGGTTCCAACAGTCAGCAGAGGCTAAAAAACCAGACTTGGAGAATGCAAAACCAAGATTTGTCTGACTTTTATACCGTTTCTGAGACCTCCACCACTGGGCACTGCTATCTTTGACCCTACCTACCATCTCAGATGTTTCTTCCAAAATAAATAATTGTTCATTCTTTTTTTTCCTTCCTGTTTGTCTCTTGCTCATGGTTTATTTTACTTTTTATTTATTTATTTACCTATTTATTTATTTATTTATTACAGAATCTCACTCTGTCTCCAGGCTGGAGCACAGTGGCACGATCTTGGCTCACTACAAATTCTACCTTCCAGGTTCAAGCACTTCTCATGCCCCAGCCTCTCGAGCAGCTTGAATTACAAGTGCACACCACCACACCCAGCTAATTTTGGTGTTTTTAGTAGAGATGGGGTGTCATCATATTGGCCAGGCTGGTCTCTTAATTCCTGACCTCAAGTTATCCACCTGGCTCAGCCTCCCTAAGTGCTGGGATTACAGGTGTTAGCCACAGCCCCAGCCTCTGGTTCATGGTTTAAATTCCTAGATAAAAGTGTAAAAAATGCTAAGCCTAGGCTATATACCTGCAATCTCTCTACCTACTGAAAAGGAATGGACATCTCATTCCCTGGATTTCTGATGTGGGAGAAACGACTGAACTTTTCAATGACTAACTCCATGGGAAAATTTTCCCAAATAGGGAGAATGTCTAGATCGGAAATTCCCCTAAATTAACAAATATTACCTTGCAAACTCCTGGCGTTTGTTGATACATGTTAAAATCATTTTGTAATAGTCAAGTATGTTATAAGGCAATTTGTTTGGTTTTCTGAAAAAATGGGCATTGAATTTGCTTAATTTTCTCCTTTAATTGATTGACTTATTTTATGTTACTGTTTAATGTTGACTTGTATCATGTTTATTTATAGTACATAATGTATACAATACATATTTTACTCTATTATTGTAGCATATGTCGTATTAATAGATTTATTAATTCTTAGCTACTCATATATTTTAGGGATGAACATCTTGATTTTAAAGTGTTTATAGACTATTGGCTTTTATTTTCATTTATGACATTTTTTCATGATTTTTGCAAGTGAGATCAAATTCAACCTATATCAAAACTTTCAATTTATTCTTAAATGATGTTGGTGAATTTTCCCTGAATCCCTTAGGCCGGTTTCTCTTGCCCTCAGACCTTCAGTTGGAGGGCTGTGTATTGAGGACTTTTCTATAGCTTAGTGGGTTGGGGGTTGGAGACTCTAGTTTCTATTCTGTCTTTTGAAATTGTAACTTTTATGAGCCAAGGTTCATTCAATCTGGTCTAGGAGATATATATAGATAGCTGTACAGTTCAGATCCCTTTCCCAATTCAAACCAGGCCTCAGGGCCTTCGCTTTCATCAAAGAGCTGCAGTTGTTCCCTTCCCCAGTATCCCTCGCTTCTCTGTAAGTCCATTTCACATCCTTCCAACATATGTAGGGAACGTACAGGTGAGACCCGTGAGTTTTCCAGAGTGAGAAAGAAAGTTGTCCCAGAGTTCTTACTACCCACCTCTGGCATATTTATTTGCCCTTTAGTTTTCTACCCTGCTAGATTCCTACTCACATTTGGAAATAATCAGTTCAGAGTCATTATGAGCATTTAGGCTCCTATTTCACCTTTCCTCCCAGCAGGAGACAAACCAAATGGCAAAGACTGATAGATTTATTTTGTCTCTGTAGAGACCTCAAGGTGGTTGGATGGAGCATTTATTTTCACAGATGTTTCATTTATTTCTGGACTACCTACACATCTTTTTTATTCAGTCTTCCCAAAATTTGAGCACATTTCTAAATATTTTTTCCCCACACAACTTCATTCCTCCACCATGTTTTGGGGTAGGAGCACTAAGCTGTGGTGGGATCTAGCATTGCCATTTTTCAAACAATAGAGTGTAAAGTTTTGTCCTGTTTTTTCATTGAACTTCTGCTGGTCACCTGTCTTGATATTTTCAATCCTTGTACAAATTGTAGGTTTAAAAAATAAGGAGTTTGTATACAGCATCGTTTTGCCATTTTACCTTAGAGAATGCAAAATTAATCATTTTAAACTAATGATCTATCAACACATAAGCCGTTACAGCTTACCATTACCAAACACAATTCATACTCACAGTTTATTTTAATTCAGTTGGGCCATTTACTTGGTGCAGTATTATGCCACCAAAATTGTATTCAGTGCAATGTGCCCAAAACAACCCAGCTAATACTATTATTTTGAACAGCACTTTTGATTGACAGGCTGTAGGAATATTGATTTGATATAAACTCTAAACTTCAAAAAAGATTGGCATGTATACTCACCATAAGTATCTGGAATTTTGATCAATAAATTCAGAAACTAGGATCAACCTGATAGCCTAGTTTCCTATTAAAATTAGGAACTTAAGAAAATTCTGGTGTTTTTGTTTTCACATCTATAGAATAGGAAGACTATGCTGTCCTAATTTCTTTCATTGGGAATTTATCTTTTAGGTGAGTTAGAATTTGCAAGGATTACCTGTGAATGAGGAACGCAAGTTGGAAAGGAAAATACGGAGATTTTTTATGATAAGGATCCACTCTTATGCAGGCTGCTTGATTGTGTGTGCTCAGAGCAGAATGTTTCAACCTTGTTAGCAACCATAAACAACAAGAAAATGGATAGATATTCAGAAGGCAATTTCTCTCCCCATAATCGCTTCCCTCGGGGCATATTCCCTCCTCCTGACTTGATCATGGGCTCTAGGTTGGAATCTTCCCTGCTTATTTGGACTACGGTATTAGTTATTACTAGGGACTATACTATATTTAGCGTCTAGACATCCTCAGCTCTTCCCTGTGTGTGGACTTTCTCCCTGGTCATAGTGGAATCCTATCTACCTGCCTCGCCTCACCAAAAATCCACACTTTACACCTGTTCCACATTTTGGAAATATCTCAAGAGGTTTTTTAATGCACACAGATTTGGCAACCACAGAGGGCTTTAAGTATTGAATTTTACTACTTATATGCATCCTCTTGGACTCTTGTAAAAATGCCGGCTTGATTCGGTAAGTCTGGCTACAGTGTGAGATTCTGCATTTCTAACAAGCTTCTAGGTGATGCCAACATTACTGGCTCATGGAATTCACTCTGAGTGGCGTGGACCAAGTAGATGGAAAATGCCCCCTTCACATGCTGGAAAGACTTAGGTTTAAATAACATTCCACTACACTTGTGCAGTTATTCAACATCTTTAGAAACATTTCTAAATTTGTGAGCTTCAGGAAAACCTTAAGCACAATTTTAGGACTATTCACAAACCTTATTATAATTCCATTAAAAAAATAGCAATCAAGACTTGGAATGGTCTCTTCAGTAGGGTAATATGATATGTTGACCTGATTTAAAAGGTGTTACAGATATCAAAGCATTCCAGAAACCAATAGTATTTAAAGCAGTGTGGTGTTGTTACAAAGAAACATAACCAAAAGAAAATAATGCTATTGGTATAGAGTGATCAGTCAAAAAAGACATATATGTATATAATGTATATTATATATGAGGAGTGGGAGGAAGAAGAAGCTAGAGGGCAGAAAAGAAGGAAAGGAAGAGAGATGGAGGAAAGGAAAGAGGATAGAGGTAGGTATTAACAAATCTACTAAAAGCAAATAATATCAAGATCTTTAAAAGTGCTCATGAACTTGGAACATTTAATCTCCCATCTATGGATCAATCTTTAGGAAATACTTAGGGAGGCACATAAGTGCTCATGCCCAAATGTTCCTTTTCTCCAGGGTCACCTTTGGGTGTAAAAACCTAGAGATTACTAAAACATCTCTCGATAGAGGCGGTATAGTATATATTGTTATTTTTTTCTTGTTTTGTGTTGTTTTATTAAGGTATCATTTATATAACATGAATGCACAGATTTTATGTGCATAGTTTAATTTTTTGACAAATATATACACTCCTGAAACCACCACTCAAATCAAGATACAAAACATTTCCTTCCCTCCAAAAGTTAGCTGTGCTCCTTCCTCAAGGGAATTCCCCTCTCGACCCCATAAAAACAATTACTATTCTGACAGCAACCACCCTAGATTAAATGGGCTTTTGTTCTGGAGGTTCCTCCATGTTGCTGTGTGTATCAGTAGATCATTAGTTGCTGAGTGGTATTCTATTATTGAATAACTACAATTTATTGAGGCTGACATCAGCAAGATGGCAGAATAGGACATTCTAGCAGCCACCCTCCATAGAAACATCAATTTAAACAACAATCCGTTCATTAAAATACCTTCACAAGAGCCAAGGAAATCAGATGAGAGATAACAGCACCTGAGTATAGCACAGAAGTAAGAAAAGATGCACTGAAGAGGATAGAAAGAATCGTTTTACATTATCTGCACCACCTCTCCCCTAACCCCAAGCAGCACTGCCTGAGAGAGAGAGACCTGAAGCATAGGGATGAGAGGGACATGAGCACCGACTTTGTCTCAGTCTGTTCTGGCTGCAACAACATAATACCTGACACTGGGTAAAGAAATATTTTAAAGAAGGTAAATTTGGCTGGGCATAGTGTCTCCCACCTTTAATCCCAGCACTTTGGGAGGCTGAAGCAGGAGAATAGCTTGAGGCCAACAGTTTGAAACCAGCCTGGGCAAAATAGCAAGACCCCATCTCTACAAAAAATAATTTTTTTTAAATAGCTAGACATGCTGGTGCACACCTGTGTCTACCGTCCTAGCTACTTGGTAGGCTGAGGCAGGATGATTGCTTGAGCCCAAGAGGTTGAGGCTACAGTGAGCTATGATCATGCCACTGCACTCCAACCTGGGTGAGACAGCAAGACTCATGAAGGAAAGGGTAAAAAGGGCTGAATGCTGTGTCCTCACGTTGCAGAAAAGATGGCAGGGCCAGGCAGCTCTCTGAAGGCTTTTTTGTAAGGGCATCAATCCCATTCATGAGGGAGTATAAAATAAAAATACTAGAAGAAAACATAGGGGGAAAGCTCCATGACATTTATCTGTGCAATGACTTTTGAATATGATCCCAAAAGCACAGGCAATTAAAACAAAAAAATAGACAAATTAAATTGCACCAAACTAAAAAGCTTTTGCCCAGCAAAGGAACTAATAAGCAGAGTGAAGAGATAACCTATGGAATAGGAGAAAATATTTGTAAACCATGCATCTGACAAGGGGTTAATATACAAAATATATAAGAACTCAAATAACTCAATAGCAATAAAACAAATAACCCAATTTAAAAATGGACAGAGGACCTGAAGAGACACTTCTCAAAAGAAAACATACAGATGTCCAACTGGTATGTTTTAAAAAGTGTTCAGTAGCACTGCCGAGAAATGCAAATTAAAACCACAATGAGCTATCACTTCACACATGTTAGGATGGCTATTATTTTTTAAAAAAATCAGAAAATAACGAGTGTTGGGGAAGATGTGGAGAAAAGAGAACTCATACACTAATAGTGGGAATGTAAATTTGGATATCCATTATGGAAGATAGTACAGAGGTCCTTTAAGAATCAAAAATATAACTGGCATATTATCCAGAAATTCTACTACTGGGTATATATCCAAAGAAAATAAAATCAATATGTGAAAGAGATACCTGTAGTCTCCTATGTTCATTGCAGCATTACTCACAATAGCTGAGAGAAGGAATCAACCTAAGTGTCCATTGATGGATGAATGGAAAAACAAAATGTGGTAGATATACACAGTAGAATTCTATAATATTAAGCCTTAGCAAAGAAGAAAATTATGTCATTTGCCACAGCATGGATAAACCTGGAGGACTTTCTGTTAAGTGAAATAAGTTAGACACAGAAAGACAAATGCCACATGGTCTCACTTATATATATAATCTAAAAAACCTTATCCCATGGAAGTAGAGAGTAGAATGTCGGTTACCAGAGACTGGGGGTAAGTGGGGAGGGCCGAGGAGAAAAACATTTAGTTAGATGGAGAAATACGTTCAAGAGATCTATTGTACAACATGGTGACTGTCGTAAATAACACTGTATTGTGTTTTTCAAATTTCAAAGAGAGTGAGTTTTAAGTGTTCTCACCACAAAAACATAAGTAGTTGAGGTAATGCATATGTTAATTAGCTCAACTGATACATTCCACAATGTATACATATTTCAGAGCATGATGTTGTACACTACGTGTGTGTGTGTGTGTGTGTGGTGTAATTTCTGTTTCTTAATTTTTAAAACCTACAATGTATTTATCCTTTCTCGTCTCTTGGTTTTTAATCCCACAACTCTGCTTCATAGTCTTTGTGGAGTAGTCTGTTCTTTAAATGCCTTTGTTTCTTAGGCTTGGATCTTCCATCCTCCTCTCACTCCTGGAACAACCATGGTCAGTCTGTGACTTCAGTAGCTTTTTACGGACCAATGGGCCCCTTCTTGTCAGTACTGACCTTTCCCAAATGCTTCTGTAGCATACATGTCACTGCTCACCAGACGTCTTCACTTAGTTCCTGGTGCGACATTGGAATTAATTCCCCTCTTGATCCCTCAGCCCCTCAGGATCCTTCAGTATCTTGAAGGGGAGGGGTACCTCACAACTGAGCATATTTGCCTGGTGCATGGTAGGAGCAAATTGTTACATTGGTGCCCACAGTGAACTGCGCCTCCTGGTATTCCTGCTTTTGTATGTCCTCTCCTCTTGTATCTGGTCTGTGCCTGTGACATGCATAACCAATACAATGGAGCAAAATGACAGCGTGACTCAAACCTTTAGCTTGGTAACCAGGCCTTTACAGGGGAGACCACTGTATCTTTGCACATGCTGTTCCCTCTGCTTGGAATGGCCTTAAAATTTAAGTCTCAGAAAGGTGAATCTTATTTACAACTATAGTTGTAGTGTTTAAAACAGTACATCTCATTTGGCAGTTGCTCAGTTAATATTTACTAAATGAACAAGTCAACAAATTTTCCCCCACTTTTCTCCCGGTTCCTAAAGTCTAGTCAGCTTTAATTCTCTGAAAGAAAAGTGGGCCAGTAAAATTTATAGAATACAAGAGGATTATTAAATGAAAGTTTGAAAAATAGCAGAAATATTTAGAAGGGAAACAAATTGTTGAGAGATTTCAAAGCTATTAAAAACATTTAAAAAAAGAATCCAGTAGAGAAAAGCTAGGGATGCTCATTGAAGAAAGCAGTGGGGTATAATTAAAACAAAAAGTGCCGACTGCGCCCGGTGGCTCATGCCTGTAATCCCAGCATTTTGGGAGGCTGAGGCAGGTGGATGACCTGAGACCAGGAGTTCAAAACCAGCCTGGCCGACATGGTGAAACCTCATCTCTACAAAAATACAAAAATTAGCCAGGCATGATGGCAGGTGCCTTTAATCCCAGCTACTCGGGAGGCTGAGGCGGGAGAATCGCTGGAACCCGGGAGGCAGAGGTTAGAGTGAGCTGAGATCACGCCCACTCCACCTAGGCAACAGAGAAAGACTCTGTCTCAATAAATAAATAAATAAATAAATAAATAAATAAATAAATAAAAAGTGCTAAACTCCCCCAAAAGATGAATAAATGATATTAATGACCAAAATGAGTAGTGTGCATTCTTATTGAAAAAGTTCTCATCAGAATGCACAAAAACACACATACACACACACCTAGTATGCTCACACATACATATACATACAATATGGAAATACTCACAAGTATATTACACTCCTACACACACAGGCAAACACTGAAAATCATAATCGTATTCACACACTCATACACCCTCAAATGCACCTACATTCACACACAAATGCACATACATAAATACACACATCCACATGCTGACATACACACACATAAAGAGTTCATGTGCTTTCACGCATACATGCGTGCTAACAAATATGCCAGACAAGGCAGCAGTGCCTTACAAAGAGTAATTCCGCTGTTTCAGAAAGCTCTGGTATAAAACGGTAACACCTTTTCAGGAGGTAACCTCTGTCAATAAAATGCCAGAATTTGAGGAAATCCCACTGATGGAGCTGGACATAGCACACGGACGCTTTGCCTGCACCACACTCGGAAGTGTGGCCTCATGAAATGAAACCTACCTGGAAGGGAAAGGGTAGACTTTTGAACTGCATGCATGGACTCACCCTGGATACAAGATCCAAAGCTATACCAGGAGAGCACTGGCGGCCGGGGCCCACTGGTGGGTGCTGCACTTGCTGGAGACATCAGTGTTGTCCCATTTCCTCTCTTGACCACCTCAGAGAACTTTCTCCACTCCAAGGAAGCAGCCAGGCTGGAGCTGGGGGACGGGTCCACAGCACACACACTGATGGCCAAGGGGATGTGGAACCCACAGGAAAAACACTGCAGAAATGCGCCATGATGGTCTAGATCCTCAAATCACAGTTTCCCTATTGAGAGGATTTTCCTGTGGCCCTTATTCATGCCAAGTCCAGTTTTTCCAAGGCTATGGTTTCACATTAATATTCCTTGAGATGATTTGACTCTTGGGTCAATTTTTACTCAATTTTTCATTGTTTTATTTTCTGCTGATTATTCCTATCAAGTCTAATTTTTCTCAACCATTGCAGTTTTCAACACTTCCTTTATACTTTTTTAAAGTTTTTCCTGTAGAGCAAATGTTATAATGTGAAGTTGCCACACTGTCAAGTTGATTTTGTGTTGATAATTTCTGCCAGTGATAGCTATTGTCAATTGGATGACTTAAATTTATTTCTCACCTAATCCACTTAAAAAATGTGATCAATGTCCTCACCTATGACAGAATTTCTCTTCTGTCCAGGATTAACCTATTTTATTCCCAATCCAACTCTTTGGTATAATTCTGGTCATTTTGCAGATCGCTCACAGTGCTCCATGAGATGTCAGCAGAACACAATGGCAAAAAGCAGAAGTCAGAACTGTGGGATGAGGCTGGGCATGGTGGCTCATGCCTGTAATCCCAGCAATTTGGGAGGCCGAGGCGGGCAGATCACCTGAGGTCAGGAGTTCAAGACCAGCGTGGCCAACGTGGGGAAACTCAGGCTCTACTGAAAATACAAAAGTTAGCCAGGTGTGGTGATGCACATCTCTAATCCCAGCTACTTGGGAGGCTGAGGCAGGAGAATCGCTTGAACCCGGGAGGCGGAGGTTGCTGTGAGCCAAGATTGAGCCACTGCACTCCAGCCTGGGCGACACAGCGAGACTCCATCTCAAGATAATAATAATAACAGTGGGGTGAAAACTAAAATGAGGAGCTGAAAAGTCCTTTTAAAGGGCAAGCAGCTTTAGGCGGGCCCGCACATAAAGCGGCACGTAGTCCCCTTATAACCTGTATTCATGCATTCTGCCATGATTTTCCATAACACACAAACCTAAAATACAGTGACCTGAAATAAATGTTCATTTGCATATGGGTCCATGGATCAGCTGTAGGTCAATCAGCTGGGCTGGGCTGGACTCTAGGCTTGGGTCAGTTTCAGGTTTGCTCCTCGTTATTTTCCCTCTGGGACTGAGCTGAATGAGTCATAGCCATGTGGGGCATCCTCTTCTCATGGTGGACTCAGAAACTCAAGAAGGCAAGCTGCAACATGGCAGACCTTTTGAAGCCTCTATGCAGAGCTGTCATTATAGACAGTCACATGGTCAAACCCCAAATCAAAAGGGTCAGAAGCAAAGTCTTCCCACAAGGAAGACATACCAAGGCCATGGAGAGAGAGAATTGTAAACAATACAATCTACCATACAGCTTTTTTTTTCTAGTGTAAGGGGGCCAGATTTCCATAAATATACAGCAGAACAGAAAATAATATCTTCTCAGGTGACCCCATGTTTCTGCCTACATATACATGCATATATATATATGAAAAAATTTCTGTGTTGAATTCTTCCTCACTGAGCACCCTGGTACAATAACTACATAATGAAAACTCTGAGTGTTCCTTGAGAAAAACAAAGGGTCTCCTGATTAAGCTACATTGAAAGTATTTACTTCTGGCTGATTTTACTTATAACTGGAGCCCTCTGTATCTCTATAGTTTTCTCTCTACTATCTGAGAGTCCCCAAAGAAATCTGGGTTTGCAACGTGCACTCACTTAGCCTGGAGCCAGCTAGCAGGTTGTCAGAGCTATCTAGATGACCAGTGATGGGGACTTGCCCTTGAATGATGGGGTTATATCATTTGAGGTGAAAGAAGAGGCATAGTGAGGAAGAAATTATTAGGATGTGACTGTAGGCTGAGCATAGCAATGAAGGGAGGCAAAGGTCAAGGAAGAGTCTTCTAAGTTCGAAGAAAGGAAGATTAGCGGTCTCAATAAAAAAAAAAAAGAATTATTGGAAAAGACCATTTTAGTGTCGGAAACTTTTAGAGCCAAGTTCTTATATGAATCCATGACTGGGGAGAAACCTTCTGGTGATCGGACATTGAGAATGACAAGCAGTTGTCACATTCCGCAAGTAGCTGACATTACAGTCAGCTCTGGTAAAAAGGTCCCTTTTTTGCTTTTCACAGACTTTCTTTAAAAAGTAAGAAGTATGTTCTTATAGGAAGGAAGGGCCAGAATGTCTTACTTGACCTGATTTTCTGGGTATTTTGGGAAATAAGAATGTTGTAAATGCCTGGAACATCTTGAAACTTCTTCCCAATACTAACATTTCTCCTCTACTGCCACCAGTCAGCCCCCGACCCCAAGTCCCAGTCCTCTGGTTCCCCAAACTAGAACCTAACTCATCTCTTATTGTCCTGTTTGCGTCTATGTTGAATAGAATTAGTATCAATGAAACTCTGTTTTAATAAATATGTTTCCACTGAGCTGGCCAAAATAAATATCCACCACAGCTTCCAACACATACTTAGTGCCTTATCATTATTCTTCCAAGAGAATTATCCTAACCCCCAAACCACTCAGTTCCTGAAGACCACTTATGCCACTATTTAATGACATCCTTGTGTTTTATATATGAGTGTAAGGCAGCAGCTACGCTCTGGCAAAAAGCAAAAAAAAGTACCATAAGCGTGTGTATACGCTGGATTCCTGCCTTTTTCCCTCCTTCCCTCCTTCCCTCCCTTCCTTTCTTTCTTCCTTCCTTCTTTTCACTGTTACACATCAAAGCATCTGATATATGCCTGGTACTGAGGGTACAGCAGCAAGCAAAATGAAATCTTTAATCTTTGGAGCCTACATTCTAGAGGTAAGAAATAATTGATATACAGTATACAGCCACACCTAAGGGATCATGCAGGTCCATTTCCAGACCACTACGATCAAACAAATATTGCAATAAAACAAGTCATATAGTTTTTTAGTTTCCCAGGACATTTAAAAGTTATGTTTATACTATACCATATTCTAATAATGTGCAATAGCATTATGTCTAAATAACAATGCATATACCTCAATTAAAAATAGTGTACTGCTTAAAAAAATCATCTGAGCCTTCATTATCTCTTTGCTTATAAAGGGTCTTGCCTCAGTGTTGATTACTACAGACTGATAAGGGCTGTGGTTGTTGAAGCCTGGGGTGGCTGTGGGAAATTTTAAAAATAAGACAAAAATGACTTTTGCCACATTGATGTATTTTTCCTTTTGTGAAAGACTTCTCTATAGCATAAGATGTTGTTTGATAGCATTGTACCCACAGAAGAACTGTCAAACCTAGAGTCAATCCTCCTAAACTCTGCTGCTGCTTTATTAACAAAGTTTATTTCATATTTTAAATCCTTTGTTGTCATTTGAACAATGTTCATAGCATCTTCACCAGAAGTTGATTCTTTTTTTTTTTTATTATTATTATGCTTTAAGTTCTAGGGTACATGTGCACAGCGTGCAGGTTTGTTACATATGTATACATGTGCCATGTTGGTGTGCTGCACCCATTAACTAGTTATTTACATTAGGTATATCTACTAATGCTATCCCTCCCCCCTCTCCCTCCCCCACAATAGGCCCCAGTGTGTGATGTTCCTCTTCCTGTGTCCAATTGATCTCATTGTTCAATTCCCACCTATGAGTGAGAACATGTGGCGTTTGGTTTTCTGTTTTTGTGATAGTTTGCTGAGAATGATGGTTTCCAGCTGCATCCATGTCCCTACAAAGGACACGAACTCATCCTTTTTTATGGCTGCATACTATTCCATGGTGTATATGTGCCACATTTTCTTAATCCAGTCTGTCACTGATGGACATTTGGGTTGATTCCAAGTCTTTGCTATTGTGAATAGTGCCGCAATAAACATACATGTGCATGTGTCTTTGTAGCAGCATGCCTTATAATCCTTTGGGTATATCCCCAGTAATGGGATGGCTGGGTCAAATGGTATTTCTAGTTCTAGATCCTTGAGGAATCGCCACACTGTTTTCCACAATGGTTGAACTAGTTTGCAGTCCCACCAACAGTGTAAAAGTGTTCCTATTTCTCCACATCCTCTCCAGCACCTGTTGTTTCCTGACTTTTTAATGATTGCCATTCTAACTGGTGTGAGATGGTATCTCATTGTGGTTTTGATTTGCATTTCTCTGATGGCGAGTGATGATGAGCATTTTTTTATGTGTCTGTTGGCTGTATAAATGTCACCAGAAGTTGAATCTATCTCAGGAAACCACTTTCTTTGCTTATCGATAAAAAGCAAGTCTTCAGTTGTTAAGTTTTATAGTGAGATTGCAGCAATTTAGTAACATCTTAGGCTCCACTTCTAATTCTAGCTCTCTTGTTATTTTCACCACAACTACAGTGACTGTCTCCACTGAAATCTTGAACCCCTGAAAGTCTTACATGAGGTTTGGAATCTAATTCCTTCAAATTCCTGTTGATGTTGATATTTTGACCTCATCCCATGAATCACAAATGTTCTTAATTTCATCAAGACTGGTGAATTCTTTCCAGAAAGCTTTTGTTTACTTTGCCCAGATCCATCAGAGGAATTGCTATCTATGGCAGCTATTACCTTATTAAACGTATTTCTTAAATAAGACTTGAAAGTCAAAATTCGTTCTTGATCCATGGGCTGCAGAATGGATGTTGTGTTAGCAGGCATGAAAACAATATTTATCTCCTTGTACACCTTCAGCAGAGCTCTTGGGTGACCACGTGCATTGTCAATGAGCAGTAATAGTTTGAAAGGCATCATTTTTTCTCAGCAGCAGTCCTCAACAGTGGGCTTAAAACATTCAGTAAACCATTCTGCAAACAGATATGTTGTCATCCAGACTTTGTTGTTTCATCTATAGAGCATACACAGAGTAGACTTAGCCTAATTCTTAAGAGCCCTAGAATTTTTGGAATAGTAAATGAGCATTGGCTTAAGCTTAAAGTCACCACCTGCATTAGCTTCTAACAAGAGAGCCAGCCTATCCTTTGAAGCTATAAAACTGGCCATTGACTTCTCCACTCCAGCTATGGAAGTCCTAGATGACATCTCCTTCCAACAGAAGACTGTTAGATCTGCACTGAACATCTTTTATTTAGTGTAGACACTTTCAACAATGATCTTAGCAAGATCAGGATAACGTGCTGCAGCTTCTGATCAGCACTGCTGCTTCACTTTGCACTTTCATGTTATGAAGATGGCTGATTTCCTTAAACTTCAGGAACTAACCTCTACTAGCTCCAGAGTTTTCTTCTGCAGCTGCTTCACATCTCTCAGGCTTTCTAGAATTGAAGAGATTTAGGGCCTTGCTCTGGATTAGACTTTGGCTTAAGGGAATATTCTAGCTGTTTGATCTTCTATCCAGACCACTAAAACTTTCTACATATCGGGAATAAGACTGTTTGGCTTTCTTATTATTCATGTGTTCACTGGAGAAGCACTTTAAATCTCCTTCAAGAACTTCTTGTTTACATTCACAATTTGTTTAACTTTGGCACAAGAGGCCTAGCCTGTTTAAGCTTTCAATATGCCTTCTTCACTGAACTTAATCATTCCTAGCTTTTGATTGAAAGTGACAGACATGTGACTCTTTCAGTTGAATACTTAGAAGCCATTGTAGGTTTATTAATTGGCCTAATTTCAATATTATTGTGTCTCAGAGAATAGGGAGGCCTAAGGAAAGCAAGAGAGATGGGGAAACAGCCAGTCGGTGGAGCAGTCAGAACATGCACATTTATCAATTCAGTACGCTATCTTATATGGGCACAGTTTGTGGCACCCCAAAACAATTACAATAGTAACATCAAAGATCTCCGATCACAGATCACCATAAAAGATATAATGGTCATGAAAAAGTTTGAAATCGAGAGAGTTACCAAAATGTGACAGGGACACGATGTGAGTACGTGCTATTGGGAAAATGGTGCCAGTAGATTTGCTCAGGTAGGGTTGCCACAAACCATTAATTTGTAAAAAAAAAAAAAAAAAAAAAGTAATACTGG
Source organism: Macaca fascicularis (assembly GCF_037993035.2). Classification (NCBI taxonomy): domain Eukaryota; kingdom Metazoa; phylum Chordata; class Mammalia; order Primates; family Cercopithecidae; genus Macaca; species Macaca fascicularis. The sequence continues at coordinate 70,297,382 of NC_088384.1, forward strand.
TGAAGTACAATAAATCAAAGCACCAATAAAATGGGGTATGCCTGTAGATAGAGAAAGAGAGAGAGAGAAGAGAGCGAGATCAACACATACATACATGATGTAGTGATAAGCACTCTCTAGGAGGATTATCCCATGGACAGCAAACAGCAAATGCTAAAGTCTTACATTTTAAGACTATTTCCCAAAGTTATTGACAAATTTTCTTTTTGGTGGGAATGCTTGGTAAGTTTTAGACCTATAACATCAATTGAATTCATTGAATATGAAAATCAGTGTTTAATTTCATTCAAAAAATGTTAACTTATACTCAGTTCTCCAGGGTCTTCTGATTTAGTTGGAGACAGAAATAGACACACATGGAAGAACAAAGAAGCATAGGCCATTTTGGAGTGCAATCGACCCCATTCCTCCCAAGAAATACATTCTGACTTTCTATAGAGCAGATGCCTGAGTTCACAATAATAGATGAATAAGATATTAATTAATAGAAACCTATATTTCTCATACTTATTTTCATACAAGATGGTTCAGGTAAGGAATCAAAGGAAAGAGATAAAGAAATAAAGTGGAGGAAGGTAAAGAGAAATCTGACTAGTTTACAACCTTGTCTACAGCAGCAGAGATGCTCTGTAAAAAAAGATGTTACAACCACTAAGTTTGGAAAATGTAGTATTGAGAGACTTGCACCATACATCAGCAAAATAAAAGTTCTGAGATGTCCTGCAGATTAAAAAACAGAACCGTTTCTTTACGTGAAGTCTATTTACATTCTCACCGAATGCAAATGTGACTGGGGCTAGTCAGATTTAAAAACTTTTATTAAGGCAGCATCCCCAACCTTTTTGGCACCAGGGACAAGTTTCCTGAAAGACAATTTTTCCACAGAGTAGGGGTAGGGGGATGGTTTTGGGATGAAACTGTTCCACCTCGGGTCATCAGGCATTAGATTTCCATAAGAATCAGGCAACCTAGAACCCTTGCATGTGCAGTTCACAATAGGGTTCCTGCTCCTATGAAAATCTAATGCCCCGCTGATCTGACGGGAGGTGGAGCTCAGGAGGTAATGCTGGCTTGCCCCTGTTTCTGTGGGGCCTACTGTGTGGACTGTTTCCTCGGACTGGGGAGCCCAGCATTAAGAAATGTAAAATGATGATTATATTTTCAGGGATCATTTCTATAGTTTGTCACTAGAGAAGTTTTTCTGAATGTGTAGAGCACCAGAAACATGAGGAAGAGGAGCAGGGTTCTCTCCTGACTGTGAAGCTGGCTCTTGGCACTGCTTTCCTGCAACTGCTATTTGCCATTGGTGATTGTGGAGAGTCAGAGGGAGAGGATGCAGTCTGAGTGGTTTCTGCTATAGAAAGAAACAGAGAAAGGCAGGAAGGGAGGGAAGAAGGAGGGAGGAAGGAAAGAAAGGAGGGAGGAAGGAAAGGAAAAAGGGAGGAAAGAAAGGAAGAAGGGAGGCAGGGAAGTAAGAAGGGAGGGACGGAGGGAGGAAGAAGGGAGGGAGGAAGGAAGGAAAAGAGGGAGGGGGTAAGGAAGGGAGGGAGGGAGGAGGGAAGGAAGGAAAGAAGGGAGGAAGGAAGGAAGAGAGGGAGGGAGGGAGTAGGGAAAGAAGGAGGGAAGGAAGGGAGGGAAGAAGGGAGAAAAGCAAGAAGGAAGGAGAGAAGGAGGGAAGGAAGGGAGGGAAGAAGGGAGAAAAGCAAGAAGGAAGGAAGGAAAGATGGAAGGAAGGAAGGAGGGAAGAAAGGGAGGAAGGAAAGAAGGAGAGAAGGAGGGAAGGAGGGAGGGAGAGAGGGGGAGAGGGGAAACAAAAGAAAAAAAGAAAAGAAGAGAAAAGAAAAGAAAAAAAGAGACAGGGAAGTAAGGATTGAATTTTCTCCTAATACCAACCATGTCTCTGAGCTCTAGATCAGGAGAATCCAGATCCTCTTCACTGTTTGTGTAAATTCACCACCTGGTACCTACCAATTCTTAGGGCAAATGTCCTCTGTCCATGATAAATGGTAACCAATATATCAAGAAACGTTCTGAGTAAGTTAATTATGACACCTTTTTCACAGACTCAGTTTAGTTTCCAACTTATTGTCAACTTAAATAGGTTTCAGTAGAAAGCTATTTACTTCTGTTGACTGAGAAGAAATATAATTATTACCTTGTTTATCAAAAGAGCCAATTTGTCTGTCTCCCTAAATGTATTCATTAAAGTAAAAAGATTACTTTTTATTCCTGTCATTGGAAGATTGTGGCTTATTGTCGTTCCAGTTGTTTTTTCAGATAAAAAATAGTTCAGAATACTGTTGCTATCTACATCTTCCTTGAGTGTTCTGAGGAAATGTTTGTGGACACTATTTGTAAGAGAGTTTACAGTCTGAAGCTGGCCACCAATGCTGGGCAGAGAAGCTCTGCTGAGGATGTGGCTAGATTAAACTATCCATTGGAGAACATCTTAAACTGAGTCTTCAGGAGCTGATCCTGAACAGGAATTTGTCAGGAATTTATTAAGGAAGTGCCCCAGGAGAAATCAGTGAGGGAATGGAGTCGCAAGACACGAGAAGGGGAAGTCATTTAGCAAAAGTGCAATTCTGGGGAGGATCCCAGCCTCTGCTCATCCTGCAGGAGAGCTCTAGAGCATAAATTACATCTCAGAGTTTGTACTGACAGGAGGCAAAGGAGCTAGGCTCTCATATCTCCATGCTCATCAACCTTTGCTAAGGGCCATCCCAAAGAGTCTCAAACCAAAAGCACTTCAAAATCCACACATGTGGGCAAAGTGGCTCCAGTAGCACAATGACAGGCCTCCAGTGACAGACACTCCTTGACAGTGTCAAGGTAAAGGACATTAAAAGCAAAATCAAACAGAAACAAAGGTAGGAGTAAAGGAATGGTAAAGGGGATTAATGAGATGTGGGCAGGGCACCTAGAGTGCCTAGAGAAAGTTGTGTAGAGTCCCATGTAACCCCTACCAAGTCAACTATCATTGCATCTAGGCCATGAGTATGTAACTCAGTTTCTCTCCTCTTTCACTTCCAATAATATCTATCCCTTTCCTATGCAAATGGGTTCAATATAATCAAATGTAACTCTTCTTCCTCATAAAGGAGTAAATGCTTTTAGTATAGTTGCATTGCTTTTACAGTTTTTTCTCTTTGACTCTGGATATAATAGCTTCTTTGCAACAATCCACCTCTACATCTTATTTTTATCGTATGATTATATGTTTGCATTGTACGGAGACTGGGATGGACTTTTATGGAAAGGCCAGTTCACAGCACTGAACAGAGGTGCAAAACTAGCTGCCTGAATGCCAATGGACTCTGTGCCACTTGCTTGCACCCAAGTGGATTTCTACAGGGAGGAGTATTTCACTTTCCTCCAGTGGAAGTGCCATCTGTTAGTACTCCAAAAAGTAGCATTGATCTATGATTCATTAGCTTATGTATATTCTAATACAATTTGAGTGCTAAAATCATTTTTTCAGACCTTTGTGGATCTTGTGACTCATTTTGGAATATTTTCCCCTTATTTCCATTTTATTATTTGACTCCAGAATCAAAATTAAAATCTGCAATGAATATTTTATGGCCCACACTGTCTCTTGGTTCTCTTATGCATAGTACAAAGTATTTGCAATTAAATGAAGCCAAATGAAAGATTTCAGAAAGTAATACTAGTGAAAACTGAAGAAGCTTGAAAAGGTTGAATTTCCAGTCCATGGAATTTTTATTCCTATATAACTCATACCTTCCTTTAGAACCAGGAACAGTATTTACTTCGCTGACTCTCATCCTGTCTAATATAGCAGGCCCTCCATAGAACAAGCCCCATACATATTTCTGGGTGTGCCCCATACTTGCTCTCAAACAAATATTGTTAGAAGTCTAGCAGCTGCCTCCATTTCCTTTTTCTTCCACTCCAAGCCTCCTCAGGGTAATTTCGAGTTTGAAGAGGCTCTAGAAAGATGTTGGTCTCATCTCTGGAATCCCCTTCATATACACTCTTGTTGTATATACTGTTGTGTCTTGGCTAATGTTCAGGAATCCTCCCCAAAACCAAATTCAGGAGGCAGTGAGATAGTACCAGATATTCAGGGAGCCCTCAAGTAATATTAAACATTGGAGCGTTAGTACTCATCCCAGTGTTTGCTTATGAAACTCCTCTTTCCTAGGACAAAAACAGAAGCAAGAATCTGAATGTAAACCAGAAAAGACTTCATGAAAGCCAAGAGACTTAGTGAAGATTTCACTAGGGAAGTAGGGAGTAAGTCTTCACTAAGTCCCAATACTTTTAGGGTTACTTTGGAGCCTTGATGGAGGAGACAAAGGAAACAAAAGAGCATACTGCCATGTGCTACAGGGCACAAATAGGCCTCACAAAGAGAACCCCACTATGTATGCTTTTTCTGAGTAAGTGCATCAATGGAAATAAGAAAGTCTTATTTGGCATATAGTATTAACACAGTTTTGGGGAAAAACAGCTATTGCAGTTTAGACTGAAGTGTCAAGTGCCATAAAAACTATAGATGCATCCCTTTGTGTAAAAGTACATTGAAAATACCCCTTTCAATCAGCTTCTTCCTACCCACTGTGTGTTTCTCCAGCTCCCACACTGGCTTGGTGAATGTCAAAGAAATTTGTTTCAAACTGTCTGTCACAGTAATAAAATACTTTTGTTGCTGCTGGCTGTGTCATAATAAACTACATAATAAACCCTGTGTCATAATTTAACACAGGGTTAAAGGAGGCAAAAAACTTACTGAGAGATTATAAGATTGAGCCAGCCAGTCGTGATGGCTCACATCTGTAATCCCAGCACTTTGGGAGGCTGAGGCGGGGGGATCAGAGGTCAGGAGTTCAAGACCAGCCTGACCAACATGGTGAAACCCGTCTCTAATAAAAATACAAAAATTAGCCAGGCATGGTGGTGTGTGCCTGTAATCCCACCTACTCAGGAGGCTGAAACAGGAGAATCACTTGAACCTTGAACCTGGGAGATGGAGGTTGCAGTGAGCCAAGATCACACCACTGCACTCCAGCCTGGGCGACAGAGTGAGACTCTGTCTCAAAAAAAAAAAAAAAAAAAGAAATCAATGGAACCATTTGCTTCCATATTTAGTTAATGGCAAAGAGAGAGTCTGACTCCTAGCAGGATAGAAAGAGAGATAAAGTCAAGAGAAGAAAAATGTTGAAAAGCCTTAGAATTCTTGAGTCAGGAAGAAAATCTTGGCAATCAGTCAGTGAGATAGTGTCAGAAAGTCTGAGACTATCAACACAGAGGAGATGAGGTAGGAAACTAGATTAGTCAATGCCATAGCAGAAGCATCTCATGAATTTGACCATATTAGAAGTAGTAACAGTACTACCTAACATACCTCCTCAAAGCTCTGTCATTTAAAATAATAAGCACATGTTTAGTCCTTGAATCTGAGAGTTGGGAATTTGTACTGGGCTCAGCTGGTTGGTTCTTCTGCTCTCAGCTTGGCTCTAAACATGTGTGGAGGATGGCTTGCTGTGTGGAGAATGGCTTGCTGTTAGCTCATCAAAACTGGGTGACCTGGGTATCCTCCACGTTTGTCATTCTCCAGCAAACTAATCCTGCTGTCTATGGCAATGATAGAGCTGCAAGAGAGACCAAGACCATTTCATGCCTCTGCTTGCATCGCGTATGCCAGCATCCTGTTGGGCAAACCAAGTCACATGGCTGAGCCTAGAGTCAAGGGGCAGAGCAGGTTTCCCGCAATGGGAAATTATATTACAAAGTCAAATGGCAAAGGACTGGGAACAAGGAGAGAAGAGTCCTGGGTTATCTTTGCACTCTAGCCCATTAGTCATTCTGGGCTTATATTGATTTGTCATTTCAGTACTTTATGAGCAAAACAATTTTCAGGTACAGTTTATGCTTAGAATAAAGCTGAGAACCCTATTGTATGAAAGATATTTTTAACCAGCTGTGTACAGGAGAATAATAATTAAAATGATGATAATTTCAAAACATAAATACACCTCAATCTGTTTTCTTGGGGGAACCCTTAAGTAGAGCATTTCATGTTTGTTATTTAACAATTTCATATGTGCCATGAGTCTCACAGCAATATTTAGGAATTAGCCTCACAACAGCCTGGAGAGAGCAGTGCTATGATTATTTCAGTTTATTGTGGAGGTGGTTAAGATGGCAGATGTGTACTAGCAATACCAAACTAAGTAACTAAAATATGGAAAGTTTCAAGGGTCCCCTGAGTGTTCAGTTTATACAAGCAAATATATTTCTGGCTGAACTGACTGATTATTGGACTGAAGTAAATAAATTAAACAGATGTTTTAGCGACATGTTTTCACAGCTTCAAAGCATAATAAGAATTTTTAAAACACTCATTTATTTGCTTCAAATTGCAACAGATGAGTCAGTATTACAACTCACAACTTATAGGTTGTAGGTGAGGTGAATCACTCTATGACCTAAAATATATAACTGTAGTAAGCTTGGGGTATCATACTGTTTTAAACTGGTTTCCTCCAAAAGCAGTCCTGAGACAATAATTTCAGGAAACCTAATCCAATGGTACAAGCACAAAATGCAGCTACTGTCCAGGCTGAGGGAGAGAGGTGGCCAGTGAAGGAACCAAGAATGAGCAGAGGGACCCCTGTGTCCCCAAGGCAAAGATTGAGGTGAGGCCACTTATAACATTGTAATTTTCAGTTATATATACATATACACTCACACACATATATACATACATATATGTGTTAGTCCACCTTTCCTGGTGTAGAGCTACTAAAACCCTTGGAATCTCTAGTGATAAGAGTGTCTTTTGTATGCTAATGAAAAGAATGGTGGCTGGGGACCCCAAGGTAGCTTTAGGACGGAGGCTGTTCACCAGAAAGACCTAGGCCAAATTACAGGGTTGAGACTTCTGGGAGGGGAAGTGAAGTCTGAGTTTATCACCAATGGCCAATGATTTAATCAGTCATGCATAGATAATGAAGCTTCCATAACAACACAAAATGACTGATGTTGGGGAGCTTCTGGATAGCTGAGCACATGGAAATTCTTGGACAGTGGTGTGCCTAGGGAGAGCAGGGAAGCTCTGTGCCTCTTCCCACATAACCTCACCCTATATATCTCTTCCTTCTGGCTGTTCGTCTGTATTGTTTATTATACCCTTTATTAATAAATGGATAAACTTAAGTAAAGCATTTCCCTGAGTTCAGTAAATCACTATAGCAAATTAATCAAGCCTGAGCAGGGGGTTGTGGAAACCTTCTAGTTACAGCCAGTCCGCCAGAAGTTTAGGTGACAAACTATTACTTGCTATTATTAATTCTTACCGTGAGAAACCTGCTCTGCCTCTTGACTCTGGGCTCAGCCATGTGACTTGGTTTGACCAATAAGATGTTGACATACACGATGCAAGCAGAAGCCTGAAATGGGCTTGTATATTAGAGCTTACTCTCTCTTGCAGGTCCATCATTGCCATGGACATTTGGGTTAGTTGACTGAAGGATGGAAGATGTGGAGCATAGCCAGGTCACTCAGTTTTCATCAGCTAACAACAAGCCATCCCCCACACAGCAAGCCATCCCCCACATGTGTTTGGGAATTATCCTCACAACAATCATATGGAAAAGAAGCTCAACATCACTGATCATTAGGGTAATGCAAATCAAAACCACAATGAGATCTCATCTCACATCAGTTGGAATGGCTATTATTAAAAAGTAAAAAAATAGCAGATGCTAGTGAGTGAGTTTGTGGAGGAAAAGGAACAGTTATACACTGTTGATGGGAGTGTAAATTAGTTCACCCATTGTGAAAGACTGTGTCAAAGATCTGAGGACAGAAATACCATTTGAGCCAGCAATCCCATTACTGGGTATATACCCAAAGGAATATAAATCATTCTATTATAAAGACACATGCACACATGTGTTCATTGCAGCACTATTCACAACAGCAAAGACATGGAATCAACCTAAATGCCCATCAATAATAGACTGGATAAAGAAAATGTGGTGCATACATGTTACAGAATCCTTGCGGTGCCACTTTTCTGACTGGAAGCCTCTGTGGCCGGTGGCATCTTTGCCTGAGTTTTACTGGAACCTACCTGGCCTGGCAGGCTGTGCTTGGCTCATGCTACTGGCCTGGATCCCACGCCTGCGAAGGGCCTGGATCCACACCTGCCAAGGGTGAGTCAGGTGTGGAGCGGCGAGCGGTGTGTGAGCAAGTGTGGGGTCCAGCCACTGCACAGTCAGACAAGCTGGCTGCTGCAGCGGCTCAGGCAGCTCCAGGTGTTGGCACAGGCCCCAGCTCTCTGTGAGGCTGCAGCTGGACCACACACACTGCAAGCAGCTTCCACGGCTGGCACCAGGGAATGTGGTGGCACTCGGAAGCCTGGAGACACCAGGAACCATAGGGCCCCAAAGAGGGAGTCACAGTCCTCGTTCAGGGAGCTTCCAGGTCCGGGTTCCTCAAAGGGCCACAGAGCTTCTCTCCTTCTCTTTACCTGCAAGGTAGTGAGCAATGAGGACGTCTAGCCCTGTTCCTGTTACAGCTCTTTTAGCCTTACCATTCAGTGGGTCTGGAGTTCTTGTCCTGCAATCAGGAAGAACGAGGTACGCAGACAAGTGATGGGCGAGCAAGGTGAAGAGGAGCTTTATTTAGCCATAGAACAGCTCAGAGGAGACACGCAGGGGGCAGCTCCTTTCTGCAGCCAGGGTGTCCCATCAAATGTTCAGCTCCTAGCGGAGAGGGTAATTTCTCTCTGCAGGCAGATTGTCCCAGGAAGTGTTTAGCTCCCAGCAGAGAGAGTAGCTCCTCTCTGCAGCTCGTCGTTCCATCATCTGCTCAGCTCTGGTTGAGCCCTGGGCTTTTTATGGGCCTCAGAGGGGAAGACGTGTGTGAGGTTTGGTCCATGGGTGGCCACGGGTGACCGGAAGGCCCCACGAGTTCTCACTCTGGTCTGCAGGACAGGCAGCCTGGCCCCAGCCTTCAGGCTCTCCCTGGCTTGAAGGTGGGGACTTACTGGGGACCCGCCCCCTTCCACCCAGGAACCCAGGAGTCTTCCTGCCTCCTGCCGCTGTCCATGGCTCCCAGACTGCTAGCACCAAGGGTCACCTGCAGGCCAGCAGGTAGCTGCCCTTAGTCCCACCTTGGCTTCCCCGCTGAACTCTTCAGCAACCAAAGTCTAGAGGGGACCGAAGCGGCAGGGGGATGGTGTTGTCAGTGCTGCCATGAGCATAGGCAAACCCAGCCAGCTTGTGACAGCACCTGGGCTTGACCCTAACCCTGCTCCGAGATTGAAGCGAGCGCCAGGGCAGGAAGAGGCCAGGCAGCAGGAGCAGGCACCCCCAAGCCTGCAGGGGTAGTGGGGGACTTCCTGGGTCCCCAAGGGTGCACAGTGCAGAGACATCCAAGTCCTGCACCTGGGAGAGTGGGGCACCTGCCCGCTCCACGGAGTGTACAGGCAGCCCTGGCTGTGCTTCCTTGCAGCCTGGGGTAAGGGCTCCAGGTCCTCCCTGGGTCCCTCTCTGCCCGCCCGTACCTGACCGCACTGCTCCCCAACTGGCTGATGGCTCGGCTGGGCTCCATCATGGCGGCCCCCGGGACAGCGGGCTCCGGGAGGGTTTGCACTTGTCCCTGGCTCCCACCCGCTCCATGGAGCATGGAAGCGCGCGGGACCTAGCTCTGTCTCCCACCCTGCACCTTCCCCGCAGCAGCGGTGGGTGACAGTGGTTAACAGGGAGCCAGGATCTGGAGCGGCAGAGGCTCCAGCCCTGGTGGCAGGTCCAACCTGGCTGTGTGAGGGTGATGGCGGTATCGTCAGCTGCCTTGGGAATGCAAGGCGCAGGGGACCCATCTCTTCCACTGCTGCTCCCGCAGCCGCTACTGCCGCCACTGTCACACCTCCCTGCTGCAGCCAGTGTGGTGGCAGCGGCCACCCTGGACGCCCACTGCTGCCATCATATACACCGTGGAATACTATGCAGTCATAAAAAGAATGAGACCTTGTCCTTTGCAGGACCATGGATGGAGCTAGAGACCATTATCCTTAGAAAACTAACACAGGAACAGAAAACAAAATGCTGCATGCTCTCACTTGTAACTGGGAGCTAAATGATGAGAACTCAAGGACACATAGAGAGGAACAACATACACCAGGGCCTACTGGAGAGTGGAGAGTGAGAAGAGGGAGAGGATCAGGAAAAATAACTAATGGGTACTAGGGTTAATACCTGGTTGATTAAATAAACGGTACAACAGGCCGGGCGCGGTGGCTCACGCCTGTAATCCCTGCACTTTGGGAGGCCGAGGCGGGCGGATCACGAGGTCAGTAGATCGAGACCATCCTGGCTAACACGGTGAAACCCCGTCTCTACTAAAATACAAAAAATTAGCCGGGCGCGGTGGCGGGCGCCTGTAGTCCCAGCTACTCCGGAGGCTGAGGCAGGAGAATGGCGCGAACCCGGGAGGCGGAGCTTGCAGTGAGCCGAGATGGTGCCACTGCACTCCAGCCTGGGCGACAGAGTGAAGACTCCGCCTCAAAAAAAAATAAAAATAAATAAATAAATAAATAAATAAATAAACGGTACAACAAACCTCCATGACACAAGTTTACCTACGTAGCAAACATGCACTTGTACCCCTGAACTTAAAATGGAAGTTTATATATATTATATTAAAATCTAGCACCTATTTCTTGTTACCTTTTCTTTAGTGTGGATACTAGAAAATTTAAAATTACATGGGAGACTCACATTTATAGCTCACATTGTACTTCTCCTGGATGGATGCTGCCTTAGAAAAGCCACATATAAGTGGATACTCAATAAATATTTGATGACTAAATTAGTAAGGTGGGCATCGTTTTTCTAGAGATTCTAAAATGTTTGAATTTCACTGTCTAGTATGTTGCTGTTTTTTTTTAATTTGGGGACTAATATGTGGTCATCAACTTTTTAATTTTACCTAAAGCAAACATAAAACCGAAAAAGTCATCTACTATAAGCATTATTTCGTAAAAAAGGAAACATTTCAACACTCAAAAGCAGGAAGTAAGTGATCTCAAAGGTAACAGTGGTCAACATGCACAATTATTTTTAAACCAACAAAAGAGACAGACACCTATTTAAATTTTCAGGTGCAGAACAAGTGCACAAGAAAATGCTACTCTGAGTCATGACATTGTGAGTGATTGTTTTCTTGACACAGTCGTCAGTTTTAGGGTAGCTATGTTGTCAGTCAACTGGAAGTAAAACTGCTTGGTCCAGCTTGTTTTTGCTCTTTCTGTTAATTATTTTTGCTGAAAACTCATTTGGCAAAGGAACAGCAGTAAAAATGGAATGGACACAGTTAGCACTATTTCAATCCCTTTGGAATATTCTGGGGTGACTGATTGCTGCCAGAGAATAACAAGACCAAACACTCAAGCCAACCCTGTTAATCTTATCAAACATACTGATGATTTCTCTACAGCCGGAACAGACCACAGATCCAGCTTTTCAGGGCCACAGGAAGGAGGCCGCAGGACTGGCCAGTGAATGGCACCTCAGATCAGACAGTGGTAACTCAACATGGAAAAGGGGAAATTTATCTGAGAAGGATGCTGTTGCCATGAACATCACAGAGCTGGTGACTAACCTGATGAAAATTTTGCCTGGAGAGTCTTGGTATTTCATCAATAAACTGACAATATGACCCTTTTATCACATCCATAAAAAGGAGACTTAGAACCTCACTTGTTTTCCTATCAATCCAAGGGTTAAATAATCACTGCCTTCATAGCCCCTTAAGTTTTTTCTTTAATTTGGGAACTAATTAAGTTGTTCCTCAGAGATATATGTACACCCCCGCCCCACATTGTCATTTGCACTTAGAGACACCAGACATGGAGAGAGGAAAGAAGAGATGGAGACGGAGGAGGTAGTTATTTGACTACAGCTCTTTGGGTTCCTCAGCTGTCAATTTCCATGAAGCATCATCACTAGCAAATTTAGAGGATCTCGAGCTGAGTTGAACAAACATTATCCTCCAGATGGGAAGCTGTGCTTTTTAATCAGAGTTTCTATTTACTTCACATCTCTCCGGAACACAAAGACATTTTCTTAAAGCCTCTTTCCAAGAAAAGAAGACAAAAATAATGGAAAATAAAAAATGTTTTTAAATCAATTTTCAGGAAAGTATTTGCTATTGATGCTGCCTTTTCTTATAACTTCTTCTGGAAATTTCCTTAATTATAAAGATCTGAAAACTAGAAAGTTGTTCTTTTTTAAGGGAGAAAAAAAAAAACTTGTTTTTTTTATCTCTGCATTGATTTTAGGAATCCAGTGATGGAATCTAGCAGTCTGACATTTGCAATCTATCGCACTGAGATCCGTATTTACAACAATAGCTTCCCAAGCATTTGTCTCTTTTTATGCTCTGTGGGTCGACCTCCTGGAAAGGTAAGGGTGGTTGGTGCCTGCCAGCTGCACGGCCAACCCCAACCTGAAAGTATTTTGTAGGCAATAAAAGAGAAAGCTGGAAGGAAGATAACCTGCCATCTTGTCAACTTTGTATTTCCTTTAAGTATGTAATTATTTATCAACATAATTGGCATCAAGCCTTTTAATTATGTCTAATTGCTATGTTTAAATACACAAATATAAACATTAAAATATAGTTAAGACCAACACTACAATTTGTTATCTTTCGCATACCAAACTTTACTTATGTCCAATCACTCTTAGGGCTCACCGCGATAAGAGTTGTTGTACCATCTTTGTCGTGCACTAGAAAAATGAAGACCTAGAAACATGATTCCATTTATCTATTGGACCCAGATAAACTCTAATTTGCCTTCATCTGCTTTTACTTTCTTCATTAGAGAAGGGTTTCCTCCACACTTCCCATTAGCATTTTCTCCTGGCTATGCCAGAACTGTGTCTTTCTTGCTTTTCCTTCTTACTTTTATTTGTTTTCTAAAGAAAGTCCCTTTGCCCCAAATGATTTAGCCAGAGCCAGAAGAAAATCACCCCGGAATAAATGGGAATCTTTGAGTTTTCTGTCCTTTGAAGCTTAAACAGATTAAATTTCTTTGCTCTGAATGCCAAAGATTAACCTTTAACCATGCCAGAATCCTACAGCCCATCCTAAACCTGTTCTGAAAAGATGTTTCTCTGGGATTTTTTTCTATTTTTAATATGTTCAAATGGTACAGGTTTCACACCGAGCTTGCTGGCTCTCTCACAAGCATTCATTTTGAGCTACTAAATGGGAGAAATTCACCTCTCTTTTGTAGATTTTTAAAACAGTCAACTTTCATGTCCTGCCTGATGGTAATCTGTTACACATTTGTGTAGCAGAATTCAGGCCAGACTTGGCTGTTTAGAAACCACTTTAATTTGCTACCATCCCTGAGAGTTTAAGTCTGTCAAAAATACTACAATTTTAGTTATGAGAAGGCAAAAGCAGACAGACGTCATGTGTGCCTCCCACAGTCTCTGGCTGAAAACCCACTCACGCTCCAAAATAATTTTCTCCCACAGGATCTCACTGATTTGTACGAACACAAAGCAATCTACACCAAGTTATTACAAAACTAAGAGCAGAATCAAGAAAATCCTGAGTGCCCTTTACTCAAAATTCTGATATTTACCCAAAGAAGCACATCATACAGTACTTATAAAACAATGTATTAATACAAATGCCTGAGCTTCAGCTGATTGTCTCTCTTCTTTTGTGAATTTTTTTCCTCATCCCTACCCTTAATTCAAGGATTTAAAAAGAAGGCCTATGAACATAAGGATGAATATCAACAAACATCGTATGTACTTAATTTAATCTTGAACAAAAGGCTGGAAAAATATTTTATAGTCCTAGACAGTATCTCCATAAGAGAAGAAAGAGATTAAAATACATCAATTTGGCTGGGTGCGGTGGGTCATGCCTGTAATCTCAGCACTTTGGAAGGCCGAAGCAGGTGGGTGATTTCAGGTCAGGGGTTTGAAACCAGCCTGGCCAACATGGTGAAACCTCACCTCTACTAAAACTACAAAAACTAGCCGTGTGTGGTGGCAGGCACCTGTAATCCCAGCTACTCGGGAAGCTGAGGCAGGAGAATCACTGGAACTTTGGAGGTGGAGGCTACAGTGAGCCAAGATTGAACCACTATATTCCAGCCTGGGTGACAGAGCAAGACTCTGTCTCGAAACAAATAAATAAATTAATTAAAATACATGAATTCCAAATTATATGTTACAAGAAGAATGAATTGTTTTCACCCTATTGAAATAGTGATCTATATGGACAAATAGACCACTTAAGAGGGTGATTTGGCTTATGGATGGCTGACACATTAATAGTTAAATTTGGGAATTAGGAATTGACATGTAGGAGATAGCCAGAGGCTGAAGTTGCAGTTTGAGGATGATAGCAGACTAGGTCAGTAGAGGTAGGCTAACAGGGTCAGATGTTGAGGAAAATAATAGAGTGAGAGATGTCAGAAATGGAGGGACATGGTGCAGGTACAGATTTAGATAGCTGAAATGCAAGAAACCATTCCTTCCTGGTTTTGCAAAAAGATGAGATGTTGGAGAGGAGAGTGAAGAGTCAAAGTTTTTGGTGACAATCAAATTTATCATCCAAACCAGGACACTTTGAAGTTTAAAGGTGGACTTTTGGTAATATTTCAGGGTATAGGGACTAAAATTATATCCTCCCAAAAGATATGTTCAAGTCCTAGTCCCCACTACCTGTGAATATGACCTTATTTGAAAATAGGGTCTTTGTAGGTGTATTCAAGTTAAAATGAGGTTATACTGGAGTAGAGTGGGCCCCTAAAGCAAATGACCTAGCGTGCTTATAAGGAAAGAAAAGAGATAGAGACACACAGGGGGAACACCATGTAAAGATGGAGGCAGAGATTAGAGTGATGTGTCTACAGGTGCCAAGGATTGCTTGCAACCACCAGAAGCCAGGAGACAAACATGGAATAGACTCTGCCTTAGGATGTCCAAAAGGAACAACCACAAGGACACCTAGATTCCAAACCTCCAACCTCCAGAACTCTAGGAATATAAATTTCTGATATGGTATTTGGGAATCATTGTAAACCAGCATAATGCTACCAATACTGGGACACGGCCATCCAAATTGAAAATAATTTTCATGTTTCAGGTCTGCACGACCAAGATGGTAACATTATTAGCCATGTTTTGAACCAACTGAAGTTACAGTTTCTTCAGAAAAATAAAAATGCTGAGTTGGATTTTGGACACTGGGGACTGAAGCACTAATGGATATTCACTTAAGTAGAGTTGAAGGTGGAAGCTCAGAAAAGTTTTATACAAACCAGTTGTGCAGGAGAAAGGCCAAACCTTGAGGCTTTCTCGCGTATGACTACATTGCTAAACTGGCTTAGTATAGAACTCTTACTTTTCAAAGCATTTTCACATCAATTATCCCCATTTGATTTTAGCAGCAACCCTGGGAGGTATAATTATCTTCGATTTATAGATAAGTAAAGTGAGGTTTTGAGAGGCTTAGAAACTCATCCATAGTTACATAAAGAGCTGATTTATCAGCAGAGTAAGAAAAGGATCCCAGAATATTTCCTTCCTAGTTAGTTTTAATTTCTACTCTTGTCATGCTGCTCCCTTTAATGTTCACATTCAGAATAATGTAAAATTTTGCTGATTTGGCCAATAACCATTAAAAAAGAGAATAATGTGAAGTTATTGAAGAACAAATAAAATAGCTATCTAAACTAAAGTGCTTTCAAATAAAAAAATAAGAAATCTCTATTAAATTAACAAAATTTTGTTGAGAAGCAATTTCAAATGGGTCATGAATTATAAAACCAGGACTTGAAGAAGAGGCCAAAATAAAGAGAACCTTCACCAGGATTTTATGTATGACAAACACAATGACAGAAACTCAGATGCAGGTGAGTGAGGCAGGAGAGGGCAAAGGCTGGGTGGTGGCAGTGTTGAGAAGCAAAAGGGGAGGATCTATGAAAGAAGTTATGAAACCATTAACTCTCTTAGTACACATGAAAGTGTTGGAGTAGACAGATAGGCAGATATGAGCAGGGCAGGATATGACCCCAAGCAATGTCAGGTGACCATCAGGTGACTGTCATGTCATGGCAGCCTCTTCAGGAATGATGGTCACAGCTGGTGCCAGGGAGGGGAAATTTTCCTAACAAACAGGAAACATCTTGAGCTTGTAGGCAATGACTTTCTGATAAGATCCTAGGAATTGAGCAAGTGTGGCCAGACATGCACAGTAAGGGGCAAAATGGCAGTTTGACTGGTGTATGACCTTCCTCTGGGGGCGCTAGACCAGTAAGGGAAAATTTCCCTAAGAGAGCATGTCTTTAACTTCAACTACCCAATGGCACATGCTGCCCCTCCCAGATACTGAGGAGTCACTGCACATGCAGCGGCTAGCCAACAGCCCACCCATGGGGAAGGAGGGAGGGAGAAGACCAAGAAAAATAAACAGGAAGTGGTAAATCTATAAGATTCCTGAACCAAAGATGGGGGGCATTCAATCTTCCTAGTTGCCCAAGTGTACTCTTCTTTGCTTCAATAAACTTTTGTTTCTGCCCTCAAATCTATATCTGTCTCTTGGTCAAATTCTTTCCTCCAAGAAGACAAGAACCAAATACTGAAGACCCCATCTAGACTTGCCACTGGTAACAAAATGAGAACCACCACAAAAGGTAAAAAGCATAATTTAATAAACCATCTACAGTTTCTGTAAATACACTTAATTCCACAGGAAGGTCTTCTAATTTTATACTTAATTCAACAATTGAAATTCAATTTTAATTTGATTTAAAATACTTATTAGTCATAACTCTTAGACATTATGGGGATAGATGGGAGAGCATAAGACAGTGTTTCTACCCCAGAACTTGCTTTTATTGTGCAGTCAAGACCTCAAGCTGGTAACAGAGACTACATTAAAAGAACCATTGGTTTTCCCAGCACAGATAGTTTGGAGGACAGGGAGAAAAAAACAAACAGCCTCTGTAAGTCCTCTTGAAGAGTCATTTTCCACAGGACCTGAGGTGTATTAACGAAGATGAATGGCTCACACCAGATGAACAATTTTATATCATTGAATTATGTCTATTAAAGTACATTTCATGCCTCTTAATTGTTGAATTAAAGAGGTCTCTTAGAATAGCAATAACATACTAAAACTGGTCATGATTCCTGCTTCAACAGCCATTTTATTAGAGCAATAACTCATAAGGCTGAACTAATCGCTCATTAATTAATACTTAACTTTTTTTTTGATATGGAAGAAGCAAGGTGTTCTCAGAGTAATTGCAATGCAGTTTGTGGAATGTGTACCCCAAGCAGCACCCTGCTGGGACACTTCTCTCAAATCAGTTCAGCATTTGCTGTGTATTTATTCAATTGTGTTGGTCCTTACTGGTGGCCTTTTCCCCATGACTACTTGTCCATTATCAGAGATGTAGCGAAGAATTGCAGAGTGATGAATTCCTGGAAAAGAGATTTGTGGTCATAAATATATTCCTTCCTTTCCTGAGGCCCAGAAGGAGCAAGGGGAAAAACATCAGGGAAGCAAGTGGAGAGCATGGGGGGAAAAAAAACAACAAAAAACCACCATTAAATAAAAAGAGAAAAAGAGTTAGAAAGTTAAAAAACAAAGGCAAAAAACAAAGCTAAGGATAAAAAAAAAACTGTGGCAAGAATCAGTAGTGTTTATTTAGCTCTACCAGTCCTGGACGTTGGTATACAAGGGCCAGGAGCAGCTCCCCATGGTCCTGGGAAATGGTAGAAGTACAAGTACAAACACCAGGTTTTGAATCCTCTGTAAACAGAGGCTGTGCTATGCATGAATAGGTAAGGACAGGTACCAGTTAAGGAATTCTGCCTCTGTTATTCCTAAACTAGTCACAAGCTGAGAAATGATGTGTTTCCAGTGAGGCCGAGAGACTATATAACAGTATTTACTAAGATCCTCTACTGGAAGCCAATGTGGCAAGTATAACACAGAAGAATCCCTTGCATCTGTGGTTTGCAAACTATTTCCTGCTGAGCAGAGGTGCCTCAGGGTACACTAGCTGGGAGAGAGAGGGAGAGAAGGAAAGAGTGAAGCTCCCACTCTTCTCTTTCTCCTGCTTCTGCCTCTACCAAAGCAACCAGCTCCTATCTGTGGGTCTTATGTCAGATTCTGTGCTGCTCAGAAAGAAAATAATTTGAAAAACACTCTAAAAAATATCTGTAGGGAAGTGCACCTTCCACATACATGGTATTATTATTATTGTGTATTTTTTGATGTTGTCACCTTAAGCAATCCAGACTGATGATGGAAAAAAACAAATTCTGACAAAATATACTTTAAAGGACTTATTCTGAGCCACTATGAGTGACTGCAGGGTGGATTACACAATCTCAAGAAATGCTGAGAAAGTGTGCTATTTGGTTTTAGTTACAGTTTTTAGTTACAGTTTGATTTCACACATTTCGGGTAAACCATAAATCAACCCAAGGAAGATATACATTGGTTTAGCCCAAAAAGGTGGGACATCTCGAAGCAAGAGCTTATAAGTCATAGGTGAGTTATAGAGATTCTTAAGTTGACAGTTGGTTGGGAGAGTTAAGCTATTGTCTAATGACTTGAAATCAGAGAAAGGAATACCCGAGTTAAGATATGGGGGTTGTGGAGACCAGGGTTTTTATTATGTAGGTGAAGCCTCTTAGGTAACAGCCCTCAAAAAGAATAGATGGTAAATGTCTCTTTTCAGACTTTGAAGGTGTCAGACTGTCAGTTAATCTCTCTCAGATGCAAGAAAGGCCTAGAATGGGAGAGGTCTGGCTACATTAATGGAGATTTTCTACAGATGCAAATTTTCCCCACAAAAGAGTTTGCAAGGCCATTTCAATCTGTTAACTCTGTGGCAGCCATTTCAAAATATGTCAAGGAAATATATTTTGGAGTAAAATCTTTGTATTTCTTTCAGCATCTGCTATCTGCCATGTGATGCTATACCAGAGTCAGGTTGAAAAGTAAGTCACATTATATAGTATTAACAAAACCCATCTGATGAGATCTTATGGTTTGTAGAGCGTGACTGCCCAGGTCCCTTTGACAGGAATTTGGAGAAGTGAAAAATGGTCAAAGTTTAGTTCTTAAGACAATTTGCAGAAATGAAGGTATGATAAAAGCAATACAAAAGCATAAACTTCCAAATCCAGTATTTTTCCCACTCTGGCTTTCTGAATCTTTAAAAGGATGCTTTCATTACCTTTTGGGCAGTTAGGAGGGAAAAGAAGAGTTTTTATTTAATTGAACTCTTTTCCATGCTTATTGAAATGTCCAGACTTTAAGTGTACAGTTTAAGTTTGCAAAATATAAACACTTCTGGAACTACTACCCAATCAAAATATAGAACATTTCTGTGACCTCTGGAAATTTTCTCATGACCATTTCTAGTCAGTGGTCCACAGAGTCAACCATTGTTCTGATCTGTATCATTATGAATTAGTTTTGTCCTTGACCGTCACATAATCAGACTCACATTCTGTATACTCCTTAGATCTGACCGCTTTCATTCAGCATTTTGAAGATCCATCTGTATTGTTGTTCACATCAGTAATTCACTCATTTTTATTGCTGAGTAGATTTCCATTTATGAATATGGCACAGTTTGTCTAACCTGTTGATGGACGTTTGAGTTGGTTTCAGTTTGGGGCTACTACAGAAAAAGCTGCCATGAATATTCTTGCAGTTTGTGCATATGAATGTACATGAGTCTTAATTTATCTTGTGCAAATGCTTAGAAATGGGATTTCTGGTTCACATGATTACTATATGAAAATTGCCAAATAATTTTCCAAGATAACTGTAGCATGTTACAACCTCCTCCACAGAACTAAATGAGAGCTCCAGTTGTTTTACAACCTTGACAAGATTTGGTGTGAATGGTCTCTTAAAACCTTTAGCCATTACAATGGTTGTAGTGGAATTTCGATGAGGTTTAAATTTTTTATTTCTGTAGTAACTAATATATATTTAACCCCTTTTCCACGTGCTTATTGACCATTCTTACATCTTCTTTTGTAAAGTGGCTATTTAAACCTTTGACCACTTTTATGGAGTTGTTGCCTTTTTATTATTAATCTGTAGGTGTTCTATAGCAAGTCCTCTGTCCTTTTCCACAGTTTATGCGTTGCCTATTCACTTTCTTAATGACATCTTTGTTGAGAAGTTTGCAATTTTGTTGATGTTAAATTTTCCTTTTTTAAAAAAAACTTTTATACTTAGTACTTTTTACAAAAAAAAACTTGGGCTACTCCAAAACAGGAAAATATCCTCCTATTTTTCCTTCTGGAAACTTTATAATTTTAGCTTTTACATTTAGGTCTATAAACAGTCTCTAATTTGGAGGTATGTATGAGGTAGGGATCAAAGTATTTTCCATGTGTCTTTATAGCAGCATGATTTATAATCCTTTGGGTATATACCCAGTAATGGGATGGCTGGGTCATATGGTACATCTAGTTCTAGATCCTTGAGGAATCGCCATACTGTTTTCCATAATGGTTGAACTAGTTTACAATCCCACCAACAGTGTAAAAGTGTTCCTATTTCTCCACATCCTCTCCAGCACCTGTTGTTTCTTTTTAATGATCGCCATTCTAACTGGTGTGAGATGGTATGGTGGGGGGAGCGGGGAGGGATTGCATTGGGAGTTATACCTGATGTAAATGACGAGTTGATGGGTGCTGACGAGTTGATGGGTGCAGCACAGCAACATGGCACAAGTGTACATATGTAACAAACCTGCACGTTATGCACATGTACCCTAGAACTTAAAGTATAATAATAATAAAAAATAAAAAATTAAAAATTAAAAACAAAGTATTTTCCATACAGATATCCAGTTGTACCATCACCATTTCTTGAAATGAGTTTTCTTTGTTTTTAAATCTCACTGGATCTTTTGTTTGGAATCATTTTGCCATGTATGCACATTCCTATTTCTAGGCTCTCTAATGTGTTTCATTTATTTACACGTCAATAATTATTGTAGATTTATAATAAGCCTTGAAATCAAGGAGTATCAGTCCTCTAATTTTGTTCTTTTCCAAAATTGTAGGTCTTTTATTTTCATAAAAGTTTTGCATTAGTTTTTCAATTTCTGTAAAAATTCTGTTTGGGTTTTCATTAAGATTACATCAAAGCTACTGATCAATTTAGAAAGAATTGCCATTTTTAACAACATTGAGTATTCCAATTCATAAACAACACATATCACTTCATTTGCTTAGGACTTCTTTAATTTCTCACAGCAATATTTGTAGTTTTTGGCATAGTATAGCTTTGCACATCCTTTTTTTAGTTTTTATTTTAAATTCAGGGGTACACGTGAAGATTTGTTTTCTAGGTATGCTTGTGTCATGGGGGTTTGTTATGCAGATTATTTCATCAACCAAGTATTTAAGCTGAGTACTCATTAGTTATGTTTCCTGATCCTCTCCCTCCTCCCACCCTCCCCCCTCTGATAGACCTCAGTGGGTGTTGTTTTAGCTCCCGCTAATAAGTGAGAGCTTGAAGTATTTGGTGTTCTGTTCCTGCATTAGTTTGCTAAGGATGATGACCTCCAGCTACATCCCTGTTCCAGCAAAGGACATTATCTCATTCTGTTTTATGGCTGCATAGTATTTCATGGTGTATATGTATCATATTTTCTTCAACCAGTCTACCATTGATGGACATTTAAGTTGATTCTATGCCTTTGTTTTTGTGAATGGTGCTGCAATAAACATACACATGCATGTGTCCTTATGATAGACCGATTTATATTCCTTTAAGTATATACTCAGTAATAGGATTGCTGGGTCAAATGGAAGTTCTGTTTTCAGATGTTTGAGAAATTGCCACACTGTCTTCCACAAATAGTTGAACTAATTTACACTCCCAACAACAGTGTATAAGTGTTCCTTTTTCTCCACAACCTCACCAACATCTGTTATTTTTTGACTTTTTAATAGTAACCATTCTGACCGGTGTGAGATGGTATCTCATTTGTGATTTTGATTTGCATTTCTTTAATGATCAGTGATGAGCTTTTTTTCATGTGCTTATTGGCTGCATGTATGTCTTCTTTTGAAAACTGTTCCTGTCCTTTGCCCACTTTTTAATGGGGTCATTTGGGTTTTTTCTGGTAAATTTGTTTAAGTTTCTTATAGATGCTGGATATATAGACCATTGTCAGATGCATAGTGTGCAAAATTTTCTCTCATTTTGCAGGTTGTATGTTTACTCTGTTGATAGTTTCTTTCACTGTGCGGAAGCTCTTTAGTATTTTTATTAGATCTTATTTGTCATTTTTTTGGCTTTTGTTGCAATTGTTATTGGTATATTCACTATAAAATCTTTGCCTATTCCTATGTTGATTTGGTTTGGCTGTGTCTCTACCCAAATCTCATGTTGAATTCCCATGTGTTGTGGGAGATACCCGGTGGGTTGTAACTGAATCATGGGGTCATGTCTTTCCCATGCTGTTCCCATGATAGTGAACAAGTCTCACTAGATCTGATGGTTTTAAAAAGGGGAGTTTCCCTGCACAAGCTCTCTCTTCTTGTCTGCTGCCATGTGAGGCATGCCTTTCACCTTCCACCATGATTGTAAGGCCTCACCAGCCACATGGAACTGTAAGTTCATTAAACCTCTTTCTTTTGTAAATTGGTACCAGGAGAGTGAGACATTGCTAAAAAGATATCCAAAAAATGTGGAAGTGACTTTGAAAAATGTGAGGGTAACAGGTAGAGGTTGGAACAGTTTGGAGGGCTCAGAAGAACACAGGAAAATGTGGGAAAGTTTGGAACTCCCTAGAGACTTGTTGAATGACTTTGACCAGAATACTGATAATTATATGGACAACAAAATCCAGGCTGAGGTGGTCTCAGATGGAGATGAGGAACTTGTTGGGAACTGGCGCAAAGGTGACTCTTGTTATATTTTAGCAAAGAAACTGGCAAGATTTTGCCCTTGCCCTAGAGATTTGTGAAACTTTGAACTTGAGAGAGATGATTTAGGGTATCTGGTGGAACAAATTTCTAAGCAGCAAAGCATTCAAGAGGTGACTTGGGTGCTGTTAAAGACATTCAGTTTTGTAAGGGAAGCAGAGAATAAAAGTTCAGAAAATTTGCAGTCTAACAATGCAATAGAAAATAAAATCCCATTTTCTAAGAAGAAATTCAAGCCGGCTACAGAAATTTGCATAAGTAACACGGAACTGAAAGTTAATCCCCAAGACAATGGGGAAAATGTCTCCAGGGCATGTCAGAGGACTTCATAGCAGTCCCTTCCATCACAGGCCCAGAGGCTTAGGAGGAAAAAGTGGTTTTGTGGGCCAGGCCCAGGGTCCATGTGCTGTGCGCACCCCAAGGACTTGGTGCCCTGTCTCCCAGCCACTCCAGCCATGGCTGAAAGGAGCCAACTTAGAGCTTGGGCAGTGGATTCAGAGGGTGCAAGCCTCAAGCCTTGGCAGCTTCCACATGCTATTGAGCCTGCCAGTGCACAGAAGTCAAAAATTGGGGTTTGGGAATCTCCGCCTAGATTTCAAAGGATGTATGAAAACTTCTGGGTATCCAGGCAGAAGTTTGCTGCAGGGGTGGGTTCCTCATGGAGAACCTCTGTTAGGGCAGTGTGGAGGGAAATGTGGGGTCAGAGTCCCCACACAGAGTCCCTACGAGGACACCGCCTTGTGGACCTGGAAGAAGAGGGCCACTGTCTTCTAGATCCCAGAATAGTAGATCCACTGAGTGCTTGCACTGTGTGCCTGGAAAAGCCACAGACACTCAACACCAGCCCAAGAAAGCAGCCAGGAGGGAGGCTGTACCCTGCAAAGCCACAGGGGCAGAGCTGCCCAAGACCATGGAAACCCACCTCTTGCATCAGCGTGACCTGGAGGTGAGACATGGAATTAAAGGACATCACTTTGGAGCTCTAAGATTTGACTGCCCCACTGGATTTCAGATTTGCATGGGGCATGTAGCCCCTTGTTTTGACCAATATCTCCTATTTGGAACAGCTGTATTCCCCCAGTGCCTGTACCTCCATTGTATCTAGGAAGTAACTAACTTGCTTTTGATTTTACAGGCTCATAGGCAAAGGGATTTTCCTTGTCTCAGATAAGACAATGGACTGTGGACTTTTGCATTAATGCTGAAATGAGTTAAGTCTTTGGGTGACTATTGGGAAGGCATGATTGGTTTTGAAATGCGAGGACATGAGATTTGGCAGGGGGCGGGGTGGAATGTTATGGTTTGGCTGTGTCCCCACTCAAATCTCTTGTTGAATTTTCAAGTGTTGTGGGAGGGGACTGGTGGGAGGTAATTGAATCATGGGGCAGGTCTTTCCCATGCTGTTCTTGTGGTAGTGAATAAGTCTTACAAGATCTGATGGTTTTAAAAAGGGTAGTTTCTTTTCACAAGTTTCTTCTCTTGTCTGCTGCCATGCTTTCACCTTTCATCATGACTGTGAGGCCTTCCCAGCCACGTGCAACTGTAAGTTCAATAAATCTTTTTCTTGTGTTAATTGCCCAGTCTTGGGTATGTCTTGATCAACATCATGAAAACGGACCAACACAATGTCCAGAATGGTATTGCCTAGGTTGTGGTTCAGAGTTTTTATAGTTTTGGGTCTTACGTTTAAGTCTTTAATCCATCCTAAGTTGATTTTTGTATATGGTGTAAGGAAGGGGTCCAGTTTCAATCTTCTGCATATGATTAGTTAGTTATCCCAGCACCATTTATTGAATAGGGAATACTTTCCCCAATGCTTGTTTTCATCAGCTTTGTTGAAGATCAGATAGTTGTAGGTTTGTGGTCTTATTTCTGAGTTTTCTACTCTGTTCCATTGGTCTGTGTGTCTATTTTTGTACCAGTACTATGCTGTTTGCTTACTGTAGCCCTGTAGTATAGCTTGAAGTCAAGTAGGATGATGCCTCCATCTTTGTTCTTTCTGTTTAGGATTGCGTTGGCTATTTGGGCTGTGGTTTGGTTCCATATGAATTTTAAAATAGCACTTTCTATTTCTGTGGAGAATGTCATTGGTAGTTTCATAGAAATAGCATTGAATCTATAAATTGCTTTGTACAGTATGGCTATTTTAATGATATTGATTCTTTCTATCCATGAACATGGAGTGTTTTTCCATTTGTTTGTGTCACCTCTGATTTCTTTGAGCAGAGGTTTGTACTTCTCCTTGTAGAGATCCTTCACCTCCCTAGTTAGCTGTGTTCTTAGGTATTTTATTCTTTTTGTGGCATTTGGGAATGGGATTGTGCACCTGATTTGCCTCTCGGCTTGACTGTTGTTGGTGTATATGAGGGTGAGTAACTTTTTTATGTTGATTTTGTCCTGAGACTTTGCTGAAGTTGTTTATCAGCTTGAGGCGCTTTTGGGCAGAGACTGTGGGGTCTTCTAGGTATAGAATTATGCCATCTGCAAACAGGGATAATTTGACTTCCTCTCTTCCTATTTGGATGCCCTTTATTTTTTTCTCTTGTGTGATTGCTCTGACCAGGACATACAATACTATGTTGAATAGGTGTGGTAAGAGAGGACATCCTTGTCTTGTTCTGGTTTTCAGTGGAAATGCTTCCAGCTTTTGCCCATTCAGTATGATGTTGGGTGTGGGTTTGTCATAGATTGATTTTATTATTTTGAGGTATGTTCCTTCAATGCCTAGTTTATTGAGAGTTTTTAACATGAAGGGATGTTGAATTTTATCAAAAGACTTTTCTGCACCTACTGAGATAATCATGTGGTTTTTAGTTTTAGTTATGTTTATGTGATGATCACATTAATTGATTTGTGTATGTTGAACCAACCTTGCATCTCAGGAATAAACCCTACTTGATCATGGTGGATGTGTTTTTTGATGTCTTGCAAATCTTTCATTGGGTTTATTCCAATGTAATTTTTTTTTGATGATAATGTAAATAATATAGTTATTCTTGCTGCCATTTTCAAAATTGACACTTCTGGCCTAGAAATACACTTGATATTTTTACATTAAACTTAGATCCTGTGATCTTGACAACTTAACATATTTGTTCTGAGAGTTTATCAATTCTTTTAGATTTTCTACATATACAATATGCTGTCTTCAAATAAAAAATAGTTTTACTTCTTATTTTCCAATATTTTTAACTTTTATTTATTTTTTATGCCTTAATGTATTGGCTAGGACTTACAATACAACGTCGAATCGAAGAGGAAGGGATGACAAAGAGTAGCCTGGATATTTCTTTACTGTCCTCCCAGAAGGAGGGAGGTGGTCAGCTGGAACACACCCTTTCCTGCTGTGTATGGTCTGCTTGACCACTGTTTCTACACCTCCAGGCCATTTGCTCTCCAAAACAGTACCCTATAAGAATCTCCTTATCATCCTTAATATTTCAACTTAATTAACATCTTGCCATAGATTCCTTAATTGACAACCCTATCTAAGTAGCATCCCTCTCTATCCTGGTGCAATGCACCACACCCCCTCATACATTTCTAACCATAATTATTATTTTTATTTAGTTAGTTGTTTATTATCTGCATCTCACACAAAATTTAAGCTCCCCACAAGCAAGAACTTTGCTTGTCTTCTTTACTAATGTATCTGGGGAGCCTAGCAGAGAACCTGCTGTTTAAACAAATGTCTAGCAGATGAATAAATAGGCCTTTTACAAAATACTTGTCCTGCTCAGAGGAGAAATCATAGACACTCCCTTTGCTCCATACAGAGGAAGACAACGAGGAGAGGGGACACATTGCATAGCCCTGAGCACATTGCTGCCAATCCTCAGGTATGAAAAGTGTAAATTTATGTCACACGTTTCCTCTGAAATGTCGCAGGTGTCATATGAAGAACAGGAAAAAGGATATGTAATCTGCCTCAAGATCAGAGCAGGAGAGAAGAGAACTGGTTAGGTCATTATTAGCCAGGATTCTCTAGAGGGACAGAATTAATAGGATAGATGTATATCTAAAATGAAGTTTATTAAGGAGTATTAGCTCACATGATCACAAGGTAAGGTCCAACAATAGTTCGTCCGCAAGCTGAAGAGCAAGGAAGCCAGTCCGAGTCCCAAAGCTGAAGAACTTGGAGTTGGATGTTTGAGAGGAGGAAGCATCCAGCATGGGAAAAAGGTGTAGGCTCGGAAGCTAAGCCAGTCTAGTCTTGCCACGTTCTTCTGCCTATTTTTATTCTGGCCAAGGTGGCAGCTAATTAAAGGGTCCTCATCCAGATTGAGGGTGGGTCTGCCTTTCCCAGTCCACTGACTCAAATGTTAATCTTCTTCAGCAACACCCTCACAGACACACCCAGGAAAAATACTTTGCATCCTTCAATCCAAAGATGGCGCTCAACATTAACCGTCACAGTCATGAAGGGACTTGCGGGTCAAGATATCATAGGATTTTGAATGAGGGACTCATAGAATTACATCTGGGCTTGAGAAGGTTGTGTTCAGCGGCCACGTGGACCAATTGTAGAGAGTTGAGAGTGGAAGCAGCATACCAGTAAGAAGTCAATGCCTTGGTCCACTCAGTCCATTGGTCCAGGCTGTACTAAAATATCATAGCTTGGGGGGTTATCAACAACAGAAATTTACCTCTCACAGTTCTGGGGCTTAGGAAGTCTAAGATCAGGGTATTGGAAAACTTGGAATCTAGGGAGGGTCTGCTTTCTGTTTCATAGATGGTTGCCTTCTCACTCTCGTCCTGTGGTGGAAGGGGCAAGGCAGCTTTCTGAGGTCTCTTCTCTAAGGGCACTAATCATGACCTAGTCACCCCCCAAGGGCTCCATCTCCTAACATCATTACATTGGTGATTAGGTTTTAACATACGAATTTGAGGGCACATAAACATTTAGACGATAGCAGCCAACAACAAGAGTGAAAGGCAAGGAATAGTGATAGAGTGACAGTGGATGTGGAATCAAATGGAAATCATAAGAGAATCTGTGATCAGGTTAGCATGGGGGCCAAGAGAGCAGAGTAGAGTTAAAGATGTTGCTTAGTGTTAACAATTAAAAAGAAAACAAAAGTGCAAGGCTCAACTCGTCCTAATCTAACCTGCCCTCTTGACTTCCAGCACAATCTCCAAGCACAACTTGTTGGAAAATCAGGGCTGCCTTTTTGCAACTGTCCCTTGCTTCCTCACTGTTCGAAGTTCTCACAGAAGTCTAAATGAATCCCACATAATGCAAAGCAAAAGGAATAAATAGCTTACTTAAAACTCAGACCTTTTATTTTTTTAAGATTCAGGGAGTACATGTACAGGTTTGCCATGAGTGTATTGTGTGACGCTGATGTTTGGGCTTCTAATAATTTCAGCACCCAATTAGTAAACACAGAACCTGAGAGGTAAAAATTCAGATTTTTAAAAAATAAGATGTTACTTTTCTTTCTTTCTATCATCTTAGGAAAAGAGAAAACCTCAGTGGCTTTCTTTTTTCTTCACCACATTTGGGTTTTCTTTGGGGAAAAAGCTCAGGATAAAACCAGATCTGCATTAAGCACCTGTTTCTCTGCAAAGTCACAGACAGCTCTCTGCTTTAGCAGCACTTTTTATTTTTTTTGGTTCCCTCTTCAAGAGCATTTGGATAATAAAAGAAAAGGCCATTACCCTACACACACACCCACTACCAGCTGCATTGAGAACACGAATGTGGATTCTGTCAAGTAGTTGGCAGAGGAAGCCCAGCTCCCAGCTCCAAGCAGCCACACCACAAATGGCGTCAACTTCAGGCTGTGTTTTGTGTCCTCTCTGAGGTGAGTAGTTTGTTTTCAAACCATGTAGATGATACTAGTATTCAGGTTGGTTTTTCAGTGCTGTCTGCAGGGACTGAAGTTTCAAAATGAGGCAAGAGGGACTGTCTGAGGGTAGAGGGGGCCATGCGGGATTTTCAGAATCCTGCTGCCTTGTCTGGCACCAGTGGGCACAGCAAGGCTGGAGCATGCGGTCTCCCTGCCGTGGATGCCCAAATAAAAGGATTCGGAGGGCAAAAAGTTGACTTCAAACTTTCCAACTTCATCAGCTTCCCATAGTATCTGGCAACCTCGAATCTTTTCCAGCTCATATTAAAATGACTCTGCTTCTTTAAAGAGATGTAAAAATGAAGATTGAGTGATGGAACATTACTCCTCAAAGAGGCTCAGATGAATTCCAGATGTACAGAAGAGTATAGTGGGGAATAGGGAGGAGATGTCTAGTGTCTTTCTCCCAGTTCTGCCATGGATTTGCTGTGTGATCTGGGGAAATCCATA
The DNA here is from genome assembly GCF_037993035.2 of Macaca fascicularis. Taxonomy (NCBI): domain Eukaryota; kingdom Metazoa; phylum Chordata; class Mammalia; order Primates; family Cercopithecidae; genus Macaca; species Macaca fascicularis. Next base: position 70,326,675 of record NC_088384.1, read on the forward strand.
TAACCTCTCTGATTTTTTGTTTCCTTATCTATAAAATGTGGGGATATGTATAAATGATCTGTACCATCCCTTTCAGAAAAATACCAAAATAAAGACAAAACTGATTCTGTTATCTCTGCCATGCTGACATCTAGTTTCTACTTGAATGTTCCCAGTGACAAGGAACTTGCTACATTTTAAAATGACTCAGTTTGAGTGCTGGAGGTTTGTTTCTCGTATCTCTTCCTTTCTTTACTGTGTCAGTACAAAAGGAAATTCATTTCTGAAGGGACCATTTCTAGGATCAACACTAATATATTAAAGTTCTAAAAATACCATATCACTTTAGTAAGAGCTACCCAGCATTTATTTACTTGCTGCCAGATTCCTTGGAATTTTCTTAGCTTGACTCAAAATATTCATGCAAACCAAGCTAAAAAGGAAGAGAAGGCAAAGGAAAACACAGTAGTTCTCTTTTTAATTTTTAATTTTTTCTACCTGAGCAATGATAGTTTTTAAGGACAACATTTCTCACAGAACGGAAAAAAATGAGAGCTAAAATTGCTGGTTATCTTCATCCAACTCTTCTTTTGATCCAGCAGAGAAACTAAAGACAAGATAAGTGATGTGACCTACCCAAGGTCACACAGCTGAGATTAAGCCCACATTTCTGGACTCCTAATTCTCAACATATAAATCCATAGATGTTTTCCAAAGAGTGAACCACGAAACGGATTTTTTAAGCTACCAGAAGGTGGTCTTGGGGAGAAGGGGAAATGGGGAGTCAGGTTCTATGGTCAAACGTATTTGGGAAATGCTAGTTTGTTTTGTTTTGTTTTATAGCATGGATTCTCAGAAATTTAAGTATGCTATATTGTTGGGACACAGTCAGGAAAGCAGTAACCGCTGTAGATTTCTAGCAGAAAAATATTTAATGCAGGCGATTGGGAGCTTACAACTTTATTGGAAGGCCTGAAGTTGCAAAGATCAGGTAAAGCCACCATTAGATCCAAAGAGCACCACAGTTAGGAAGTTGCTGTCGCTATCACTAGTGTCTCCAGACCTGAGGTAACTAATATTCAGGGGAATGTCTTGCATGAAAACATTGCATCTAACAAATCTCAGAGGTGCTCCAGCCGCTTGCTGGAGAAACAACAGTAGATCTCTCCCTTTTGCCTTTTATTTTTCATGTAAGTGCTTCTCCATTGGCAGCATCTAGTCTGAACTCTGTTCCCTCTGGAATCTCAGTAATGCAGTTATCAGGCTTCTAGCCCCTAGAATGCAGTAGAGATCACAGAAGAGAGTGGTCTATTTTGTTTATTGTTGTTTTTGGAAATGATGTCCTCACCCAATTTGAGGTCCCCACTGGAAGCCTGTCAGTTCCCTTTCTTGAGCAACTGATTAAGCCCACACTCAAACCATTTTCCTTACTGGGCTCTCATACTGAAAACCGCTATGCACTCACCCAAATAGCCTGGGGCCAGAACTCAGACAATTAGGGACAGTCTCTATGCACTGGAGTCCACAAAATTATTCAAATTAGCCAATTCACAGGAAGCCTGTTGAAACCCTGCTTGCCATACACCAGACATAAATTTCTCTCTGCATCTCCAGTTTGCTGTTATCCTATCCCCGGGTGCAACTCCCTGTGTGGCCCTGCGTGGCAGCCTTCTCTCCTTCAGAGATGTAAGTAACTAAGAGTTCTGCCCCTCATTTAGCTGAATATCTTTGTTTTGTGCCCACCATTAAAGAATTTTTGGATTTTATAAAGCAGGGGGCGGGAATGGAACAGAGTTACTACAATCAGTCTAGTGCATCTAATAATGAGCATTGAAGCCGTCCAGTGGAGATACGGTATTTAGTGTTTCCGAAACTTCTTTAACCACATGTCTTCATTTTCAGAGGCAACACTTACTGATATATGTCAGAAAGTATCAAGGTTTCATGAAACTCATTTTGGGCATTATTGTTTAAATTATAATTTCAAGGGTTCATATACTTTGAAGGCCCTCTGACCCAGAAGGAAGCAGGACTGGTGATGTAGTGGCCTGAGCTATACTATCAGGGCATTCATGATCACCACAGGATTATAGTGTAATCCATAGTACAGTTGCCATTGTACTATGGATTATACTGTACATAAAGATTATTATTCTGCCTAGATAGTCCCAGCTGGTAGATTTGTACAGGACTTACCGAACTCATATTTCTGTAATCAAAGCCAACTTCTTCTTTGTTTCCTATCCAAATCCTAGTTGATTATCAATATCCAACTCAAGTCCTTTCTCTTCAACAGGAAATTCAATGATTAGCTCAGCTTTCTCTCATCTCTTCATTCTCTGAAATCTTGACACGCTGTCAGCACTTGTCACAAATCTGCCTGTGACATCTCTTGTACTACTTCCTTGCTCTATTTAACAGCTCTTCTCTTATCCCCAGCTGCATTGTAATCTTCTCAAAGGAAGCTTGGATGCTGCTGGGCACCTCCTTAAACGTTTAGAGCAATGCTAAGCACATAATGGGTACACAGATAATTGTGGGCCAGATAAATTAATTAATAAATAAATTAATTTGGCCACTTCAGTTTCTAATACAAGGATTTTCTGTTATTGTTTTGTGTTGTTTTAGAATTTTAGTTGAAGCGGAACCTAGCTTGCATGTGGGTATATTTGTTCATGCAGATGAGAGCAAAAGCAGAGTTCCATAAAAACTACTATTATCAAGTGGTAGAAGTGATTTTCCTTACGTAACATTTCTTAGCTATTTTGGTGTTCTTAAACCATGAAGAGCAATGTGACACTTACAAAGTCCTAAGTGACTTTCTTCCTTCCAAGAATTATTTCAGGCTTGGGTTCCCAGCAATTCAGAGGCAATTTCTATTTCTGCCATGTTCATACTTTGCATCTTTATAGCCTTTAAATTTTTTAAAATGTATATGGTCTATTTATCTTCCAACAATGATTCTTATGATCTGGGTAGAGCTAACACAATATTATTGTCCTTATTTAACCATTGAAGAAACTGAGGGGCAGAGATCCCATCTAATAGGTGGCAAAATCTGGACTTGAAACAAAATCTGCCTCCCAATTTATAGCTCTTTCTAATGTGTTCCAAAGTAAAGAGAAGTGTAAGAATGTATGTATGCGTATATGTATGTTATATATGCATGAAATGCATGTATGCATTGTTTTATTAATCAGATAAAGGAAGGAATTTAAATTTTGAAATACTCAATTTTTTCTCCTCATAAGTTTTCCAGTAGAAAGATAACCATACACGCAATTCCCAAACTGATTTTTATCCCCACATACAAAAATAATAAAATAAAAAGGTCTCTCCACTATGTCCCCAAAATCACCTCTAGAAATTTTACAGCTTGCAGGCTGCCTTGGACTACTCATTTGCCATAACAAAATACCATAGACGGAGTAACTTAAATAATAGAAATGTATTGTTTCACAGTTCTAGATGCTAGAAGAACAAGATCAAGGTGACAGCATAGTTGGTTTCTGGTGAGGCCTCTCTTTCTGGTTTATAGTTGGCTGCCTTTTTCTGTGTCCTCACGTGGTGGGAGGTAAGGGTTGAGGGAGAGAGAGCCAGCTCTCTGGTGTCTCTTCTTATAAGGACAGTAATCCTAACACAGTCACAAAGGGATTATGACCAACACACTCATGACCTCATCTAAACTTAATTATCTCCCCAGGGCCCTGTCACCAAATACCATCACACTGGGGATTAGTGTTTCAACATACAAATTTTGGGGAGACACAAGTCAGCCCATAGCATTCTAGCTCTGCCTTTTTTTTTTTTTTTTTTTTTTTGTGACAGAGTCTCACTCTGTTTCCAGACTGGAGTGCAGTAGCGTTATCTCGGCTCACTGCAACCTCCACCTACCAGGTTCAAGCGATTCTCCTGCCTCAGCCTCCTGAATAGCTGGGACTACAGACGTGCACCACCAAGCCAAGCTAATTTTTCTGTTTTTAGTAGAGATGAGGTTTCACCATGTTGAAAGGGATGGTCTCGATCTCTTGAACTCGTGATCCACCCGCCTCGGTCTCCCAAAGTGCTGGGATTACAGGTGTGAGCTACTGTGACCAGCCTTCCATTTTGACAACCCCATACCAGCATTAACTCTAAAATCTAAAGTTTAAAGTCTTATTTAAATATCACATAAATCAGATGGGGGTGAGACTCAAGATACAATTCATCCTGAGGCCAAATTCCTCTCCAGCTGTGAACCTGTGAAACCTGACAAGTTACGTGCTTTTGAAATGTGATCATGGGACAGGCATAGGATAAACTTTCACATTCAAAAAGAAAGGTAGCAGAAGTTCCCAACCAAATCCAAAACGTAGCATGTCAAATTCCATTAGATCTTAAGGCTCAAGAATAATTCTCTTTGGCTCCATGTCTCACCTTCCAGGCTCACTGGCATGTCAATGCCACCCCATAGCTCTAGGTGGGGGTCCTGTCTCCTCAGCTCTGTCCCCAAGGTTCCAGGTGGAGGGCCTCTGCCTGTTGAAATGGAGGTGGTAGCCCTGATTATCTCTAAATTGCCTTCAGGGTTATTTTCCACTCCTCTTGAAGAGTAGGGCATGTTCACGGGCAAATAACTCAAATAACTCTATGACCCTGTCCTGTCAAAGCCCCAAAGTCCTGCAGCCTTCCTTCATTACATCTCCATCCCCACGTTGGCAATGTTTCTGCATGTATCACACCATAAGCTCTTCACTAAGTAGTTGCTCAGCCACACACTCAGTATGGTTAAGCATGGCTTATGTGGCTCCTTAGAGTAAGCTTTTTCATTTTTCCAGTCCATTGCAGGCACAGAGTTATATTTTTAGAAGTGGAAGTTATATTTAGAAGTCCTGTGCCACTTGCTAATGCAGAGAAAAGAATCCTGGAAAGTTGTTTTATCCACCACCACCCCTTGTCAAAACCATTCTTCAGACTCATTCCTTTCATGGGCACCAGAATGTAAAAATAAAAATTTAATCATGTTTCCCTGCCATTGACTCTCCAGCAGCAAGACAAAGCCCAGACCTGCCATTTAAGAAACTCCCTTGTTTGTGTCTCTCCAACCTCATCTACCACTTTCAATTTCTGAACTGAATTTCATACCACATACAGTCAGTTCTCATTATTTGCTGTATTTATGTTCTATAAAGTCACTGTGAACAGTGAATTAGTAAATACTGAACCACTGTTCCTAAGGGGAGATATAAGATTAGGTTCCTAAGAGCCTCTGGTCGCATTTTTATCAACCAATTGACACATCCTTGTTTTATTTGTGTTTCTGTTTAAAAACCCCTTTTTAAATGTATGTTGTGGATTCATTAACATTGGACTCACAGCCAATGGTACTAGAACTCATGCCTGATCAAAGTCTATCTATCACATGTATTTCCCTGTAAGTCATGTCACAGCCTTTTTGCACCTGGGAATATTGGACAGCATGGCCTATGCTTGGGATCTGTTTTAAACAGCAGATTCACCAACAAAAACTACAAAACTGTGGAAAATGTGGCACTACATGGACCATGAGATGGATACTTGTTTACAGTATGAGAGCTCAAATGAGGAGACAGAGCACCATCTCTGCTGGGAACAGCCATGTCAGGTGACTAAAATTTTTGCTGCTCTGTACATGTCTTTAAATGATGGTGGAAGTGTGGCATGCATTGATTTGGGGGTTACAAATGAATTTTGGCAAATAGGTGAATTTGCAAATACAGAGTGCACTAATAATGAGGACCCACTGAGCTTGCAATCACCTGCTCTAGTTCACAGTGCTCTGCCTGTGTGTCTGTTTACATCCACATGAGGGTGAAAATGCCTGAAGGTGAGGAAGTACACTCTGTAGATCCACAAGTGGAAGGCACTTGTTAAATGTCTGCTGAAATGAACCAAACTTCACATGTGTTGTATTCTTACAGTATGCCAGCCAGGATTCCATCAAGCCAATTGAGGTATAACAGGCTCTGGTCCTTTGGACATATATGATGAAGCCCTTAAACAGTATGTGGAGTTCTCATATCAGATCTAATGACTAGAATGACTGAGAATCTCTTCTGACCAGCTTGTTCTCAGTACTCATGACTTAAGAGGGGAGTAGAGGAGCAAGTTGTTTACCTAGCATGGTACAGGACACTATGTGGGTTCCTCAGACAGTGAGAGCTTCCTCAGAGATGACTGGCCCAGCTAGTTGCCTCTAATGTTTAAAATTCTCTTGTTAGAACCTTATTTCTTTAGGTTAAGCATTTTCAGACAAGTATAAAGGAGGGAAATTAACATTTCTGAGGGTGTAGTATGTGTAAGAACTTTGCATATTTACTGTCTCTAATCCATATAACAATCCTATAGAGGAGATAGAAATATCCCCTTTAGAGGTAGCAAAGAGGCAGTAAAGTCAAGGGACATGCAGAAAGACACTATGTGGTGGTCTGGCCAACATTTGTAGCCAGGTTTGTTTCATCACTAGCTAGTTATTTTCACTACCCCATGCTACCTTTTAAAATACGTGTAAGCACAAATACTTCTCAGCAGGGGATCACACAGCCATTAACATTCACATGTTGTTTCTACCAGTTATTCAACAAATATTGGTAGAGAACTTCTAGTGTGCAAAGAAATATGCTGGGACTAGAAGAAATGCACAGTTGAATCCGGCATGGCTCCTAGATACACAGAACATGTGCATAAACATTTAGAATGTGAGTGGAAATTATACACGTCATAGAAGAAATATCAAAGAGGTCTGTCTCAGCTGGGAGAGTAAGAAAGGCTCCATGGAGAAGGGGGCCCGTGCTTGATATTGAGGGAAGAGTGATGTCAGCATGGGAACAGCACAGGCATAGGCCAAGGTGTGAGAAAGTGTGGGTTAAAAACTGATGCTCAAGGGAGCTGAATGTAAAAGTAAGTAGGGCACTGTAAGGCAAGATGAAGGAGGATCATTATAAAAATGACTTCACTGCCAGGGCCAGACCTTTGCACTGTAATCATTAGGCAGCAGAAGGGCACTCTCAGTGCCTGAGGAAGGGCATGGAGTGATTTGTGAGGTGGCAGTGTGTACTAGTTTGCCAGGGTTCTATAACTATCTATCACAGACTGGGGAGCTTAAACAACAGAATTTTATTTCTTGCAGTTCTGGAGGCCGGAAGTCCGAGATCTAGGTGGTGGGAGGCCTGCTTTCTGTCAGGCCTCTCTCCTTGGCTTGTAGACAGCCGCCTTCTCCCTGCATCTTCACATGGCCTTCTCTCTGTGTGTCTGTGTACTGATTTCCTCTCCTTACAAGGACACCCATCATTTTGTATTAAGGCCCACTGTAATGACCTCATTTTAACTTAGGTACCTCTTTAAAGACCCTATCTCTAAGTACAGTCACATTGTGATGTACTGGAAGTTAGGACTTCAGTGTATGAAATTTGGCCCATAACACAGGTATGAAGGATCATGAGAAGGAGAAAGTGGGGAGGCCGGTTAGGAGACATCACAGCAATTGCGAGCAGATGGTGATAATGGAAGAGATAAGGAGGCACACAGTGGACCTTAGTCTGATAGCTTTCCCCTCTGCAAGGAAGACAGCAGCAACAACTGGAATTAACTTGGGAAGCCTTCCTCAGCCCATAGAGACATCCCCAAAGCTATCACTTCTCACTGCCTCCTGGAAGCAGGAGGGTTGCTTCTGATTCTCAACCCACACAGGACAAAATGTCTCATTGCTCTAGTCTCAGAGTGTTTATATTACATCTTCCCATGACTAGAATCTGAATCAGGGCCAGGGCATTCCTGAGTGACAGCTCCCATGAACTAATTATTAATGTTCCTGGCACAAAGTCTGGGTGGGCATTTATTCCTGTTCCCCAAGCCTGTGATGAATGGAGCTTTGCGCAGGCTGCATAATTTCTTGATTTCTCCACAAGTCTGTGCCTTCTGCTGGCATTTTAAGGAATGTATTTTTATGGAGTTTGGAGCTATTCAGTAATTTTCCAGGAGGGCACATTGCCCAGGCCAGATGGACAGATTTTTTTTTTCTGGTTCTAGTTAGTGAATGCCTGTCTGATAAGATCTTATCCCATCCTACTTGAAAGGTGATGCACAATTTGCTTGTGAAGTGGGTGGTGAAAAACGACTCTATCGGAAGCTTCTTATGGGTGGCTGGGGAGGGCCACTCTTATGTACCTAAAGCTTCCCTGGTCTGGAAGGAAAGTCTAGTCAAGGGACTATGCAACGATACATGCAAACAATGCCAAAGAAGGGCATTTTTGTCTTAAGAGGTACCTATGTTACAACACAGGATATGATGGGACAGGATGTTATGAAGTCACTCTATCTAAGCAGAGCATTATTCAGTTACTACACTGAGATCCCAGTGTTTCTCTCTGAATTCATTTGTCTTCAGAAAGAGAAGCCTGATGCAGTGAAGTATGATAAAGAAGAATCAACTTTGACTTTCCCAAGAGAGTCACATAGACTTTCAGTTATACTGTATTGTTGGGTCACTTATATTCTATTGTATTCTGCAGTTATTGGACCAGAGCCTCCTTGCACGCTGAGTCCTCAGCAAGGTGGTGTAAACACCAAATAAGGTGGGTTGGGGACAGCATGTGTAGTTCCTGGCACAAGTGCTGGCACATGGCAGATACTCCTTGTAAGAGACACTTTGACTCTGTTGTATGGGATCCCCTTTCTTTTTATTTTTATTTTTTTTTTTTTTGACTGACCTTCTAAAGGGAACTGAGGCCAGAAAATACTTCCAGAAAACGGTACCTTTCCTCATGAAGTGGTAATGACGCCATCAATACATAGAAACAGCTGGGGTTTTTTTCTATGTCTTTTCAGTTTTTAGACAAAAACTTGAATAATAATTTTATATTGAATAATACAAATTTGAATAATACTTTTTTATCAGCTTCTAAAACTTCCACTTCCTGCTTGAGGGCACATCTGTGTCAATGGTAAGGTGCTTCCTCTCCGATTCCCTCTCCTGCTGCTTCTCCTTCTCTCCCTACAGGCGAGGAGCCCCTGACATCACTTTATTCTGTCAGGTCTTTTGCTGTATATCCTTACTCCTTCTTGCCTCTTCCACCTGCTGCTGCTACTGACATAAAACTCTAAAAGCCCAATCATTTTCTCATTCTCACTGCAGGCAAATATCTTGACTTTTACCAGAAACAACACAAAAATTTCCCAAAAAGAAGAAATTTTTCTTCCCATTTAACCTATAAGAAAATGATGTCACCTGATGGCTGAGTGACTTGTCTTAAATATAGCCCTAGAAACCATGACTTGTATTGTTTTTCAAAAAAATCTTACTGAGGTGAAGAATTTAGACAAGGAGGTTTAACCAACAACGAATCAACCCAAACAAAGAAATGTTAGCACAAACCACAAAAGGAAAAAAATAAAAAATAAATTGGACTTCATCCAAATTTAAAAGCTCTGCTCTATATGGAATATATAAAGAGGTCTCAACATTCGATAATAAAAAAATGACAGAATAAGAAATGGGCAAAATATTTGAATAGATACTTCAACAGAGAAGATATACTTCCCTGGCAGTCTCAGGAATGAAAAAAAAAAAAATAAAAAGGCAAATACACCCATGAAAAGAGAGCTAACATAATTTGTCTAAAATAACAGGGGGGACACTCACCCTAGCTTTCAGTGTTCTGGTGAGGCCGAGGAGAAACTCCCATATAGTGCTGGTATTTGACTATGCAAATACCCTGCTTCTCATCATACTTTTACCCATTAATTTTATCACCCATCAAAGATTCTTGCTTCTCAATAATTGTCACTGTGGTGTTTACTTAAAACTAGTTTTCTATTTTTATCACTTCTACGTTTTGAAGACAAATGAATTCAGAGAGAAACACTGGGTTCTCAATGTAGTAACTGAATAATGCTCTGCTTAGATAGAGTGGCTTCATAACATCCTGTCCCATCACATCCTATGTTATAACATAGGTACATCTTAAGACAAAAATGCCCTTCTTTGGCTTTGTTTGCATGGATCATTGCAGAGTCCCTTGACTCTGCTTCCCTTCCAGACCAGGGAGGTTTTAGGTACACAAGGGTGGCCCTCCCCAGCTCACTTGGGAAAGAGGTTTGGCAACATCTTCTGATGTCTACCATATACTTACCGTATGACCTAGCCTTTCTATTCGTAGCTATGTTCTCATGAGAAATGAAGACATAAGTCTACATGCAAAAAAAAAAAAAAAAAAAAAAGGGGGGGGGGTGGTTCATGAATGCTTGTGGCAGCTTTAGTTGTCATCCTCAGAACTGGAAACAAACTAATGTCCAGTGTCTGGTGAATGGAGAAACCATAGTAAATCCATAAAATGGAATATTACTCAACAATAAAAAGGACAAAAGTACTGATAGAAACAGCAATATGGATGGATTTCACAAGAATTATGGTAAGTTAAAAAAAGTCAAATTCTAAAGGCTCCGTATTTTACAATTCAAGTTATACGACATTCAGAAAAAGGCAAAACTAAACTAATAGAGAACAGATCAGGGGTTTCCAGGGCTGAAGGTGGAGGTAAGGGTGAATGACCGTAAAGAAGATAAGGAAGCTTTTTCAGGATGGTGCAAAATTTCTATATCTTAATGTGGTAATGATTACCTGACAGTATACATTCATCAACATTCATAGAACTACACACCACAAAAGTGAATTTTTCTCTGTATGAATTATACCTTAATAAATATGTTGCAATGTTCAATGTAAAAAAGAGGGTTGTGACAAATACTCTATTTTACATTCATTCATTCTTCATCTAACCCTTCCCAGGGAGGTCCTGTAAGTCAGACATTGGCAGATAGCTCAGGAATCTAGAGATAATGTGATCTTTACTCACAGTGTGGTGGGACTCGTAAAAGAAAATGTGGCTGTTTTGTGATAGCATATTCTTTGCTGTGACAGAGAGAGCACACAGAAGTGCTAAGGTTGTGGAGGAAGAAGCACAGGAAAGCTCCCTGCTAAGGATTTACAGGAGCTGAGGCCTGAAGAACAATTAGACGGTGAGGGGGAAGGCATTCTGGTGTAAGGAACAGCAGGAGAAAAAACACAGGGGCAGCAAAGAGCCAAGGGGAGTGGATCCTCTCCTCCTCCCTCAGCAGCTGCTGTGGGGGGGATCAAACGGCCAGACAGAGCTTGTCTGACCAGCACTGACCCCCTAGAAGAACAGAAGGAAGGCTGGTCCCCTGACCTGGTGCCCTCACAGCATAGACATTTAGAAAAATTCTTGCTAAATTCTGCCTCACAGTTGAATTCCAGTGATGAACATAGAAAACGTAGAAGTGATAAAAATAGAAAACTACTTTTAAGTAAACGCCACAGTGACAATTATTGAGAAGCAAGAATCTTTGATGGGTGATAAAATTAATGGGTAAAAGTATGATGAGAAGCAGGGTATTTGCATAGTCAAAAAGTATCTTTTTAAAACATTTTAGCACAGGGAAACAGGAACGACAGTGCAGGAACCTCACAAACGCCACGTTAATCAAGGGATCAAAATGAGTCATACCAGAAGTTAGACAGGTTGTTACCAGGTGCCCTCAACGTGATGCACTGAAAGGGCACAGTGGCCCTTCCGTGGTATCCCTGCCACAAATGCTAACTTAGATCAGACTGCTATAACAAATTGCCATAGATGGAGTGGCTTAAATAACAAGTATTCATTTCTCACAGTTACGGAGGGCTGCAAAGTCCAAGACCAAGGTGCCAGCCGATCTGATGTCTGGTGAGGACCTACTTCCTGGTTTGCACATGGCTGTCTTCCTGTTGTGTCCCTTCATGGTAGACAGAAGACAGATAGATGGAGGAAGCAAACTCCCATGTCTCTTTTTTTTTGAGACGGGGTTTTACTCTGTTGCCCAGGCTAGAGTGCAGTGGTGTGATCTCCGCCCACTGTAACCTCCGCCTCCCGGGCTCAAGCGATTCTCCTGCCTCAGCCTCCCAAGTAGCTGGGATTACAAGCGTGCACCACCATGCCTGGCTAGTTTTTGTATTTTTGGTAAAGACTGGGTAAAGACTGTTGGCCAGGCTGTTCTCAAACTCCTGACCTCAGGTGATCCTCCTGCCTAGGCCTCTGAAAGTGCTGGAATTACAGGCGTGAGCCACCGTGCCCAGCAATCTCTTCTTATTAGGGCACTAGTTCCATTCTTGAGACTCCACCCTCATCACCTAATTACTTCCCAAAAGGTCCGGCCTCCTAACACCATCATATTGGAAGTCAGGATTTCAACATGTGAATTTGGGGGAGACACAAACATTCAGTCCATAACAAATGCATAGCCTCACACTGATTCTGAGAGAAACATCAGACAAACCCAGATTAAAGGGTGTTCCACAAAACAACTGATTCGTATACTTCAAAAGTTCCCAGGCCATGAAATAAAAAGAAAAACTGTCACAGATTAGAAGAGACCAAGGAGGCACAATTAACTAATTACAATGTGGGATCCTGGATTAGATCCTGGACCACAATAAGGACATTAATGGGAAAACAGGCAGAATTCAAATAACATCTGTAGATTAGTGAATAGTAGTGCACTGATGTTAATTTCTTAACTTTGATAATTGTGCCAAATTACATAAGGTGTTAGCCTTAAGGAAATCTGGGTGAAGGATATTCGGGAGCTCTCTGTAGTATATTTGCAAATTTTCTATAAGTCTAAACTTAGTTTTTCAAATACTTAGAAAGTGTTATCTGAAAAGGTGCAAGCTACTGTTAGAACTTTATACACCTGTGCACAAGGACATTCCTTCTACTGCTAGCTGTTTTTATTTATTCAAGTCTTTCCTCAGACTGAACAAAGTGCAGTTAAGAGCTTCTGTAACTAGGAGCAACAAAGTTATCTCGTAGGACAGAAACATGTTCTTACCTTATCTTTTTGTCTTTAAACAGCATAGGATTATATATTTAACAAACATCTCATCCATTCCCAGTTCTCAGGGGTCTCAAATCTGAACTCTCTCCTAGCATATGAGAACTTGCGCTATTGCACAACATTCCACGTGCCATCAACAGTATGCAATTCTCACAAGTCTTAGTGCAGTCCCACATGCTGCAGAATAGAAGATGCCTGTGGTTTGCTTGAAAGTTGAAGGTTATTCTTCTCAGTCAAGGGTTTTTAACTGCAAATAAGGAACCTGCTGCTTGAGTCAGGACTCTGTACAACGGCCAATAGTCTGGTGCTACTGTCAATGCTGGCCTGCACAGGGTCAGTCTTCCATAAAAATGATAAGCCAGGATTTTTCATGTGTATCTGAGCTCTATTTAGCTCCTTCAGACACTGTGGTTCTGTTTTCTGTTTGAAGAAGTGAAGGTCAAGCAGAAAGAACACATTTTTCTTGATAACCTTTAGGTAGAAAGCTCAAGTGGGTTTTAAGATCTGATGGAACTTGAAGAGAATAGAATGCATCTCTTCTAACACCAGTTGCCAATGTAAGGGGTTGTCAGCCTTTAGGCAGAGCAGCATTCATTTGCCTTTTCTGACTGCCTCAGTTTCCTAGGGATGATGAACTCTCCTCCACTCTGTGCACCCTTGCTGGGATGGCAAACCCTATTGCTTGCACAGGCATGCCAATAGTTAACGGTGAGTTTGAAGGCTTCTTCTGCTAGACCCTTCCTTTTGCTGTCCTGGTGCATCCACGTGCATAGCTCATGTTCTGATGTTGGTAGAGAGGTTGCTTCATTCTCAGACTTTGAAACTTGAATTGAGAGATGCAAGGAGGAAAGAAACTGCTGCAGCTCAATTCCTTGAGTGTTGCGGCCCTGGGAGGCTGTGGAGATGCTCCTGTGACGAGGCACTCTAATTCCCTGGGTCTCACCTCTTTCGAACTCAGTTCTTCAACTTTCTTCATCCTGGGAGCTGGGCCACACCCTGACAATACATGTTCCTTTAAAAAGCTAGCCAGAGTTGCTATCTGTTATTTGCCACCAGACAGTTAAAGAGAGCTGGTTGAATCCTTCACAATAATGAGAAGACCCTTAAGTGGCTCCCAACTCAAAGAAAAGGATCCTCAGTACCATGAAGTTTTAGAACCTGTAGTTGTATTCTCAGATTTTTGGAAATACAAGACACAGACGTCAACCTTTTAAGCTTTTTAATCACTGAAATAGCTTCTGAGAAGGAAGAGAATCCTTGAAACATATAATTACTTACAAAGTATCTCAAACTAGAATTAACTCATTTCAAAGAATCATTTGAAAATGACTGCAATATGCACTTCTTGCCAGTTTATTTATATGTACATGATGTTTACTAATATAAGTGATCAGAGTTCATGAATTTCTCTTGACTGCAAGTATAATTTTGTATCTTGGGACTTAAAAACAATAAAGAGTTAATGAAACACAACCCTAAATGACAGAGGCTTCTGAATGGGAAGTGGCTACAAACATTTTTAAAGACCTGCCCTGTTTCTTAAAAGTTAAACACACACTGTGATATGATCCAGACAGTTCACTTCTAGGTATTTACTCAAGAAAAATGAAAGCGTATGTCCATATAATGTCTTGTACAATATATTTATAGCAGCTTGATTTGTAGTAATGTAAAGCTGGAAGCAACCCAAATGTCCATTCACAGGTGACTGAACAGATAAATTATAGTATATTCCTACAGTGGACTACCACTCAGCAATAAAAAAGGAGGCAGGTATAGGGGCCAAGGGAAAACTTCCCCTTTGCCCTCTGGAGGGTTGCTGGAACATCAACATACAGATGGCAGATTAATAGGAGGAACTGCATACAAATTTATTAACATGCATGAGGAGAACTATGGAGTATTTACCCCAGCCCCCTAAATGAGTTGAAGAAGCTTATATACCATTTTCATAAGGGAGGGAGGATATGAGGAATGCAGACAGTTCTCTTGTGGGACAGTATTAGGGAGAAAGAATGAACCAGGGAGACAGAAATTACGTGTAAACGATTCTCTTTTGAATTTGAATGAACCTGAGAGGCAAGCATTATCTTGTGGAACAAAATATATAAGATCTCAAAGAAAGTCAAGATGGTTGAGCTTTTATACCATCTTGAGGTTACAGAAAGAGAAGGGCTTGGATGGTGGCAAGCGGGTCATGGGAGTGGGAGAAGAGGAGACGTGGCTAGCAAAGGTGGTCTTGTTATGTAGATGAAACCTCGCAGGTGGCAGCCCTCAGAGAGAATAGATGGTAAAGGTTTCTTTCAGACTTTAAAGGTGTCAGCCTCTGAGTTCATCTTTCCTACATTGGACAAGGGAGGACCTCAGAGAAAGCTTGGCTGCACCAGTGCAGATTTTCTCTACAGATGCAAATCTCCCCCACAAAAGACAGCTTTTCAGGAATAGCCATCATGAAATACATCAGAGAAGCATATTCTGGGGTGTTAATGAGAAAACAAACTCTGGAAAATATTTTAAAGAGATTTATTTTGAGCCAATATGAGTGACCACAGCCCAGAGAAAACACAAATCCAAGAAACCTTGACTAAGTGGTCTTAAGGCAGTCAGGTTATAGTTTGGTTTTTTACATTTTAGGAAGAGAGGAATTGTAGGTAAAACTATAAATAAATACATGGAAAGCATTCATTGGTTTGGCCCACAAATATGGGACATCTCAAAGCTTACAAGTCATGTTAGTGGTGGCAGGTAGTCCAGTTATTGGTGGCGAATTCATACAGGTCTTCAGCAACCTCAATCCTTGTCTCTTCAGAAGAAAGAATTCGACTGAGGGGCATAAGGCAGAAAAAGAGACCAAGGCAAGTTTTAGGGCAGGAATGAACATTTATTAAAAAGTTTTACAGCAGGAATGAAAAGAAAGTAAAGCACAATTAGAAGAGGGCCACGTGGGTACCTTGGAGGAGGGCAAGTGTGGGGTTTGACCTTTTGACTTGGGGTTTTATATGTTGGCACACTTTCAGGGTCTTGTGTCCCTTCTCCCCTGATTCTTCCCTTGGAGTGGGTTGTCTGCATGTGCACTTGGGTGTTGTCTGCTTGCTAGCACTTGGGTGTTGCTAGCACTTGTTGCTAGCACTTGGGTGTTGCTAGCACTTGGGTGCACTGTGTGTTTCCCAGAGTTGTATGCATGCTTACTAGAGATGTTCTTCCCTTACCAGCTGTATTTCCTTAGAAGGTCATATACCAGTTACACTCTGCCATTTTGCCTCCTAATGTGCATGGGTGAGCCCACTCACCCAAATCCTGAGATCTTATCAGGAAGCTGCTGATCACCAGTTTCAGGGTTTTCTTTATCTACAAGGAGACTGTCTTTCCCTGGCACTGACTGTGACCAATTATTATTTTAGAGACAGTAAACAACTGCCTGACCATCACCTGATGATTGCCTGACATTCCTGGTTGGGGACAGGGGTGCTCTCCTGCCCTGCTTACGTCTGCCTACCTGCTATAACAGTCATGGGTGGATTTTAGGAAATCTTTAGTTAGCAGTTGGTTGAAAGAGTTGTGCTTTGTCTAAAGACTTGAAGTCAATACAAAGGAATGCTTATGTTAAGACAAGGGGTCCTGCTGTCATGTGATGCTATACCATAGTCAAGTTGGCTATTAAGCTACATTATTTTGGGTTAATTTTAAAAAGTTTAACAGATTTTTTGGTTTGTAGGGTGTGACTTAATCCTGGCCTTACATTGCCTTAGGTCTTTTACAACTTGGTATCTTACTGCCACAAAGAGTCCATTCTGTCAGTCTTGTGATCTCTACTGTAACATTAATGCCGGTCAGTTGTGTGTAAATTCCAAAAGAGAGGGAGTATAATGAAGTGTGTTCAACCTTCCTTTCGGTCGTGACTGGGAATTCCATTTTTAAGGTTTTTCTGGGCTCCTCTTGGCAAAGAGAGGGTCTCTTCAGCTGGTTGCAGGTGGGGCTTAGGATTTTGTGAAATATTTTGGTTTCCTTCACATGCAGGAACATGAATAAATCTCGAAATAATTATGCCGAGTGACAAAAGCCAAACAAAAGAAGAATACATACTGTATATACTCCTTTTATATATATAGCATTCTGGAAGATGCAAACTAATCTATGGTAACTACAGCTGATCAATGCTTACTGGGGAGGGGGAAAGAGATGACAAAGGGATGTGAGGAAACTTGTGGGTGACAGATTTTTTCAATATCTTGATCGTAGTGATGTTTTCACAGATATATTAATATGTCAGACTATTCAAAGTTATTCCCTTTAAATATGTACAACTTATTGTATGCCAATTATTCCTCAGTAAAGCTATTGTGAGAATCTAGGCACTCGCCTGCCAGATTTGGTGCTAGATAATCTGGCAGGAATATGCAATATACAATGCTAGCACTCAGAGAGATCTGAGCCCATCTACTTCTGGGGTGGGAAGGGGGCAATTTTTTTTTTATAAAGAGTAAATATTTCTGGCTTTGTGGGCCATATGATTTCTGTTACAATACTCATCTCTGTTGACATGGTACAGATAATATGTAAATAAGCAAGAGTGGCTGTGTCCCAATAAAACTTTATTTATGAAAACAGGAAGTGGGCTAGATTTGGTCCATGGGCTTTAGTTTGCTGACTGTAATGTAGTTGAACACATTTATTATACAGAAACTAGGAGATGAATGCTATGTGGACAACAGCAACTTGTAAAAATCAGAAGTTATATACTTCAATATTTTTTATCAACCTTTAGTTATAAAAATATAAGTTAAAACTATATTAGGACATATGCCAAAATATCACTCCATAGATTGATAATGGCAATGGTAAATGCATCTTTATGGTAGAGAATTCCATAAGCCACCACCTTAACCAATAACAGCATTTATTAGTGAGACCATCTGATTTTATATGCCTCCTGATATAATGCAAAATGAATTAGGCAGCATCATTTATGAAGAATTATTACCAACAATGTTTAATATCTTTACAATTTAATCAAGCCTTTGGATTTTCTTTCTAGCCTGTAAGACATACAAGGGAAATAGGAACAAATTAAATATCTTGAAGAAACAATGAGAGAAATCTAGAATAAGAGACATGCCACAAGATAGCTGGCTTGATCTCTTAAAGAAGTAAATGCTATGGGGAAAAAAACATGTGAGGAAGATCACGCTAGATTAAACATTTGTTGACTTCTGGTTTGAAAAAATATTTCTAGAAAGGATATTTTAGGTAGTATTTTGGTTTCAATGTGTCTCCCAAATTTCATGTGTTAGAAATTTAATCCCCAGATTCACATATTAATAGTATTTGGAAGCAGGGCCTTTGAGAGTTAATTAGGGTTAGATAAAGTCATCTGGATGGGACCCCCATGATGAGACTGGTGGCTTTATAAGAAGAGGACAAGAGATCTGAGCTGGCACACTCTTGCCCTCTCTCCATGTGATACCCTTCACCATGTCATGATATAGCAAGAAAACCCTCACCAGGTGCTAGTGCCACGCTGTCTTGGACTTCCCAGTCTCCAGAAATGTGGGCTAAATAAACTTCTTTTCTTTGTAAATGATCCAGTCTGTGATACTATGTTATAGCAACATAAAACAGACTAAGACACCTAAAAATGGAGAAATGTGACTATAGTCTAGTTATCTAATCAGGATAATATTAATATTACCTCGTTTAGATAATATTATTAAAATTATTCTGGATTTTCTTAGGTAGGATAATAATATTGTGGTTTTATAGAAGAAAACTCTTATTTTAGAAAACAAATGACAAAATATTAGAGAAAATGTTTCATGATGTCAGCTACTAAAAAAAAAAAAAATTCACACATAAAAAGAAATAGGGGCCAGGCATGGTGGTTCATGCCTGTAATCCCAACACTTTGGGAGGATGAGATGGGCAGATCATGAGGTCAGGAGATCGAGACCATCCCGGCCAACACGGTGAAAGCCAATCTCTACTAAAAATAAAAAAATTAGTCGGGCATGGTGGCAGGTGCCTATAGTCCCAGCTACTCGGGAGGCTGAGGGAGGAGAATGGCATAAACCCAGGAGGTAGAGCTTGCAGTGAGTCGAGACTGTGCCACTGCACTCCAGCCTGGGCAACAGGGTGAGACTCTGTCTCAAAAAAAAAAAAAAAAAAAAAGATGGAAATAGGTTAATAATTGCTGTGTCCAGGTGGTGGGGTTATATGTGTTCATTGTACTTCTCTTTTGACTTTCTGTATATTTAAATTTTTTTATAAGAAAAAGTTGAGAAAATTGTTTTATTTGATGATATGCCTTAGGAGGAGAATATTCTTAAATTCTCTTATTTCAACTCCCACTTATGACTGAGGACATGAGTTGTTTGGTTTTCTGTTCCTGTGTTAGTTTGTTGAGGGTGATGGCTTCTGGCTTTATCCATGACCATGCAAAAGACATGATCTTATTAATTTTTGTGGTTGCATAGTATTCCATGTACCCCATTTTCTTTATCCAGTCTATCATTAAGGGACATTTGGATTGCTTCCAGTGCTGCAATAAGCATAAGTATGCATGTGTCTTTATAGCAGAATGATTTTTATTCCTTCGGGTGTATAACCAGCAATGGGATTGCTGGGTCAAATGGTATTTCTAGTTCTAGATCCTTGAGGAATTGCCATGCCACATTGTCTTCCACAATGGTTAAACTAATTTATTTATTTTTTTTTAATTTATTTATTATTATTATACTTTAAGTTGTAGGGTACATGTGCATAACATGCAGGTTTGTTACATATGTATACTTGTGCCATGTTGGTGTGCTGCACCCATCAACTCGTCATTTACATCAGGTATAACTCCCAATGCAATCCCTCCCCCCTCCCCCCTCCCCATGATAGGCCCCTGTGTGTGATGTTCCCCTTCCTGAGTCCAAGTGATCTCATTGTTCAGTTCCCACCTATGAGTGAGAACATGCGGTGTTTGGTTTTCTGTTCTTGTGATAGTTTGCTAAGAATGATGGTTTCCAGCTGCATCCATGTCCCTACAAAGGACACAAACTCATCCTTTTTGATGGCTGCATAGTATTCCATGGTGTATATGTGCCACATTTTCTTAATCCAATCTGTCACTGATGGACATTTGGGTTGATTCCAAGTCTTTGCTATTGTGAATAGTGCTGCAATAAACATGCGTGTGCATGTGTCTTTATAGCAGCATAATTTATAATCCTTTGGGTATATACCCAGTAATGGGATGGCTGGGTCATATGGTACATCTAGTTCTAGATCCTTGAGGAATCGCCATACTGTTTTCCATAATGGTTGAACTAGTTTACAATCCCACCAACAGTTTAAAAGTGTTCCTATTTCTCCACATCCTCTCCAGCACCTGTTGTTTCCTGACTTTTTAATGATCGCCATTCTAACTGGTGTGAGATGGTATCTCATTGTGGTTTTGATTTGCATTTCTCTGACGGCCAGTGATGATGAGCATTTTTTCATGTGTCTGTTGGCTGTATGAATGTCTTCTTTTGAGAAATGTCTGTTCATATCCTTTGCCCACTTTTTGATGGGGTTGTTTGTTTTTTTCTTGTAAATTTGTTTGAGTTCTTTGTAGGTTCTGGATATTAGCCCTTTTTCAGATGAGTAGATTGCAAAAATTTTCTCCCATTCCGTAGGTTGCCTGTTCACTCTGATGGTAGTTTCTTTTGCTGTGCAGAAGCTCTTTAGTTTAATGAGATCCCATTTGTCAATTTTGGCTTTTGCTGCCGTTGCTTTTGGTGTTTTAGACATGAAGTCTTTGCCCATGCCTATGTCCTGAATGGTACTACCTAGGTTTTCCTCTAGGATTTTTATGGTATTAGGTCTAACATTTAAGTCTCTAATCCATCTTGAATTAATTTTCGTATAAGGAGTAAGGAAAGGATCCAGTTTCAGCTTTCTACTTATGGCTAGCCAATTTTCCCAGCACCATTTATTAAATAGGGAATCCTTTCCCCATTTCTTGTTTCTCTCAGGTTTGTCAAAGATCAGATGGCTGTAGATGTGTGGTGTTATTTCTGAGGACTCTGTTCTGTTCCATTGGTCTCTATCTCTGTTTTGGTACCAGTACCATGCTGTTTTGGTTACTGTAGCCTTGTAGTATAGTTTGAAGTCAGGTAGCATGATGCCTCCAGCTTTGTTCTTTTGACTTAGGATTGTCTTGGAGATGCGGGCTCTTTTTTGGTTCCATATGAACTTTAAAGCAGTTTTTTCCAATTCTGTGAAGAAACTCATTGGTAGCTTGATGGGGATGGCATTGAATCTATAAATTACCTTGGGCAGTATGGCCATTTTCACGATATTGATTCTTCCTATCCATGAGCATGGTATGTTCTTCCATTTGTTTGTGTCCTCTTTTATTTCACTGAGCAGTGGTTTGTAGTTCTCCTTGAAGAGGTCCTTTACATCCCTTGTAAGTTGGATTCCTAGGTATTTTATTCTCTTTGAAGCAATTGTGAATGGAAGTTCATTCCTGATTTGGCTCTGTTTGTCTGTTACTGATGTATAAGAATGCTTGTGATTTTTGCACATTAATTTTGTATCCTGAGACTTTGCTGAAGTTGCTTATCAGCTTAAGGAGATTTTGGGCTGAGACAATGGGGTTTTCTAAATGTACAATCATGTCATCTGCAAACAGGGACAGTTTGACTTCTTCTTTTCCTAACTGAATACCCTTGATTTCTTTCTCTTGCCTAATTGCCCTAGCCAGAACTTCCAGCACTATGTTGAATAGGAGTGGTGAGAGAGGGCATCCCTGTCTTGTGCCAGTTTTCAAAGGGAATTTTTCCAGTTTTTGCCCATTCAGTATGATATTGGCTGTGGGTTTGTCATAAATAGCTCTTATTATTTTGAGGTACGTTCCATCAATACCGAATTTATTGAGCATTTTTAGCATGAAGGGCTGTTGAATTTTGTCAAAAGCCTTTTCTGCATCTATTGAGATAATCATGTGGTTCTTGTCTTTGGTTCTGTTTATATGCTGGATTATGTTTATTGATTTGCGAATGTTGAACCAGCCTTGCATCCCAGGGATGAAGCCCACTTGATCATGGTGGATAAGCTTTTTGATGTGTTGCTGAATCCGGTTTGCCAGTATTTTATTCAGGATTTTTGCATCGATGTTCATCAGGGATATTGGTCTAAAATTCTCTTTTTTTGTTGTGTCTCTGCCAGGCTTTGGTATCAGGATGATGTTGGCCTCATAAAATGAGTTAGGGAGGATTCCCTCTTTTTCTATTGATTGGAATAGTTTCAGAAGGAATGGTGCCAACTCCTCCTTGTACCTCTGGTAGAATTCAGCTGTGAATCCATCTGGTCCTGGACTTTTTTTGGTTGGTAGGCTATTAATTATTGCCTCAATTTCAGAGCCTACTATTGGTCTATTCAGGGATTCAACTTCTTCCTGGTTTAGTCTTGGAAGAGTGTAAGTGTCCAGGAAATTATCCATTTCTTCTAGATTTTCCAGTTTATTTGCATAGAGGTGTTTATAGTATTCTCTGATGGTAGTTTGTATTTCTGTGGGGTCGGTGTTGATATCCCCTTTATCATTTTTTATTGCGTCTATTTGATTCTTTTCTCTTTTCTTCTTTATTAGTCTTGCTAGTGGTCTGTCAATTTTGTTGATCTTTTCAAAAAACCAACTCCTGGATTCATTGATTTTTTGGAGAGTTTTTTGTGTCTCTATCTCCTTCAGTTCTGCTCTGATCTTAGTTATTTCTTGCCTTCTGCTAGCTTTCGAATGTGTTTGCTCTTGCTTCTCTAGTTCTTTTAATTGCGATGTTAGAGTGTCAATTTTAGATCTTTCCTGCTTTCTCTTGTGGGCATTTAGGGCTATAAATTTCCCTCTACACACTGCTTTAAATGTGTCCCAGAGATTCTGGTATGTTGTATCTTTGTTCTCATTGGTTTCAAAGAACATCTTTATTTCTGCCTTCATTTCATTATGTACCCAGTAGTCATTCAGGAGCAGGTTGTTCAGTTTCCATGTAGTTGAGCGGTTTTGATTGAGTTTCTTAGTCCTGAGTTCTAGTTTGATTGCACTGTGGTCCGAGAGACAGTTTGTTATAATTTCTGTTCTTGTACATTTGCTGAGGAGTGCTTTACTTCCAATTACGTGGTCGATTTTGGAGTAAGTACGATGTGGTGCTGAGAAGAATGTATATTCTGTTGATTTGGGGTGGAGAGTTCTATAGATGTCTATTAGGTCTGCTTGCTGCAGAGATGAGTTCAATTCCTGGATATCCTTGTTAACTTTCTGTCTCGTTGATCTGTCTAATGTTGACAGTGGAGTGTTGAAGTCTCCCATTATTATTGTATGGGAGTCTAAGTCTCTTTGTAAGTCTCTAAGGACTTGCTTGATGAATCTGGGTGCTCCTGTATTGGGTGCATATATATTTAGGATAGTTAGCTCTTCCTGTTGAACTGATCCCTTTACCATTATGTAATGGCCTTCTTTGTCTCTTTTGATCTTTGATGGTTTAAAGTCTGTTTTATCAGAGACTAGTATTGCAACCCCCGCTTTTTTTTGTTCTCCATTTGCTTGGTAAATCTTCCTCCATCCCTTTATTTTGAGCCTATGTATGTCTCTGCGTGTGAGATGGGTCTCCTGAATACAGCAGACTGATGGGTCTTGACTCTTGATCCAGTTTGCCAGTCTGTGTCTTTTAATTGGAGCATTTAGTCCATTTACATTTAAGGTTAAGATTGTTATGTGTGAATTGATCCTGCCATTATGATATTAAATGATTATTTTGCTCGTTAGTTGATGCAGTTTCTTCCTAGCCTCGATGGTCTTTACATTTTGGCATGTTTTTGCAATGGCTGGTACCGGTTGTTCCTTTCCATGTTTAGTGCTTCCTTCAGGGTCTCTTGTAAGGCAGGCCTAGTGGTGACAAAATCTCTAAGCATTTGCTTATCTGTAAAGGATTTTATTTCTCCTTCACTTATGAAACTTAGTTTGGCTGGATATGAAATTCTGGGTTTAAAATTCTTTTCTTTAAGAATGTTGAATATTGGCCCCCACTCTCTTCTGGCTTGGAGAGTTTCTGCCGAGAGATCTGCTGTTAGTCTGATGGGCTTCCCTTTGTGGGTAACCCGACCTTTCTCTCTGGCTGCCTTTAAGACTTTTTCCTTCATTTCAACTTTGGTGAATCTGGCAATTATGTGTCTTGGAGTTGCTCTTCTCGAGGAGTATCTTTGTGGCGTTCTTTGTATTTCCTGGATTTGAATGTTGGCCTGCCCTACTAGGTTGGGGAAGTTCTCCTGGATGATATCCTGAAGAGTGTTTTCCAACTTGGTTCCATTTTCCCCCTCACTTTCAGGCACCCCAATCAGACGTAGATTTGGTCTTTTTACATAATCCCATACTTCTTGCAGGCTTTGTTCATTTCTTTTTCTTCTTTGTTCTTTTGGTTTCTCTTCTCGCTTCATTTCATTCATTTGATCCTCAATCGCAGATACTCTTTCTTCCAGTTGATCGAGTCGGTTACTGAGGCTTGTGCATTTGTCACGTATTTCTTGTGTCATGGTTTTCATCTCTTTCATTTCGTTTATGACCCTCTCTGCATTAATTACTCTAGCCATCAATTCTTCCACTTTTTTTTCAAGATTTTTAGTTTCTTTGCGCTGGGTATGTAATTCCTCCTTTAGCTCTGAGAAATTTGATGGACTGAAGCCTTCTTCTCTCATCTCGTCAAAGTCATTCTCTGTCCAGCTTTGATCCATTGCTGGCGATGAGCTGCGCTCCTTTGCCGGGGGAGATGCGCTCTTATTTTTTGAATTTCCAGCTTTTCTGCCCTGCTTTTTCCCCATCTTTGTGGTTTTATCTGCCTCTGGTCTTGATGATGGTGATGTACTGATGGGGTTTTGCTGTAGGTGTCCTTCCTGTTTGATAGTTTTCCTTCTAACAGTCAGGACCCTCAGCTGTAGGTCTGCTGGAGATTGCTTGAGGTCCACTCCAGACCCTGTTTGCCTGGGTATCAGCAGCAGAGGCTGCAGAAGATAGAATATTTCTGAACAGCGAGTGTACCTGTCTGATTCTTGCTTTGGAAGCTTCCTCTCAGGGGTGTACTCCACCCTGTGAGGTGTGGGGTGTCAGACTGCCCCTAGTGGGGGATGTCTCCCAGTTAGGCTACTCAGGGGTCAGGGACCCACTTGAGCAGGGAGTCTGTCCCTTCTCAGATCTCAACCTCTGTGTTGGGAGATCCACTGCTCTCTTCAAAGCTGTCAGATAGAGTCGTTTGCGTCTGCAGAGGTTTCGGCTGTGTTTGTTATTGCCCTGTCCCCAGAGGTGGAGTCTACAGAGACAGGCAGGTTTCCTTGAGCTGCTGTGAGCTCCACCCAGTTCGAGCTTCCCAGCAGCTTTGTTTACCTACTTAAGCCTCAGCAATGGCGGGTGCCCCTCCCCCAGCCTCGCTGCTGCCTTGCCGGTAGATCACAGACTGCTGTGCTAGCAATGAGGGAGGCTCCGTGGGTGTGGGACCCTCCTGGCCAGGTGTGGGATATGATCTCCTGGTGTGCCTGTTTGCTTAAAGCACAGTATTGGGGTGGGAGTTACCCGATTTTCCAGGTGTTGTATGTCTCAGTTCCCCTGGCTAGGAAAAGGGATTCCCTTCCCCCTTGCGCTTCCCAGGTGAGGCAATGCCTCGCACTGCTTCAGCTCTCGCTGGTCGCTGGCACTCCCCAGTGAGATGAACCCAGTACCTCAGTTGAAAATGCAGAAATCACCGGTCTTCTGTGTCGCTCATGCTGGGAGTTGGAGACTGGAGCTGTTCCTATTCGGCCATCTTGCTCCGCCCCCTCGGTTAAACTAATTTATATTCCCACCAACAGTGTAAAAACATGCCTATTTCTCCACAGCCTCACCAGCATCTATTGTTTCTTGACTTGTTAATAAACACCCTTCTGACTGGCATGAGATAGTATCTCATTGTAGCTTTGATTTGCATTTCTCTAACAATCAGCGATGTTAAGCTTTTTTCATATATTTCTTGGCTGCATAAATGTCTTCTTTTGAGAAGTGTCTGTTCATATCCTTTGCCTAGTTTTTTCTGTTCATATCCTTTGCCCAGTTTTTTTTTCCTTGTAAATTTCTTTAAGTTCTTTGTAGATTCTGCATGTTAGACCTTTGTCATATGGATAGATTGCAAAATTTTTCTCCCATTCTGTACATTGCCTGTTTATTCTGATGATAGTTTATTTTGCTGTGCAGAAACTCTTTAGTTTAATTAGATCCCATTTGTCAATTTTGGCTTTTGGTGCAATTGCTTTTGGCATTCGTGTTGTGAAGTTTTTGCCCATGCCTATGTCCTCAGTGGTATTGCCTAGGTTTTCTTCTAGGGTTTTTAAGGTTTTAGGTCTTATATTTAAGTCTTTAATCCATCTTGAGTTAATTTTTGTATAAGCTATAAAGGGGGGGGGGTCCAGTTTCAGTTTTCTGCATATGGCTAGCCAGTTTTCCGAACACCATTTATTAAATAAGGAATCCCCTCCCCATTGCTTGTTTTTGTCAGGTTTGTCAAAGATCAGATGGTTTTAGATGTGTGGCATTATTTCTGAGGCCTCTGTTCTGTTCCATTGGTCAATATACCTGTTTTGATACCAGTACCATGCTCTTTTGGTTACTGTAGACTTATAGTATAATTTGAAGTCAGGTAGCATGATGCCTCCAGTTTTGTTCTTTTTCTTAGGATTGTCTTGGCTGTATGGGCTCTTTTTTGGTTCCATATGAAATTTAAAGTAGTTTTTTCTAATTAAATGAAGAAAGTCAATGGTAGCTTGATGGAGATCGCATTGAATCTATAAATTACTTTAGGCAGTATGGCCATTTTCATGATATTGATTCTTCCTATCCATGAGCATGGAATGTTTTTTCCATTTGTTTGTGTACCCTCTTATTTCCTTTAGCAGTGGTTTGTAGTTTTCCTTGAAGAGGTCCTTCAACATCCCTTGTAAATTGTATTCCTAGGTACTTTATCCTCTTTGTAGCAATTGTGAATGGCAGTTCATTCATGATTTGGCTCTCTGTTTGTCTATGGTGTATAGGAATGCTTGTGATTTTTGCACATTAATTTTGTATCCTGAGATTTTGCTGAAGTTGCTTATCAGCTTAAGGAGATTTGGGGCTGAGACGATGGGGTTTTCTAAATATACAATCATGTCATCTGCAAACAGAAACAATTTGATTTCCTCTCTTCCTATTCGAATACGCTTTATTTCTTTCTCTTGCCTGATTGCCCTGGCCAGAACTTCCAATACTATGTCAAATAGGAGTGGTGAGAGAGGGCATCCTGCCTTGTGCCAGTTTTCAAAGGGAATGCTTCCAGCTTTTGCCCATTCAGTATGATATTGTCTGTGGGTTTGTCATAGATATACCTCTTATTATTTTGAGATACGTTCCATCAATACCTAGTTTATTTAGAGTTTTTAACATTAATGGATGTTGAATTTTATCGAAGGCCTTTTCCGCATCTATTGAAATAATCATGTAGTTTTTGTCTTTGGTTCTGTTGATATGATAGATTATGTTTATTGATTTGTGTGTGTTGAAGCAGCCTTGCATCCCAGGGATGAAGCGGACTTGATAGTGGTGGATAAGTTTTCTGATGTGCTGCTGGATTCAGTTTGCCAGTGTTATTGAGAATTTTTGCATCAATGTTCATCAGGGATATTTGCCTGAAGTTTTTTTTGTTGTTGTTGTATCACTGCCAGGTTTTGGTGTCAGGATGATGCTGGCTTCATAAAATGAGTTAGAGAGGGATCCTTCCTTTTTAATTGTTTGTAATAGCTTCAGAAGGAATGGAACCAGCTCCTCTTTGTACCTCTGGTAGAATTCAGCTGTGAATTCATCCAGTCTTGGGCTTTTTTTGGTTGGTAGACAATTGATTACTGCCTCAACTTCAGAACTTGTTATTGGTCTATTCAGGAATTTCACTTCTTCCGGGTTTAGTCTTGGGAGGGTGTATGTGTCCAGTAATTTATCCATTTCATCTAGATTTTCCAGTTTATTTACATTGAAGTGTTTATAGTATTCTCTGATGGTAGTTTGCACTTCTCTAGGCTCAGTGGTGCTATCCTCTTTATCATTTTTTTATTGTGTCTCTTTCATTCTTCTCTCTTTTCTTCATTATTAGTCTAGCTGGTGGTCTATCTATTTTGTTAATTTTTTCCAAAAACAGCTTTGGGTTTCACTTATTTTTTGGAGGGTTTTTCTGTCTCTATCTCCTTCAATTCTGCTCTGATCTTAGTTATTTCTTGTGTTCCACTAGCTTTTGGATTTGTTTACTCTTGCTTCTCTAGCTCTTTTAATTGTGATGTTAGGGTGTCGATTTGAGATCTTTCTAGCTTTCTGATGTGGACATTTAGTGCTATAGATTTCCATCTTAACATTGCTTTAGCTGTTTCCCAGAGATTCTGGTACATTGTCTCTTTGTTCTTATTGGTTTCAGAGAACTTATTGATTTCTGCCTTGATTTTGTTATTTACCCAGGAGTCATTCAGGAGCAGGTTGTTCAATTTCCAAGTAATTGTGTGGTTTTGAGTGAGTTTCTTAATCCTGTTCTAATTTGATTGCACTGCGGTCTGAAAGACTGTTATGATTTCAGTTCTTTTGCATTTGCTGAGGAATGTTTTACTTCCAATTTTGTGGTTGATTTTAGAATAAGTGCCATGTGGCACTGAGAAGAATGTATACTCTGTTGATTTGGGTGGAGAGTTCTGTAGATGTCTGTTGGGTCCACTTGATCAAGAGCTGAGTTCAAGTCCTGAATATCCTTGTTAATTTTCTGACTCATTAATCTGTCTCATATTGACAGTGGGGTGCTAACATCTTCCACTATTATTGTGTGGGAATCTAAGTCTCTTTGTAAGTCCCTAAGAACTTGTTTTATGAATCTGGGTGCTCCTGTATTGGGTGCATATATATTTAGGATAGTTAGGTCTTCTTGTTGAATTGATCCCTTTATCATTATGTAGTGCCCTTCGTCTCTTTTGATCTTTGTTGGTTTAATGTCTGTTTTGTCAGAGACTAGCATTGCAACCCCTGATTTCTTTTGCTTTCCATTTGCTTGGTAAATTTTTCTCCATCCATTTGTTTTGAATCTATGTGTGTCTTTGCATAGGAAATGGGTCTCCTGAATACATCACACCAAAGGTTCTTGACTCTTTATCTAATTTGCCAGTCTGTATCTTTTAATTGGGGCATTTAGCCCATTTTCATTTAAGGTTAGTATTGTTATGTGTAAATTTGATCCTGTCATCATGATGCTATGTAGTTATTTTGCACACTAGTTGATGCAGTTTCTTCATAGTGTCATTGGTCTTTATATTTTGGTGTGTTTCTGCAGCAGCTGGTACTGGCTTTTCCTTTCCATATTTAGTGCTTCCTTTAGGAGCTCTTGCAAGGCAGGCTTGGTGGCGATGAAATCCCTCAGCATTTGCTTTTCTGGAAAGGATATTATTTCTTCTTCGCTTATGAAGCTTAGTTTGGCTGGATATGAAATTCTGTGTTGAAAATTCTTTTCTTTAAGAATGTTGAATATTGGCCCCTACCTCTTCTGGCTTGTAGGGTTTCTACAGAGATGTCTGCTGTTATTCTAATGGTCTTCCCTTTGTCGGTGATCTGGCCTTTCTCTCCAGCTGCCCTTAACATTTTTTCCTTCATTTTGACCTTGGAGAATCTGATGATTATGTATCTCGGGGTTGATCTTCTTATGAAGTATTTTAGTGGTATTCTCTGTATTTCCTGAATTTGAATGTTGGCCTGTCTTGCTAGGTTGGAGAAGTTCTTCTGGATAATATCCTGAAGTGTGTTTTCCAGCTTGTTTCCATTCTCCCCGTCTCCTTCAGGTACTCCAATCAATTGTAGATTCAGTATTTTTATATAGTTTCGTATTTCTTGAAGGCTTCATTTGTTCCTTTTCATTTTTTTCCTCCATTCTTGTCTGCATGCCTTATTTCAGCAAGACGGTCTTCAAACTCTGATATCCTTTTTTCTGCTAGGTCAATTCGGCTATTGGTACTTGTATATGCTTCAGAAAGTTAACATGCTATGTTCTTCAGCTCCATCAGATCATTTATGTTCCTCTCTAAACTGGTTATTCTAGTTAGCAGCTCCTCTAACTTTTCATCAAGGTTCTTAGCTTCTTTGCATTGGATTAGAGCATGCTCCTTTAGCTCAGCAGAGTTTGCTATTAATCATCTTCCGAAGCCTACTTCTGTCAATTCATCCATCTCATCCTCTGTCCAGTTCTGTACCTTCCCTTGAGAGACACTGCGATCATTTGGAGGAGAAAGGAGCTCTGGCCTTTTGAGTTTTCAGCATTTTTTTCATTGATGCTTTCTCATTTTCATGAGTTTGTCTAGTTTTGATCTTTGAAACTGCTGACCCTT
This sequence comes from Macaca fascicularis, assembly GCF_037993035.2. Classification (NCBI taxonomy): domain Eukaryota; kingdom Metazoa; phylum Chordata; class Mammalia; order Primates; family Cercopithecidae; genus Macaca; species Macaca fascicularis. Next base: position 70,356,969 of record NC_088384.1, read on the forward strand.
GGATGGGGTTTTGTGGGAACTTTTGTTGTTGTTGATGCTTTTGTTGCTTTCTGTTTGTTTTTCTTTCAATGGTCAGGTCCCTTTTCTGAAGGGCTGGTGCTGTTTGCTGGGGGTTTACTTCAGGCCCTATTCATTTGGTTCGCTCCTGTGCCTGGAGATGTCACTCAAGGAGGCTACAGAACTACAAAGGTGGATGCCTGCTCTTTCCTCTGGGATCTCTGACCTCCAGGGGCACCAACCTGATGCCGGTAAGTATAGGGTGTCTGACAACCCCTACTGGGTGGCACGGGGAACAGGACTCATTTAACAAAGCACTTTGACTGTCCCTTGGTGGAGAGGGTGTGCTTTGCTAGGGGAAACCCACTCATCTGGGCTGCCCAGATTCTTCAGAACTAGCAGGAGGAAAGACTGAGTCTTCTGGTCTGCAGAGACTGCAACCACCCGTCCCACTAGGGCTTCAGGCCCAGGGAGATCAGAGTTCTGTCCCTGAGCCTCTGGCTGCAGTTGTTGGAGTTCCTGCAGGGAGGCCCTGCCCAGTGAGAAGGGATGGGTCAGGGTCAGGCCTGGAGAGGCACTCTGGCGTCTGCCACAGCTGGTGTGCTGGGTTATAGGGGACACCTCTTAGGACCAAGCCGTTTCCAGCCTCCCTGGCCCCAGCAGAGGAAAAGTACAGCCTGGAGCTGTAGAGATGGATGACGCCCTTCCTTTGCCTAGGGAGCTTAGTGTGTCAGGCAGCTCTCCGTCCCAGTGCTGGCTGCCGCCCTTCCCCCAAGGAGCTCAAATGGCTTAGACAGCAGGCAGCTGCAGCTGTGGTGCTGGTTGTCCCTTCCCGCAGAAACTTAGCAGGCTTAAGCAGATTCTAGCTGAAAGGGTGTTAAGAATCTGCATGGCTCCAGGGTTGGGACTCCAGGCCCCAGTGGCATGGGTTCATGAGTGGCATCTTCTGATACATGGGTTGCATAGTTCCGTGGAAAAACCACGGTTTCCCTGGCTGGGTAGCATGCTCACTCACCACCTCCCTTGGCTGGGGGATTCCCCTGCCCTGTGTGGCTCTCAGGTGGGCAGCTGCACCACACTGCTCTTCCTTCCTCTGCGCAGGTAATGCCAGTAGTCTAGTCTGCTCTGATGAGAGAAGCTGGTTACCTCAGTTGCTGGTGCAAGATTCACATGCTATTACGGTTTTTTTCAATGGGAGCCTTTGATCGCCACTGCTTCTAGTCGGCCATTTTGGCCCCGCCCCCAACTAAGAGCTTTTTAACATTAAACTCTCTATCATATATTTTCAAATAGGCAATTAAAAGAAGAAAAATAATTTTTCAAAAGGAAAACAGTTGTCGCAGACCTTTAGTTAAGACGCGCATTTGAATGACCAGGGAAATTCTAAAAGACATTTATTGTGGCTTTAATATTTGATACAAGGACAGAATTCTTTTTAAAAACCCCTTATATTCCATAATTGTGGCACCTTCGTAGACTAGAAAAATAACTATAAAATCTCCAGGCGCAGAAAAAAGAATAAATTCTAGTGTTTTCAAATATCCCATGCAAGACATGATACAATGTTTGAAGAAGAAAAATGATCTCCCAGCATTTGGGAAGTAGAAAGGTGGTGGGTGGAACCAGCCACAGTCATGACTCAGGTGGCCTTGACTGCCTCTTAGAATTTCGGGATATTTGTGCTCTGTGCCTAATGACCACAGTGTCTTAGGCTGCATACCTTTTACCTGTTTTTTCACTGTGTGTCAACTAATTTTTGAGTAAGAAACAAGATAAATCTCTGTAAATTGTATCTGTTAGACCCTGACTCTAGGAAAGAAGCACCCCCTTCACAATCCCCTTCACAATCACAGTTCCTGAGCATAGCACTTATATCTGCATGAGGGCTTTCTGTAGCCCTGAGAGTCCAAGTGTGGGGCTCCCTGGGAATGCTGGAGAGCTAATGCTCCCTAGGAACAGCTTCTAACCAATAACTGGCAGGAGTCAGTAGGTTAATACCCCAGATCGTTTGTCACTTGGTTGGACAGCTCTCAGGCATGTTCTATACTGTCTCCCAGAGGTCACCAGCAGAACTGATTCCTGGTTGCCCACAGCAATAATCTACTGAATACAAACTCTTCCCTGGCCTCCTTCTCTTTCCTGTCTCATTCCTCCCCTCTCTTACCAGTGCTGCCTGGGATCACCTGCTAAATAAGCTACTTGAATTCCCTTTTATGTAGGTAAGTATTGTTTTTGGAGATCAACCCGAGATAAGACTTGCAGGCTCCAGAACTCCTGATAACATAGGCACCTACATGGGCCAAATACACAGCCCTTTCATATGATGCAGGTACCACCAGGTTAAATTTGGATTAAAGTGATGTATTAGTCCATTCTCACACACTATAAAGATACTACCCAAGACTGGGTAATTTATAAAGGAAAGAGGTTTAGTTGACTCAATTTACATGGCTGGGGAGGCCTCAGGAAACCCACAATCATGGTGCAAGGGGGAACAAGGACCTTCCCCACATGGCAGCAGGAGAGAGAGAAAAACGAAGGAGGAATTTCCAAACACTTATTAAACCATCAGATCTCATGAGAACTCACTCACTATCATGAGAACAGCATGGGAGAATCTGTCCCCCATGCCCAATCCAATCACCTCCCTTCCTTGACACATGGGGAGTACAGGTCTCTTCCTAGACATGTGGGAATTACAATTCAAGATGAAATTTGGGTGGGGACACAGAGCCAAATCATATCAAGTGAAAATCCACATTTAGCCTCTATTAACAGGAGTGAGCCTATTATCCCAGCACTTTGGGAGGCCAGGGCTGAAGGATCACCTAAGTCTAGGAGTTTGAGGCCAACCTGGCCAACATAGTGAGACTGTATCTACAAAAAATAATGAAGAAGAAGAAGAAGAAGAAGAAGAAGAAGAAGAAGAAGAAGAAGAAGAAGAAGAAGAAGAAGAAGAAGAAGAAGAAGGAGGAGGAGGAGGAGGAGGAGGAGGAGGAGGAGGAGGAGGAGGAGGAGAATAATAATTATTAGCTGGGTGTGGTGGTGTGGACCTGTAGTCCCACCTGCTTTGGAGGATCACTTGAGCCTAGGAGTTCAAGGCTGTAATGAGCTACATTTGTGCCACTGTACTCCAGGCTGGGTGAGAGAGGAAGACCCTCTCTCTATTAAAAAGAAAATAACAAAAGACTAGTTTGGTTCTGTTCCTACCTAATCACTGTTTTCTTGTTGAGCTTTCTTACCTTCATCTGAATTAACATGTGCTTTACTGATGTCTTTCAATTAAATTGTTTTTTTTTTTTCTGTAACTTTGAATTTAGGGTGACTATTTACTGTTCATAGAGGATTTTTTTAGATATAAACTGCACAGGAATTTATGGTGAGTAAAGTAAAATATAGCCTGAACCCCCATGCCCTGGGCCTTTCATATGTGCATATTCACATAGCAAGTAGCAAGAGTAAGCACAGAGCAATCAAACACCATAGCAAGCACAAAACCAATGGCTGACTTAGAAAGAACCCTTGGATTTTTATGCTCTGGGTTTCACTCAATTCACAGTGATGTTTTTTAGCCCTTAGTGATATAACCAAATTAACACATGCCTACAGTGTCCATTAGAAACCACTGGTGGGACCAAGGCAAGAGAGAAGGAAGGAAGGAAGGAAGGAAGGAAGGAAGGAAGGAAGGAAGGAAGGAAGGAAGGAAGGAAGGAAGGAAGGAAGGAAGGAAGTCAGGAAGGCAGGGAGGGAGGGAAGGAGGGAGGGAAGGAGGAAGGGAGGGAGGGAAGGAGGGAGGGAAGGAGGGACGGAAGGAGGGAGGGAGGGAGGGAAAGGGAAGGGAAAGAGGAAAAATCCAAAGAATGCAAAGAAAAGCAAGTCTTGGGAAGTAAATAAGTTGCATGTATTCACTTACAGAATCCTTGCTACATCTGTATAAAATTATTATTATTATCATCCTATTTTATAGATGAGGAAACCAAGGCACAAAAAAGTTTTTTTTAAATGGTCCAAGCTGTAAGACCTAATAAGAAGCAAAGCCTGGATTTGGACCAAAGCAGCCTGACTACAAAGCTACATTGTGCACACCCTGAAGGTGGAAAAGAGCAGTTTCCAAGTCTATGTTAAGCTAAGCCCAGAAATCTTAGTTACTTAGTCACCCCTTTATGTGGGTCAAGGTCAGGTAAAATTTTCTTTCTACTTTCATGAAGAAAGTTTGGAAAGGAAATTAAGGGTGCCAGTGTCAGAAAACTAGGGGTAAACTGTTACTTTGGTTATCATGGAGAGTTAAGAAATTCTAAATTACATGAAGTCACCAAGTCCTGAAAATATTCAAGCAGTCCTAGGAAGGATACTCAGTGCGATGGAGAGCTAAGGACTCCTCCTAACAGCCATGGAGAGGCCATGATGGAAGCAGATTCTCCAGCCCCTGTTAAACCTTCCAATGATTACACCCCCAGGTGACAGTTTGACTGCAACCTCCTGAGACCATGAGCCAGAACTGTGCATTTAAGCCACTCCCAAATTTCTGATTCACGGAGACTGTGAGGCAATAAATATTTATTGTTTTAAGCCACTAACAGTGTGGTAATCTCCTGTGCAGCATTAGTTAACTAATATAGATTTTGGTGCTGAGAGTGGAGTTTGAACCTGTGTTAATTTACTATTGTTGGCATAGCAAAGTACCGCAGAGTAGGTGGTTTAAAGAAAGATTTATTTTCTCACAATTCTGGAGACTAGGAACCTGAGATCAAGGTGTCAGCAGATCGGTTTCCTCTGAAGCCTCCCTCCTTGGCTTGCAGATGGCCGCCCACCCCCTGTGCCTTCCCAAGATCTGCCTTCTGTGTGTCTGTATCATAATCTCCTCTTGTTGTAAGGTCACCAGTCATATTGAATTAGTGTTGTCAAATGCCAGGGGTTTGGCCTAGGTCCGGTTGCTCACCACAACGAAAGTCGATCACTGAGAAAATAAGCGTTGCCAAGGAAGAAAGGCTTTATTGCAGGTGACATCAGCCAGGAGGTGGGGGACAAGTCTCAAATCTGTTTCTCCAACCAATTAAAGTTAAGGGTTTATAGAGGAGTCGGTCAACAGACAGCAGGTGCTCAGACAAGTGACCTGGCGTCTTACTGTCTGGATGCAGTGATCTAGGAAGTTTCAGCTTTTTGATACTATCTGGGATGAAAATTGGATTGGTTTCTCTAGGGCCCACCCTAATTACTTCATCTTAACTTAGTAATCTTTTTAAAGACTGATTCTCCAAGTACAATCATATTCTGAAGTACACAGAGTCAGGATTTCAACATGTGAATTCTGGAGGAACAAAATCTAACCCCTAACAGAACCCATTCCATCTCTGCCACTTACTAAATGTCAGGTTTTAAGAAGTTTTGTGATTTTCTCTATAAAATGTAAATGATAGTACCCAACTCGGAGGACTGTTTTGAACATTTATATTTAAGTCACTCAATACTGCGTCTCGCACATAATAGGTGAGCTATAAGTATTTGCTGACACTGACACTCAACGAAACAGCACTCTGTCAACCCATTTTAAAGCATCTGATTGTCAAGCCCACTGCAAACCTTGTTAAACCAATCTCTTCCTTTTAAACCAGACTAGTGAAATTTTACTGTGCATTTTTCCATGTGTTTAATTGCACAGAGGAAGCATTAATGGAAATAAACCTTAGAGGTAGAAAATAATTAGAAAATTTTTGCCAAGAAAAAAATGTTGTTGCTTTAATTTAAACTTTAATTTAGCTCTCTGGAAAGGGCTTTTGCTTTCTCTTATTTGAATTTTATTTTAATAATTCACAGGCAGTGCTGTTGACATGCTCTCATGACCAACGTCAAATTTAATTTATTTTCACCAGCCCAAAGCGCAGATGCCTGCTATTATCATGGCTGCTGCTGTGCTCAACTGGTTCTTGCAATAGATGAACATAGAAATAAATTGTCTGCAGAGGGTTTTCTGTGCCATGTTTTATACCCTACTGTGACTCAAGAGATGATAACTTTTATAAAAATTTTGTACAATTTATATAGTTAATTAAAATAGAACTGAGCTGGGCACAGGGGCTTGCACCTGTAATCCCAGCACTATGGGAGGCGGAGGCAGGAGAATCACTTGAGCCCTGGAGTTCAAGACCAGCCTGGGCAACATAGTGAGATCCATCTGTACAAAAAATTTAAAAATATTAACTGGGTGTGGTGGCATACACCTGTAGTCCCAGCTATTTGGGAGCTGAAGTGGGAATATTGCTTGAGCCCAGGAGTTTGAGGCTGCAGTGACCCATGATTGTGCCACAGCACTCCAGCCTGGGTGACAGAGTGAGACTTGATCTCAAAATAAAAATAAAAAAAAAAAAAAACTAGATGCTTATCTCTCTCACTTCTAGGTTCCTGACTTCTTAGGTGTGACCACAATTGAAGTGACCTGACCCGAGTGTCCATCTCTTCCACAAGGAATCCATATGAAGAAGTAACTGCTCTCAGGAACAACGTTTATAAGGAAGACTGACACACACACACACATAAAAAGCTTGCTAATTATTTTTTAAAGGATTACAACACAAGTCTCGTGGTATTTTTTTCTTACACATTCTGTACCATATAAAATGAAGGGAGAGAAAGTGCCCAGTGTGGAGTTCTGTGGTTTCTCCTGCATCCCACTAGGCTACCTGGGAGCATCACAGAGAGCATAATCTTGAGTTAGCAGAAATGGGGAGAACTAGGCAAATTTAGTGTTGTGGAGAGGAAATAATGTAAAGAGCTCCCATCTTCCTTCACTTGAGAGCATGGGGCTGGGTTGTGGGACAATGTGAGGGAAGACGGAAGAGTAGTAAAAGCTTGGAGCAGCTGCTTTGCAAAATGGAATGATAGGGAGCATTGAGGACAAGAGAAATGATTGCTGAGCAGCGTGGTGGCCCTGGTGAGGTTGGAGGCTTATTTTTAGAAGGCTGCCAAGCAGTTGAGGACGGGAGATTTTCCTCGACAACTTGGTGTAGAATTGGGCCCACATTAAAGGAGACAGGGCAGAAGCAGAGAGCACAGTGAGGGAGCAAGAATGGCCAGAGTTGAAGATCCTGGTTGCAGAGCCTTGACCCTCCCTCCTGTGTGGCACTTGGTGAAGTCAGGGATGGTTTTAGTAGAGAACATGTGCTAACTTTTCTCATCCCCCAGGTGTGAGAACCGTTATGCCATGAACAACAGCATCACACATTGGCTGAGCCAAGCCTTCCTGACTGGGCATCAGTGGTTTTCTAAGCTAGTATCACTGCTACTTTGCCTCATGCATACAAATCTAAGTTCAAAACCTATCTTTCTTGTTCAGTGACTCCATTTTTAGCTACTTGATCCACATACTTGAGAGCTTGAGGAATGGAGAATCTTGAGGTCAAAGAAGGCTAAAGCAACCATGTGGAGCAGGCATCCTCCACCTCCTCTTTTCTCCACCAATCACAATAACATGCTAGGATAAAGAAAGAAAGAAACTAGAAAGTGGTCTAATACAACCTTGAGTGAGGTACTCTTTGAGCCTCAGTTTTCTTTCCTACAGAATACAAACTTTAGTTAATAGCAATCGTCTATTCCTAGAGAGGGTGATTATTCAATGGCATATCAAGCACTTGGCACTATTGCAGCACACTTAGTTGGTGCTCAATAAATGGTTGCTATGTATTAGGTAATGACCAGACAATGTGCGCTATATACCATTTTGTGCAATTTATGTTGTCTTTGCCTGTGTTCTGCAAAAGCAGATTCTGAGACAACAGCTTATCAATATAGCTGAAAACTCCTGTATTAGGGAGTACAATTCCAGGGAAGCAGAAGTGAGGGAAAAGAGTAGGGCAGAGAAGACAACAGAGCAAGTATGAGTTAGGGCACTGTAGAGATAGCTGCTGCTTCATAATAAAACTAACTGTAATATTTCATGGATCCTGCTTCTGAAAGGCCTTAAGGGCTACTGAGTCTCAAGACAGTCTGTTGGCAGGGTGGCAATGGAAGAGGAGGAGAATTTATCCACTAGCTTTCATCTCCCACTGATCAAAAGTCTACCCCATCAGGCATTAACTTTTCTGCACCTTGCCATGCACCCCTGTGAGTGTCAGGCAGGTCTTGATGTATCTTAAGCCTCAGTGGCAAGATGGAAGACAGCCCTGAATTGAAGACAAGGGGATCAAGCTGTGGGCTTGAGACAAGGCACTGCCAGGCAGCTCCTGCACAATGTCTGCTGTGGCCCTGCAGTGATGAGAATCTACCTAAAGTTGGTCTCCAGAGTGAAAGCCAGGAAGCAAGAGTCCTGGAGACAGGTGAGCCTGGGATGATCTGAAGAGAAGCTAAAAGTTCCTTTCACACCTGGGCTTTGAGAACCTCTTTTGAATATATTGAATTATATATTTCCACTTAAATATCTGGGAAATGAAGATATAGCTCCAACCTTCGGGAGTTCCTAACATTCAAGCTTTCTTTTACTTAGCAGGTGACCTAAAGTGTATCAAAAAGCTATTGGTAAAAAAAAAATCAAGATTTAAGTACTAGAGGGATATTTAACAAATCAAATATTTTGTAAGAAAAAATCTCTGTACTATGAATAATTGCCCTTTAACCATTCTATTGTGATATGTTGGATTTTCTACTGAGAAAATGCTCTTGCACAATATCTTTCTTTTTTAGACTACTTTGATTCAGTTGGCTATTAGATTCTGTTGCATTGGGAATTCTTAGCATTTTCTGCTTGAAATCTGAAGCCTATTTGTTACACAATATGTCTGACTCACATATCCAGCCTCAAACTACTTGAGAGAAGAGGAAGTTCCTTATATGGTTGTACTCCTCCACGGCATCCCTAGAGGATAACAAACTCTCAATATTTGTTGAGTAGGAAACAGCCTAAATGCCAGGCATTAGATGAATGTTAAATAAATGATGGGGCAACCATACAATGGAATTTCACATAGCACAGTTCTAAAAAAATAAGAAGTTTTTTCTAATACAGTTATAAGAAGAAGGAAGACAGTTATTTTAGGTAAAATAAACACATTGCAGAAAAATATGTATAAAAATCCTATTTTGATTGCATGTTTATACACACATGTAGGTGGATATGCATATTTAGAAATCTAGAAGGTAAGATTACACAATAAACTGACAAAGGCTATTATCTCCAGGGATGAGATTGGTAGAAGGGGAAAGAATTTTCTCCTTTCACTTGTACTGTTTGTGTTTTTTACAACAAATATTTGTTACTTGTGTAATCTAAAAATGAACAAGTAAAAGAAATAATGCCTTGAATTAATCATGTGTATTTGATGATGCAGTAGAAAAACAGGCAACTGGATACAAATAAATACTTAGTTTTGACACTGAATTAGTTCAGGTACCATCTCTCATTTCATTCTGCATGGAAAAATTGCTACTTCCATTTTTTTTTAAATCCCTATGAGAGCCATTGGAACCTCTGCATTCTCAACTTCCCCCAAAATAACAGTGTTCTTGGCTGACTTGCTTGGCTATATATCATTGTATTTACAGCATCATCCTTTCTTTCGCCGAGAGTTCTGTTTACAATTCTAATGAAGAGATAAAAACCTTGTAACCAATATAGGTCACTCAGCTATGCATAACCGGGCTGGTTGTCTTTGCTTTTTTTAATTCTCAGATTTTCACTTCCTAAATCTGCTCTAAATGGTAATATTTTTGTGCACTGCAAACATGTAATAATATAGTATTCAGATGCTCTTGCATAAATGGTCTCTACATCCTAATCAATCCCACATAGCAAAGTATGATAAATACATGTTTAAAGTCCTTAGAAGTGGATAAGGTATTTCAGGCTGTGTTCATTTCTCGAATCTTTTTGTGACTTCTCTCATGATGCTTAGAGAATTACCCAAAAAGGAGAGAACCCAGCTTTTCCCAGGAAGGGCACAGAAATGGGATAAAACATAGCTGGTTCCTGGATTTGCATTACCAACCTTGTCACTCGGACCCTCCGACGTTTCCTAAGCACCACCAAAGAACCATCTTTGGATCTCATATCACCATTCTTCATTCCCCCTTATTTATCACTCCTTTTCACCTCACAATCTTCATTCCCAAACCACCAATTACATATAAAGAGTAAATGTGTTCGAATGTCAGAACATTTATCTTAGGTATCAGAGAATCCTTTGGAAAAATTTAGGAAATTCATGACATCAAGGAAGGCTACATGGGTCCTGTAGAAAGAAGAGAAGGATTAAAGACAGCCCTCTGCTAGCAAAATGCCAAAGAGCCTAAGATCTGATTTAGGAGGAACATTTTGGTATACTAAACACGACCGAACAACACACAGCCCATAAAAAATCCCAAGCAATAAAAGCCGACAACAATTTGAAGGAACCAATATTTATTACCATAGAACCACTATGTCCTCAGACTTTTGACACTCACAACTTTGCTTTTCTAAAGGAAACAATAATGCAAAGAGTGTGGTCATAACCAATGAGCAGACTAACCCTTTAGTTAGAGAAGACCTATAAACCTACATGGAAAAAAATTGTTATTTTTTGCCATCTTCTGAATGAGATTTAACATTTATTTTGATAATTAATTTGGCAACAAATGGCAATTATCTTATTAGAATCCATGACTTTGGAGCCAGTACAGATATTTTTATATCACATCACAGTTGTTGCAGGGGTCTTGAAACACTGTTCACATTTACCACTATTCAAAATTATGGTAGTTGATTGATTTGCCACTAGACCTCATTAATTAATATGTAAATAAGAAATCAACATATTACAATGCCATAAATTTTATATTTTGATACTTGTATTTTAGTATAATTGGCTTCCTTTGCAATTCTGCATGTTTTACTTTTACTGTAAAAATACGATTCTGAAAAGGGATCGACAGACTTCAATGGACTTCAGAGGCATGAGAAAACCAGTTAAGACCAGAAAAACCAGCCAACTAAGTTTGGCCAAAATTGTTCACCCATGCCACAGTAATCTTAATACTGTTGTTTTGAGCCATTAACTTTGGGGGTGTTTGATTAAATCACAAAAAATAACTGATACATGTCGCTACTACTATTTATTTAATATTTTTTCTCTAAATCAACTTTTTCCTTTAAATAAATCATTGCTTAAACAGTCTTTATTGCACCACAGCAAATAGAAAAACATTTTTATTTGACTCAGATAGAAGCAAACTAAAAACAAATACGAGGAAAACATTAAGCATTGCTACTAAATTTTGGCTAGATAGATAAATGTTGTCTGGGAAGGCTCTTTATTAAATAAAAAAAGAGATGACTAAGTGCTGGAGAGTGACAAAGATACATTGCCTCCCAAGGGAGACCTTCACCTTGATAAAGAAGGACCAAGAAAGAAGTGTGTGATTCAACTTTATTTCATCTCCTGCTCCTTTTCCTCTTATAAGCAGGAATCTCAGTGGGTGGTCTTGGCCCACATTTTGGAAAGCATTGATGTCATCAGACTTGCAGAAAAATGGTATCTTTATGTAGATGTATTAATTCATCCTCACACTGCTATAAAGAACTGCCTGAGTCTGGGTAATTTATAAAGAAAAGAGGTTTAATTGACGTACAGTTTCTCATGGCTGGGGAGGCCTCAGAAAACTTACAATCATGGTGGGAGGAGAAGCTGGCATGTCTTACGTGGCAACAGGCAAGAAAGAGTGTGTGAAGGAGGAACTGTCAAACACATATAAAACCATCAGGTCTCCTGAGAACTCACTCACTATGATGAGAACAGCACGGGGGAAACCGCTCCCATGATCCAATTACCTCCTACCAAGTCCTTCCCTCAACACGTGGGGATTACAGGGATTACAATTCAAGATGAGATTTTGGTGGGGACACAGAGCCAGACCATATCAGTAGATGAGTGCTTTATATCATAATATGAAAATGAAATGGCATATATCTGAGAATGCTTGGGCCACACTGTAGACATTCACCCAGACTATGACTGTGAGGGCTCTGGAATACTGCAAACTGACAAGTTTGATAACATGGATAGGAACACTGAGGCCCAATGAGATTAGACATTGACCAGGGCCATTCAGGGAATCAGAGGCAAAGCCTCAGGTGTAAAAAAATAATTTTGAATAATTTCACTCCTGTCACCAGAGGACAGAGAACATAGCTTTCAAAATTATATAGACATTCAGATCTCATGTGTTAAATTAGGGAGCTGGTATAAAAGACCCAGAATCCACCCCACCCTAAGTTCTACCTTTCTATGAACCCGTGAGTTTCAATGCTGTAGCACAAATAACCCAAATAATTCACTAAGGAATAATAAAGGAAGAGGGTAAGGAATTAAAGAACATTGACTTACACATGGAGAAAATTATTTGGTTTTCACTCTTCCATCCCTCTGCTTTGGTCAAGGTGAAGTGTTTTGCATTAAGCCCAGCACATATAACAATAAATGCCATCTATGGTTAATATTGAAAATGATAATATTAAATAGCAGAGCAGGTTAAGAACTTGGACTCAGAATGTGAATTTTGTTCCCCCGCCCATCCTAAATTTCCTAGCCTGACAGCTGAATTTACTTCTCTTTGCCTCAATTTCTTCAACTGTAAAATGTGCATTAAAAAGTATTTGCATCAAAGGAAGATTAAAGGCGGTAATACATGAAAGTATTTAGAATGCTGTCTAGTACCTAGTAAATATACTGCACAGCAATAACAAGATTGCATAAGTAATCAACAAACTTTAACCCACGATGATAATAATAATGATAATTACATAAATCAATGTATCAACAGCAAACCATTGTTTAGAAAGAGACTTTGAGTAAACTTCTCCCTCTAAAACAAATTCTCACTATTCTTTTATCTGTCAAACATGGAACCATGACATTGTCTTTTGGATTCATATTATGATTAATTCCAGAAACATATGTCCAGAGAATACATGGTTTTTGCTACTGCTCATCATTTTTACTTTGTGACAACATTTTAATCCATGATGATGGATATGATCCACCAGTGCAGATAAAATGTATATGAGAATTTTGAGAGTGTGAAAATATTTAAGATTTTCCTCACCCTCACCACACTTCTCTCCCTGTTACTCAGCTCCTTTTCCCTTCTATATCCCTATGATAATCTGCAATGTATCTATGTTCTAGCTCCAAGAGCAACCCTGGCATTTGAATAATATTCATGCATGCCATGCTATTTTGGTAAAATTCATTTTCCAAAAACAGCATTATAAGAAAGTGAGGCCAAAAAGAACTCACTGTTCTCTCTCACACTGGCACACTGAGGTGTCTGCTTAACCTGCCTGTGGGCTCAGGTATTTCAAACCATGGTACATTTTTTTCTCTTTTGCTCTAAATGGCATCACAACGTTAGCCTGTTGCCAAGTCGGACTTAAATTAAACTAAGGTATGCAAAAAGATGATACTGTTTCTCTAGTTCCTAGTGTGACATTAGGTAGGTTAATGGGTTGCTATGGTGATCATTTTTAGCAACAAAAATGAATAATGGTAAAGAGAACATGTTTTAGAGTCAGATTTTTTTAAAGTTCAAAATCACATTATGTCACTTGTTATATGTTTGGCTGACTGAGCAATTTACTTGGCCTTTCCTGGTACATGTTCTCATGGGTAAAATGATCCAAATAATACCTATCTTGGGAAATTATTATCCTAATTAGTTCTCAGAATAACTCTGTAGTGTAGGTATCACTAGGACCATTTTATAGACAAGTCATATACTTTGCCCAAAGTCACAAGGCTAGTTAATGGCACAGCTGAGAGACCCAAATCATGATTTCTGGGGGCTAACTAGGTTCAGCTAGGTGGTTTTCACATAAGGGTACTCATGCAGCTGCAGTCAGATGTTAATCGAGCTAAAGTCATCTCAAAGGCTTCCTTACACACATGCCTGATTTTGATGCTGGCTCTTGGCTGGGACTTCAGTCTGGCACTATCAGCCAAAGTAGCCACATGTGATCTCATCATGTGGCCTGGGCCTCCTCATAGCATAGTGGCAAGTTTCCAAACCTCACAAGCAAAGCAGCATCACTTTCTGTTCATTGAAAGGAAGTCACTAAAGCTGGTCTATATTCAAACACCTTGTATTCAACATGACAGTAGATTAATAGCTTCAAAGTGCTGATGGAAAATATGTGAATCCTAGAATTATATATGTAGCTAAACTGATATCAAATCGTAGTTTTCTTTTTTAAACAGATCCAATTTAGGATGTTTAAAATTGCTCATGTAATTTTTTCAGTAAAACATCAGTATTTCTTAGTTTATTGTTTTTTTGTTGTTGTTGTTAGCAGGTTTTGTGACTTAGCATGAAATATGTTTTATCAACACAGGAAGGTAGAAAATAAAGAACAACAAAGAGAATAGAGGTATAAAATAATAAAGATAAAAGCAGAAAGCAGTAAGATACAAAGCATAACAAAAATGCAACATAGTTAAGATAACTAAATATGTATATTTTGAAGACTACTCAAACACTATGAACCTTTGGCAAGTATGAGCCTAGAAATGACACAAGGGGCAACTAGAAGACAACTCTGAAAGGCAGGAAGGCAAAGGAGTCTGATTAGGAGCTCCAGAACTGGGGGAAGAACACTGACGCAAGACATCTTAGGACCATCCCCACAACAGCAGAAGGCAACCCAACTTAGCAACAGAAGGAGATTGAGGTGGTCTCATTCCTCCCCCAGGACACCTTGGAGCACTGTTGACAACACCAGATGAGCCTGAGAGCATGTGCGAGGGTGATTGACAGGGAGCCCTGCTAAAGGTAAGTGGGTAAATGAAGTGCTGCCTTTCCCCACTGAACCTGAGACTTATTTCCCTTACTGGGAGACATCAAGATGGCTGGGCAGCCCAGGAAAGAGAGACACCACTGTAACAAGCACTTGACCCAGGATACCTATTTGTCCTCATGGGCCTGACACTCTCTTTCCCCACCTAGAGACACTGGGCAGCCAGTCGCCACCAGTGAGAAGATTCAAAACCAACACCCAGCTCAGGAAGCACGCATCATCATCAATGTCAACAGATACTTTATTGCCCCATTTACAGCATAGGTGACCTGGCCTAGGGAATCTCCTTCACCCCATCAAGTGGCACTACTAGGGATTACTAGTGTCGCCTTTTGGGAAGCCCCCAAATTACCAAACCACACAGACCAAAATAACACCATACAGTGTCTGAAAATTAAATTGTCATTGAAACCAACCGCCCATAAAGGTAAACCAGGACCTGCACACCAAACCTAAACAGAGTGTCTGCACACATTCAGACTGCTTGCTGTGGTTTGGATATGGTTTGTTTGGCCTTGCCAAGTCTCCTCTTGAAATCTGGTCCCCAATGTTGGAAGTAGGGCCTGGTGGCAGGTGTTTGGTTCCTGAAGACAGATCCTTTAGGAATGACTTGGTGCCATTCTTATGGTAATCAGTGAGTTCTTTCTCTATTAACTCTGAGGGAACTGATTGTGATTGTTAAAAGAGCCTGACACCTCCTCCCCCTTCTGGTGCTTCCTTCCTCTTGACAAAAAGAAAAAAAAAAAAAAAGTCAAGATAGATTTCTTAAAATGGGTTTGAACAGCCCAAAGGAAAACAATAAAAAACAAAGAAAGGAATGAAAAAGAGGTGAAACAAATGGAAAACAGGAAAACGCATAATAAAATTGTTATGGGATCTTTGGGGTGTCGATTTTCTAGCCAGAAACCTCTGTGGCCAGCAGCGCCTTTGCCCAAGTTCTTGTCCTGCATCCAGGAAGAATAAGGTACACAGACAAGTGAAGGGTAAACACGACAAGCATGAGCTTCACTAAGTGTTACGACAGCTCGGAGGACCCGCAGTGGGTAGTGGGTAGCTCTTCTCCATAGCCAGGTTGTCCTATGGAGTGTTCAGCTCTCAGCAGACAGGAGGCCCTGGAGAGGATTGCTTCTCTCTGCAACTGGTAGTTCCCATGTCTCTGCAGGTCTCTGAAGCTCTCAGCAGAGAGGGTAACTCCTTTCTGTAGCTGGTTGTCCAGAGGTCTCTTCATCCTCTCCATCCTCTACCCTGCTGTGCCTGAGCCTGGGGCTTTTATGAACCCCAGAAGGGAGAAAGTGTGTGCTGATTGGTACATGGGCAGCCATGGGTATGGCTGGAAGAGGCACCACAGTCCCCACTCCCATCTGCAGGCCTGGGAGCCCAGCCCTCAGCCTTCAGGCCTGAAGGTGAGGCCTTACTGGGACCCACCCCCTTCTGCCCAGGAGCCTGTCTGTCTCCCACAGCCATCCATGGTGCCCAGGCTGCTGGCACCAAAGGGCATGTGCAGGACAGCACCCAACCACCCTTGGCTTCCCCTCCTGCGCTTCTAAGCACCCAAAGTCCAGAGGGGGCTGAGGTGGCAGGGGGTTGGCATGTCAATACCGCCCCAAGCCTGAGCATGCCTGGCCAAGCCGTGACAGCACCTGAGCTTGGCCTTAACCCTGCTCAGAGATCAGAGCAGGTGCCAGGAGCCAGGAGAAGCCAGGCAGTGGGAGCAGGCACCTCCATGTCTGCAGTGGTGTGGGGTGCCTTCCCAGGCCCCTCAAGCATGCAGAAATGCCTAGGTCTGCAGCCCTGGTCTGGGCAGCTGCAGCCGTACCCCAGGAGGCAGGGCTCCTGCCTGCTCTGTGGAGCTGGAGGCCCAAATCCGTAGCCATGACTTGGGGGGCAGCAATGCCTCCCAGGAGGGTGGGGACCCTGCCTCCTCCCAACTCCCAAGAGTAGAGGGGTGCTGGGTTGCAGCCACAGCTTGGGTAGTTGCAGTTATACCTGGGGAGCTCTTGCCCCACCAACTTGGAAGGGGCAGGGCTCCCGTTTTTCCCTGGCTCTCACTGCTTCCGTGGAGCACTGCACCCCTGGCCATGCCCCCTCACAGCCTGGGATGGGGGCCCAAGTCCTCACTGGGCCTCGGCCAGCATCTGGGGACAGGGGCGATGTTGCCACGAGCTCCTCCTGTGGCCCTGAAGCTCAGGGGTGCCTCCTAGAATGGCAGAAGTGGGTGGGAGCAGACAAAATGGCAGACTTAAGTCCTAACATTTCAATAACCACACAAAGGTTCTCTACCTAGTAGTGGATCTGGTTTGATGAGGCAGACACTCACACAAGTCAGGCAAAGTGGATTGGATTTATTAGTCACAGATAGGCAGCAAGGGTCAACTGGAGCCTAGGATCCACTACAAGCAGGTCCTCCATGGCCCAGGAAAGCTGCCCAGGGCAGATGGAGTCTTGCCTGCATTTGCTCCACATCGCACTGCAGCTGAGGGACCCAAACCTGCTGTGCCCTGGCTTTACATTCCTTGGGTGACACTTGGCGTCCTGATCTCAAGCCTTGCAGGACACCTTGTTCTAGGAGTTAGGACACAGTCTGGGTTGTTCCAGATACGATCTCCTTATCTCAAGATAACTCATTCTTAATATAGTCTACCTGAGGATTGCAAGCAAAAGTGGAAGAGCTGGGTCAGCCAACATCATCCAGGGACCTGTCCTCCTGCAATTGCCTTAAATATAAAGTGTCTAAATAAACTGCTTAAAAGGCAGAGATAGGCAAAACAGATAAACAAAATGACCAACTTTATGCTGTTGATAAGGAACTGACTTCAAAATCAACAGCATAGATAAGTTAAAAGTAAAGGATGAAGAAAGGTGTGTATGCAAACATCAATCAACAAAAATGAGGTCAGCCTCCATGTATTACCATAGCTATTTTTTTAGAACATAAGATTGATAAGATTGTGTGAAATAAAATTGAATTGGAAAATCATACATAAATTTGAATCCAAATATAATAACATGTATGTAAAACAGCACTCATATTTATTCAGGTACATTTTTACATGTTCAAGTGAACAGAAAAAGATTGGGGAGTTGATAATCCACACTGTTTTTTAACAATTGGTTGTTTTGGGGAGGGTTGAGGGGGTTGGGGATTGGGGAGGGCTGTGATGAAAGAGAAATGTTTTAACTTCATGTAAGGAGGATATATTCACATATTTCTCAGGTGATTTTTTTTTTGTAATGAACACCTGGCAACGGCAGTTTGAATGAGTGGTAACACTTTCTCTTACTGCAGTCTGCAGCGTCATCGTTGCCTACATTAATATCCTCTTGAGCTAAGGTCAGCAAATGCCAGATCTGTATAAACACAAAAGATCTTTAAGAGTTTAATGAATGAATAATGAGATTTGCTGAGTGGCATCTAAAGAAATGAAAAAGTTGGTTATCCGGTGGCTCAAGCCTGTAATCCCAGCACTTTGGGAGGCCGAGACAGGCGGATCACGAGGTCAGGAGATCGAGACCATCCTGGCTAACACAGTGAAACCCCGTTTCTACTAAAAAATACAAAAAAATAGCC
Organism: Macaca fascicularis; assembly: GCF_037993035.2. Taxonomy (NCBI): domain Eukaryota; kingdom Metazoa; phylum Chordata; class Mammalia; order Primates; family Cercopithecidae; genus Macaca; species Macaca fascicularis. Next base: position 70,375,349 of record NC_088384.1, read on the forward strand.
GGGCGAGGTGGCGGGCGCCTGTAGTCCCAGCTACTCGGGAGGCTGAGGCAGGAGAATGGCGCAAACCCGGGAGGTGGAGCTTGCAGTGAGCTGAGATCCAGCCACTGCACTCCAGCCTGGGCGACGGAGCCAGATTCCGTCTCAAAAAAAAAAAAAAAAAAAAAAAGGTTGGTTATCGACTTTGGGGAAAACCCCCAGCCATGAGAACTGCATACCCATTCACTGAGCAGATATTTATTCTAAATCTAGCTGCATTCCTGGAGCTGGAGCATCAATAGTGAACAAAACCCAGTCCCTGCCATATGGAGAGAACTTTTTAAGGGAAGGAGGCAGTAAATAGCTACATAGACAAAGAAATCACATCTTATGCAGTAATATTTGCTCTGAAGAAAACTAAGGCAAGGTGAGAACAGGAGAAGCCTTATTTGATGTGGTGATTGAAGAAGGCCTTTCTGGGTAGGTAACATCCAAGCCATGTTTTAGGAATGGAAGCGGACCACTCAGGGATGTGGGGGAGAGTTTTGAGGCAGAGGGAATAGCACATGCAAAGTTCCTGAGGTGGAATGCTCCTCGGTGTGTTTGAGAAGCAGCGAGGGCCCCATGGCTGAAGAAGCTGTTGGGGCCATGCAAGGGAAGGAGGTGGGATCAGAGGAGTAGATGAGGGCTACATCACCCAGGGATTTGGGGGCCATGTGAGAACGTCAGAGTTTATTTTGAGATGAGAAGCCACTGGGGGATTTTGGGTGGAGGAGCAACATGATCTGGTTCGCGTCAATCTAGAATGGTGAAAAGGGTTTCCTATCGAAAGAATTTGAGGGAAATACAGACTGGACTCTACCATTTCTCCTCAGTTTCAGCAGCCTTTCTAAACCCCTACCATTAATTTATCCAGTTATCCTACAGTTGATCCCCACAATACTAAGTCACCAGAAAACCTTTCCAAGAGATACATGCTTTCTCAGTTCTCCAAAATTACAAAGTATTTCTAACTTCTCAACCTCTGGCAAATTCCCAGCAACCCAACATGAATCCAAACCTATTGGGAAACTTGAAGAAACAATTGAACCAAATAATAGAGTGATAATAATAACTCTCATTATTGAACACCTACTACATTTCAGACATTGAACCAAGTCCTTTATGTTTTATTTAGTACTTATAATCCTAACAGCACACTGAAGTGAGTATTACCATTGTCTTCTTACATTTAGCAAACTGAACCTAAAACAGATAAATGTGATAAGATCACATAAGTAATAAAACCTGCACTTAAAGTTTATTCTGAGACAATATCTCATATCACACTCACTCATAAGCCGCCTGCCACCCCAGTCTTCACTCTACTGAATATGCCAAGGGCTTGGCCTCCAGCAGGGGCCTGGGCTCTTGCTATACTCAGCTGGCTACTCAGCATTCAGGGAAGCCATTCCTAATTGTCCACTGCAAAGCTCCCCGCTCTTCCCAGCCACTCTGAATTCCATCACTTTACTTTCTTCACAGCACACACCACACCCTTACATCATCTTGCCATTCATTTCCTAATTTCTGCCTTCCTCCACTAGAACGTAAATGCTGCAAATCCAACACATAGTACACAGTCTATAAATATTCATTGACTGAGTGAATGAATGACTGTGCCTGGGTCTATCCGACATCAAATCCATGCTTTTCTCACCATATCGAGTTGCCTCCTGGCTTACAGTCTACAAACATTCCCTTTGTCATCTATTGTGGCTAAAAGCAGCAGTAACTGTGTGTGTGGATACACAAACACACACACACACACACACACACACGCAGAGAGAGAGAGAGGTCTCTCTCATTCTCTAGCCCAGGATGGAGTGCAGTGGTAGGATCAGAGCTCACTGCAGCCTTGAACTCCTGGGCTCCAGTGATCTTCCTACCTCAGCCTCCCAAGTAACTAGGACTACAGATGTTCACCACCATGTCTGGTTAAGTTTTTTAAAAATTTTAAATATTTTAGAAAAAAATAACCAGGCCTGGTGGCATACACCTGTAGTCCCAGCTACTCAGGATGCTGAGGCAGGAGAATCACTTGAACCTGGAAGGCGGAGGTTGCAGTGAGCTGAGATCACACCACTGCACTCCAGCCTGGGCGACAGAGCAAGACTCTGTCTCAAAAAAAAAAAAAAAACTTAATATTTTGTACAGATGGGGGTCGCACTTTGTTGCCCAGACTGGTCTCAAACTTCTGGCCTCAAGTGATCCTTCTGCCTCAGCCTCTCAAAGCACTGGGATGACAGGCAACAAAAATGTTTTTTGGTGAAGTTTAAGCCAAAATGGCATCATACTGCTTTACTATATATTTAAATGTCCATGTCTATAGAGAACAAGAGTCTAAGAGCACGGGAACCGAATAATTGGCAGAATTGGCATTATTGAGGAGCTTTGATTTTTCCAATTGCAAGGAGCACCCTATCCCCTTACTGAAGATTCATTTACGGTCTTCTAGTCTCCTTATTACATTAGTTCCCTGATGGATAGATTGACTACATCTTTCTTTCAGTCCACTTTAAAGTCGCAAGCTGGATTAGGAGACTCAGAGGTCTCCCCATTATGGAGCTGCCACACGAGGGACCTCCCACTTCTCACCCTGCTTTGTTGCCAATCTTTTTCATCCATGGCATCAGATGGATGGCCTTATTCAGCCTTCTTTTTTGTCACTTGCTGCTTTGGGGGTAACTCACATACTCACTGTCCTCTCTGCAGCATCTCCCTCCTTTACCTGCAACCCTTTGTCTCCTAAATATTGCCTTCCCTTAGCTTTGCTGAGCTACTCATCCCTTCCCCAAATCCAACTTAGTCTTGTTTGGAAACAGAGAGATAGGAGCTTCCTGCTTTCCCTCCCTGCACTGTACGCATGAAGCCCTGACAAATCCCAGGGTAGGAAAATATGTGCTGGGTTTCAGAACCACACTGGAAAGAGTTTGTTTGATGTTTTATTTTTGGTATTTTGAATGCATCTATTGATTTGGAGGAGTGACATTCCATTGGGTGCTCTGACTCCTGCAGAAACCATCTTTCAACTTGGCATTGATTGATTTCTTTGCCTCGCTGAAGTCTGTCACATATAAGCTTTAAATATAAATTGAGTGTCATAACACTAGGTATTTGGTATGCTTACCAAGTGCCATGTTCTGTGTTTATTTACTTCTCACAGCAACCTCGTAAAATACGATTTATTATTCTGATTTCATACTTGAGAACACGAACCAAGAAAAATTACACAACCTGTCTGTGATGTCTCCAAGTCTCCTTCTTTCTCCAAATCATATAAAAATGAACAAAGTAAATTTATAAAAGCCAGTCTCCAGGCTCCTGGCCTTTCTCCCACCTCGCCCTCCCTCTCCAGCCACATTACCCCAATTTGGAACTATCCCAGTTCCCAAATCCTTATTAAAAATTCACATTTCAGATGGGTATCACATTGCAACTTCTTTTGCATAACAAAAAGGGAGTTCGAATAGCCAAGTGGAATACAAATGAAGAAGGCAGCTCTCTAGTTATCAGATGGAAGCTTTTTAAATGCATTTTTCAAAATTTTTAATTATGAAACATTTCAAGCATGCAGACTACCTCTGCTCTGTGAACATACACACACCATTACCATGACCAGACCATCACCACCAGAGGTAACTACTATCTGGAAAATAATACATCTATTTCCTACACAAGGTTTTGTGCTTTCTAATATACATACATACACACATACATACACACACACGTGCAGCAACCACATATAAAACCACAACTGCGTGTGTATTATATATATATAATTGCATAATATACTGCTATATAGGCATAAGCAGTATAAGAAGCCTTCATTTTTGTCACTTGCCCCTTTGGGGGTAGCTCACATATATAGGCATAAGCAGTATATCATGCTACTTTGCATATACAATACACAGACACACACACACACCCCCCACTTGTGTGTGTGTTTATATATATATACATATATATGTGTGTGTGTGTGTGTGTATATATATTTTTTGAGACAGAGTCTCACTCTGTCACCCAGGCTGGAGGGCAGTGGCACAATCTCAGCTCACTGCAAGCTCCACCTCCCGGGTTCATGCCATTCTCCTGACTCAGCCTCCTGAGTAGCTGGGACTGCAGGTTCCTGCTACCACCACGCCCAGCTAATTTTTTGCATTTTTAGTACAGATGGGGTTTCACCATGTTAGCCAGGATGGTCTCAATCTCCTGACCTCGTGATCCGCCCGCCTCGGCCTCCCAAAGTGTTGGGATTACAGGCGTGAGCCACCTCGCCCGGCCATGTATATATGTATTTTACATATACAAAAGATATATTGTATATATAAAGTAGCATGATGTACAACTTACGCCTATATAGCAGTATATCATGCTACTTTGTATACACAATTATGTTTATGTAATATATAGAGATATATGTGCATTAGCAATATATATTATTTTGTGTTTGAAATTTTACATACATTGTATCACACCATATTTATGTATCCTGTTGCACCTGTCTTTCTTTTCATTTTATTTATTTATTTTTTTTGAGGCAGGTTCTCACTCTGTCTTCCAGGCTGGAGTGCGGTGTTGCAATATTTGCTCACTGCAGTCTCAGACTCCTGGGCTCAAGCGATTCAAGTGACTCTTCCACCTCAGCCTTCTGAGTAGCTGGGACTACAGGCACATGCCATCATGCCTGGCTATTTTTTTTTTTAAAGTCAGACAGGATCTGACTTTTTTGGTCAGACTGGTCTCAAACTGCTGGCCTAAGTGATCCTCCTGCCTCGGACTCCCAAGGTGCTAGAATTATGGTGTGAGCCACTGCACCTGGCCCCTGTTGCAACTTTCTTTTGCTTTTTTTTTTTACACATTATGTTTTTGAGACTTATTTTATTGTACATATAGCTCTACTTATTCATTCACTTTACTTTCGTATGGGCATAGTGATAACTGCCATTTATAAAGTGCTTCCTGTATATCAGGCACTATTTAAACATTTAAGTGTATTCCTTTATTTAATCCTTGAAACACTGTTACATGGAAAGCGTGCACATTTACAGGTGGAGGAAGCTGGGGAGTGCAATGGGGAAGTGATTTCCCCAAGATCATAGAGCTAGTAATTGTCTCCTCTGGAGTCTGACTCCAGAGCCCAAGACCTAATTAGTAGGCAGGCCATCCTGTCCGTTCCACAAGCTATTTGTCCATTCATTCCCCTATGTAGACTCACTTGGCATTGAGGTGGACTTTCAGAGGAGGAAGAAAACAGCAGTTAGCTCTCCTGAGTTCTCCACTGTCACCTCCACCACTCCACACACACCTAAAATACCTAAAAGGGTTGCTTGAGTGAAAAGCTATGGGCAACTCAAGCTGTAAAACAAAAGCTGAAAGCTGACAGCTATAGTCAGCCCTCAAAATTTTTTCTTTGTTAATCTGAAATTGTGTGTAGGGTGGATGCTCGAATCAGGGGCCCACCAGGTATCAGGGCAGTTGGGGCCCCACTGTCCAGGAGCTGGCATTTTGGTCATAGAGCTCACAGAATGATCAGGGTGGCACAAATAGGGGGTGTGTGATGCACGGTGTGCCTGCCACAGAGGAGGGCAAAATGAAGAGAGAAGTTGAATTACATCACCGACTTTCCACTTGCAGCCTCTGTCTCTGCTGTTTCAGTGTCTTTACTGAATTGCAAGCTTCTTCTTGAGGGCAGGAGCTATGTCCATGCCAGCTCATCCTTGGCATTTTATGCACGTAGAGGTCACTTGATTAATCCTGATAAGTTTCCATAGTGTCTTGGCAATGTGGGGTAACAGGTAACAGAAATTCAGTTTGGAAAGTTTAAGGACAGAGGAAAATTTATTAACTCATGAAATGAAGGAAAACCTGAACAACATAAGTAACTGTACAGGCAGAAACACAGCTGGGCATTAGGAAAATCAGGAACCATTAACTTAAAGTCTCGCCTCTGCTCTTCTCTATAGTTTTCATCATTGCCTCTTGATAAAATAAGAGCCTCCCTCCAAACAGGATTAATTATAGAACTCACTTCCTTGGGTGGTTTTGAGGATTAAATGAGTTAACACATATAAAGCCACTAGCATTGTGTTTCCTACATAGTAAGTGCTCCATAGAGGTTCACAATGTATGCTATTATTGTTATAAATGAAACAATTTGTATAATGATGATGCCTGGTGACCAATTTTGTGCTTTATGTATTTTATATTGTTTTTGTGTTTATTTATTTATCTGTCTCCCTACATCTACCAGATTCTAACTGCCTACCATGAAAGAAGACACATCATTTTCTCTATTCAGTGCCATAGCCTCAGAGTGCAGGACAGTGCCTGACACAGAAGAGCCCTCAGCTTCAGAAAGTAGAGCAAGATAGTCTCATCCTTCTTGTTAAAAAGTCCAAAAATCACAGAGAAGGGTCTTATTGGCCCAACCTGGGTCAGGTGACCACTCTTAGACCAATCAACTGAGGCCAGAAGGACAGAGGTATGCTGTATAAAACACCTGCTTCTCATTAGCTGTAATGAGAGAAGGAAGAGGAGCTGGAGCCAGACAATCCAATCAACATCCACTATGATTCATGAGAATCCTTTTAAACACCAAATTAGAAACTGGTCGTTTATCTATAGTGACCATCTTAAGCTTTCAAAATACCCACAATAAACTTGTAATCTCAAAGTTGAGGCATCCTTATGTCACTTGTGAAATTGTTATATACAGTTTTGGGAGACAAAAAATAACATTGAAGAATAAATACATAAAATTTAGTTTGCAATAAAAATACACCTGAGGAAAACTGTTTTGCCAATCCAGATCTCACATCAGTCCCCCCATGTCTTCCAGCTCTCTGTCGTTGTAGTGATTCATTCCCCTACCTCCCCCATGGGCCTGGGATGGCTTTTTTGAGACAGGGTTGACATGGTCTCACTCTGTCACCCAGGCTAGAGTACAGTGGCACAACCATAGCTCACTGCAGCCTCAGCCTCCTGGGCTTAAGCAATCTTCCTGCCTCAGCCTCCCATGTAGCTAGGACTACAGACACACACCATCATGCCCAGCTAAGTTTTTAAAATTTCAATTTAATTCAATTTAATTTAATTTAATTTAATTTAATTTTTGAGACAGGGTCTCACTCTGTCATCCATGCTGGAGTGCAGTGGCTGTATCACAGCTCCCTGCAGCCTTGACCTTCTGGGCTCAAGTGATCCTCCCACCTCAATCTCCCGAGTAGCTGAGAGTACAGGCTCATGCCACCAAGCCCAGCTAATTTTCTTTTACTTTTTTTTTTTTTTTTTTTGTAGAGGCGAGGTCTCACCATGTTGCCTAGCCTGATCTCGAGCTCTTTGGCTCAACGGACCCACCCGACTGGGCCTCCCAAAGTGCTGGGATTACAGGAGTGAGCCACTGCACCTGGCCTGGAATGACTTTAAGAGATGGTTCCACATCTCCTTTTGTGTACGTCTTCCCTGGTACCCAGGGTAGAATGCATCACAATAGTGGCTCAGTACATAATTAGCTAAGGAAGAACAGAGTGGAAATGGATTAATTGTCACCAAGTGGCTTGTCCCACCTGGGGAGCAAAAAAGTGGGGAGCAGGATGCCAGGCAGTTGGATTATACTGTCCCTAAAATAAGAGGACCCCCAAAAACCTCTCTACCTGTTTGGGGTACCCTGTAGATGTTTCTCACAAGAGAAATCCCTTGGCCTTTCAGGTTGAAAATGTTCTCAACATACTGGCCAGCATTATACCCTCTCCCTTTACTGTCCTTTCTGGATGTATTTGAGGATAGGAGAGTGTGGTTCTCAAACTCAGCTTCATTTCAGTATCAACAGAGGACTTTTAGAAAATATAGGTTCTTGAGCTTTCCCCCAGACCTATTTAATCCAAACCTCAGGTACAGGGGGCCTTAGAATCCTGTTTCTCAATAGCTCCATGGTTGACTCTGTGCAACAGGGGTTCAGAAATGGTCCTTGACTAGGAATCAAGATGTCATGTTCTAGTCTCATTCTGTCACTCACCTTATTTTTCCTCTTGGTGCCTCATCTCTTCTATCATAAAACGAAGAGTCAAATGAGCTACCTCAAAGATTTCTTTGATGACAGTAAATAATCCAGCCTATGTATAGATTTTCCAGGATAGAGAGCAGGCAAATTCTTCTGCTATTGCCTAAAGATCGCAGATCCACCCTGAGGCAGGGAGATAAAAAGGCACTAAATTTAGTGCTATCAGAACAGAGATTCAGCTATGAGGTCTTCAGAAGCCATAGCTGACTTTCATGCACCGAAAGGACATGCTGCTCCACTGGACGTGAGCCTGCAGATGTTACAACCTCTTTGTGTTGGTCTCAGCCCTGGAAGGCACATCAGGAAGCTCTCTGGGGACTGTCATTTGTTTTGTGGTTTCCTTTACTTATCTCTGTATCTTGCTTTTCTTTACTAATATTCCTGAATTCATGGCAACTCTCTCTATTGATGGTACAAAACCCTTGTCTCGGTTTATTAAATCTCCTCTTGTCCTACTTCTCCAGTTTCATCTCCCTATCCCACCTCATAGACAAACATCCCAATGGGTTGGCATTCATCCTTTTGTTTGTATGTGTTCTTGTAAAATGCAAGAAATGTTTTTATGTTTATATAAATGGAGTTGTGCTTGTAAGTCTCATTTTACACAGCATTATATTTGTAAGCTCCTTGTGTTGCAGGAGGCACCTCCAAGCCTCTGCTCCCAGAAGCCGGCATGATTGTGTTTTCAATCCGTCCCATGATGGTGGGCATGTGGAAGATCTCTAAACCACTGCCCCACCAGCACCACAGACAATGCTGCAGGGACATATTTCCTGTTTCCTGTGGACCTTGGGGAGAGTTTATTTGGGAACTACGACCCAGAGTGGAATTGCTGAGTTATATGACAGGAATGTACTTCCTATTTCAGAGTCCTGACAGATTGCCCTTCAGAAGTGCAGTCCCCTTATAGCACATGCCATCCCTGCTTTCCTCATCAGTGAAAATATCACTCCCACCCCCACAAAGTGCAGGAAATTCCACCAATAGAAATCCCTTCAGGTCATAAAGTCTTTTAGGCTTTCAAGGGTTCTTCTAACAAAACTCAAATATCCCTCTGTATAAAACACAAGACATATTTTTCTTCTCTTTGGATTTTTATGAAGATCACATAAATAACTCATCAGAAGTGCCAAGCCCAAGTGTCTGGCACATTCATGGGGCTCAATACATTTTGATTTCTTTCTTTCAATACAGGAACTGCCAAAAAACCAGTTATTAACAACACCTGGGAAGGGAGAGGAACTAAGAGAGGGTGAGGAGTAGCTGCCTACAGGGCATAGCTGCTGGAGGAAGGAGGAGTCTGGAATAGCAGAGTCATCCTCACCCTCAGGAGTGTCCCCTGGGCCAGACCCCACCTGAAACCCCAGGTCACCATGAGTGCAATGAGAATCACTTGGAGGGCTTGTGACAATGCAGGAGGCTGCACCTACAAAGAGTTTCTGATTCAGGAGGTCTGGAGTCTGGATGGGCCTGAGAATCTGCCTTTCTAACAAGTTCCAAAGTGATGCTGCTGCTACAGCTGCCACTGGTGGGGGACCATGCTGCACTGCCTAAATCTCCTTCATTTAACTCGGAAACTCTGTTTATGTCTTCTCTGGATTTTCCTTAGAAATAATTCACTCTGACAGGACAGACAGAATATAATTTCAGGCATCCAGAGTGAGGCAGATGCAAACCTCAATGATAGGATGAACAAGCCAGGATATACCCTGGATAAGATTTCATTTGATAGATTCTTTTATATGAAACCTTGGCAAATGGATTTGTACTTTTAGATTTTAGGCTGGATGGGGAAATTCATTTCCCTTGCATCTGCTGAGCCTATAATCTCCTTTTTGTGTCTGTATTCCTATAGGAATATTTTCTATCAAGATATTCCCACTTAGGAAGACCCAAGGTGCCCAAATATCTGGGCTTCCCATTTAATGCAGCTATTTTGGGCAGTAACCTGGAGCTTTTGGCCCTCTCAGTCTCATCCCTAAAGCAGGTGGAACTGAAGGGAACTTCTCTCCAACCTCCTCTGCTTACAGAAGTAAAGTCTTTTGTCCCTGCATTGAGAAGGAATCCACGTGGCAGTATGGAGAGTTCCAGGACTAAAGTCTAAGAGGACTTGAGTTTGAATTCAACTTCTGCCACTGCCCATGAACCTGACAACCAGACCTGGGACACACGTCAAACCTTAATTTCTACTTCCACAGAATGGACATCAAGATAACTGCTGTCAAGTTGAAAAAAACAAATAAACAAATGAAAAACGTGGACCTAGTAAGGAGAGATTTTATCCAAAGGATTATTGCAGCTTGGGGTGGAGAGTGTTACCTCCTTGTTATTGCAATATGGAGAACCCTGTGAACATAAGGTCTGCAAGCCTCTCAAGAGTTAGGCAAAGAGGATTTCTTTTTATAGAGCAGTAAATCAGGCTAAAAAGAACCCAGTGTGGGGAAGTGGGATGATAGGGAGGCAAGATCGGAGGGTAAATCAGAGAATATTCTACCCTGAAGCCAGTCTATTTTCAACAGAGACCCTTAGGGAGAGATTGTACTGGCTCAGGCTGAGGGCAGGCCAAAGTCGAGGGAACTGAGGAATGGAGAGGGGCTTAATCAAAGTTTGATTAAGATGCATTTTGTTCTGATCAATCAGTGAAGACAAGCAGTTCAGCTAATCACTTTTGAGGTAAAGAAAGGGAGTTGGAAGGGTCTGTGTCTGACCTTGTCACAGGTAAACAAGGGAGCATCCGGGAAGCTCTTCTAAATCTTATGGGGAAGGGTTCTTTGCAGAAAGTCTTTTCTGAACACAAAAAGGCAAGGCGATTTCTTAACCTTCAGGTAAAACTCAACATTGGCACTGCCTGCCTCTCTCCTAGGACTGACAAGAAAATAAAAGCGGGTAGCTCTGTGTGAAATCACTTTACAAAAGGCCCACCAGTGGAAGATTCTATAGGGCCTGGACCAGTACAAGAGCCTGGAGCTCCTAACTTCTAGCTTGTCTGGATTCCCAAGTACAGTCCTCTTCTCCCTTCACATAGAGAAGCTCAACCTCCGTCTTTCTTATGGATTGATGTTCCGGGTAAGATTTCCATGATAAAGTTCTGTATAACTGAACTGAAAGGAAGAGATTGAAAATCATGGAAGCACAACTGCCACTTTCCAACTCTGGCATTCAATGATTTTCTAAAAGATACTTGAGAGGGAACTCTGTAATCCACAATAGGGAGGTGATGTAATCAGGATGCCGTCAAATGATAAATCCATGACATCAAATTTTATAGCTCCTTCAGGCAAATTCTTTGGATTGCTAGTGCCAGCCACTGCTTTACAGGGTCAAAGTGGCAGTGGTGGCTTGAAATATCAACTCACAGATAGCCCATCCCACCAGTTTTCAGACCTGGGAGTCCAGGCTGATGCTGCTACTTTCCAAGGCTGGACCATCTACAGGTCTCTCAGCAGCCTCCCTGCCCTGGGGGTTGTTTTTGAGGTACCCACCATGTCCCTCCTTGTCCCAGACATTCCCAGAATAGAGTCCTTGGGCCCTGCAGACCACCCTCTAATTTCTTCTTCACCATCTGTTTTGTCTATTTCTTTCTTTCTTCTTGCTTCTTGACAGAAGTTTCTCCTGGAAACGAAAGTGCTCTATCCTCAGTTTCTGTCATTCTGGCAGAAACAGGATTAAAATACTAATTTGAGTCATGGTAAAACAAATCAAATATATTTATTATACACTTGAGTTTGGAAAGTAGGATTCATATCTCTTATGCTGCTTTTCTTAATTTTATATTTATCATTTCTTTTGGTTTCCTAATATAACTGGACCCTTGAGAATATGCTTAAAATGTACAGTCTTTCTCTGCAGCTGCCCTGCATGAACATTAGCTGGATTCACTGTGGTATATTTTATCGCCAATTGAGGCTAATAAATAAAACGTGTCATTTTCACTCCATAACCCAGAATTACTCAACTATGTCCTTGTCAAAATAACCTATGTTGAACAAGCCCTGGTTTAAAAAATGGTTATTTTTTCTCCCCTAATCAAGAAGAATGTTACTTCCTAGAGCATTGGGTAGAAGCCATATGATCAGAAGCAACTCCGAGAAGCACTTACCCTCATTTCATGCAGTGGCTTGTGTTGCTCTCAAATTCCCACTCCCAGAGCCTGATCATCTCCCTGTGATCAAGTCAGAATTTTTATAAATCTCAGGAGATTCAGAGCTCAAGGAGAATGAAGTAACCTTGAGGAGTCACAGATTGAAATGGAGGTTAGTGTGAGTTACTAGTGATTCAATTTGATAACATTTGACAGTAGGTATCATAAAGTCGTGTTGCCAACATATTATATTCATTTTTTTAACTTTTATTTTAAGTTCAGGGGTACAAGTCCAGGCTTGTTACATAGGCAAATGTGTGTCGTGGAGGTTTGTTGTGCAGATTATTTCATCACCCAGGTAATAAGCCTAGTACTCATTTGTTATTTTTCTTCATCCTCTCCCTCCTCTTACCCTCCATTCCCTGATAGGCCCCAGTGTGTGTTATTCTCCTCTATGTGTTCATGTGTTCTCATCATTTAGCTCCCACTTATAAGTGAGAGCATGAGGGATTTGGTTTTGTGTTCCTGTGTTAGTTTGCTAAGGATAATGGCCTCAAGCTCCATCCATGTCTGTGCAAAAGACATGATCTCATTCTTTCTTATGGCTTCATAGTATTCCATGGTGTATATGTACCACATTTTCTTTATTCAGTCTATCATTGATGGGCATTTAGGTTGATTCAATGTATTTGCTATTGTGAATAGTGCTGCAATGAACATACACATGCATAATTCCTTGTAATAGAACAATTTATATTCCTTTGGGTATATTCCCGGGAATGGGATTGCTGGGTTGAATGGTATTTCTGTTGTTAGGTCTATGAGAAATTGTCACACTGTCTTCCATAATAGTTGAACTAATTCAGACTCCCAGCAACAGTGTATAAGCATTCCTTTTTCCCCAACAACCTCACCAGCATCTGTTATATTTTGATTTTTTTTTTTTTTTTTTTTTTTGAGACAGAGTCTTACTCTGTCACCCAGGCTGGAGTGCAATGGCACAATCTCGGCTCACTGCAACCTCTGCCTCCGGTTCAAGCAATTCTCTTGCCTCAGCCTCTGGAGTAGCTGGGGTTACAGGTGCTTGCCACTATACTTGGCTAATTTTTGTATTTTTAGTAGAGATGGTGTTTCACCATGTTTGTCAGGCTGGTCTTGAACTCCTGAGCTCAGGCAATCCACCTGCCTCGGCCTCCCAAAGTGCTGGGATTACAGGTGTGAACCATTGCGCCCGGCCTTTTTTGATTTTTTTAATAACAACCATTCTGACTGGTGTGAGATGGTATTTCATTGTGGTTTTGACGGGCATTTCTCTAATAATCATTGATGTTGACCTTCCTTTCATATGATTGTTGGCCACATGTATGTCTTCTTTTGAGAAGTGTCTGTTCATGCCCTTTGCCCACCTTTTAATGAAGTTGATTTTTTCTTGTAAATGTGTTAAAGTTCCTCATAGATCCTGAATATTAGACCTTTGTCAGATGCGTAGTTTGCAAAAATGTCCTCCCATTCTGTAGGTTGTGTGTTTACTCTGTTGATAGTTCCTTTTGCTGTACAGAAGCTCTTTAGTTTAATTAGATCCCATTTGTCAGTTTTTGCTTTTGTTGCAATTGCTTTTGGCATCTTTGTCATAAAATATTTGTCCATGCCTATGTCCTGAATGATATTGCCTAGGTTTTCCTCTAGGGTTTTCACAGTTTTGGGTTTAACATTTAAGTCATTAATTCATCTTGAGGTAATTTTTGTGTATGGTGTAAGGAAAGGGTCCAGTTTCAATTTTTTGCATATGGCTAGCCCATTCTTCCAACACCATATATTGAATAGGGAGTCCTTTCCCCATTGCTTGTTTTTGTCAGGTTTGTTGAAGATCAAATAGTTGTAGATGTGTGGTGTGATTTCTGAGAACTCTATTCTGTTCCATTGGTCTACGTGTCTGTTCTTTAACCAGTATCATGCTGTTTTGGTTACTGTAGCCCTGTAGTATAGTTTGAAGATGGGTAGGGTGATGCCTCCAGCTTTGTTCCTTTTTGCTTAGGATTGCCTTGACTATCTGGGCTCTTTCTTAGTTCCAGGTAAATTTTAAAATAGTTTTTTCTCTAATTCTAAGAAGAATGTCAATAGCAGTTTAATGGGAATAGCATTGAATTTATAAATTGCTTTGGGCAGTATGGCCATTTTAACAATATTGATTCTTTCTATCCATAGGCATGGAATGTTCTTCCATTTGTTTGTGTCATCTCTGATTTCTTTGAGCAGTGGTTTGTAGTTCTTTTTGTACAGATCTTTCACCTCCCTTGGTAGCTGTAGTCCTAGGTATTTTATTCTTTTTGTGGCAATTATAAATGGGAGTTCGTTAATGATTTGACTCTCGGCTTGACTGTTGTTGGCATGTAGGAATGCTAGTGGTTTTCATATATTGATTTTGTATCCTGAGACTTTGTTGAAGTTGCTTATCAGCTTAAGAAGCTTTTGGGATAAGACAATTGGGTTTTCTAAATATAGGATCATGTACTCTGCAAACAGATATAGTTTGACTTCTTTTCCTATGAAGGCCCTTTATTTATTTCTCTTTTCTTATTGCCCTGGTCAGAATTTCCAATACTATGTTGAATAGGAGTGGTGAGAGACGCCATTCTTGTCTTGTGCTAGTTTTCAGGGGGAATTCTTCCAGCTATTGCCCATTCAGTATGATGTTGGCTGTGGGTTTGTCACATGTAACTCTTATTATTTTGAGGTATGTACCTTCAATACCTAGTTTATTGAGAGTTTTTAGCATGAAGGGATGTTAAATTTTATCAAAAGTTGTCTCCATATCTACCAAAATAATTGTGGTTTTTGTCTTTAGTTCTGTTTATGTGATGAATCACATTTGTTGATTTGTGTATGTTGAACCAACCTTGCTTCCTGGGGATGAAGGCTACTTCATCGTGGTGAATAAGCTTTTTGATGTGCTGCTAGATTTGGTTTGCCAGTATTTTATTGAGGATTTTTGCATTGATGTTTATCAGGTAGTGACCCGAAGTTTTCTTTTTGTTGTTATATCTCTGTCAGGTTTTGGTATTAGGATGATGTTGGCCTCATAGAATGAGCTAAGGAGGAGTCCCCCTCCTTTCAATTTTTTGAAATGGTTTCAATAGGAATGGTATCACCTTTTCTTTGTACAGCTAGTAGAATTCAGCTATGAATCTTCTGGTCCTAGGCTATTTTTTTGGGGGGAGGCTATTTATTACTGCCTCAATTTCAGAACTCACTATTACCCTATTCAGGGATTCCATTTCTTCCTGGCTCAGTCTTGGGAGAGTGTGTGTGTCCATGAATTTGTCCATTTCTTCTAGATTTTCTAATTTATGTGCATAGAGATGTTTATAATGTTTTGTGATGGTTGTTTGTATCTCTGTGGGGTCAGTGGTAATGTTCCCCTCATCATTTCTGATTGTGTTTATTTGAATCTTCTCTTTTCTTATTTGTCTATTTTATTAATTTTTTCCAAAAAATCAGCTCATGAATTACTTGATCTTCTGGATAGTTATTGTGTCTTTATCTCCTTCAGTTCAGCTCTGCTTTTGGTTATTTCTTGTCTTCTGCTAGCTTTGGGATTTTTTTTGCTCTTGGTTCTCTGGTTCATTTAGTTGTGACATTAGGTTGTTAACTTGAGATCTTTCTAACTTTTTGATTTGGGCATTTAGTGCTATAAATTGCCCTCTTAACACTACCTTAGCTGTGTCACACAGATTCGTTACATTGTATCTTTGTTCTCATTAGTTTCAAAGAACTTCTTGGTTTTTGCTTAATTTCATTATTTACCCAAAAGTCATTCAAGAGTATGTTAATAAATTTTCATGCAATTGTATGGTTTTGAGTGAATTTCTTAGTCTTGAGTTCTAATTTGCTTGTGCTATGGTCTAAGAGACTGTTACTATTTCAGTTCTTTTGCGTATGCTGAGGAGTATTTTACTTCCAATTATGTGATTGATTTTAGAGTAGGTGCTATGTGGCAATGAGAAAAATGTATATTCTGTTGGTTTGAGGTGAAGATTTCTGTAGATATCTATCAGATCCATTTTATCCAGAGCCGACTTCAGGTCCTTAACATCTTTGTTAATTTTCTGTCTCAGTGACCTGTCTAATATTGTCAGTGGGGCATTAAAACTTCCCACTATTATTGTGTGGGAGTCTAAGTCTCTTTGTAGGTCTCTAAGAGCTTGCTTTATGAATCTGGGAGCTCCTGTGTTGGATGCATATATACTTAGGATAGTTAGTTCTTCTTGTTGAATTGAACCCTTTACCATTATGAAATGTCCTTTGTCTTTTTTTTATCTTTGTTGGTTTAAAGTCTGTTTTGTCAGAAACTAGGATGGCAATCCCTGCTTTTTTCTGCTTTCTATTTGCTTGGTAAATTTTCCTCCATACCTTTATTTTGAGCCTACACATGTCATTGCATGTGAGATGGGTCTCTTGAAGACAACATACCAATGGGTCTTGTTTTTTTATTCAGCTTACTACTCTATGTCTTTTATTTGGGGGCATTTAGCTCATTTACATTTAAGGTTAGTGTTGTTATGGGTTGATTTGATCCTGTTGTTGTGATGCTAGCTAGTTATTTTGCAGACTTGTTTATGTGGTTGCTTTATTCTGTCACTGGTCTGTGTACTCCAGTGTGTTTTTGTAGTGACTGTTAACATTTTTTTCTTTCCATCTATAGTGCCTCTCAAGAGCCATTGTAAGGCAGGTCTGGTGGCAACAAATTCCCTCAGCATTTGCTTGTCTGAAAAAGATCTTATTTCTCCTTCACTTTTGAAGTTTAGTTTAGCAAGATATGAAATTCTGTGTTGGAATTTTTTTCTTTAGGAATGTTAAATATTGGCCACCAATTGTTTCTGGCTGGTAGGGTTTCTGTTGAGAGGTCTGCTGTTAGTCTGATGGGCTTCCCTTTGTAGGTTACCTGGCCTTTCTCTCTGGTGGCCCTTAACACTTACTTTTTCTTTCATTTCAACCTTGGAGAATCTGATGATTATGTATCTTGTAAGTGATCCTCTCATGGACTATCTTACTGGGGTTCCCTGCATTTCTTGAATTTGAATGTTGGCCTGTCTTGCTGGATTGGGGATGTTTTCATGAATAATACCCTGAAATATGTTTTCCGAATTGGTTCCATTCTCTCTATCTCTTTCGGGTATACCAATCAGTCATAGATTCAGTCTTTATACATAATCCCATATTTCTTCGAGGTTTTGTTCATTCTTTTTCATTCTTTTTTCTCTATTCTTGTCTGCCTGTCTTATTTCAAAAATACAGTCTTTAAGCTCTGAGATTCTTTCCTTTACTTGGTCTATTCTGCTATTAATACTTGCTATTGCATTATGAAATTCTTGTAGTGTGCTTTTCAGTTCTATCAGGTCAGTTATGTTCTTCTCTATACTGGCTATTTTGTCTGTCAGCTCCTGCAATGTTTTATCATGGTTTTTAGCCTTCTTGCATTGGTTACAATATGTTTCTTTAGCTCACTGTAGTTCATTTTTATCCAAATTCTGAATTATATTTCTGTCATTTGGGCCATCTTACCCTCAGCCCCTTTCCAAACCCTTACTGAAGAAGTGATGTGGTCATTTGGAGGAAAGAGGGCACTCTGGTTTTTTGAGTTTTTAGTGTTCTTGCACTGGTTCTTTCTCACTTTTGTGGCTTATCTACCTTCAATCTTTGTGGTTGTTGACCTTTGGATGGGTTCCTTTGGTTCCATGTCACTCCTGGTTGGGACGTCACCCTGTCCTGCTTTTCTCCATTTTTTTGTGGGTTGAGCTATTTCTTTGATTAATCCCAATGTGAGTACCTGGATGTTTTGGTGGAAGGTGCTGGATGTACAGTTGAAAATGCTGTATTTACTTGCCCCTTTCATTCCTTTTCCTGAGAGCCATGCACTGTAGCTTCTTTTAGTTGGTTACTTTGGCCCCCTTCCATTATGTTCATTTTAACTGAGAATATGAAATACATGTAATTCTGATTTTGCTTAGCTAGACAGTGAAAACAGAGCCACTCTCAAAGCAAAGTAGGTTACATCACAGATAAGGTGACTTCAATGGGAAGTGGACAAAGTATTATAAGATAAAAATCCATGTGTGCAGGAATGCTACATAGATCAATATATAAATATTATGTTTCTTATCCTGATTGCATATACTTTGTCTGTATTAAAAAGAGAATATAGAGGATTCTCATTGTTTGCTTTCATCTGCCTTCACCTTCCACCTGTGCCACCACTGAAAAAATAAAAGGAGATATAAGACATAGACTTTAAAATATGTTGTTTATTTGAGAGGTGATCATTCTCATGGTAAGAAACTGTGAAAGTGAGACAAGGAAAGGAGAATAGTTAACTAAAAGAAAATAATTAACAGTTTACCACTATAAGCAATGAGAAGTCAGTCTCATTGGAGACATTCTGAGAGTCTACATGAAGCACAGCTGAGGAAGAGGAAACAGTGATATTTTTCCAGTGACTCCTTTCCTCATTAGCTAATGGTCACACCTTGAGCATTTTCTTCCTGGAGCATTCTATTGAATAAAAAAAGTAATCACTATATGCCAATATGGATTTGACAGGCATGTTAGGCTTATTTGACAAAGATTTTAAAGAAGTCAACATAAAAATACTTTGAAGAGCAATTATGCACAGACTTGAAACAAATGAAAAAGTATAAATTCTCAGCAAAAGAACAGAAGATACAAAGAAGAAGCAAGTCAATATTTTAAAACTAAAATATAGAATAACTGAAATCAAAAGAAAACTCAATGGCTTGGCTCAATGGCAGATTGGAGGAGCCAGAGAAAAGAAAAAGTAAGCTGAAAGATAAAATAATATAAATTACTCATATAAACAACAGAGAGAAAGCAGACTAAAATGTTTTGACATACCCACAGGGATTTGTGAAACTATAAAAATGATATAACATTCATGTCATCAAAGTTCCGGGATAAAAGAAAGAAAGCAGGGCTGAAAAAGTACCTGAAGAAACAATGTCTGAAAACTTTCCATAATTGGAAAAAGACAAGAGGACAGGTGAAACTCAACTAGATAAATTCTAAGAAGTCCACATCAAGAAACATCATAGACTTCTGAAAGCAGTGTGAGAAAAAGGAAAACTTATCTATAAGGGAAAAACAATTTGATTGACAGTATATTTCTTATTCGAAACCATAAAGGCCAAAAGTAATACATTTTTTAAGTGCTTAGAGAAAAGAACTGTCAACACAGAATCCTGTATCCAGTAAAAATATCCTTTGGGGCCAGGCAAGATGGCTCACTCCTGTAATCCCAGCACTTTGGGAGGCCGAGGAGGGTGGATTGCCTGAGGTCATGAGTTTGAGACCAGCCTTACCAACATGGTAAAACCCTGTCTCTACTAAAAATACAAAATTAGCCAGGCATGGTGGTGGTGCACTCCTATAATTCCAGCTACTTTGGAGGCTGAGGCAGGAGAATCACTTGAACCCAGGAGGCAGAGGTTGCAGTGAGCCAAGATAGCACCATTGCACTCCAGCCTGGACATTGAGAGCAAAACTCCCTCTTGAAATTATATATATATATATGTGTGTATACATTTATGTGTGTGTATATATATGTGTATATATATGTATATATGTGTGTATATATATGCATATATATATGTGTGTGTATATATATACACATACACATACATATATATCCTTTGGGAATGAAGGACAAATCAAGACAGTCTCTAAAGAAAACTAAGATAATTTGTCAGAAGCATGCTTATCTTGAAAGAAAGGCTCAATAATGTTCTTTAAATGGAAGTAAAATAATAATAGAAGAAATAACATGGTAAGCAAAAATATTGGTAAATACAAGACTTTTTATCTTGTAACCTCTAAATTATAGTTGACAGTTGAAGCAAAAATTATAAAACTGTCTAATGTAGTCCTAAATGTAAGTAAAGGAAATATTTCAATGGTTATATTATAAATTGGGAAAAGGCAAAATAATATAAAAAGTGGTAAGGTTCGTATATTTCACTAGAACTGATACAATGATAACACCAGTAGAATGTGAGAAATAGGTATATATAATATAATACCTAGAGCAACCACTAAAAAACATATATATATATAAAGATAAACTCAGAAACACTGTTTATAGATCCTTGTTCAAGATGGCTGGCTAAAGATATCAGACACCTACTCTCTCCAGAAAAAAATGAAGCAAAATTATGAACAGACATTCATACTTTGAACAGAACATCTTAGAGAGAACACTAGAGTCCAATGGAGAACTGATGGGAAACATCTGAGGCACAGAAGGAAAAGGGAGCAAGCAACCAGCTTAGGTGAGACTGGTGGGTGCCCCAAGGGACTCAGTATTATGGGGAAAGGATAAATGAAAAAGCTTCAGTGTTCCACCTTCTTGCTGTGGCCTGCTGCAGTCCAAACCACTAGAGAGCTCTCCATCCATACAAACCCTAACACTAGTGTGGGCAATGATTTGGAGACCCCATGAGGGCACTGCACTACGCAGGGAACTCATGCTCCGTCACTTAGCCCTCCAAGACCTGAACAGCTGCTGTAGGGAGCTTTTTGGTAGCACAGCGTCATGGTACTGCATCCTGTGCTGGGAACAACAGCCCTCATATCTCCACATCTCAGGAGCTCCTGATGACATTCCCCAGTGTCCACACAGACGGCTTTGGCAGAACAGCATTGGCTGGTCCCAAAGGTGCTGCAGAGTCCCCAGTACTTTAGCTCATAGGAAGTACTACATCTTGGGGAAAAGAGTGTGCAGGGCACCAGAAGGCATCCCCTCCCTGACCCCAGGACAAAGGAAAGTAAAGTGTGCAGTCTCCAGAGCCCATGACTCTAGGGCTGTGACTCCGCCCCCAAGCAGTGGCTCAATCTCCGTGCTCAGCTCTGCAAACCAAAAGTGAAATCCCCTCCCACTAGCAGATTTCTGTGCTGGAGCCCTCATGTAGAGAACAAAACCCCTCCTCCCTCTTTGCATACCTATTCCTACTGCTGACAGAGACTGGAGTCAGTGAGCCAGAGGGCTACCTGGCTGGGGCAGGGAGTGGCAACTATGACTGCACTGGCGGTATAACTTCCATGCCCAAGGTGACACTAGAAGCAGGGGCTCCTCCCCCATCATCTGTGGTACTTGGGTGCTACTGCTGCAGAGAGGGCCTCAGAGCAGCAGATCTGGGTTTGCTGGAGGTGACCTTGTGCAATGACCATCACGAACACCAGCTTTCACCACTCAGAACCCAAAGGGATGTCCCAGCCCTGCTGCTGCTGTCTCCCACACCACACCAACTGCTCAGGGACCTGAGATCCTCATCACCATTCTGATCCATTGCTGCCTCTACCAGCGTACAAGCAAGCCACTCGGAGGCCCAATAATTGGCCTGCCAATAAACAACTAACATGAATGCCAGCATACACTGCCCTGGGGTGCAAAGACAGACATGCTCAGTTCTCTGCTGACATGACTGGGACCTGAAGACTGGCCCACCTGTCTTCCCAGTCTGTAGCATAACTTCACCACAGCTTCCACTAATAAACACACACTAACCCTCTGAGGAAATCACAGAAAGCACTAATATTGTTTATAGGCAAAGAAACCATACAAAGACTACACTACTGCATGCACCCAGAATTGAAGCCAAATTGTCCTACCCAACCAACACCACAGACACATTTTCAGGAAGGCCAGGCATGGTGGCTCAAACCTGTAATCCCTGCACTTTGGGAGGCCAAGGTGAGTGGATCACTTGAGGTCAGATGTTCGAGACCAGCCTGGACAACATAGCAAAACTCCGTCTCTACTAAAAATACCAAAAAAAAAAAAAAAATTAGCTGGGTATGGTGGCACACACCTGTAATCCTAGCTACTTGGGAGGCTGAGACACAAGAATCACTTGAACCTCAGAGGCAGAGGATGCAATGAGCCAAGATCATGCAGCTGAATTGCAGCCTGGGCGACAGAGCAAGACTCTGTCTTAAAAAAAAAAAAAAAAATCAGGAAAATGTCCTCCCCTACATGAAAAGCAAATTCAAAAATAGAAAAAAGTGACTATTACATAAGATGCACAAATATTACTATAAGGATACAAAAAACATGAAAAACAAGGAAATGTGATAACTCCAAAGAAATACAATAATTCTCAAGAAATAGATCTTAAAAAAGAAATCTCTTCAACACCTGTGAAGAGAAATTTTTAAAAAAAACCTTTGGAATTCCAGATTAAGAATTCAAAATATTGATTTTATTATATTTAATTTAAAAATTTTTTTGAGACACGGTCTTACTCTGTCACCCAGGATGGAGTGCAGTGACCCAATCTCTGCTCGCTGCAGCCTCGACCTCCTGGGCTCAAGTGATTTTCCCATTGCAGCCTCCCAAGTAGCTGGGACTAAAGACATGTACCACCTTGGTCGGCTAATTTTTGTTATTTTTGTAGAGACAGGGTTTTGCCATGTTGTCTAGGTTAAAGTACTGTTTTTAAAGAAGCTCAGTGAGATACAAAATAATTTTGAAACACAATATAAAGAATTTTTTTTAAACAAAAGTCAGGTTATGAATCAGAAAATTTCCAGAGATATTTTTTAAAATAACAAAATAGAAATTTTGGAATTAGATAATTCATCAAAGGAAACACAAAATACATGTGAAAGCTTCATAAATAGATCAGATCAGGCAGAATAAATAATCTCAGAACTTGACAGGTCTTTGAAATAATTCAATCACACAAAAATTTAAAAAAAAAAAAAGGATGAGCAAACCCATTGTGACATTTGTGACAACATAGATGATCAAATATTTGAATTATCAGTATCCCAGAGGGTGAAGTGAAAATGAAAAGATTAGAAAATTTATTCAACAAAATAATATGTAAAAACTTCCCAACTCGAGAAAGAGATTTAGACATCCAGATAAAGAAGGCCCAATGATCCCCAGTGAGAGTATGTAAAAAGGTCTTCTCCATGGCACATTATAATCAGATCATCTAAAATCAAAGATAAAGAGCAAATTATTAAAACAGCAAGAGAAAAGTGCCTAGTTATGTATAAAGGAAACCTCATCAGACTAACAGTGAATTTCTTAGGAGAAACCTTACAGACCAGAAGCTAATGGGATGATATATTCAAAGTGCTGAAAGATATAAACTATTAATGAAGAATACTATATATCCAGCAAAATTATTATTCATAACATTCATAAATAAAGAAGAAATCAAGTCTTTTCCAGAAAAGCAATTGCTAAGGGAATTCATCACCACTAGACCAGCTCTATGAGAAATGCTCAAAGGAGTCCTAAACCTGGAAGTGAAAGGGTAACATTTACCATCATAAAAAATGTACACAAATATAAACTCACTGGTAAAATGATCACAAAAAGAGAAAGGACTCAAGTGGTACCACTATAGAAATCCACCAGATCACAATTACAAACAATATGAGAAAAAGAAAGGAATAAAGAATATGCAAAACAACCAGAAAACAGTAAACAATATGACAAGAACAAAGTTTCACATGTCGATAACCTTGAACATAAACGAATTATTCACTTAAAATATATAGACTGGCATATGGGTTAAAAAACATGATTTGATTATATGCTCTCACTAGATACCTTACATATAAAGACACATATAGATGGAAGTTAAACGAGTGGAAAGAGATATTACATGTGAACAGAAACCAAAAGTGAGCAAGAGTAGTTACATCAGATGAAAGATACTTTTAGTCAAAAATCATAAGAAAGCAATGAAGATTATATAATGATAAAATATCAAACCAGCCAAAAAAGTAACAATTCTGAATACATATACACCCAACACTGAATCACACAGACTTATAAAGAGAAGAGTTAAACTAGATCTAGAGAGTTAAACTGCAATATAATAATAGTAGGAGACTTCTACATCCTACTCAGTATTGGACAGACCAGTTAGACAGAAAATCAACCAAGAAACGTTGGATTTAAACTGGATTTTAGAACTCATGGCACTAACAGACATTTACAGAACATTCTATCCAACAACTGCAGAACACACATTATTTGTATAAGAACATAGAATGTTCTCCAGTATAGTCGTATGTTAGGCCACAAAACAAGTCTTAAATTTTTAAAAATTAAAATCATATCAAGTATTTTCCATGGTGGAATAAAGCTAGATGTCAATACCAAGAGGAACTTTGTAAACTATACGAATACATAGAAATTAAACAGAATGCTTCTGAACGTTTACTGGGTCAATGAAGAAATTAAAACGGAATAACGTCTTGAAACGTGAAAATGGAAACACAATATAACAAAACCTGTGGAATACAGTAAAAGCAATACAAAGAAGGAACCTAGAACAATAAACACCTACATCAAGAAAGTAAAAAGATTACAAATTAGTAATCTAACAATGCACCTCAAGAAACTAGAAAAGCAAGAACAAACCAAGCCCCAAATTAGCAGAAGAAAAGAAAATAAAGATCAGAGGAGAACCGTGTGAAATACAGACTACAAAAACAATACAAAGGATTTTAAAAAGTGAAAAGTTGGCTCATCAAAATAATAAAATTGGTAAATTACTAGCTAGAGTAACCAAGAAAAGAAGAAAACCCAAATAAAATCAGAAATGAAAAAGGAGAGCACTACAACTGATACCACAGAAATGCAAAAAATCATCTGACTATTATGAACAACTATATGCTAACAACTGGAAAGCTTAGAGGAAATGAATCAATTTCTGGAAACAGAAAACATACCAAGATTGAATCATAAAAAACTAGAAAACCTCAGCAGATGAATAATGAGTAGTGAGACTGAATCAGTAATAAAATGTCTCCCAAGAAAGAAATGCACAGGACCAGATGGATTCTCAGCTGAATTCTACCAAATATACAAAGAAGAACTAATGCCAACCTTTCTGAAACTATTTGAAAAAATAAAGAAGACGAGAATTTTCCCTAACTCTTTCTATGAGGCCAGCATCACCCTGATACAAGGCAAAAAAAAAAAAAAACAACAACAACAAGAAAAACTACAGGCTAATATTCTCTATGAACATAGATGTAAAAATTCTACCCAAACACTAGCAAATGCAACAGCGTATCAAAAAGATAATATACCACAAAAAGTCGGATTTATACCAGGGATGCAAGGATGGCTCAACATATGCAACTCAATAAACATGACACATCACATAAACAGAATGAAGGACAAAAATCATCTCAATAGACACAGTAAAAGCATTTGATAAAATTCAGTATCTCTTCATGACAAAAAAAAACCCCTCAAAAAACTGGCATATGAGAAACATACCTCAAAATAATAAAGGCCATATACAACAAATCCACAACTAATATTATACTAAATGGGAAGAAGTTGAAAGCCCTTCCTGTAAGAACTGAAACAAGATGAAAATGCCTACTTACACCACTCCTATTTATCATAGTACTGGAAGTCCTCGCCAAAACACAGTTAAGAGAGAGAAATAAAAGACATCCAAATTAGAAAAGAGGAAGACAAATTGTCGCTCTTCGGTGATGATGTAGTCTTATATCTGGAAAATCCTAAGGACTCCACCAAAAAACTCTTAGATTTGATAAATAAATTCAGTAAAGTTTCAGGATACAAAATCAATTTACAAAACTCAGTAGCATTTCTATACACCAATAATGATCTAGCCAACAAAGAAATCAAGAAGGCAATCCCATTTACAATAGCTACAAAAATATAAAATACCTAGGAATAAATTTAACTAAGGAAATGAAAGATCTCTACAGCAAAAACTACAGAACGCTGATGAAAGAAGTTGAAGAGGACACAAACAAATGGAAAAACATTCTATGCTCAAGATTGAGAAGAATCAATATCACTAAAATGAGCACACTACCTAAACAATCTACAGAGTCAAGGAAATCGCTATCAAATACCATGTCATTCCTTAAAGAATTTTTTTAAAAACTACTAAAATTCATATGGGACCAAAAACAGCCTGAATAACCAAAGCAATCCTGAGTAAAAAGAACAAAGTTTGTGGCATCACATAATCTGACTTCAAAATATTTAACAAGGCTCTGAGTAACCAAAACAGCATGGTATTGGAATAAAAATAGATATATAGACCAATGAACAGAATAGAGAGCTATAAATACATCCACATATTTACAGCCAACTGATCTTTGACAAAGCTGACAAGCACTTACATCGGGGAAAGAACAGCCCCTTCAATAAATGGTGCTTGGGAAAATTGAATTGCCATTTGTAGAACAGTGAAACTGAGCTCCTATCTCTCGCCATACACAAAAATCAATTCAAAATGAATTAAAGATTTAAATACTACTGTAGAGCTTCTCTAAGCTTCTTCATATTCTCTTAACAGGTGATGCCCTCTCAATTCATCACCTGACTGAAACATCTCCTCCTTCACGAACTCTTTTCTAATTCTTGCCTCAATAATTGCAATGAATCCTCCCTACTCCCCTAGCAATGCATTAATTTTTCTATCAGAGTTTCTAAATGCGATATCGTTTAAGTTGTTCATGTATCTGCCTGTCTCTTCCCCTACACTTCTGGAAAGCAGGACTTTTAGCATTCACTATTACATCTTGAATTTGATGTAGGAGGCTGTGAATAGCGAGCCTTAAGTCAGTTCAATTGAATTGAGAAGAGTGGAATATTATTGAGTACAGGATGTCCTGGGAAGAGGATCTCAAGAATCCAGGAATGTATTGAGTTTACTTTGATAAACAGGAGGCAAGTTGCCACATCCTATTCCACCCTCAAGCATTCTGAACTATCAGAAAGGCAGCCTTACATAGTGCAACAAACATGCCACTTGACACATCTCCCTCAGAGGGAGACCCTACTAATGTTGGAGTTTGTCCTGAGAAAGCTAAGGATGAAGTGTTCCTTGCAAAGCAACTCAAATCTATCCCCCAAATTATGCTTGTTATACAAAGTTTTTCATACAGAAATGTTAGACACCTTCAGATACAAAACACTTATGGGAGAAAAGAAGTCAGAATTCAAATGAGATGTTATCTTTGCAAGATAAAATTGCATAATCCCAAAAGTGTAGGATAAAGAAGGAATGTAGTGAGAAGGTACTGAGACAAAGAGATCAAATGAAAGATAGAATTTAAGATTATGAATATACCTAATCTACAAGTAGTACTTAATCTAAAATTCATGGAGCCACTGAATTTTAAAGCTAAACTTACCTAAAAGGCAATATGCCTGTGATGGTTAATTTCATGTGTCAACTTGAGTGGGCCATGGTACTCAGTTTTTAATGAAAGAGCAGTCTTGATGTTTCTGTGAAGGTATTTTTTAGAAGTGATTAACTTTTTTTTTTTTTTTTTTTTTTGAGGTGGAGTCTTACTTTGTCGCCCAGGCTGGAGTGCAGTGGCTCACTCTCGGCTCACTGCAAGCTCTGCCTCCCGGGTTCACACCATTCTCCTCTGTCAGCCTCCTGAGTAACTGGGACTACAGGCATCCACCACCACACCTGGCTAATTTTTTGTATTTTTAGTAGAGACAGGGTTTTACCATGTTAGCCAGGATGGTCTCAATCTCCTGACCTCATGATCTACCCCCCTCGGCCTCCCAAAGTGCTAGGATTACAGGCGTGAGCCCCGACGCCCAGTCCAGAAGTGATTAACATTTAAATCAGTAGAGCTTTAAGCAGAGTACCCTTCATGATGTGGGTGGGCCTCATCCAATCAGGTGAAGGCTTTAAAACAAAACATGAGTTCTCCTGAGCAGAAAGGAATTCTGCTTTTAGCCTGCGTTGAATTTGAGCTGCAACATCAACTCTTCCCTGAGTTTCCAGCCTACTGAGCTTCTCTGTACATTTTGGACATGCCAGCCACCACAATATCACGAGTCAATTCCTTAAACTAAACATCTTTTTCTCTCACTATGTACAAATAGACATCCTATTGATCCTATTTGTTCTGTTTCTCTGGAGAACCCTGATTAATATTGATTAATATAATGCCAAATTCCTCAATTACATAGATAAAGAAATGAGAATTAAAACATAAATGTTAACAGCAAATATTTACTGGGCACTTAAAGCTAAGAACGCCCTATGCTGGACTCTCTAGCATAACCTAAATTAAGTACACCAACTAGAAGGTCAGTATAATTATGTCCATTTAATAAATGAGAAAACTGGGGCCACAGGGATTTCGAGGCTTCTCAGGGGCCGCCTAGTCACTTGACAACAGACCTGGGGTATAGTTGTTTGAGTCATCTGTTCATTTGCACTGTGCAACTCTTCATGCCACACACTAGGATAAAATACCTGCTCCTTTCTAAAAAAAAATGTATAATGAAATATTCCAGAAGCTGAGGCAGGAGGATTGCTTAAGCCTGGGAGATTAAGGCTAGCCTGGAAAATGTACCAAAACCCCGTTTCAAAAAAAAAAAAAAATGTATAATGAAAATTTTCTACTTGGTATTTTAAATATTTTAAAAATTAAGAAGTTGTGACACCTATTTGAGACCCATGGCAGCAAAGTTGAAGCCCTAAAACAGGTCCTAAAATTTGTAAAAAATCTGGTGCACAACAAAGAAAGCATCATCAAAACAACAGAAAAAAATAGATGATTCAAAACTGGTGTTTAGAAGTTGGCTGCTTGGAAAAGAAAATTCATCATACCATGCCTTACACCAATTAGATTCCAGATGGATAAAAGGGTTAATACAAAATAAAACAAACCACTGATTATTCTAGAGGAAAACATTTCATCTATTTTTGGGTAAGAGCTGTTTTTTAATTCTATTCATTTCAAAACTAAAATTAAAAGAAATTAAAAACAAATGACAACTTGGGAAAATACAAAAATGTATAGACCAAGGATTAATAAAGAATATATAGAGAGAGATATTGACATGGTTTGGTTGTGTCCCAAACCAAATCTCATCTTCAATTGTAACTCCCACAATTCCCATGCGTCATGGGAGGAACCCAGTGGGAGGTGATTGAATCATGGGATCAGGTCTTTCCTCTACTGTTTTCGTGACAGTGAATGAGTCTCATGAGACCTGATGCTCTTAAAGATGGGAATTTCCCTGCACGAGCTCTTTTTTTTTGCCTGCTGCCATCCATGTAAGACATGACTTGCTTTTCCTTGCCTTCTGCCATGATTGTGAGGCCTCCCCAGCCATGTGGAACTGTATGTAAGTCCATTGAACCTTTTCTTCTTCCCAGTCTCAGGTATGTCTTTATCAGTTGTGTGAAAATGGACCAATACAGATATCTACATTTCAAATTAAAAAACTAACAACTTCCCCCTAGAATGGGCAAAACTTGTGAATAGATAATTTGCAGAAGAAACACAAATGGTTAGAAGCATATGGAAACACAAACTGCAACTCAGAAAAAAGAAAATTTTAGAAAAGCTATTATTTTCCACCTAAGAATAGTCAAAGATAAAAAGTAAATTACAAGCCAATGGTCGTGGCTCACCCGTGTAATCCCAGCACTTTGGAAGTATGAGGCGGGTGAATCTCCTGAGGTCAGGAGTTTGAGACCAGCCTGGCCAAATGGCAAAAACCCGTCTCTACTAAAAATACAAAAATTAGCCAGGCATGGTGGCAGGTGCCTATAACCCAAGCTAGTTAGGAGGCTGAAGCAGGAGAACTGCTTAAACCCAGGAGGTGGAGGTTACAGTGAGCTGAGATCATGCCAGTGCACTCCAGCCTGGGCAGCAGAGCAAGACTCCATCTGAAAAAAAAAAAAGTAAATTGCAATACAGATATTGATTAATGTGCTACGAAACTTTGTTTTTGTACTGATGGAAGTGTAAGTGAATACAGTTTGTCTGGACAGCAATTTGGAACTATGAATCAGAGCTTTAAAATATGCATACCCATTTAACAAATATTTTCTGAGCACCTGCTTTACGCCAGTTTTCAAAGACTCCTGAAAGTACACATTTTAAAAAATATAAAAACCTGGCATATTCTGTGACCCAATAATCTTTTTTCTAAGGACCTACAGTAATAAAATTATCAGAGGTGCAGTAAAGATTGACAGAAAATATGTTAATCATAGCATTGTGTACAATGTAGAAAAAAATTAGTAACAACTAAATATCTAGTGATAAGAAAATGATTTGTTTAATAAAAACCATAGCATTACAATAAAGCACATTTCAGCCCTTAACTGATGGGTTGGTTTTCTAAATTTTTAAATGACATAGAGAAATGTTAATGCTATAACTTTCAAAATAAGAAAAGCAAGATGCACATTACTTAATTGAAATCATTATATACAGTTTTATATCTTGCTTTTGAGCTCTGCATTTATTAGATTGTAGTTATCTCTGGATAGTAAGAAAATTCATGATTTTGAACTTCCTCATTTGTATTTTTCTGATTTTTATAAATTTTCTGTGCTGAACATGAATCATTTTTATAATTTAAAAAAATGCTAAATATAAGTGACAGCTTTCTGCAAGGTTTTATGAGGAAAAATCATGTAGGGTTAAAATTATGTATCTATAAATATATGGTGTAAGTGTATGTGTGCATGTGTGTGTGTGTGCACATTCCAGCTGACATTGACTGCAGCCAACTGTCAAAACTGTGACACATGGACATTTTAATATAAGTACTATATTAGTCTGTTTTCATGCGGCTGATAAAGATATACCCAAGACTGAGCAATTTACAAAAGAAAAAAGTTTAATTCTCTCTCATTTCCACGTGGCTGGGGAGGCCTCACAATCATGGCAGAAGGTAAAAGGCATTTGTTACATGGCAGCAGAGAAGAGGAGAGAAGAGAAGCTTGTGCAGGGAAACTCCCCTGTATAAAACCATCAGATCTCGTGAGACTTATTGACTACCACGAGAACAGCATGGGAAAGACCTGCCCCCATGATGCAATTACCTCCCACCGGGTCCCTCCCATAACACATGGGAATTCAAGATGAGATTTGGGTGGGGACACAGCCAAACCATATCACCTACTAAAATTGGAGATCTGTGTGGTGCTTCTATTTGCCAGTTCAGTTCTACTAAAAATCTGGGCAGACAATCTGAGACAAACTCCCAACAAATACAAATTGAACCACTTCCTCATTAAGCCACTTCACCTGCATCTTAATTACATAAGATACTACTGTATCCTATGTACAAGTATTTCTTCCAATGTTACCCAAGGATATTGAAAATATTTATGTGCCCTTTAGCAACATTCAAAGCATTCTTCATGCTCAGGAACAAGAAAGTAACTCAGATTCAGTGATTTAAACTGTTGGTTCTCATTGTTAGGGGAAAATTTGCACTACAGGGAATGGGGTTAATCTTCAAGGGAAATTCAGTAGGGAAAACAAGGTCTTGAATAAAATGTTTCAAAGTTTAAATAGCAAAGTTAGGGCTATTTGCAGTGCTATCCTACATCTTTTACTGAAATATTGAAAGCTGCAAAGTCAGTAATGAACTTGGCTTCCTAGGTAAACTTGTGAGTTAGCTGTTTAGAGATTCTGGCTATCGGAAGTGACAGATGGAATATTGGGGAAATTTCCTTTCTTTTAATCACCTGAAGTTGTCAATACAGAACAAATGAGAACTTACTTTGGTAAAATGATTTGGAAGAACTGCCTCACTCTCTAGGTGTTTTCAAGTTTGAAAATAACACGAGACTCATGAGACTAGACACTCCCTTTGCCCCTACACTTGGCAATATAAGAATGGTCTGCATCCAACTCCAACAAATATAGCAGACAGTCTCCTGTTTCCTACAGTATCAACCACATGGCAATTTTTCCTGGACAGTGAACAAACAGGTGCTTTCTTTGAGACACAGAGCAACTTCTTTAGTTCTTGTGGTCAGTGCAGTCTTTAGCAAGCAGCCCTTATTTTTAATCCATTTGAAACTCTGACTAAAAAAGGAAGGTGGAGAGATTAGGAAGTGTCATCCTTTGGTTTATGAAAGGGAGAGTCAGGCTGGGTGCGGTGGCTCATGCCTGTAATCCCAGCACTTTGGGAAGCCAAGGAAGGTAGATCACCTGAGGTCAGAAGTTTGAGACCAGCCTGGCCAACATGGTGAAACCTGGCCTCTACTTAAAAATACAAAAATTAGCTGGGTGTGGTGGCAGGCAACTGTAGGCCCAGCTGCTCAGGAGGCTGAGGTATGAGAATCACTTGAACCTGAGAGGCGAGGTTGCAGTAAGTTGAGATCACTCCACTGCACTCCTGCCTGGGTGAAAGAGTGAGACTGTCTCAAAAAAGAAGAGGGAGAGTCAAAATACAGTTGCATCAATCAAATGAGAGAAAGTTTGAATGGACGTCAACAGCTAAGAACAATGTCAGGGGTCGGCCATATCAATCATGCATGTAAATATTGTCTTTTCATTTTTAAGAACAAAATATACTGCTACTCTGCTACTATGATCTTATGTTTTGTTAACAGAGATTTTTAATTACACAATAATAAATAAAAACACTGTTATTATAAGGTTCAACCACTACAGGCACTCATATATACTAAAAACAAACCGGCCAGGCGTGGTGGCTCACACCTGTAATCCCAGCACTTTGGGAAGCCAAGGCGGACAGATCACAAGGTCAGGAGTTTGAGACCAGCCTGGCCAAAACAGTGAAACCCCGTCTCTACTAAAAATACAAAAAATTAGCCGGGTGTGGTGGCAGGTGCCTGTAATCCCAGCTACTCAGGAGGCTGAGGCGGGAGAATCGCTTGAACCTTGGAGACAGAGGTTGTAGTGAGTGGAGATTGCACTCCAGCCTGGGTGGCAGAGTGAGACTCCATCTCAAAAAAAAAAAAACCATCAAGTCCTAATTTATACCTTCATTTCTATTCTTCTTTCTGAAGATAAATATTGCCAATATTTTGGTATGTTTGGTATGTTGACAATTCAATTTCAATACATTTAAACATATATATAATCAGGGTGAGATCTACCTCATTGTCTTTAATGGCAGCATGTTATTAAATATAACACATATGGCATAGTCTATTTAGCCACTCTTTCACTGATGACAGTTTGTTTCCAATATTTATACCATGAATGACAACAAATGAACATTTGTTTAACAAAATTTTTAAACATAAATGCAAAGATTTATTATTTTTTAAACATTTTATTTATTTTTATAATATAAGTAAGACGTGGATATATATTCTCAAAATGCATAATCAAAGCTCATCTTAATCCTAATACCCTCTGTAAAGGTAACTGCTATTGTTTTGATGTGAATCTTTCCAGAACTTCTGGACCCCATTTACACATGTACAACTATATATAGCTAGGCATAGCTTCGTTTTGTGTGAAGAATTGCTTGTCATATATGATAATATATTGCTAGACAATCTGCATAGCTCCCTTAACTGTAGGTGTGGTGATTTTTCTATGTACAAGTGTATCTACCCCATTTATTGTCACTGTTGCATAGTATTTCATTGAGTCTCAACACCAATGCTTTTTAATCATTTGCCTATAAATAGACTTTTAATTGTCTACTGTGTTGTATGCATAGTGTATATTTCAATACATATTACATTCAGTACACCAAATACAGATGCTCCTCAACATACAGCGGGGTTACTTCCTGATAAACCTGTCATAAATTGAAAATACTTTAAGTCAAAAGTGCAGTTAATACACCTAATATCCCGAATATCATAGCTTAGTCTAGCTTACCTTAAGCATGCTCAGAACATTTACATTAGCCTACCGTTGGGCAAAATCATCTAACACAAAGCTTATTTTATAATAAAGTATTGAATATCTTATGTAAGTTAGTGAATACTCTACTGAAAGTCAAAACAGAATAGTTGTATGTGTACCATCATAACATTAGAAAATTGTAAGTTGAACCGTCTTAAATCAGGGACTATCTGTATATATTTACACGTGTGTATGTGAGTGTGTGTGTATGTTAGTTCTTATGGCCTGTGGTTTAAAATTTATTTTCTTTCACTGGGGGTGTATTTTATTTTATTTATTTTGTGGATGGATAATATAGACACATGGTTCAGAATTTAAAAAGCAGAAGCATGTAAGGTGAAAATTAAGTCTCTTTCACACCCCTTTGCCTGGTCACCTGGTTGCCTCCCCAGACATAACCACTGTTACCAGCTCCTTGTGGGTTCTTCCAGAGATCTCTGGATATACAATAAATAGGAAAATGCAGGATTTCTCCTCTGCAGGTAGATTTGTGTTTGCTCTTGCTGTGCCATGTATAGAAACAAGAAGACCCTTGCTCTAAGGTTGAAACAATTCAGTGGCTACTTGGAATTCTCATAGTGGTTTGAGGCTCTCTTAGAGTCAAACGCATTGTTTAGGCCGGGCGCGGTGGCTCATGCCTGCAATCCCAGCACTTTGGGAGGCCGAGGCAGGTGGATCACCTGAGGTCTGGAGTTTGAGACTAGCCTGACCAACATGGAGAAACCCCGTCTATACTAAAAATACAAAAAATTAGCTGGGCGCAATGGCTCATGCCTGTAATCCCAGCTACTCCAGAGGCTGAGGCAGGAGAATCGCTTGAACTTGGGAGGTGGAGGTCGCGATGAGCTGAGATAGTGCCATTGCACTCCAGCCTGGGCAACAAAAGTGAAACTCCATCTCAAAATAAATAAATAAATAAGTAACACATTGTCTGTAGCTTACCTTGAATATTCTTTCCAGTCCTTATATTCTATCTTTTAAATCTTGTACTAGAATCAAAATGTTACACTTTGTCTATTTCTGTTTGCAGATGATATGATCCTATATCTAGAAAACCCTATCACCTCAGCCCAAAAGCTCCTTAAGCTGGTAAGCAACTTCAGCAAAGTCTCAGGATACAAAATCAATGTGCAAAAATCAAAAGCTTTCCTATACACCAACAGTAGACAAGCAGAGAACCAAATCATGAATGAACTCAAATTCACAATTGCTACAAAGAGAATAAAATACCTGGGAATACAGCTAACAAGATAAGTGAAGGACCTCTTCAAGGAGAACTACAAACCACTGCTCAAGTAAATAAGAGAGGACCCAAAAAATGGAAAAACCTTCCATGCTCATGAATAGGAAGAATCAATATAGTGAAAATGGCCATGCTGCCCAAAGTAATTTATAGATTCAATGCCATTTCCCTTAAACTACCATTGACATTCTTTTCAGTATTAGAAAAAAAAAGAAAAAAAAACTTTAAAATTCATATGGAACCAAAAAAGAGCCTGTATAGCCAAGACAAGCCTAAGCAAAAAGAACATAGCTGGAGACATCACACTACTTGACTTCAAATTATACTGCAAGGCTATAGTAACCAAAATAGCATGGTACTGGTACCAAAACAGATACATAGACCAATGGAACAGAATAGATATCTCAGAAATAATAAAATCTACAACCATCTGATTTTTAACAAACCTGACAAAAACAAGCAATGGGGAAAGGATTCCCTATTTAATAAATGGTGCTGAGAAAACTGGCTAGCCATATGCAGAAAATTGAAACTGGACTCCTTCCTTACACATTATACAAAAATTAACTCAAGGTGGAGTAAAGACTTAAATGTAAAACCCAAAACTATAAAAAACCCTAGAAGAAAATCTAGGCAATACCATTCAGGACGTAGGCACGGGCAAAGATTTCATGACAAAAACATCAAAAGCAATTTCAACAAAAGCCAAAATTGACAAATGGGATCTAACTGAACTAATGAACTTCTGCACAGCAAAAGGAACTATCATCAGAGTGAACAGACAACCTACAGAATAGGAGAAAATTTTTGAAATCTACCCATCTCAGAAAGGCCTAACAGAATCTAACAAGGAACTTAAACAAATTTACAAGAAAAATCAAAGAACCGCATCGAAAACTGGGCAAAGGAGTATGAACAGACACTTCTCAAAAGAAGACATGTATGCATCCAACAAGCATATGAAAAAAAGCTCAACATCACTGATCATTAGAGAAATGCAAATCAAAACCACAATCTCATGACAGTTGGATTGTGATTATTAAAAAGTCAAGAAACAACAGTTGCTGGTGAGGCTGTGGAGAAATAGGCATGCTTTTACACTGTTGGTGGGAATGTTAATTAGTTTAAACATTGTGGAAGACAGTTTGGCAATTCCTCAAAGGTCTAGAACCAGAAATACCATTTGGCCCAGGAATCCCATTACTGGGAATATACCCAAAGGAATATAAATCATTCTATTATAAAGATATACACACGTGTATGTTGATTGCAGCACTATTCACAATAGCAAACACATGGAATCAACACAAATGTCCATCAATGACAGACTGCATAAAGAAAATGTGGTACATATACACCATGGAATACTACACAGCCATTAAAAAAACAACAAGATCATGTCCTTTGCAGGGACATGGATGGAGCTGTAAGCTGTTATGCTCAGCAAACTAAGGCAGGAACAGAAAACCAAACACCACATGTTCTCACTTATAATGGGGAGCTGAAAAATGAGAACACATGGACACAGGGAGGGGAACAACACACACTGGGGTCTGTCAGGGGGTGGGGGGAGGGAGAGCATCAGGATAAATAACTGATACGTGCTGGGCTTAATACCTAGGTGATAGGCTACTAGGTGCAGCAAACCACCATGGCACATGTCTACCTACGTAGCAAACCTGCACGTCCTGCACATGTACCCTGGAACTTCAATTTAAAAAATTAAATTAAATTTTAAAAACAGAAACTAAAGTAACACATACCCCATTACATGAAAACCAAATAAATTTATGTTAAGTTCCAAAAAAATTATAGTTTGTGATTCTCAATAGTTTTGTTATTAAATAGGTGATTATTCGATAACTTTTTAAAATTCTTAAATGGTTATCGGTCTGTTCAGATCTTCTATCTGAATTAACTTTGGAAATTCATGCTGTCATGGAACATTGTTGTGATGGTTAATTTTAAGTGTCAATTTGACTAAATTAAGGAATACCCTGATAGCTGGTAAAGCATTATTTCTGGGTATGTCCTCGAGGGTGTTTCCAGAAAAGACTGGCATTTGAGTCAGTGAACTGAGTGAGGATGATCCACACTCACCCAGCATGGGTGGGTACTATCTATCAGCTGAGGCACAGATAGATAGTCTAGGTGGGGAAAGGCAAAGTTGCTGTTTCTCCCTTAAAGCTAGTATACTCGTTTTCTCCCGCCCTTAGACATCAGGACTCCGGGTCCAGAACTTCAGACTCTAAGACTTGTGCCAGAAGCTCCCCCAGGACTGAGAATCATACTGTTGTCTCCCCTGGTTCTCAAGCTTTCAGACTCAGACTGAGCCACACTACCGGCTTCCCTGGTTCTCCAGCTTGCAAACAGCCTATCGTGAAACTTCTAATCTTCCATAATCACATGAGCCAAGTTCCATATGAAATCCATTCTCTCTCTCTCTCTCTTTCTCGCTCGCTCTTTCTCTCTCTATCTCTATCTCCTATTGCTTGTGTCTCTCTGAAGAACCCTGACTAATAAAATTGTCCATTTCAATAATACTTACACATCTATCTGCATAGAGTTACATGAAGCTTTTTAAGAAACATTTTCAAAATGTTCATATTTCTTATTTTGTGGTTATTTTATAGACTCAAATGTTTGTATTGAATTTATAATAAAAATAACATTTCAGATCAGTGGAGAAAGGAAAGTGGGCTCAGAAAATAATAACATCTATTTATGAAGGAAAGCAAGTATTTTGAATATAAGGTATTTACATATTATAACAGAAAAGTATAACATTTTTAATCTGATAAAATTTATTTATTTTCCTTGAGATCTTTTCTTAAATTTTTAATTTTGGTGAGTACTTAGTAGGTGTATATATTTATGGGTAATACAAGATATTTTGATAGAGGCATGCAATGAGTAATAATTACATCAGGATAAATGGGTATCCATCACCTCAAACATTTATCCTTTGTGTTACAAGCAATCCAATTATACTCTTTTAGTTATTTGTAGATGTACAATTAAATTATTTTTACTATATTCACCTTGTTGTGCTAGCAAACACTAGATCTTATTCATTCTTTTTTTGTTTTGTTTTGTTTTGTTTTGTTTTGTTCTGAGATGGAGTCTTGCTCTGTTGCCCAGGCTGGAGTGCAGTGGCACAATCTCTGCTCACTGCAAGCTCCGCCTCCCGGGTTCACACCATTCTGCTGCCTCAGCCTCCCGAGTAGCTGGGACTAGAGGCTCCTGCCACCACCCCCGCCTAATTTTTGTATTTTTAGTAGAGACAGGTTTCACCTTGTTAGCCAGGATGGTCTCGATCTCCTGACCTCATAATCTGCCCACCTCAGTCTCCCGAAGTGCTGGAATTACAGGCATGAACCACCATGCCCAGGCTTATTCATTCTTTATAACT
Source organism: Macaca fascicularis (assembly GCF_037993035.2). Lineage (NCBI taxonomy): Eukaryota > Metazoa > Chordata > Mammalia > Primates > Cercopithecidae > Macaca > Macaca fascicularis. The sequence continues at coordinate 70,413,867 of NC_088384.1, forward strand.
AGTTTTTGTACCCATGAACCATCCCCACTTCCCCCCAACCCCATACTACCCTTTCCAGTCTCTGATAACCATCCTTCTACTCTCTGTCTCCATGAGTATAATTGTTTCCATTTTTAGCTCCAACAAATAAGTGAGAACATGTGAGGTTTGTCTTTCCATACCTGGCTTATTTCACTTAACATAACAACCTCCAGTTTCATCCAGGTTGTTGCAAATGAAAGGATCTCATTCTTTTTATGGCTGACTGGTACTCCATTGTGATTATGTACCACATTTTATTTATCCATTCAAATGTTGATGGACACTGAGGTCGCTTCCAAATCTTGGCTATGGTGAATAGTGCTGCAATAAACACGGAACTCCAGTTATCTCTTTGATATGCTGATTTCCTTTCTTTTGGGTGGACATACCTAGGAGTATATACCCAAAATTTGTCGGAGTGGGATTGCTGGATCACATGGTAGCTCTATTTTTAGTTTTCTGAGGAACCTCCAAACTGTTCTCCGTAGTGGTTGTGCCAGTTTACATCCCCACTAACAGTATACAAGGGCTCCTTTTTCTCCACATCCTTGCCAGCATTTGTTAGTCTCTATCTTTTGGGTAAAAGCCATATTAACTGGGGTGAGATGATAGCTCATTGCCGCTTCAATTTGCATTTCTCTGATGATCAATTATGTTGAGCACTTTTTCATATACCTGTTTGCCATTTGCATGTTTTCTTTTGACAAATGTCTATTCAAATCTTTTGTCAATTTTCATTTTTCTTTTTCTTTTTTTTTTTTTTTTTGAGACGGAGTCTCGCTCTGTCGCCCAGGCTGGAGTGCAGTGGCCGGATCTCAGCTCACTGCAAGCCCCGCCTCCCGGGTTTACGCCATTCTCCTGCCTCAGCCTCCCGAGTAGCTGGGACTACAGGCGCCCGCCACCTTGCCCGCTAGTTTTTTGTATTTTTTAGTAGAGACGGGGTTTCACCATGTTAGCCAGGATGGTCTCGATCTCCTGACCTCGTGATCCGCCCTTTTCGACCTCCCAAAGTGCTGGGATTACAGGCTTGAGCCACCGCACCCGGCCTCTTTTGCCAATTTTTAAATCAGGTTATTAAATTTTTTCCTATAAGGTTGTTAGAGCTCCTTATATATTCTGTTTATTAATCACAGGTCAGATGGGTATTTTGCAAATATTTTTTCCCGTTCTATGGATTGCCTCTTAACTTCATTGCTTGTGTCCTTTGCCATGCAGACATTTTTTAACTTGATGTAATTCCATTTGTCTATTTTTGCTTAGATCACCATGCTTGTGGATATTACTCAAAAAATCTTTGCCTAGACCAATGTCTTAGAGAGTTTCCCCAGTGTTTTCTTTTAGTAGTTTTATAGTTTGAGATCTTAGATTTAAGTTTTTAATCTATTTAGATTTTATTTTTGTGTATGGCAAGAGACATGGGTCTAGTTTCATTCTTCTGCATATGGATATCCAGTTTTCACAGCACCATTTATTGCAGGGACTGTCCTTTCCCCAGTGTGTGTTCTTGACACCACTGTCGAAAGTGAGTTTACTATAGATGTATTAATTTATTTCTGGGTTCTCAATCCTGTTCCGCTGGTCTATGTATCTATCTGCCTTTATGCTAGTACCATGCCATTTTGGTTACTAGAACTCTGCAGTATAATTTGAAGTCAGATAATGTGATTCCTACAGTTCTTTTTGCTTAGGATAACTGGCTATTCTGAGTCTTTTGTGGTTTCACATAAATTTTATGATTTTTTCTATTTCTGTGAAGAATGTCATTGGCATTTTGATAGGAATTGCATTGAATCTGTAGATTGCTTTGGGTAATATGGACATTTTAATGAGATTGATTCTTCCAATCCATGAACATGAAATATCTTTACATTTTTTGGTATGCACTTCAATTTCTTGCATCAATGTTTATAGTTTTCATTGTAAAGATCTTTCACTTATTTATTTAATTCCTAGATATTTTTTATTTGTAGCTATTGTAAATGAATTTCTTTCTTGATTTATTTTTCGGATTGTTCACTTTTGGCATGTAAAAACGATGCTAATTTTTGTGTGTTGATTTTTCACCTTGCAACTTTACTCAATTTATCAGTTTTCATAGGTTTTTCGTGGAACCTTGAGTTTTTTAAAAAAATACATAAGATTATATCATCTGGAAACAAGGGTAATTTGACTTCTTATTTTCCAATTTAGATGCCCAAACAATAAAAAACACCCAAAAAACAACTTTTTGTTTCATTGATCTTTTGTGTTGTTTCCTTCATTTCCATTTCATTTGTTTATGCTCTGATCTTCATTATTTCTTTTCTGCTACTAATTTTGGATTTGGTTTGCTCTTGCTTTCCTAGTTCTTTAAGACGTATTTTCAGGTTGTGTATTTGAAGTTTTTCTTCTTTTTTGATGTAGGCACTTACAGCTGTAAATTTCCCTCTTAGTACTGCTTTTGCTGTCTCCCATAGGTTTTGGTTTGTTGTGTTTCTATTATCATTTGTTTCAATACATTTTTCAATTTTCTTCTTAATTTCTTCATTGACCCCTGGTCATTCAGGAACATGTTGCTTAATTTCAAGTGTTTGTATAGTCTTCAAAATTATTGTTGGTATTGATTTCTAGTTTTATTCCATTGTGATCAGAGAAGATGCTTGATTATATTAAAATTTTTTAATGTTTTATGACTTGTTTTTTGACCTAATGGATAGTCTATCCTTGAAAATGATCCATGTGCTGAGGAGAAGAATGTATATTCCAAAGATGTTTGGTAAAATGTTGTATAAATATCTATTAGGTCCATTTGGTCTATATTGGAGATTAACTCTGATATTTCTTTGTTGATATACTGTCTGGAAGATCTGTCCAACGCTGAAAGTAGGGTGTTAAAGTCTCAGCTCTTATTGTATTGGGGTCTATCTCTCTCTTTAGCTTTGACAATATTTGCTTTATATATCTGGATGTTCCTGTGTTAGGTACATATATATTTATAATTGTTACATCCTCTTGCTGAATCAGTCCCTTTCTCATTATATAATATCTTTTTTGTCTCTTCCTATAGTTTTTGTCTTGAAATCTATTTTGTTTCATATAAGTGTAGCCACTCCTGTTCTTTTTTGGTTTTTATTGGCATGGATGATCTTTGTCCATCCCTTTATTTTCAGTCTATGTGTGTCTTTGTAGGTGAAGGGTGTTTCTTGCAGGCAACAGATAACTGGGTCTTGTTCTTTATCTATTTGGCCACTCTACGTCTTTTGATTGGGGAGTCTAGTTCATTTACACTAAATGTCATTATTGATAAACTCAATGTTATTGTTAATAAGCAAGGACTTACTCCTGCCATTTGGAGCCTTCTATTCAGCCATGTTGCTCTGCCCCCACAATCTGTTAGATTTTATACCATAAGCTTTGTAAACTTACATACATCAAGTTATAAACAAAATTTTAAAATAAGCAACAAGCTGGCAAAATATACACACATACATTTTTGCAGAGGAATAGCATTCTCTCTATATAAATAATAATTTGTTCAAATAAATATTAAAAAATATTGTAGCACAGTTGCTAGGAAAAAGAACAATGGATATGAATAGGTAATTCATAACAAGAGCAACTCTCATCACCAATAAATACATTTTAAGTCTTCAGCATTACTATACCTCAGAAAAATGTGACAAAATGAGATCTTATTTTCTATCTAGCAAAGATTTTTTAAAATAGTAATATCCTGGCTTACGAAGAAACAAGCATTCTCATACACTGCCGGTGAACATGTAAATTGGTACAACTTTCTGTAGCAAAAATTGGCAATATGCATCAAAAGCTTTTGACTCAGCACTTCAGTGTCACAATTTATTCTTGGGAAATAGCTATGTTTGCAAAGATGAATGCACATGGATGTTTCAGATATTGTTTTCATGAGTACATAATAAAAAATGGAACAACCTAAGTACCAAACAAGTGGTTAAATGAATTGTGACATATCCCTGTGGCTACAGCCATAAAAATTCACAGTGCAGAAGCATCTATACTGATGCTGGAAATCAGTCCTCTTCTCAGGACCCTATTCCTGTTTTTTGGACTCATTCTCCTAGATAAAACCTCTGTTCAAAAGCCCTTGACTCAGGACCTCCTTCAGGGAGATCACCCAAGCTAAAACAATTGTGTGACCTTTCCACTTCACAATGTGAGCTCAATAGTTCTCCAAAAATTCTGTTGTCATCTTCCAAAAGTCCCAAATTAAAGAACTTTCATTAAGTGGTTTTGCATATAAAATCTTGGTGTGTGCAGAGTCAAGATTCTGGAGCCCAGTGGTAAAAACCAGGTAAGGAGCCTTATTTCAGGACACTGCCCTTATTTTGGGTAAGACTTATTTCTGAGTGAGTATTCATACAGCACTGGGTCATCTTGTCTTCTTGGCTACAAATTTCCTCCTCATTATTCCAAACGACATCTGATACTTTCTTAATGACATAGATATTCAATAACCACTCTGTCTAACTGGGCCCATTATCTAGAGCCAACAGCTGAAATATCAGAGAAAGCCTTTTAGATCCTGTGCAAGTGGGAAATTGCCTTTCAGGAAAATAATCTATTGTGGCCTATAAAATGAGGCAGCAGGAACTTGTCAGATTACAGCATCAAATGTCCATTCTCTTACCCACAGAGGAAACACAGAGAAGCCCTGAAGGCATTAGAAGTCTCTCATAATGGATCCACTTTGTGAGCCAAGTACAGGGTGTGTGGGGCGGGCCACAGTCTTCCTCCAAAAGGCTTTCTCATGAGACTACATTTGCTGATCTGATGTTAGCAGAGCACAAGTTTGAGTTTGGTGTTAGGTTATTCCCTCTCTTGACAGTTGCCCTTGTTATCAAGAGCACAAATCACATTTGAGAGAGAGAGTAAGGCCTTGAACTCAGAATGATGGCCACGGACTCAACATAAATTCGCTTAATGAGAAGTTTCTTTGAGTCCCGAATCACTCCTTTGTCTGCCCAACTGAACTACTTGGGATGTTCTTCCATTTCTCTCCAACCCTTGGCTGTTCCAATATTGACTGGTAAATCCTCTGGCCCTGGAGGTGCCGCCAACTTAACACATACTTCTTTAATCACCACTTACATAGTGAGTCTACATTCCAGGCATTGTTCTAAGCCCTTTTACAGTTATTAGCTCATATGACCCTAACAACTCCTCTATAAAGTAAGTACTGCTATTATCTCTATTTTATGAGTCCCATCTACCAGGGATTAGAGGTAGTCCATAATTTTTATTTCTTGTTCAAAGAACATAGCAAACTCCAGTTTTGTCTCCCTGTTGCTAGTCCCTCCATTTTATCCATTCTTCATTCTGCTTCTAGAATGCTGTTTCTGCCCTAAAACAGTGGGCAGGCTCTCACTTGCCTACAAGGCAAAGGTGAAGTTTTATCTCCTTAACTTGGCTTAGAAAACTTTCTTTCTTCCTTCACACCACTTTATGGCCATATGTTTGTCTTTCTACACTCAACAACAATATATTATTCAGTATCTCACAGAGAAAGAAAGCCCTTTACCCTCCATAATACATGCCTTTGCTTTCTCTCTTAGGATGGATTTCCCAGGAAACAGACTCTGAGATGAAGATTTTCAGGCAAGAAGTTCATTGGAGTGTTTTGTTGAGGACAACAGTTGTTAGGGAATATATTAGCTATGTATTGTTATGTGAAAAATTACCTCAAAACTCTGCAGCTTACAGCAATAAGCATTCATTATCTCTGCCGTTTCTGGGGGTCAGGAATCCAGGAGCAGCTTAGCTGTCTGGTTCTGGCTCCAGGTTCCTCATGAGGATGCAGTCACGCTGTCAGTCAAGGGACAATCCACTCCTGAACTCAGGGCATGGTGTTGGCAGCACTCAGTTCTTCACCACACTGGCCTCTTAACAGTGTTCATGTGACGTGGCAGCTGACTTTCCCCAGAATGAGTGACAAGACAGAGTGAGGGAGGGAGTGCACCAAGACCGAAGCCACCGTCTTTCTACCAATGCATCTACGAAGTGACATCTTGTCATGCCTGCTGTAATCTATTCACTAAAATGAGTCACTGAGTTCAGCCCACACACGAGAGGAGAGAAATGAAACTCCATCTCTAGTGGGAAGGAGCACAAAAGATTGTACGGACAGATCTTAAAAGCCACCAGGGAGTAAGGGAAGCAGGGATGGGCAGAGGGAGAAGTTAAATACCCAATCAGTCTTCACGGTGCTTGGCTCTGACCCCAGGGGAGTCCTGGAGCTTGGATGGTGCCTTCAGAAAGGTCCCAAAATGAGGTAAGGGGCCAGCCTTTTAATGCCTGCATCTCCTAGTTATAGAAGTAAATTTTCTAGAGGAAAACATGCAGGATGCAGGTTAGTGGTACACAGGTGATATCGTCTCCCTCCTCTATTACCTGTTCTACCTCCCAACCCTGTCCACTCTCTTCCCACCATCAGTTAGCATCACTGATGGTCTAGGTGGTTTACCTGGTGGCACGCCCTAGACTCTCATCCTTGAAGGGTCCTTCTGAGGTCAGTGTTGTACTCATCCATTCACAGTCACAAATTGGCAGAGTACACCAAGAGACACTCCATAGGATTGAGGCAGCATAAGGAAGAGACTAGGTCCTGGCACACAGATGGCATGGTAACCCAGGTCCCAAGGGGCTTTACATGTCCAGACATATTTCCTCCCCTACCTTTTTACCTCCCTTAACAAGCTGACCCAAGTCGCATAGCAGGAAGGGGGCCTTTCCTAATTTGGCTGACCAGGCCTAATTCCTAAGTAAAAAAAGAAGAACCTAACCATTTATATCTTTGAGTAATGCCTTCTAAGGTCACTGAAGCAAGACTTTGGCATTCCTGATAAGAACCTGACCAGATTCAGCTGCCTGAAGGCAAAGTAGACTCCGGTGATGACCTTTCACTGATTTTTTCCTCATTATAATTTCATTATAATACTAAAATATCTGCCCAGAGTGGGGCTTACCCACCATTTTCTGGTCATGCGATACATGTTAGAGCATGACGTCCCACTGCACAAGTGTGGGAAAGATCCCCACCTTAACATTCCTTTTCCTGCCTCAACTTCCTTAAAATTGTACCAGCCGAGCGCCTCAGTGAGCTGGTACCAGGATCCCTTCCCTATGCACTGTTCCCCTGTGTGCTGGAGGCACAAGCCTATTAAACCTCACCTAAGACAAATCTCCATTAGGCCTGGTATTAATTTCTGCTTACACAGGAGCCAAAGAATTCAAGGTCTAGGGTACAGTAACAGGATCACCTGGATTCTAAATATATTTTTCCCATTGTGTCACAGCGGCCCTACCTCCTGTGATAATCAAAGCCACTTATTCCTGCCAAGATGGGGACGTAATTTTTTGCCTGCTCTTTGACATGAGGAGCCAGAAGTGACCACATGACAGCAGCACCTGAAAACTTAATGGAACTGACCATCTTCTGGTAGAAGCATTATCACTCCAGGAAATAAGCCCACAGAAACTTCAGAAACGAGGATTGGGACAAAAAGCACAAATCTCCCAAATGGATCATTCAGAGTGATGGCAAAGTGGGGCCACTCCTATATCCTCCTCTTATTTTCCAACCCATGTGATCTGCCCATGAGAAACATGGCACCATCAAATGATTATTGATTGAGGCTATGTACCGCATCTTGGAAGATGATGCCCCATGCTTGGGGACCATCATCTCTAAGCTCACTCTTCAGCTATATCTTCAGATGCCTGTATGAGGCTGGTAGCCTCTGGGTGAAGTGATACGTGATGGGACCTGTGGATTCCAAGGGCACGGACTCATTACTGCAGCTCTTTGCTGTACAATAGGCACCTTCCAATGAGCTGCCACGTGGGACTCCATGTTGTTGAGTCCATCCATATTCTCCATCCTTGGTTACTCTGTTCATATGCTCACCATGCTGACAGTGGAGTCGCCAATGTCAGAGGCTGGCCGACTTACACTGATTGAGTCATTCTGTTCACTTGGTTGTTTTGTGCCTCCTTCATAGAGAACACTCTCTATCCAAAACAAAAAGTTTCACACTTTGTGCCTATTTTATCTGTCTATTAACATGCATTTACCCAGACCTTCTTGTCCTTGGTCTTCCAATCCTCCTCCTCCCAGATCCCACAGTCAGCAGAAAATCCATTCCCATAGCTGATGAACTGTGTGTATCACACAATTGTATGTATGTAACAGAAGATACATATTATGTTGGGGTACTTCTCTTTCCACAGAAAGTAGACAACAAGGTCACTGCCCAAATTTGTGGCCACTGGGAGGATTTCACTCTCATAGCTGTCATTCAGGGCCACCAGACCTACCATTTTCCTCCTCTGTCCACTCGTCGGGTCATATGTGAGTCACACACATACACACCCACACGGCCATGGGTGTGAGCTGCAGGAGAGGAGCTGGTGCAACAGTGCTGAATGGCATGAGTCTCTTTCTCATCCAGCTTACTTAAGCTTCTGTCACTGCTTATACCCAATCTTATCATGTGGCTTCCACCTTAATGTGGATTGCTGCTAGGCCCACGTGACCTGATAACTTGGTAAATTTGACAGAAATGGGCAGAGATGGCCTAATGGTTAGGTGACATTCCCTGCCAAGCCCAGTAACATGCAAGGAGCCAACTTCCATGTGTATAATTCTCCACTGAAGATGGCATAGCCTTGCCCCAGAACCCTAGGTCTAAAGTGATTTTCTTATTAGGGTTTACCAAGGTCCAGATAGTGTCTTTTGCCCTCATAAGTTCCTCCAATGTCTTAGGGTCTGATGGAGCATGTGGGCTAAGCAGCAAGGTTATTTACACCACAACCTAGATCAATAGTCCTTTCCCACTCTGGAACCCACTTGAAACTGACAGCATTCCATGTCACCTAGTAAATGGGTCAGAGAAGTATGTGAAGTGTTGGATAACTGCCTCTGCGATCTAAAGAGTCCTACCAGGACTCAAACTTCCTTCCCAGTGGTCAAAGGTAGGAGGCCCAATACTTGGAGTGAAATATTTAGCATGCCCCAAACCACTGGACCTCCCCAAAATTTTACTTACGTAGGAATCTTAGTAGAGTTTACTCCCATACTCTGGAACATATGTCTTTTGCCAAGACCTCTGGTGCACCCGTTAATTCTTGTTAATTTAGCCCAACCAGTATGACATCATCAATATGGTGGACCAGTGTGCTGAAGGATGTCAAGATGACTAATAATTTGACCACCTTCTCTGAAGCTCTGCTACACTCTTAATTACATCATAGGCCTGGTTCTCATATTTTAGCCATCTTCCAGCTGCAGGATATGAGAGTTACTTTATACAATGATAAGGAGGTCCTCTGATTTTCATATTTTGCCTTAAATTGATGATTAATCATTCTTGACCTTTCACTGAATTTCTCCTATGCATCATTTGTACTTAGCAAGTGCATTCAATTCCATAGTTACAATTACTACTTCCTCTGTGCTTCTCAGTTGCCTGACATCTTGCACCTACTTGAGTATTTTGTTCAAGAATCACATTCCAGGTCACTAATAATAAAATGTTGACAATTGTACCACTGCAGCATGACCTGCTGGGAACTGTCAGTGCTCTGCCCATCTCCAGCAATAGCATCCTCATTGCCAAGCAGGGAGTGGATGACTTGCCTCACTAATAAATGGACTAATCAATGAATTATACTCATGAAATATGGTGGGGTGCAATAAACAATAAAAGATAAAATAATATAAAGAGTCAGATGGAGCCAGTAGATGATTTCTTATTTTATTTTTCTTTATAATTTTGAAATAAATTCAGACTTACAGCACAGTTGCAAAAATAATACAAATGTTTACATGTTATATAACCACAGCATAATAATCACACCACAAAATTAACACCAATAGAGTATTATTAACTAATCCAAGTCTTATTCAGATTTCTCTATTTTTCCCACTAATGTCTTTTTTCTGTTTCAGGATCCAACCCAGGAGCTCACATTGCATTCTGTTGTCATGTCACATTGGTCTTCTTTACTATGGAACAGTCCCTCAGTTTTTCCTGACCTTGACATTTGGAAAAGCTATTCTGTACATCAGCGCCATCCTGTAGAACTTTCTTCAGTGACAGAAATTCTCTGTATCTGTGCTGACCAATATGACAGCCATTTATCACATGGAAGTGCATTTGAAATGTGGCTAGTGAGGCTTAGGAATTTAATTTATTAACTTGTTTATTTATTTATTTATTCATAGAGATTGAGTCTCGGTATACTGCCCAGGCTGGACTTGAACTCCTGGGCTCCAGCAATCCTTCTGCCTCCGCCTCCCAAGTCACTGGGATTAGAGGTGTGTACTACTATACCCAGTTTACATTTTATTTAATTAATTTTTTATTATAAATTGACAATCTTGATAATTTATAATTTTATAAATTTATGGAATACAAAGTAATGTAATGATTTATAAATACAATGTAGAATAATTAAATCAAGCAAATTAATATATCCATCATCTCAAATACTTAACACTTTTCATAGTGAAAACATTTAAAATTTACTCTATTAGCAATTTTAAAATGTGCAATACTCCATTATTAACTATATTTACCAAGAGAACTAAGAAAAAATTCTTCCTGTCTACCTGAAATTTTTTTACCCTTGGAACTGAATTTTAAATTTTATTTAATTTTAATTAAAATAGCTACATGCAGCTAGTAGCTACCATATTGGACAAGACAGCTGTCAAATGTCCCTCATTTGGTGTTTGTTTAATGTTTCTTAATGATTAGTTTAAGAGTATACACATTTAATAATAATTCTACAGGCAAAATGTTGTATATTTCTTTGTCCAAATTTTTAAAGGCTGTTGACAAGTGACCATCTAGCCCAGGAAGCTGGATTGTTTTAATGCCCTTCAAGGTCCAGCAAAGACAAGGATAACAACCATATTTGCAAGCCAGTCCCCACATTCCCAATGTTCTTTCTACAAGAAGTAGGTATGAAGTCACTGGAGTCAAGGTGGGTAGCAGGTAGGATTAATTCTTGAACTCGATGTTCACCCTCTCTTGCCCCTCTGCCATATTAGAATACAGACATAAAAGGGGAGAGATTTTGTGACTTCTCCCCACTGCAGCCTAACACTTAGAATAAGGCCTGACATTCAGTATGCCCTCAACAAACATGTGTTAATCTCTGAGTAACTTCACCCCCACTCCTAGCATTACACATTCCTGCTGTTACTCCATCCAGTTTATGCTATTCTGCCTTTCTGGAATATTCCTCCTCAGCCACTAAGATGCAGCTAACAGCTAAATCAATCTCTCTCTCTCACATACACACACACTCTCTCTCTCCCCTTTCCCATTTTTCTAGTACTTCTAGTCATTCTAAGTATTTTCCTCTTTCTTTTGCTAGCCAGTGTTTCCTTCCACCCTCCTATAACAAGCAAATCCTACATGAGATCACCCTCCAGTGGTTTTATAGGATGCCTTGTTCTTACCTTGATTTCTCTCAACATCAGACACCAACACAGGATTGGTTGCAGAAAATCTATATAAGGTGGGGATAACTTCAGAAGCACAAGTGAGGGCAAGGGGGAGAGTGAAACAGAGGAGAGGAAAGCCAAGAGTGTGTTAGTAAATGGGTTACTTCTGTGGGGAACTGAGGCTCCACACCACTGGGGACTTTCTGAGATACAGTGTGGAACCAACTGGATGGAGGCTGGGGAGGCTGGGGTGTTATCCATCAACTTCTGTACTCTGTTGTCTGAAAGTTGCCCCTGAAGACATTCACCCTCTCACCTTTCAGGAATCCCTTGTCCAATGAGGATTAAGAAAACCCTCAAGCAGGAGAAAAAGAAAAGAAGACACTCAAAGAGAGAAGTTCTCAGCTTGATGGGAGATGTGAGCTGCAGCTGCAGTTAACTCAGTGGAGGGAGAAGATATGGAGTGGGGAACACCAGTGTTTGCTACCCCATTCCTTCAAGTTTTTATTCAGTGTTTTGAAGTAGGGGCTGTATAATGTGTGCCCATCTCTCCCACAGTGCCCAGCAGAGTTCTAGGTGGTAGAGACATCTGTTGTGTTTGCTTTGTCTTCACTTTTTGGTGGTTCTTCCCTAATCTATGCATGAATTCATTTTGAAACCTATTCCCATTTTCCTTCTGGGAAGTCACTTTCTCCCCTCCTCTTAGCTCATGAATTCCCAGTGAAATTGAATTCACTATGGATTCAATGGAACTGCCTCCGGAGGTGAGCAGGGAAATCAGGTCTAGTCAGAGTATTTTATTCTCTGACCACAGTAATCAGTTCAGAGAGAGCAAGTGACAAAATCATAGCTAATGAAATGCAGGGAGATGTTATGAAGATTGCTGGAAAATTGTCTTCTTTTTTCTCCTAGCATAAAACCTGAAAGTTATCTTGAAACACTATATTTGATAGATGCCCATGAACAAAGCCAGCACTTAGCAAACTGGCATAAGAAAAATAGAGAACTAAGTCAAGAGCATTACTTGACTTGAATCAAATGAGTCCTCTGGAACCACACATTCCCATTTGGTATTAGCATATTTGACAGGATTTTTGTCACATGCAGTAAAAAAAAGTTCTGATGTATGCCATTTTCTCTAGAAAGGACACTAGTTTCAAAGAACAGGCACTAACTCAATTCAACTTGAGTTTTATTAAGTAGGAGAAAAGGAAATCTCATGAACTCCTGGGGACAAGGAATAAAGTTTGGAAAGACAGCATGGATAAGATTCTGGAAAGTGACTCGGGAAGCTGTGTAGTTTTACATGCTTCACGCTTCTCTAGTGGATGGTCATTGAAATAATTACTAAAGGATAATCTGCAGGAAAAAAAGAAATGGATCAGAAGAAAGAAATGAAATGCAAAAATAAATAGGGAGAAAAAAAGTTGTTGAACATAAGGATAAATCTGAGAAAGTGTTAGTGAACATGAGGGGAAATCTGTGAAAGCATTAATTTATAAAATGGGAACAACAATGGCTAAATTTGGGGTTAAAAGAGGTTGGAACTAAATTACAAAGCACAGCATCACTTATGTCATGAGGATGGGATAACAGTGAAGCCTTTGCAAGTACTTGCTTGTTCAGGAGAGGGAAGGAGGTATAGATTATTTAAGTATAAGTTTATTTTTTGGTTAAGAGTCATCACTAAAATATTAGAAACAAAATACATCAGCATTGTTTATAGTTGTGAAACATTGGAAACAACTTAATATCCACCTACAGGGAAAAATTACAAATAATTCAGTGTACATTTAAACAAGGCAAAATTGTAGCAATTAGTACAGCATATGAATGAAAACCTCTCTGGAGAAATTGATAGCATAAATAAAAACAATCACAACTTCTGGAAATGAAAGACACACTTAGAGAAATATAAAATATACTGGAAAGTCTCAACAATAGAATTGAATAAGTAGAAGAAAGAGCTTCAGAGCTTGAAGACAAAGCTTTTGAATTAACCCAATCTGACAAAGACAAAGAAAAAAGAATCAAAGAAAATGAAGCCTCTAAGAAGTTTGGGATTATGTTAAATAACAAACCTAAGAATAATTAGTGTTCCATAGGAGGAAGAGAAATCTAAAAGTCTGAAAAACTTATTTGAGGGAACAATTGAAGAAAACTTCCCTGGCCTTGATAGAAATCTAGACATCCAAATAAAAGAAGCACAAATAACACTTGGGAAGCTTATCACAAAAAGATCATCACCTAGGCACCTAGTCATTAGGTTATCTAAAGTCAAGACAAAGAAAAGAAACTTAAAAGCTGTAAAGCAAAAGCATCAGGTAACCTATAAAGAAAAACCTATCAGATTAACAGCAGATTTCTCAGCAGAAACCCTACAAGCTAGAAGGGATGGGGGTCCTATCTTTGGCCTCCTTAAACAAAACAATTAGCTAAAAATTTTGTATCCAGTGAAACTGAGCTTCATAAATGAAAGAAAGATACAGTCTTTTTCAGACAAACAAATGCTGAGAGAATTCATCACTACCAAGCCAGTCCTACAAAAACTGCTAAAAAGAATTGTAAATCTTGAAACAGAACTTTGAATTATACCAAAATAGAATCTCCGTAAAGCATGAATCTCACAGGGCCCATAATAAAATAACATAATGAAAGAAAAAAACAAAACAAAGCAAGGTATTCAGGCAACAAATAACACAATGAGTAGAATGGTACCATATATCTCAATACTAATGTTAAATGTAAATGGCCTAAATGTTCCCTCCAGTTAAAAGATATAGAATAGCAGAATGGATAAGAATTCGCCAACCAAGTTCCTGCTGTCTTCAGGAGACTCGCCTAACACGTGACAACTCACATAAACTTAAGGTAAAGGAGTGGAAAAAGATAGTCCATGCAAATGGACACCAAAAGCAAGCATAAACAGCTATTCTTATTTCAGACAAAACAATCTTTAAAGCAGCAGCAGTTAAAAGAGACAAAGAGGAACATTATATAATGACAGACTAATCCAACAGGAAAATATCACAATTCTAAATATATATGCACCTAACACTGGAGCTCCCAAATTTATAAAACAAGTACTGCTAGACCTAAGAAATGAGACAGATGACAACACAATAATAGTAGGGGATGTTAATACTCCATTGACAGTACTAGACAGGTCATCAAGACAGAAAGTCAACACGGAAACAATGGACTTAAACAATACCCTACTACAAATGGGCATAACAGATATTTACAGAACATTCTACCCAACCACTGAAGAATATACGTTCTATTCATCAGTACATGGAACATTCTCCAAGATAGACCCATATGATAGGCCACAAAACAAGTCTCAGTAAATTTTTAAAAATCAAAATTATATCAAAGTACTCTCTCTGACCACAGTGGAATATAATTGGAAATCAACTACAAAAGGAGCCCTTGAAACAATGCAAATACATGAAAATTAAATAATCTGCCCCTAAATGATTGTTGAGTCAACAATGAGATCAAGATGGAAATTTAAAAATTCTTTGAACTGAACTATAAGAGTGACACAATCTATCAAAACCTCTAAGAGAAAAGCTCATAATGTGAAATGCCTACATCAAAAATTCTGGAAGAGCACACCTCAAAAAACTAGAGGAGCAAGAACAAGCCAAACCCAAACTCAGCAGAAGAAACAAACAAACAAACAAAGATCAGAGCAGAACTAAATGAAATTGAAACAAAAAAATACAAAAGGTAAATGAAATGAAAAGCAGGTCCTTTGAAAAGATAAATAAAATTGATAGACATTAGCAAGAGTAACCAAGAAGAAAGAAGATTCAAGTAAGCTCAATTAGAAACAAAATGGGAGATATTACAACCAATACCACAGAAATGCAAAAGAATATTCAAAGCTACTATGAACACGTTTACAGGTACAAACTAGAAAACCTAAAGGAGATGGATAAGTTCCTGGAAATATACAACCCTCCTAGATTAAACCAAGAAGATACAGAAACTCTGAACTGACCAATAACAAGCAGTGAGATTGAAATGGTGATAGAAAAAAAAGTTGCCAAAAAAAAAGTCCGGAACCTCATAGCTGAATTCTTCCAGATATTCAAAGAAGAATTGGTACCAATCCTATCGAAACTATTCCAAAAGACAAAGAAAAAGATAATCCTCCCTAAATCATTCTATGAAACCAGTATCATCCTAATACCAAAATCAGGAAAGGATAAAATAAAAAAAGAAAACTACAGACCAATATCCCTGATAAGCGTACATACAAAAATCCTCAACAAAATACTAGCTAACCAAATCCAATAGCATATCAAAAAAATAATCCACTATAATCTAGTCGGTTTTATACCAGGGATGCAGGGATGATCTAACATACACAAGTCAATAAATGTGATACACCATATAAACAGAATTAAAAACAAAAATTACATTATTATCTCAAGAGATGCAGAAAAAACATTTGACAAAATCTAGCATCCCTTTATGATAAAAACCCTCAGCAAAATTAGCATAGAAGGGACATACCTTAAGGTAACAAAAGCCATCTATGACAAACCCACGGCCAACTTTATACTGAATGGGGAAATGTTGAAAGCATCCCCCCTGAGAAGTGGAAGGAGACAAAGATGCCCACTTTCACCACTTCTATTCAACATAGTACTGGAAGTCCTAGCCAGAGCAATCAGACAAGAGAAAGAAATAAAGACATCCAAATTGGTAAAGAGGAAGTCAAACTGTTGTTGTTCACCCATGATATGATCATATACCTAGAAAACCCGAAAAACTCATCCAAAATGTTCCTAGATGTGATAAATGAATTTGGTAAAGTTTCAGGATATAAAATCAATGTACACAAATTAGTAGCACTTTTATACACCAACAACAACCAAGCTGAGAATCAAATCAAGAACTCAACTTCTTTGACAATAGCTGTAAAAAAAATAAAATAATTGGGAATATACCTAACTAAGAAAGTGAAAGAAGGAAAACTACAAAACACTGCTGAAAGAAATCATAGATGACACAAACAAATGGAAACACATCTTATACCCATAGATGGGTAGAATCAACATTGTCAAAATGACCATACTGACATATTGCCAAAAGCAATATACAAATTCTATGCAATTTCCATCAAAATACTTTCATCATTCTTCACAGAACTAGAAAAAAAAAAAACCCTAAAATATATACAGAACCAAAAAGGAGCCCACATACCCAAAGCAAGACTAAACAAAAAGATACCTGACTTCAAACTACAGTATAAAGCTAAAGTTACCAAAACAGCCTGGTACTGGTAAAAAAAAAAAAAAAAAAAAAAAAGCACCTAGACAAAGGGAGCAGAATAGAGAACCCAGAAATAAACCCAAATACTTCCAGCCAACTGATCTTCGACAAAGCAAACAAAAACAGAGAGTGGGGAAAGGACACCCTATTCAACAAATGGTGCTGAGATAATTGGCAAGCCACATGTAGAAGAATGAAACTGGATCCTCATCTCTCACCATACACAAAAATCAACCAAAGATGGACCAAAGACTTAAACTTAAGACCTGAAACCATAACAATTCTAGAAGATAACATCAAAAAAACCCTTCTAGACATTGGCTTAGGCAAAGACTTCATGACCAAGAACCCAAAAGCAAATGCAACAAAAACAAAGCTAAATAGATGGGACTTAATTAAACTATTAGTTCCTGGTCAGTAAAATAAATAAACAGCAGAGTAAACAGACAACCCACAGAGTGGTAGAAAGTCCTCACACACTATACATCCAACAAAGGACTAATATCCAGAATCTATAAGGAACTCAAACAAATCAGCAAGAAAACAAACAAACAAATAATCCCATCAAAAAGTGGGCTACAGACATGAATAGAGAATTTTCAAAAGAAGATACACAAATAACCAACAAACATATGAAAAAATGCTCAACGTCAGTAATTATCAGGGAAATGCAAATCAAAACCACAATACAATACCACCTTACTCCTACACGAATGGCCATAATTTAAAAATAATAGATGTTGGTGTATATGTGGCAAAAAGGGAACACTTCTACACTGCTGATGGGAATGTAAACTAGTGCAACCACTATAGAAAACAGTATGGAGATTCTTTAAAGAACTAAAGGTAGATCTACCATCGATCCAGGATTCCCACTACCAGGCATCTATCCAGAGGAAAAGAAATCATTATATGAAAAAGACACACAGATTCTTTGGGAGGCCGAGGCGGGCGGATCACAAGGTCAGGAGATCGAGACCACAGTGAAACCCCGTCTCTACTAAAAATACAAAAAATTAGCCGGGCGTGGTGGCGGGCGCCTGTAGTCCCAGCTACTCAGGAGGCTGAGGCAGGAGAATGGCGGGAACCCGGGAGGCAGAGCTTGCAGTGAGCCGAGATCACGCCACTGCACTCCAGCCTGGGCAACAGCGTGAGACTCTGTCTCAAAAAAAAAAAAAAAAAAAAAGAAAAAGACACTTGCACACACATGTTTATAGCAACACAATTCACAATTGCAAAAATATGGACCCAGCCCAAATGCTCACCAATCAATGACTGGATAAAGAAAATGTGTTTTTTATGTGTGTGTGTGTATATATATATATATGTGTGTGTGTGTGTGTGTGTGTATATATATATACACATATATATATATATACACACACACATACCACGGAATACTACTCAGCCATAAAAAGGAATAAAATAATGGCATTCACAGCAACCTGGATGGAGCTGGAGATCATTATTCTAAGTGAAGTAACTCAGGAATGGAAAACCCAACATCATATGCTCTCACTTATAAGTGAGAGCTAAGCTATGAGGATGCAAAGGCATAAGAATGATACAATGGACTTTGGGAAGGATGACAGGAGGGTGAAGGATAAAAGACTACACATTGGGCACAATGTACACTGCTCAGGTGATGCATGCATCAAAATCTCAAAAATCACCACTAAAGAAATTTTCCATGTAACCAAATACTACCTATTCCCCAAAAACCTATTGAAATAAATAAATAAATAAATAAATAAAGTTGCACATTATTTGCAATTTATTTTTAATTGAAAAAAACATAACACTAAGGAAATGAGAATGAAGGAATTGAATTAATACAATTAAAATTAATAAATTCAAAAATATAAGACATAAATAAGTAAATTGTAAAGGCAAATTTTCTTTTGGAGGAGAACATAATAAAATAGATGAACCATTAGCTAACCCCATCCACAATGAAAATGAGAATGTACAAATATTCAAAATAACAAGAGTAGGTAAATAATACAAATTAAAGGAAATATAAAAATCATAAGAGATTATTTTGTTCAGTTCTAAAATGTATATGAAACTGATGCATCTCTAAAAAACATGAATTGTCAAAAGTGACCCCAGAAGAGTAAAAAATGTAACCAGACTAAGCACTATAGAAACAATTGAGAACGTCAAAGAATTATGTTCCCCCAAAAAAGTTCAAGACTCTGGACTATTCACAGAAGAATTCTACCAAACCAATCAAGAGTAAATAGCTCAACATGTATGTAAACTATTTCAAGTCATTGAAAAAGCAGAGAATATTCTAAATTCTTACAAAGAACAGTTTGCCAAAACCCAATGCATAAATCCTACTACAATATTACCAAATTGAAACTGGCAATGCATTTAAATAGCAACCACAAGGATAACTAGTGTTTACTCTAGGAATTGAAGGCTGTTTCAATATTAGGAGATTTATGATTACATTCCAACATATTAATAGAAATGACTAGAAAATATGACTCTCTCTGACACTGAAAAGCATTTCATAAAGTTCAGTATTTATTCTTATTAACAAGCAAACAGCCTCCTAATTAAATAAGATTAGAAGACTACCTTCTTAATGTGATTATCTATCTCATACAAACATAGAAACTTCCTGATTGATGGGGAAGTAAGAAATGTGTGACAAGGCAAGGATGTCCACAACCACTGCTGTTATTTAACCCTGTTCTGGGAGGCCTAACTATTGCATTTAGGCAAGAGGAAGAAATAAGTATTTTTAAATTAGAGAGAAGGTGGTGAAGTTATTATGGATTGTGTATGATATGATCTGTATACTTGGAAAGTCCAAGAGAATAAACTGGAAAACTATTAGAACCAGAATTAAGAAACTGCCTGGAATATGCAAAAATGCTCTACTCCTACATAAATAACACCAAAACATAAGTTATGAGGAAGAAATGATCCTAATTAAAATAGTAATATATGTTGAGTATGGAAGTAATCATGGATAGAAATAAACAGCAAATGTACAACATGTATATGAAGAGAATATTAAAATGTTACATAAGAATATGAAAAAATGCACACCCTCTTTTTGAGGTAGAAAGGATAAGTAACTTTTTCTAATTCATTAAAATATGAACACTAATAATAAGGAAATGAGAATGAAGGAACTGAATTAATAAAATTAAAATAAATTAATTAATTCAAAATATAAGAAATAAATTTGCAAAGCAAATTTCATATATAATAGAATATCTTTAATAGAATGAATTCTAAATTACTTAAAACTTATTCTAAATTTTATATGAAAAATAAATAAGCAAAAATAACTAGCATGTGAATGAAGAACTATTTAAACCAGATATTACAATGTATTTTGTAGGCATAATAAAAGCCCTCAAATACAGAAACCCAGTGAAACAGAAAAACAGAGTTACAAAGTAAACCCAAATTTTACTGACAGCTGGTATATAACAAAGACGATTCCGCATATCAGCGGGGGAGATGAATTATCCATTGAGTGATGCAGAAACCACTAAGCGGCTTCTGGGGAAAGATATGTATCTGCATCTCTGCCTGTGCTAAATAAATTTTGGAAAAATAAAAAATATAAATGTAGAAACAAAGCCCCCAAAGCACTAAACTAAAACATGATTTTTCATAATCTTGAAATGAGGGAAGCCTTTTTAAGCACAAAGACATAAAGAAAAGAAGGAATGGAGAGAGGAAGAGAGTATTAAGGTAAGAAGGGAAGGATGGAGGCAGGAAAAAGAGAGAAGGAAGATAAAAGATTACAAAAAATCATAATTTCAGCAACACAAAAATATTCTTTAAAAAGTCCAAATGAGGCTGGGCTAAGTGGCTCATGCCTGTAATCCCAGAATTTAGGGAGGCCAAGGGAGATGGATTGCTTGAGTCCAGGAGTCTGAGACAAGCTTGGGCAACGTGGCAAAACCCCATCTCTACAAAAAAAAAAAAAAAAAAAAAAAAGCCAGGTGTGGTGGCATGAGCCTGTAGTCCCAGCTACTTGGGAGGCTGAGGTGGGAGGATCACCTGAGCCCAAGAGTTTGAGGCTGCTGTGAGCCAAACTGGTGCCACTGCAGTCCAGCCTGGGTAACAGAGGGGGACCCTATTTCAAAAAAGAAAAAAAGAGAGAAAAAAAAGTCAAAATGCAAATGATGGTCTATGAATAAAATGGCAGCACATATTACAGGTAGAACTCATTTTCTTTTCCTTTTTTTTTTTTTTTTTTTGAGACGGAGTCCTGCCCTGTCGCCCAGGCTGGGGTGTAGTGGTGCGATCTCAGCTCACTGCAATCCCCCGCCTTCGGGGTTCAAGCGATTCTCCTGCCTCAGCCTCCTGAGTAGCTGGGATTACAGGCAGACACCACCACACCTGGCTAATCTTTGTATTTTTAGTAGAGACGGAGTTTCACCATGTTGGCCAGGCTGGTCTCAAACTCCTGACCTCGTGATCCACCCGCCTCAGCCTCCCAAAGTGCTGGGATTACAGGCATGAGCCACCGTGCCTGGCCAGAACTCATTTTCTTAATTACTACATATCAAGTTGATAAAGGAGTAATAACACATATAAAAATGGAGAAAGAATGTGAGCAGAAAGGGTAGGAAATCTTAAGCATGTGAATAATGTTCAATCTCATTCTCAATAACAAAAATACAAACTGACCTACAATGAAATTCAATTTTTTTCATTTATCAGATTAGTAAACTCAATAAGTTTGATAACAAGTTTGTGGGAGGTATGTAGAAACAGGTCTGCTAATGGGCATGCAAAGGAGTACAGTACCTACTGAGGGCGTGTTAGCTCTGTCTGTTAAAACTAAAAAGGTACATGCCATTGACTCAGAAATAGATGCTAAAATGCATCTTTAAATATTTCATAGATATGCAAAATGATATGTATGCAAGGCTATGAATTGCAGCATTGCTTGTAATTGTAAAACAACATAAATGTTTATCAGTAAAGATAGATCCAATAAATGAGAATTTATCTGCATGATAAAAGATTGCACCAGCATTGCAAAGATAAACCAGGTCGCATATAAAGATGTAATAGGCTCTCCAGTTCTTCTTGTTAATTGACAAGAAGCAAGATGCATGATGGTGTGTGCCATCTGGGTAAAATATGTACTCTATGCATATGTGTGTATATTTAAAATATAGCTGAAAGACTATGTAAGAATTCACTAATAGTGGTTATCTCGGGGGAAAGAAACTAGATTGATAGAAGACAGGGTGGAAAATACTCTTCCCATTCCCTGTGTAATATCTTTCACTTTTTGTATCTGTTCCATGCACATATGTTACCTACTAAGAACATTTTTTAATTAAAAAAATCAACAAAAAAGCAAATTAAATTCAAACTGTTTGACTATGTGCTTTTCTTCTAAGTAAGAATGTGGCTGATGGTGTCAAGTAGAAGGTGGAGGGTGAGAATATGTTAATACTGCTGTTCTCCTCCAGGCTAGACAAATGTTTTAAAAAGACAACACATTTCAAGCTGAGAAGACCCTTTTGTTTACTTGCTTCTGAATTGAAAATGATGCCTTCAATTATCACTCTAACTGTAAACACCATCAGCTGCTCTAAAAATATTTTCTGAGTAAATGCCACTTGTACCTTCTGGCATTTACTCAAAGCATTTTTTAAAGCAGCTGGGAATCTTGTTAGCAAAGCTCTGGATTAGGAAGTGATAGAACAAACCAGCAAAATAAGTAGAGGTGCAAATTCTGGAAATAGCACAAAGGAGAGAAATCAGCTAACAAAAAAAGGCTATAATAAATGACTCTCCTACAACCAAAAAATTCTTATTGAGCATCAAACATGGGCAAGACAGTTACCACATTTCAGCAGGTTCATGAGTATTCTTGCCTTCAAGGAAAATGGGGGTAAAGTAAGAACAGAAGTAACTAGAATATTAGATACAGCAAGAGAGAATTACATCACAATTCTAAATATTGCCAAAAAAAACCTTTTGAAGAGAAAGGAAAAATAGATGAGACAAACGGTAGCCCTGAAGTCATACCAATCAAATTAAACATTATGCTGTCACAATTTTGTGCACCAGGAAAGTGATGATGCTGTTTTAAAAGAAATGGGAAGTCAGGCCGGGCGCGGTGGCTCGTACCTATAATCCCAGCACTTTGGGAGGCCAAGGTGGGTAGATCACCTGAGGTCAGGAGCTCTAGACCAGCCTGACCAACATGATGAAACCCTGTCTTTACTAAAAATACAAAATTAGCCAGGCATGGTGGCACATGCCTGTAATCCCAGCTACTTGGGAGGCTGAGGCAGAAGAATAGCTTGAACCAGGGAGGCAGAGGTTGCAGTGAGCTGAGATTGCGCCATTGCACTCCAGCCTGGGCAAGGAGAGGGAGACTCTATCTTAAAAAAAAAAAAAAAAAAAAAAAGGAGCCCAGGATTACCCAGAATGCATATAGAAGACAAACAGGTGAACTGCTGACATTCTTAGGCCTCCTTTTCAATTTCTAAGTTATAAATCCCTTATACACATCTTAAATTATCAACACACACCTTATACACACACCACTAAATTACCAATTCCCCTCCACCTTAAAAATCGGTATCCCCAAATTCCCACAGTGTTAGACACAGGAGTCAGCTTAAGGATGAGCTTGTCACTAATACCTTTTCCACCCTCCCAACCCAAGCTGATTTCTTCTTCTTCTGTACTCTGCATGCATGAGCAAACAATCAGATTCTACTTTTTGTATTAATTATCACCCCTTTGGGATTATAAGACATTCAGTGGAAGAGATGGTCTTATTCTTTATGTTAATGGAATACTCAACAAATAATTAAATTCAACTCTAATTTATTAAGGACCTTATGAAAATTTTACCTCTGAAGGTAGCTGCGGTGTGTATGAGATGTAAGTGTTCTTGATGAATTGCTCTTGATGAATTCAACAATCTACACCTACTATACATTTCAGCTGGGTTATTTTCATCTTAAAAATAAGATACCTATTTAGATTACCTCGAGCACTTTGAGTATGTGGCACTCAGCTAACTGTTTCCTAAGCTTTAGATCATTTCATTTTCAACACAGCCTTGAAACGTAGATGCTATTGGTAGTTCCACTTTATGAGTAAACTGAAGCTTGCAGAGCTTACATCATAATGGGAACATTTGTTCTTTTATTCTGGCTATTCAGTGTCTCTGCCCTCTTCCTAAGTTTAGGAAAGTACCTGTTGTATGAATTACAATGAGTTGACCCCAATAATGGTCCTTAGTCACACCACCACCACTCCGTAGTCACAAAAGACTAAGGAGTCTAAATAATCACAATTACTTTTTAACAAAATGGGTATGTAAAATTAAATAATTCAAACTTAAAGCTGCTGAAACTTTATTCTAAGCCTTGAGAGTAACATTGCTATGTGACGTGAGTCATGTGACATGCAGCTACTACTTCTGTCTTTTTTTTCTGCAAATAATTAAGACTAAATGGCACCAGAGATGAGACTCCTTCAGACCATTTTTTCTCCCCTCACAGAGTAATAAAGTAATCTTCCTTGGAATGTAGCAATCTGTAACCAATCAAATCACCATGGCATATGCACTGGTCGTTTATGGAAGACGTAATCCTGCTAAAATTTCTGTCTCTGCCCATATAAATGAAGCTGTAGCTTCTCCACTTAGGAACACTGGCTCCATTCATTTGGAGTCTCTGTTTCTGGCTGGCCATCCTCAAGCTTTGCACTAGAATAAATTCTATAATGAGCCGTATTTTCTGAATCTTGTTATGTAAGGTTGACATTTTGGCAACCATGAAGGGATCTGAATCAGACCTCCAGCAACCCCCATCACTTCACTGACAACTGAAGCCTTGGTACCAGGATGACCAACTTTTATTCATCTGACTTCACTGGAGTCACAAGGAATCTGGTAAGGCCTCTCTCAGGTGTGAATTCTCCTGGCCTTGGTTGAGGATACAGACTTTATTTGAGCTACACACATTCCTAACTTAGTGGGGTTGGAATTGAAGTTCTACTGCAAGGTAGAAGCTTCATTTTTTATTCTCTAAAAAGTCTGCTAATTGTGGATTTGTAATTTTCACTTTTCTCTGAAATTAAAATTTTGTTTGAAATTATTCCTTAGAGTTTTTCAACCATTTCTCTCATTCCGAATTTTGGTCAGGCAGAAAACAGTTTGTCTTTGAAAAGTAGAAATGAATCTTTGTGACTTAAGCAAAAAATACATATAATCTTTAAACCTGGCCAGATTCTGAAGCTTGGTTCAATTGACAAATTTGTTGTGAGTGATCAAAATTGTAAAAGGCTATGAGCCTAGAAGATAAGAGACACTTTCTCCTGACCGAAAGGCACCTTAGGTGACTAAAATCTCCTGGAACTATGGGAGTTTATTGCTTGCAATGTAAAATGTTCTCACAGAGAACCCCTTAGGAAGAATATGCTGGGAACCTTGTTTAATCCAGTGGGCACACAAAAAGGTTGACCACCTGGTGCCTCAAGCACCCAAGTCTCTTCGAACCACCAAGACATGTAAAAGGAAAGAACTGACTCAAGGATGGCCCCTTGCGGAGCTATTTTCACAAGCATCACACTCGATTCAAGACATACCCCCCAGGTCATTTTGGTCATTCAAAAGAAGAGTCTAAATTATGAGCAATAATGCTTCTAAAAGCAAGTCTTCTTCCTCCAGAAAAGATCCACCTGTGGAAACACCAGCTAGATTTGTGTCTCATACATGCAAATATATTTTTAAATGGTCTCACATAACTCATGATTACCCCAAATTACAATGATTAAAAGGGGGTACCTTTGAATACCTACACTAATTTACCTTTACACTCAAATAGAAAAGGCCAACTCTAAAATGAAACAGAATAACTTGGAGAGTTATTTTATTTTTATTTATTTTGTTCCTGTCCTGCTTTGTAGGCGATTACTGGAAGACAAACCTATTTAAACGGGACTTGGAAACTTCTTAAAGAGGTTCTGATAAAGTCACTTCTTGGCTGCGCATGGTGGCTCATGTCTGTAATCCCAGCACTTTGGGAGGCCGAGGTGGATGATCACTTTAACCTAGAAATTTAAAACCAGCTGGGCAACACAGTGGGAACTCATCTCCACAAAAAATTTAAAAACTTAGCTGAGTGTGATGGTATGTGCCTGCAGTCCCCACTACTTGGGAGGCTGAAGTGGGAGGATTGCTTAATCCCAGGAGACCAAGGCAACAGTAAGCTGTGGTTGTGCAATTGTACTTCAGCCCTGGACAACAGAATGAGAACCTGTCTTTAAAAAAACAAAAAACAAAAAACAGAACTCATTTCTTTGCAACGGGAACATGAAAGATTGTCTAAAACTATTTCTGAATTTAAAAAGACTGCCAAAATCTCTCCCCCTTCTTCAGCTCCTCTTTTTTTCAGAACTTCCTTGTCCAGACTTATCTTCCCCTCCTCCTTTCCTTCCTTCTGCTGTTCTGGCTCTATTTCAGGAATACTCCGTGTCGAGTAGGGAGAATCTGCCTTGGTTTACCAACCACTGTCAAAAGTAGAACTTAGAGGCATATTATTTTATTGTTGTTTTGGACTCAGGAGTACACATGCGGTTTGTTGCATGGGTATGTTGCAGGATGCTAAGGCTCGGGCTTCTATTGATCCCTTCAGTCAAATAGTGAGCATAGTACCCAATAGGTAGCTTTGTAGCCCTTACTCCTCCTTCACTGCCGACTTTTGGTGTCCCCAGTGTCTGTTGTTCCCATCTTTATGTCTCTGTGTGTCCAATGTTTAACTCCCACTTAAAAGTGAGAACATGAGGTATTTGGTTTTCCGTTTCTGCGTTAATTCACTTGGGATAATGGCCCAAGTGATATGGATGTAGCTCCATCCATATTGCTACAAAGGACATAATTTTATTCTTTTTGTGGCTGCATAGTATAACATTGTGTATATGTACCACATTTTCTTTATCCAGTCCACTGATAATGAGCACCCAGGTTGATTCCATGTCTTTGCTGTTGTGAATAGTGCTACAATAAGCATAAGAGCACGGCTGTCTTTTTCGTTGAATGATTTATTTTTCTTTGGATATATACTCCTCAATGGGGTTGTTTCATCAAATGGTACTTCTCTGAGAAATTTCTAAACTGCTTTCCACAGTGGCTGAACTAATTTACATTCCCACCAACAGTATATACGTTCTTTCCTCCACAACCTTGCCAACATCTGTTGTTTTTTGACTTGTTAATAACAGCCATTCTGACTGATGTGAAATGGTATCTCATTGTGGTTTTTATTTGCATTTCTCTGATGATGAGTGATGTTGTGGGTTTTTTTATATGTTTATTGGCCATTTGTATGTCTTCTCTTGAAAAATGTCTGTTGATGTTCTTTGCCTACTTTTTAATGGTTTGTTGTTGCTGTTGTTGTTGTTATTGTTATTGTTAAAGGAATAACTAAAGAATTCTCAGATTCTCTTCTACACCCTAAGGAATTTTCTGGAGAATGTGAATTAAACACTTGAACTTATGGCCCCAGATTCTCTGATTTATATCAATTGGTTCACATGTTGGTGTCATAAAGTAAAGCCAAGGATTGGATAGCAAAGAAAAATTGAAGGAATACTTTAGAATACTTACGTGAATTTTCTAAAGGTGATAGTAAATGGACCTGCAAGACTGCCAAAACTTCACTACACATTATCCCCTTAACCCACTTATGCCTAGTGTTCCATTATTGGAACATTAAGCATGTGGAAGTTTTTATATCCTATTGCTCAAGGTCATTGCCCAGGTCTGATTTCTCACTCATGCAAAAAATCAAAAAATTGCAGTCTCCGGCATAATGGGTTAATTTTCCAAAGAGTAGATGATTGGAACAAAACACAACAATGTTGACAAAATCTTGATGAGTCAGTAATATCATACTAGAAAATATTTGAAAACAACATTTAAACAATATTCAGGTCTATCAGAAGAAATTTATGCTAACCATCAAAATGATGAACTAATAAATGAATTACACAAAGAATTGGTCACTATAATAAAGAGACATCACTCGTTGGGCTACCTCTCAAACTCATGATCTAGTTAATTTTGCTGTTCAAATACCCTGTACCCTAACTAAGGAAGGAAAGAAAGGGAAAGTTAAACAGAAAGGAGAAGCAAATAAGATCATGAGTTTACGACTAAAACAATTATCCAACAAATTTTTAACCCCTAAACAGCCTACCTAATAAGCCCCAAAGCTGACCTAATCCCTCATTTTCCAAATACTGAAAAAAAAAGCCTGAACATTTCAAAAGGATTATACAAATTTTAAATAGAACAGCAGCAGGTCAAAGGAAGAGAAGAATAGGAATGATCCGAGGAAATCAAAGGGACTTTCTCTTTTATCCTCAGTAATATCTTGGGAAAATTGAAAGTAATTTAAATGAAGGACTAACACCAGCTCTTTTTAATACTGAGGCTACATTATCAGTGACAAATCCCACCTTATTACAAGGTCTCATTCCTGGGAGTAAAAAAGCAATACAAGTGGTAGGTTTAATAAATACCCCTATATCTGTATAAAAATCTCAAACTATAGTTTTTCAGTTAGATCTCCTAAACATATGTTTCCCTCTTGGTTTCCTCATCCCCCATCCACTTGATAGATGAAGACTTTTTAGAATTTTACAAATAAGTGTCCACATCTCTCTCTTTCAAAAGGGGGGAAGTGTATTCAGAATTAAAAGATAAAATAGAATTATTAGGTTCAAAAAAATTTTGAAATCTGATCTTTCTAATTCACAAATTGCAATTCATATTGCCATGGAGGAAACTCCATAAATAATGAAGAATGACAAGGGTTGTTAAAAATAGTACCTGATAGACTAGGTGTGGTGGCTCATGCCTGTAATCCCAGCATTACGGGAGGCCAAGGTGGGAGGATCACTTGAGGCCAAGAGCTTGAGACCAGCAAACAAAGCAAGCTCCTATTTCTACAAAAAATAAAAATAGTACCAATTAAAATGTAAATAAATCCATCAGAACCTCTTTCAAACCTTAAACAATACCCTTTCAGAAGTCTTGGAAGGGATAAAACACATAATTTTGAATTACATAAAAGGAGGCTTGATTATTCATTGTACAAACCGATGTAACACTTCAATTCTCCCCATAAGAAAGCCAAATAGTGGAAAGTGGAGATTTGTACAGAACCTGAAAGCAAGTAATAATGTAGCCATTCCTCAACATCCAGTGGTACCAAACCTTTGTATGTTGTTGACTGCCATCCCAACTGAAGGTGAATTCTTCACTGTGGTAGGCCTAGATAAGTGCATTCTTTAGCATTCCTGTGGATAAAGATGGTGGATTTCTCTTTGCTTTCACTGGAACAGACAGACAATACACATGGAAGTTATGCCTCAGGGATATAGTGAGAGTTCAACTTATTTTTTACAAATACTAAAAGCAGACCTATCAGATGTCAACTTTGCTAAGAAATCCACCTGGATACAGCACGTAGACAATTTACTTCTCTTCTCAAGAGATAGGAAAGCCTCCATAGAGGTTGGAGTTACAACAATTAGCTTTAAAGTGATGCAAGTTTCAAAGGAAAAACTAAAGTTCTATCAAAAACAAGTTAAATATTTATGTCACCTAATATCAGAGGAAGCCCTTTATATTAATATGGGTGGAATAAAAGGAATATTGGTCTTCTCTACCCTAAAAAACTAAGAAGCAAGTGAGAAAATCTTTGGTGTTGACTGAATATGGCAGAAATTGGATTCTAAGCTTCTCCTTAAAAACTTAATATTTATAAACTCTTTTAAAACAAGACAAGCCAGACCCCCTGGAATGAACAGATGAAAATCAGTTGACATCAAAAGAATTTTTTTTTTTTTTTTTTTTTTTTGAGACGGAGTCTCGCTCTGTCGCCCAGGCTGGAGTGCAATGGCCGGATCTCAGCTCACTGCAAGCTCCGCCTCCCGGGTTCACGCCATTCTCCTGCCTCAGCCTCCCGAGTAGCTGGGACTACAGGCGCTCGCCACCTCGCCCGGCTAGTTTTTTGTATTTTTTAGTAGAGACGGGGTTTCACCGTGTTAGCCAGGATGGTCTCGATCTCCTGACCTCGTGATCCGCCCGTCTCGGCCTCCCAAAGTGCTGGGATTGCAGGCTTGAGCCACCGCGCCCAGCCCCAAAAGAAATTTTTAAGAAGTCTTATAGATGCCCCAGCCTTAGGACATCCAAATTATAATATTTCATTTTCATTGTTCATGAAAAATCAGGGAAATACCTTAGCCATTTTGACTGAAAAACACAGAGATCAAATTAGAACTGTAGCTATAGTCAACAACTGAACCTGTGGCTAAAGAATTGCCACTTTGCATGAAAGCAATAATTGTCACTTTATGAATAAAAGCAACTAAAGAAATAGTGACAAGATCTCCCCTCACTGTCTTTGTTCCACATTCTATGGAAATGCTTCTAAATTTATACCACACTCAACACTATTCACTTAGTATACTGGCTTCTTATGATGTTCTTCTTTCTGCTCTCCATATTACAGCCTCCAGATGTAATAATCTAAATATTGCCATACTTCTACTCCTGCTTTCAGATGAAATGTTACATGATTGCATAATCTTAACAAACCAGCTTCTCTCTTCTAGGACTGACCTGTAAAAATCCCACCTTACTGATGTTATTTGGTTTACAGATGGCTCTTACTTAAAGGATGAATCTGGAATTTTTCACACAGGTTATGCTATAGCATTTTTGACTGAAGAAATAGAAAGTGCTTATCTTTCAGGAACAAGCTTGACTCAACGAGCAGAATCAATATAATTAGAACCTGTCAATCGGCAAAAGAAATAACTGCTAATATTTATACAGATAGCCGACATGCTTTCGGAGTTGCTTGTGACTTTGGAATGCTATGAAAACAAGGAGTAATTTAGCCTTTTCCAATCAGTTCATTGAAAATGGACACCTTGTTTCAGAATTATTGGAAGCCATACCATTGCCAAAATCATTAGTCGTTGTCAAACTTCCAGGTCATTCAAAGTA